>NC_139977.1:29384504-30107004 GCF_963993115.1 Abramis brama | reverse complement strand
AGGACATAGCCTGTTTATTTAGTATTATTGCACGGTCATAAGCCCCTTTCACACAGAGCGCTGATCCCGGGAAATTGCCGTAAAATTGCTAGAGTGCCTTCTGTGTGAACGCAAACACGTCCCGGGATTGATGCCGGGATCGATGCCAGGATGGGGAGCTAGTAACATTGCCGGGATCAGTCCCGGAACGCGCCCTGTGTGAACAAAAGCCAGGAAGGGGTATTTTGTTGCTCTTAGAAGAAAGTTTGTGTTCGTCATCAACAAAGAAAGAACCAAAAAATGTGTGCAAACTAGAATGAAGCCGAGACCAGGAGCTCCTTATCCGCGCTGAAGCTAAGATCGTTCGCTAGCTTTGTGGAATGGTACGAGATGCTTTAGTGTACGACCCAATCCGGAAAAAAATGATTGAGCATTGTTTCTCGAGATCGAAAGCGCAGATCATTAGTAAACCTAAGACGCTGCGTAAAAAAATCCACCAAGTGCACGACTACAATGGAAAGAGCGGTAGCGGAAGATTAGACTGGCCTTTCTACAACACATCCTGACGTCACGAGTCTGTACGGGATCTTTACGGGATGTGTGTGAACGCACTCACTGATTCTGGAAAATCACTGGCCGTGTGAATAAACCAAAATCAAACGATCCCGGGACAAATCCCGGAACACATTATCCGTGTATTTGCCGGAATCTCTGTGTGAAAGGGGATATAGACGATTGTGTGTTTATATGTAGTTTTAAAGGCTGTCCCGCTGTTCTCTCAGGGTCGGGGTTTGATGGACATGCCCATGTTGGATCAGGCTCCAGAGATCCTGCGGACTCTCCATTACCTGAGCTCTCTGGTCCACAGTCTGAAGAACCCACTGGGCACACGAGATCATCCTGCTCGACTCTGCAAAGACCTGCACGACTGCCGGGATACACTCTACGATGGTGTGTGTGTGTGTGTGTGTTTAACCTGAAAGGAATATTCTGGGCTAAATACCACCAATAGCATCTGTAAATAGCTGTAATAATTAAGCATTTATCATTGTCAAAATATTTGTGTTCTGGTTTCTTCAGGCACTTATTGGATCGACCCAAACCTGGGCTGCTCCTCAGACTCTATAGAAGTGATGTGCAGTTTCAGCAGTGGTGGACGCACCTGTCTCAGGCCCATCACCACAGCCAAGGTCTGTAGCGTTCAGCTTCCAGATCAGTTTTTTATTACATTAATGCTTATCTTTGGGAGGATATGTTTTGAAAAGAAGTTGAAGTGTTAATGATGCTGTTTTATTGGCTGGTCACAGCTGGAGTTCAGTGTCGGACGCGTCCAGATGAACTTCCTGCACCTGCTGAGCGCCGGAGCGGAGCAACGAATCACTATCCACTGCCTGAACGTGACAATCTGGAGCCACGCGCCCTCCCTGCCCCCGTCCCAGAGCGCTGTCCGCTTCCATGCGTGGAGCGGGGAGACGCTGGAGCCGGACGTGTTAGCAGACTCCTGCTGGGTCAGTGCGCCCTTCAGACATCTCTCAAATTAATGAGTGCTGGAAGCAACCGTGCAATTAGCTTTAAAACAGCCACAGCAGACTTTGCATCAATGCAAATGTACAGACTTAATATTGTAAATATAACTAGGATTTAAAAGCTCCAATTGTTAAATATAAATAGATAGGAATAAATAAATAATTAAATATGAAGTCAAATCGTTTGATCTGAATCCAACAGGATCAAAATTGTAAAAAAAAAGTACTTTTCATTTGTCAAGTATTTAATTTACCTGATTATCTGAAAATAATATACATTTAAATTAATAATACATTTTAATAATGCATTTATTGAATTAATGCAAACAAAATCCACATGATTATTAGGTACGTTCAGTGTTTTTTCCCTCTGCCTGGACAGAAAAGTCACTGTTTGGATTTAAACAGGCAAATGCTTAAGAGTCTATGACTGGATCATTATTGCAGTGATTATGATGTTTCTACATGTTATGTGTTTGGCAACAGTTCTTCTAACCCTAGTTGATGGAGTGTGTAGCTTTTCATTTCTTAAACAACCATGTAGGAAAACACATCATGGCTATATTCCAGGATGACAATGTCAAGATTCATCAGGCTCAAACTGTGTAATAATGGTTGGGAGGAGCATGAAGAATGATATTTTTTATCAAGAGGCTCATACATTTTTGGTCAAGATCTTGTATTGTCAATGCAAGAGTCCAGCACTCTGTAAAGTCTCCTCCAGCACATCCCAAACACTTTCAGTGAGTTTAAGATCTGAACTCAGAGGAGCCGATTCATGTGTGAAAATGACATTTACATTACATTTACATTTATTCATTTAGCAGACGCTTTTATCCAAAGCAACTTACAAATGAGAACAATAGGGAAATTAAACAAAAGAGAAATGATTCTTGATGCTCCTCCCTTATATATATTCTGCAGGATTTACAATGATGATGACTGTTTAAAACGAGTCATCTTAGTCTGTGAAAAGGGTCTACAATAACAATAAGTTAACAATAACAACACTGACCTTTAGTCATGAACTTTTGCATCACTGATTGTGTGTTTTTTATTGCATAGCAACTGAACGGGCGCTGGCAACATGCTGACTTCCTGTTCCGGGTGTCGGACCCCACCTTACTTCCTGTCAAACGCATTAGCAACCTACCGAAGACAACGCCCTCATCACGCTTTCACCTAGAAGTCGGACCTGTGTGCTTTCTATAGTGTGTGTGTGTGAGATTGTGAGTGTGTGTGCGCTCCTCAAACACACACTGACCCGCCCACATCCCGCCCCCTTCAGTATTCAGCCACTGATTGGACTGCAGAAACAGAAAGAGGTGGTGTGGGCGGGGCTTTGGGTGACAGCATTAGAGACTCCCACAGTCTAAAGGAAATCCCGCCCCTACCAGCCATGGATGTCCAATCAGATTTGATTCCTCTAAAAAACAAGCCAATCATCTCGCAGGGACAAAAACTCAGGACATCCGGGGCCGGAGAAACTGCTAAACCCTCTGTCTCTGTCTTTCTCTCTTCTTCTTCTCTTCTTCTTTCTCAGCCTGTTTCTTTGGTGCTCGTTTTCTTTTAGTTGCTCTTTCAAATTAATAATAATAATAATAAGTTATTATAATACTTGTACTTTTATAATAAGAATCAAGTTTATTGAAGAGATGAATTAAGATCATTGAGAGGTATTATATGTACATATACACTTATTGTTTATCTGATCTTTTATATATTAATTTTGTCACGTGTAAAAAAAGAAATGCTAAAGTGCAATAGGAAAACAAAGAAAAAATGATAATTGATTATATATTAAGTGTGCATCTCAGTAAGGAAGGTTTTTCAGGGATGTTGTCATTCATTCGTGTCATTTTAACACTCCAGCAGACAGGGAAGTGTGTGTGTTTGTGTGTGTTTGTGTTTGTGTGTGTTTGTGTTTGTGTGTGTTTGTGTTAGCGTGTGTGTGTGTGTGTGATGGATCAGTAAACGAGTGAAGGTGTATGCTTCTATCAAACTTGCAGACACACCTGTGCATATCAGCACACATGACCCACCTGAGGTGCGCCTGTCACTTTAAGGGGGCGTTTCTCAATGAAAATGGGTGTGTTTTGTTCGATCGAAGGAGTTAATAAGAGTGAATCCCTCATGAGAACACACCTGGGTCATATTTCAACCAAAAAGAAAAAGAAAGCATATTATTAATATTTGCATTGTGGCATTTTTTTTGTGACAAACACATTTTTGCAGACACATTTTTTTTACCGTAATTCACCTTTTTGTACTTAGTTTTGTAATTCGTAGGCTATTATTTGCTTTGATGATTATCATTACAGAGATATTGAATTGCTGAAACATTACATCAATGAGTAAAAAAAAATTGTTCAGTTGTCATAAAATTATTGTCACAATGCAAAAAGTGGGCCTAAGACTTTAATTTGATTATGCAAAATTTATTTTTAAACTTTCTGTGTAGTTTCAAGGAGAGAACAAAAGAAAAACTTTTTGACAAAAACGTACTCTGAGCTCAAAATATCCGCAGTTTATTGCTTTCTTTTGATTTCTGGGTAAAATATGACTTGGACATGTTCTTAACAGGTTTCGTGAGATTCACTCATTAAAGGCCCGTTCACACCAACGACGATAATGATTAAATCGTCGAAAAATCGTTCGAAAAACTTTTTTTCTTTTCGTCAGCTGATGAACGAGAAAAACATTGACAGCCAATCAGAATCCATTCCGACTTAAGCGCGCGATCATTTAAAGCGACAGACACATAGCAACGCGCGCTTATAGTTATCGATATAGTTATCATTTTTAGTGTGAATGGGCCTTAAAGGTTTGTCTCGGTAACAATGGTGCTATTTTGAAGCTGTTTTAAAAGTGGATCTTCAAGATGTCGATGCTTTTGTTTAGTGCCCGTGTTACTCTGAATTATGATGTTAGTGTGAATATTGTGTACTTTAAAGGTGCTCAGAAAAGTCATTTATAAAACATGTTTAATCTGTATGTGCGTTTGCAGCATGTTGAATACATTACGCGATAAACTCGTGCTTTCCTCTGTGGTTACAGAACAGTTTTGTAGGCTACTTTCACCTCACCAGCTCAAACATCAACTAATGCCTTTTGTAAGGGAAAACATTTCAGTAGCTATACGTTTTTAAGTGGCATCAGAAAGTGTATATTATCATATGCAAATAATGGTCGTAATCTCGTGAACGGTATGTTGCGTTCCCTAAAACAAGGAAACAGCATTTCGAAGCTTTTTGTTCCTTTATTCTTCAGGACCGTGTGTATAATTCTGCCGGCTTTGATGTATACAGTGAGTCCCTTTTGCTAATTTAATGTTATTTAAATTTACAAACGCGCTTTTTAACCAAATTCTCTGTTGTGACAGTTTCTCTCCAGATAACTTAATTATCCGTATGCCAACTGCTCTTACGGTTGATAGATTTATTTTATGTGTAAATTTGGGGTTCCAGAGAACAATATATTGCTTTTTCAATCTGTTTTTATTTTTCTATCCTGTTTATTTTTTGTCTATAATAATAATAATAATAATCTAAAGTCGTACTGTACCAGGACTGTGTTCTATATTATTTCTAAGGTTCTAAGATGAATTTTAAAACATGTGAACGTTCCATGTCAGAATGTTGGAATTCTGATTACCTCATCGCTCTGCAGTTTCTGTTTGTGAAAATTCAACTCTCAAATTCAAGGCTCAGAAAACTCAATCTCGTGTCAAATTCATAATCAGTTCTCAATCGCTCTCTCTCTCTGAACACGTCCTCCGTTTCGCTCAGTGTTGCTCTTTGTGTCAGTTTTCCGTACTTGGTTACATATGTGGATTCTGAATTGGAATTAATGCTAACATACCCAATAAAGATGTTCTTACACCAATGCCTGCGTTTGGACTTGTTGTTTGATTAATAAAAACCAATAGGCTACAGACATTATAACTCTTATCGTTGCACTTCATTTAGGCTAAAAGAGATCTTTATTTTCCATATGATAACCTTTAGATTCTCAAGATCACTGATCAACTATGGGTTGGTATAGTCCAACAGTTGAGTTAAATATAAATAACAGTCAGGTTATTTCTAGAAATTAGCCTACCCAACGTTTTAAAAAAATTACCCAATATTTTTGGAAAATAACCCAACAAATTGTCCCAATATGTGTAACCCAACGGTTGGGTTAAACAAATAACCCAACGTGTTTTACTGTGTAGTTAAGTGAAACTTAAACCATATAAATGGTTGCTTAAACGATAAACGCTAACATAGGCCTATTTTATCAGTTAGTTTAGTCAAATAACTATAAAATACAAATGAATAAACTATATAGACACAACACTTTACACTAAGGTCTCTTTTGTTAACATTAGTTAATGCATTAACTAACATTAACTATGATTTATATATATATATATATATATATAAAATTTTTTTATTGAATTGTTTTAACGTTTAAGTTAAATTAATTGTATGAATGTTAGTTAATAAAGATGTTCATGTTAATGTTAGTTCACACTGCATTAACAGATACAACTTTGGATATTAAAAATGTAAATGTTGAAATTAACATTAAAGATTAATAAGTATTGTAAGTATGAGTATTGTTCAATCTAGTTCATGTTAATAAAACCTTATTGTAAAGTGTTACCTAGAAATGAAAAAAACAGACAAAAACACATAACAAAAATACTATAAAGTTGAAATGAAAACAAAATAAAAACTATGAGCAGATCTCAATGATGAATAAGTTATGACAACATAAGTTTTTACATTGCTTTAACTTATTAAAATACACAATTTTCAACTTTTTTATATTATACACGATTCAACTAATTTTTTAAGCCAGTTTACTGTAATTTAAGTTTAAATGACTTAATCATCCACGTTGATTGTACTTAATTTAAGACGGTGTACTAAAATAAAATTTGATCACGGAACTTGAAAGGAATAAGTTTCACATAATTTCTGTTCATTTATTAAAAACAGGCAACATTACCAAAAGGTTATTTAAATACAAATCTTTATTTAGCATTTTAATCTTGATTTACAGTAATTGCTGTTCATTGTTCAGGTTTTAATACAAATGAATATGAATGCAGTACAAACACTTCAATTTCAGTGCTTCAACGAGTAACTGCAGAAATCTGAGTTGCATCAAAGAAAACATCTTGTCCTTCATACAACTAGATCATTATTAGTAGGTTTTAACCTGATGGCGTTCATCCACTTTACTGATTCCATAATACTTTCAGAATATTCCGAATATTTTAAGTTAGCACAAATACAGTACATTGACAATGAGCACATTACATTTTCAAGTTTATTGTTTTTTTTAAGTATTATTTGGCAAGAATAGATTATTCTAGGGTGAAAAAACAGTCATCACATGTATAATTGTTTTAGTGCTGTTCTGAATTGTCTTGGATATCAATTTAAAATAAACCACGCCTGATAAACTACTCTGTTGCTTTACTCATAATAGTTTGATTATCACTATTCCTATTTTCAATCAATTTCACCAAGATTGACGAATACTGAAGTGTCAATCGGTCAACTATTGAGATTTACCTGCTCTGAATGATGTCGAATGTAGTTGAAGACACTCACATACGCACCATAAAACTCACACATGTGCTTCATAAAAGAAAGTGTGCAAGAATGATGAACGTGATAAAGATAAAGGGGGTGTGTCCTGAACTGGAGGGGGCGGAGCCATGGAGGTCGTGTCCACACAGAGCGCGCTCCAACAGCAGGTGTGTCTCAGGTGTGACGCCTGCAACACACACACACACACACACACACACACACACACACACACACACACACACACACGAATTACTGCAGAACTGTCTGTACTGTTATTGTTGAGTAAAACACTAATTCAGAATAATAATCAAACTTTATAAATATAAATAGCAGATAAATAATACTAAAAATAACACTGATATCTAATTGATAACAGGGACGTATTATGTAATAGTATTGTTTCATGTCGACTCTAAAGTCTGAGTTTTAAAGCTGCAATGTAAGAGATCTAATGCTTTTAAACACTGATGTTGCAGGAAGTCCTTAATCTTCTCTATTACGCCTGTTTCTAGACTTGATGACAGTGCAATTATTTATTATGTAATATTTTATGTAATAAAAGTATAGTTATAAGCTACTGTGGAACATATTAACCTTTTCTGTAAGAATAGAAGACCAGAATAAATTATGTGTATAAAGTCTCAAAAGTCTACAAAGCTGAATACTAGCTTATAATGTAATGCACTTGATTTGCCCTTCGGTCTCCACTGGGGGCGCTAGCAGCTTCACTGACACTTACAGGAAATATTACACAGATCTGATTTTTTTTATTTTTTTTTAGCTTTAGTACAATTACAAATAATTAAATTATTTCATTTTGGAATCAGTAAGTTTTTAATAACATAAAGCATTTTTTTAACAGTATAAATACACATTAATTTAAATGCATTTTTTATTATGTAATTTATTTGATTATTTGATCAAAGCTGAATTTTCAGCATCATTACTCCAGTCTTCAGTGTCACATGATCCTTCAGAAATCATAATATGATGATTTGCTGTACTCAAGAAACATTTGTTTTTATGATCAATGTTGAAAACAGTTGTGCTGCTTCATGTTTTTGTGGAAATAAGAAATAAATAGAATAGAAAGGTTAAAAGAACAGCATTTATTTAAGAAAAAAATCTTAAGTTTTAGTCTCTAGCTATGATTATTTAGGGGTCTTTAGCCTTAATTTTTGAAAACCACTGTCCTTTTTTAAAAATCTGTAAATCAATAATTCCCGCCCATATATGGTCATATGAAGTGCATGTGCCATTATTGATGAGCAGTGTCCTGTTTCCGACATTACACAATCAGTCGATATATGGGCATGTTAGCGTAGAGCTAAAGCAGGGCCAAAACACTTTTTGGTTTATTTAAATGCAGGTTATTAAAAGTAGACTATTTCAGGACATGAATGAGTGAGAAACTCACTGTGTTGCGACCATTCCTCCCAGAGATGCTGAAGTTCCTCATCATGTTCATGAGTGTGATCTGAGGTAAAACATCATCATCCAGCAAAATAAAAAATAAAATAAAAAAAATAAACAAACGTTTTAATAAGCAAATTTTCACATTTAACACCATTTAACTGCACTTAAGGGATAGTTCACCCAAAAATTATAATTCTGTCATCATTTAGGCTACTCATCCTTCCGTTGTCCCTGTATGAGTTTCTTCCTTCAACTCATATTCTTCAAAATATCTTCTTTTGAGTTCAGCACAAGACAGAAATTCATACAGGTTCGGAACAATTTGAGGGTGAGTAATGACAAAATGTTCATTTTGGGTGAACACAAATCCGACAGACAAAATCCAATATTTTCAGAGGGTTCACAGACAAAGCTTAAGCTAGTCCCAGATTTAAATGCATGCTTGAGCAGTTTTAACTGAAAGTCAGTGCCATTATTTTGTCTCAAGATGCACAGCACAGTATTTTTTTTTTCTCTCTCTTTTTCTAAGGCACGTCTATAAAAGCTACTTATTTGAACTAAGGCCTAATCCTGGCTTAATCTAAGCCCTGTTTGTGAAACCGGCCTCAGGGTGATAAATGCAGGGTTACCGCCGTCGCTGTGCTGGAACAGGAGCTGCCTCAGCTCTCTCAGGGCTCTCGTCAGGTTCTCCAGCTGGTCGTGGAGGTGGATGTTCTCCTCGATCAGTGCGTGGATGGTGTCCTGAAGCTCAAACGCTCGACAACACACGGCCAGCAGCAGCACACCAACACACACACAGCGCAGAGGCCGCGAGCGATGCATCCTCAACACACACACCTGCTGTCCTCACAACGGCATCTTCACTCACACACTCGCCGTGGAGCTTCTGCTGGCTGAAGGACGCACTGCTCTCACTCATCTGACAACCCAATGCAGTGAAACTAATCTAATGAGAGTGTGTGTGTGTGTGTGTGTGTGTGTGTGTGTGAGAGAGAGAGAGAGAGAGAGAGAGAGCTCTACTTTATCCAGATCAATTCAATCATGAAGTGAACTCATGAACGCGCTCATAGATTATCCTGATAAATCACTCCAGCTGCACTGCAGTTTTACCACAGAAACCCAGAGAGAAGCACAGACTGTGTGTGGGTTTACGGGTTAGCAAGAGTTTGATTTAACCAAAAAACATTAATTCATTCTGAATGACCAAAAAAAAGAGCCGTCCAAAACAGCTCACAAGTGTTGTTATAGTTAAAATGATTACAAACTGTTGAGTAAATGAAGTAAAGACAAGCAAACTAAAATGTAAACGATAGATGAAAAGCATAAACTGAAAGAAAAACAGAAATTTTGAAATGTTGCCTTACAATAAAACAAACAAGCAATAGGCTGTAGAAATATCAAAAAACAATAAAAATCACAAAAACACAATTAAAACGAGCTAAAATTAACATTACAACTGAAAATCTAGTGGGGGGTGCGTGCATCTGAGACACGTCTCTCTGTAGGCGTGGTTAGCTGGTACCTCTTACGTCACAGGGAACCATAACTTCCAATAGGACAATTCAACTGCAGTAGCCACCGTTCAACCTGAGGAGTTCAGAACTCAGACGTTTTTACACCATATATTGTAGAATTAAAAACACTTTATACCCAAATGTCAAAAAAATTACTTGAATCAATGAACAGCATTAATAAAGCCCCAGTCTTACAGATCATTAACTAAAAAAAGTTGTTTTAGGGTTTAGTTACCCTTTAAAGGAGCTGTATGTAAAATTGTGGCCAAAACTGGTACTGCAATCACTTTCAAATTACTGTAGAGCAGTGTATCCCCTCCCCCTCCCATACTCCACAATGGTGTTGACGTGTGAATTGGCACATGGTTTGTCTTAAAGCACATAGACATAAAAACATTAAAAGCTTGATTTTACCCACAGAGGGACTTTAAGTAAATGACAAAGAAGAATCACACAAGTACATACAGGTTTAGAATGACATGAGGGAAGAAAATGAATTAATAAATGACGTTCATTTTGGGTGACCCGAGTTTTCTGTTGACTGGCTTTCAGACTTGAAGTTGGGAGAGCCAAATGGATAACAAGGCCTCAGATGCATGTGCATCTATGTTATACTTAAATCTGGCCATGCAGGATTATTTACACCTTCATGTAAAGACAAGGGTGAAAGTGGCACTGCGATGCATGGAAAAACTTTTTGTAGCATGAACTGAGATGAACAGGAATGTTAGTGAATGGTACCATTCATATATAAAAAAGTAATGCTAGTCAGAAAAACAGTGGTTTAAAGCTTCATTACCTTGACATTTTAAGTATGACATCAAGTGTTGATTTAATGGAAAAAATCATGACAATCCATTAAACAATCTGCTCTTAATCCAATCCTGTAAACCAAGACAACTTTAAGCCGCCTTTTCTCTTCATGAAATGCCTTGTTAGACCACAAGTGACAGTAAATAACTGTAGAATATCCAACCTTGCTTCACAAGTAAAGAGAAGTTCACTAGTTAAACTCAGTCAGTGTAGACCAATTAAAAATGAGACCTGCAGGTAGAGAAAGTTTGACCAAAAGCATTTTATTAAGTCAGAAGCTGTAAATGCAACTATTTATGAACTCTTGGGAGCCCTGGCGCGCTTCTTCTTCACCACCACAGGCTTCTGACTCCTCAGGATGGCGCTCACGCGTCTCACAGCCGCCTGGAGGACACAGACAGAGCATCAGTCTACTGGACAGCTGAAGTGCATTCACTCCATACTTCAATCTGCATGAGTTTAAAACACTTCATCTACTGTAGAGCTGTAGAGCTCTTGTGCATTACATATAAACACCAAACTAAGAGTTTAAAACTATTTCCCAGAAGCAAATTGTGTCCAATTACAAATGACTAAAGTAAACTGTAAAACTGATAAATCCTTCATGCCTTTGTGTGGCCGTGTAAACTCACCATGCGCAGGTCTCTCCTGTATTTGTTTTTGCGGATGATGTTCCTCACGCTGGCGAGGGTGGCGCGAGAGTTCTTGTTGATGGTGATCTTCTCGTATGAGGTGGCAGGTTTACGCTGACCTGAAACACATGCAACCTATAAGCTTAGTAAAAGAACGCCAGCAGATGTTTATAAAGATGATTCAGTGCAGATGAATGGTTTATTTCAGAGATAAATCGCATTACATTGAGACCTACAGAATCTAATTCCAAAACAAATGTCTTGATGCAACTGCATTATCATCCAAACAACTAGCATCTGAACGATTCTAATATGCAACCTCATTATTTACTGGGCATTTAAAAGTTGGATCCCTGAAAAAAAAATTTCACTGTTGACCATCAGCTTTTGTCAAACTAGCAGAGCCTCACTCACCTGCACGTTTCTTCAGGACGACGACCACACCTTTGCCATCAGCGGCCGGCTCGATGCCAACAGTCTTCTTATGAATGAGGCCATTGAAGCGGAAAGAATTCCTGGCTTTCAGGTTATTTGGTTCCTGAACATGAGAAGGGTATGCAAGATTAGAAATTAGAATTATAAATGTATAACAAGAACAAAAAACACTGGAAATGTTCAGCAGGACCACTATAGAAGAGTTCGGATAGTCACAGACAGCAGTAGAGACAAAAATGCCAATTATTAAACTCCATAATTAAGCTTATCAATTTATTTTATCATGGCATTTTGGTAGAATCTTTACTTTTTTTAAAATTACACCAATTCCAAGATAGACAGGTTATGGCACTCCTCATCCCTAAGAAATAAAGAAAATCTTGTGGCAGGCGAGTAAATTACACTTCCGTTTACGCAGTCTATCAGTTTTCCTACTCGTGTTCATTTGGTATGCTGGATCACAGCAGCACAAGGCGATATTAAGATATTTTAGAGATGGAAAACCCTGAAGCAAAATCAGATACACTAGATTACATCTACATATGAAAGGATGGAGAGAAACAAACTTTTTCTGAACTAAACTAATCTCTAAGCCTGCATCCATTCCCTTGAGTCAGTATTTCCGCATTAAAACACTAGAAAACACAATATCAGCCATTAAACCCATTAAAGTGTTCGTTCACCCAATTTTTTTTAAATTCTGTCATCGTTTACCCTTCATGTTGTTCCAAACACGCAAGACTTTCGTTCATCTTCGGAACACAAATGAAGATGCTTGTAATGAAATCTGAGAGCTTTCTGTCCCTGCATTGACAGCTACGCAACTATCGCTCAAGCCCCAAAATAGTAGTAAAGACATCATTTAAGTAATCCATGTGACTCCAGAGGTTTAACCTCAATTTTATGAAGGGACGTGAGTGCTTTGTTCGTGCAAAAAACAATTTACCACTTTATTTTCAAAATATTAAACTCCAATGCATGTTCACGCAACAACATCTGATGTTGTGTCAACTACACGCAAGCATTGTGGCGCTTGAACACGTTAGAGATTGATATTTAAGGGTTTGGAACAACATAAGGGTGAGTAATTAATGACAGAATTTTCATTTTAGGGTGAACAATCCATAAAGGCCTGTCACATCAGCAGTGTGTAGCTGAACTGCAATGACTTACAGTGCTGTACGTCTGTTTGTTCCTCTTGATAAGGAAACTGGAGGTGTTCCTGATGACCATCCACTGCAGGTGGGACGATGCCATAGTGACTCCTGAATGAAGCAAGGCAACAAATGAGAATAAGAAACAGTCTACAATTAGACATCTACAAAACCACATAACCTTACATCCTATAATAAAACAATATCAATTAGAAATAATACACACATATATTATACACACACACAATTTGCGTCTGTAAAACTATCAAAACTCAACCCTCTAATGAAACTACAGAGCTGCAAAACAGCAATGGCACAAATAGCCACCACAGGATAATTAACACTAATAACGTTCAATTTGAGAGAGAGAAAAAATATCTTTATTTGTTATCAGTCGATGCTGACATTTAACATGTTTAGCGGTGCGGTGCTTGTCTCACTCACTGCAGGCCACGCTAAGCAACACCGGTAGTTTATAATGAAATATCTTCCTCTTTATTTTCTCTACACCGAATGTTACAGCTCATAATCAGCGTATAACATATTCGATGCCCTTATATGAACATTTAATGCTGAAATGTGCGCTATATAGCGTTTAATCGAGCTTTGAAAAGTAACACACGACGACCACGTTACCTTTTCAGCAGAGGAAGAGAGAAGGAAAGGAATGAGTTCCAGTTCCGGCGGTTCTTACGTAGTTTCTTACGCCTATACGAGGGATTAGTAATTTAGTCCTTTACATTCGATTCAGAGTGTAGTAAATGACAAAACAAATATTTCAGATGTCTTTTCGAAAAGTTTTAGGAAACGTTTTCAAACACATTTCTTTAAAAAGACTGTTTTAAACAGAACTATATGTTTGATGGACAGCGCGGATGAACATCAAGCGGGTGATGCAGTTTGAGTACGTCACTCGAGCTGTGTGCTCTTCGTCATTTTCATGCGTTCTCTAACAACCACAACAACCCAGCTCTGCAAATACATTATTATGCTTATTATTTGAGGATAGTTAAACAATGTAAATGACAGCGGAGCCCAGACAGATTAGATTATTATTCGAATGATTAAATAGCCAGTTAATCTTCATGAGCCAATGCTGCAGTGATGGAGAATGATGAAGATCAGGAGACTCTGGGAGAGAAACTGTATGATCTGATTTATCCTAAATACACTGAGATGACACCTAAACTTACAGGTGATAGAGAATCAGTATCTATCTATCTATCTATCTATCTATCTATCTATCTATCTATCTATCTATCTATCTATCTATCTATCTATCTATCTATCTATCTATCTATCTATCTATCTATCTATCTATCTATCTATCTGTCTGTCTATCTATCTGTCTGTCTGTCTGTCTGTCTGTCTGTCTGTCTGTCTGTCTGACTGATATAGTGGTTTAACTTTAGTCATGTCATGCAGGTATGTTGCTGGAATTGCCTGTTTCTGTTGTGGCTCAGATGTTGTATGATGAAGCTCTGCTGAATAAAGCACTGGAAAGAGCACTGACCGCTCTCACATCATCTGACCACAGGTATCACACAGTACTGCCACTTGACAATAAAACAAACAGATTTTTTACACACACACACAACTTAAAATGCACAGTAATGGATGGATACAAATCGCATTATATTAAGCATACAATGTTGTGACTTTACTGGGCAACAATGTAGCATACAACTACTTAAAATTTTTCTAAATTAATATTACATACTTTTTCACATATTAGGTATAGTACATACTAAGTGCATAACCTCTGTCTTATTCTCTTCCTAGTGATCCTGTGTCTCACACTGATGATGCGGTGTCTGTGTCCTCCGACTCGCTGGGTGAACAGCTGTATGACCTCATTGACCTCTACAACACTGGACATACACAGAAAATAACTGGTACATTTATTGACACTGCAAAAAAAACACACACCAAATGAGGGAATTTACAGTCTGTTACAATAGTAACATTGCCATGGCAACTGTGCAGGCATGTTATTGGAGCAGAAGAAGGAGGCGGTGCTTCAGCTGCTGTCGGATCACGTGCTCCTCGAGGAACGGGTCAAGATTGCCTTGAAAACCTTGCAGGAGTAGGTGCCTTTGGATTTATTATTATCAGTGTCGAGCAGATTTCAGAATTCAGATCATGAGTTAGAATTTGAATGAATTACAGAATGTTGAATTGTAATGATATACTAGCAAGAATTAGCATTAAAAGATTACAGGAAAGTTTTAAATATGCTAGAAACAGAATGTCCTCTATCCGCGGCGTAGGCAGGGTGACGAGGCGACAGACGTGAGTGACAGCTCAGACCGAGAGGAAGTGGAATCCATTGGCGAGACGCTTTTCAGTTTTGTGCATCAGTTAGACCCCGCCCACTGTGCTGACATCACAGGTGAGTTATTAAGCTCATTTGAATACAGGGTTCTTGATTGAGAGATGCTGCGTCCGAAATCGAATACTTCCCTACTATATAGCATGCGGAAAACAGAGTCGTATGTCCGAATACATATTCAAAAAGCAGTCTGCGAAAAGCACCCGGATGACCTACTACTTCAGTGGACACTTTACTATCCCATGAGGCAGTATGCCATTTCGGACGCAGCAAATGTTTTTGTACACACTATGTGATATGTATTTATGTGTGCAGGGATGCTACTGGAAATGGATTCTGGAACTCTGCGACAGATTCTGTCCGACCGGAGCATGTTGGAAGTTGCAGTTCAGAGAGCAAAAAGTGCACTGGTACTTTAACCAAATATACACACACATTCAGGGCGAAGGATGCGTTTGTGCTTTTAAGCTATAACATTGCTCACAACCATAACAGAAGTTACAGAACTCTTAAAGGGACAGTTGATACAAAAATGAAAATTCTGCCATCATTTGCTCACCCTCAAGTTGTTCCAAATCTGTATGAGTTTCTTCTGTTGAACACAAAAGATGATATTTTGAAGAATGTCTTTAATCAAACAGTTGTTGGACCCCATTGACTTCCATATGATTTTTTTCTTCTTCTCCACACTATGGAAGTCAGTGGGGTCCAACAACTGTTTGATTACAGACATTCTTCAAAATATCTTCTTTTGTGTTCAGCAGAAGAAAGAAACTCATACAGATTTGGAACAACTTGAGGGTGAGCAAATGATGACAGAATTTTCATTTTTGTGTGAACTATCCCTTCAAATTTTAAGCTGGTAAATAATGAACAAGAAAGAGCTGGACTGAAGTTTTCTGGACTGAACAAATAATAATAATGTTCTCTGTCCACAGGAGGGGGTTTTGAGCCCAACACACACACACATGTCAGAATGAGGAATGGAATCACTTGAGGAAATCTGTACTTGGGACTTTTGGGCCCAAATTGCTGTACATTTTACATGTATATTTCAAAACAATGTTTACATGGACCTCTTTTTTTTCATGGATTGTTTTAGGATTTTTGCCACTTTTTATTGATAGGAATAGGGAAGATCAAATGACTGTGAAAGAAAAAAAGGGGGGGGGGGGGAAATGCATCAGGAAAACAAACAGGCTGGATCTGAACCTGCTTCACCTGCATGAGAAACATGAGATGTGTCTGGAGTCTAGAGCATCTGCACTAAACACTAGTTCATGGCTTCGACATTCCTGCACATTTACATTCTTTTGTTGATTTGTGTCATATAATCAGCTATAAAATAATATATGTCTGTAAATAAAGAATGAAGAGTTTCATACTGTAGTTTTGTATGAGATTCATGTAAAATCTACTAATATTACAGCCATGCAGATAATAAAGACATGATGAAATGCTTTTAAGTACACCGTTTTCAACTGTTTGGTTAGTCGGTTTGTCCTTTTTTAATGTAAAAATGTTGCACAAAAGTACCGATTAAAAGTTTGGGGTCTCTAAGATTTTTTTAAACAAATATTATTACTTTTATTCAGCAAGGATTCATTAAATCGACAGTAAGTGACAGTAAATACATTTATAATATTACAAAAGATTTCTATTTCAAATAAATGGTGTTTTTTTTTTTTTTACTTTCTATTCATCAAAGAATCCTGAAAAAAAATATATCACAGTTTCCACAAAAATATAAATTAGCACAATTGTTTCAACATTGTTAATAATCAGAAATGTTTCTTGAGCAGCAAATCATCATATTAGAATGATTTCTGAAGGATCATGTGACACTGAAGACTGGAGTAATGATGCTGAAAATTCAGCTTTGATCACAGGAATAAATTACATTTTAAACAAATTGTAATAATAGCTCACAATATTACTCTTTTTAACTATATTTTGATCAAATATATGCAGCTTTGGTGAGCACGAGATAATATTCAAAAAAATTAAAATCTTACCAACCCTTTCAGTGGTAGTGTAGATACATGGGTAGTAAACACGCATCTACAACTGTTTAAATACCATTATGCAAATTATTTTATAATATTAAGCATGCATATATAAACAGCTCATAGTAAAAGAGAGACAGAATGCTTCTACCTTTTTAAAGAGAAAAAAACATTCTGAAGTATTAAAGAGCTCAAAAATATCTTTATTGTCACTTTATCAAGAATTGTACAGTCAATTTCTAAACACATTGGAAAAGTCTGAGCTTCCTTCAAACAGAGCTGACCTTTGGAATTACAAAACCCCGCTGTAACCATGGGAACAAGGACCCCGGAACGAGCAGAGGAATAGCGGTGTGTGATTAAGAGACATGAAGACGATCAATCAGAGAGCGAGATGAAGTCAGGAAAATAATAAGATATTGAATGAGCAAAACACGCAAATGATCACAGGGATTTTGGTAAATCATAAAAAAGTGTGATTCTTCGCTACTGGCAAAATTAAGGATTCGATCAGGAGATGGTAGAAGAGATCGGTTTGTTTAGCACATTGTGGCGATGCGTACACAAATTCGCACTGATATACGGATCCCGTCCGGTTTCATTTAGACAGGAGGCTTAATAAATATCTAAAACATTCTGGTACGCTGCACTGTTCCCATGACAACAGGCCAGACCGCCCTCTATCACATGCATTGGCTGCCTTTCATCAGCAAGACACGCCCACATTTCCTCCCCACACACACACACACACACACACACACTCGCATACACCCTGCTGAAATGAGCAGACTACACTAAGGGAAATCAAACTACACAGGGCTAAAAATCGCAATATTGCACTTGTATTCACACTGCTCACGCTGAGGAAGCGCCGCCGGTCCGTACAAACTCAAGAGTTAGACCGCAACGGGTATGAGAAGTCTAGAATGACCGGAGTCTGATCCATTCGTTCCAACTTCAGCACAGACGGGAAAACCACGATTATGACGGCGGGACAATGTTATTTGGGAGGCTGAGGGCTGCTAGTAGTCCAGGCAGAAACCAAACTTCAGTCCGATCTGGTCTAGAAGCACAGATTGATCTAGAACTACAGCGACACTGTTACTTCACTGTGGGGTATCCTCTCTGTCCCAAACACCCAGGTCGAGCACGGCTGGTGGGAGCGGACTGAAGAAGACAGAGAAAGACATTTGTGTGTCAGTTTCTTTATGTGACAACATCCACAACATTTACCTTGAAGGGATTATTCACCATAAAATGAAAACCAAGTCATCATTTACTCACCCTGGTGTTGTTTTAATGCCATACACCCTTCTTTCTTTTATGGGCCACAAAAGTAATTTTTTTAACAAATGTCCCTCTCGCTCAGCGACCAGCATCAAGCTTTTTAAAAAAGACGCATAATTATCACAGAATGAACCCATGTGTCACATGTCATTTATTCCAAGTGTTTTGAGGGTTTACGAGAGGGTTTGGTGAAAATCAAACTGAAATTTAATGTATTATTTAACAAAATTCTTGACCTCGGCCGTTGATCTTCTGCGCTCGACTGCGCATTCATGAGTCTCTATCAGGAGTCTCGCCCAGAAAAAAAACACAAACTGTGAGAAATCAAGATTAACAGAAATGTGACATGAAATGCATCTCATGAACCCTCTTCTTTGAGGTGAATATATCCATTTTGTTCGTCGTAACAAGTAGTTATCGCGTTCACATCTGTCATCAGACAAACGGTGTTCCAGTCCAGCGATATTCAACTCCGTGAAGAAAGAACACAGATACTTTTTGGGAATTTCTTAGGCATTGTATTTCTCACAGATCGGCTCTAATAGAAGATCAACAGCCAAGGACAAGTATTTCATTAAATAATACATTCAATTTCAGTTTGTTTTTCAGCAAACCCTAAACCCCGAGAACACATACAGACACGCATCGCATCGGATCATTCTGTGACACTTTTGCATCTTTTTTTAAAGCTTGATGTTGGTCACTATTTACTGCCATTATCTGGACAAGCACGAGCGGGTCATACAGCATTAGAACAACACCAGGGTGAGTAAACGATGACTTCATTTTCATTTTATGGTGAACTATCTCTTTAAGGCAAAACACTATAGGCAAAACATCCAAAATACACATTTAAGTGTTTATTACACTATCTATTTGCATCTGTAGATTTCAAAAACAAGATATATCTTTAAATGTCGTTTTCTCAAAATGAGTTTTTTTCTCCTGGACTGAGCCAGAAATCTCCATTTCAGCAGCTTCACATACACCACACTTTACATCCTAGATCCTATCTATATTCTAAAGATTTTAACAGAGCAGTTTGTTCAAATATCATTCACCTGGTTTACATAACCTTTTCTTTCTATTCAACCATAAAACTTGTGATTAAAAACAATTGTCTTACTGTAATGTGATGAATTAACTAGGGAAGTATGGCGATATCTATTAGTAAAAAGCTGCTAAGAAACAATTCATATTGTTAAAAGTGCTATATAAATGAAGATGACTTGACTAGTAATTTTTTTTTTTTTTTGCCTGTGGTAATTATGTTCATTTAGCAAATTTTCATTTAGTAAATTTTTTATTTGAAAATTCTTCTTTCTTTTTTTTTACAGTAAACATTTTAATGTATTTTTATTTTATAATAAAAAAAAAAATAATAATAATAATAAAGTAAAATAAAGTTGAAATATCAAAAGCAAAAATGCAATAAAAAATTAACTGGCTCTGGTAATAAATTAAAATAATAAAATAAAAAAGTGACAAAATAATGTGAAAATAATTGAATGAATGAATAAATAAATAAAAGCAAGAAAAAAATCACATTTTATTTCAGCTAGTTGCAAAAGCAACATTTTGTAATTTTCATTTAGGTTTTTTAATCTAATATATATATTTATATTTTTTCAATTAACGAAAACGATTTTTAATCTGTTATTTAAAAAAAATAAAAGTTCAAATAACATCCCTTATGAATCCTACCTGTGCAAACTGGGAGGGGTTATAAAAGGTCACGCCCCCTGCGGGTGGAGCTGCTTGCGCTGGCGGCTGAGCGGGAACCTATGAGAACACACTTGTGGTTACCATGGGAACAGGAAAGCAACATCACCACCATGGATGCAGACGGCCATGTCCACTGAAAGTCATGATTAGCATGCAGCATGTGATTGGTTAATGTGTGCATGCACCAAAAGGGGGCGGAGCCTCAATCTTCAGCACGCCTCTGAGATCCAAGAGCCCTTCCTATTGGCCATCTACTCAGCCAGGGCTGCTGATGACACAAAGGTGTCGTGCTGGAGGTGTGGCTGCAAGTGTGTGATGTTAGAGGCGTGCAGATAGCATGTGTGCTCATGTTTTACTATGCAGCATTAGAAAGCACTGCATAGCACTGTTATTTTATCATTGCAGTGTGTGGAGAAGGTGTGTGTGTGTTTCAGATAATAACCAGCTGAAAGTACCTGATTTAAATGCTGACTCACTTCTCGAGATAGAGAACTCATTGAGCTAGAACGTGACAGCTAGAACAGCAGGAATAAACGAAACAAACAAACAAAAACACCACAAACCCAAATTAATCTCATGCAGCGCCATCTTAAATCACATCTCTTGTCAATCATTACAATATGATTACATCACAATCAGTGGTCTCCATGGCAACACCTCAGTAGCGTGTAGTCCTTTAACATGCGTTCTCACTCTCAAACACACTCGCACACACTCATGCACTTTGTCTCACCAGATCTGAGATAATAATCAAAACCCATAATCATGGAATACAGTTAGAGATGCAAGATCAAGTGTATGTGTGTGTTCAGAAGCAGTAAGTATACATGTGAGCATATGTGTTGTTAAAGTTATGTTAATCTGCATTAATGGGTGAAGGAGCAGGGCATGACAGAATGAAGTGGCTTTAAAGGGATGGTTCGGAGTAAATTCAACCTAGGGTCCTTTGCACCATGACCTCGAGCTTAGTGCAGGCGCTAATGGCTCCAAGGCTGTATCTCGTAAATTACCCCACTAATAATGCCTAGAATGGTACCAAACTTCTACAGTAGTACAAATAGGTTCTGTACTCATAAAACGAGGCATTGGAAAGTTTGTAAGTACATCAGGAGTTTATTTAAATAACACTTGCCTGATGGCTAATGCTACTGCTAACCCGGACGTCGACGTCACTTCCGTGATTTGGGAAAAGCCCGTAAAAGTCCTGGCAAAAAGTGATGCATAAGGATATAGTGTAAACTTTCCAATGCCTCGTTTTATGAGTACAGAACCTATTTTTACTACTGTAGAAGTTTGGTGCCATTCTGGGCATTATTAGTGGGGTAATTTACGAGATACAGCCTTGGATCCATTAGCGCCTGCACTAAGCCGTTCGGCTGATATCGCTAAATAAGCTCTAACTTTAATAATGTTCAACCAAGGGCAAAAAAGGCTTCTGGGGGGGTGTGTGTTTGGCTCGAGGTCATGGTGCAAAGGACCCCAGATTGAATTTACTCCGAACCATCCCTTTAAAGAAAAAGCGGTAAAGTATTAAAGGATGATCTGACCTCTCCAGACTGGGTTCCCTCCGGGCCGGGAGGCAAAGCATTCGGATTAAACATCTAGATAGAAAACACACACTCATTATAGCGGATGTGTATTACATGCAAATTTAGGTGTGAATGCATTTCAGCGAGATGGTAGTGCTGATCCGTTATCTGATATTAGAATTCATTAAATAAATAAATGAAAATCAAGAAATCGTCAAGAACCAAATGCTAGAAAAAGAAAAGCCTCAGTTGAATAAAATAAGTAAAATAAGTTGAAATGTCAAAGGCAAAAATGCAATAAATAAACTAGCTGTAGTAATATAAAAAAAAAACTATATAAAAAAAGAAGAAAACTGTAAATGTTGAAATGTCAAAAATGCAATATAAAATAAAGTAGCTCTGGAAATAAATAAAATAAAAATAAAATAGCCAAATGCAAGACAAAACAAACAAACTAGTGAGTAAATAAAATGTTAAAAATAAATAAATAAAAAGCATGAAAAAATTGCTTTAGCACGTAAATAAAATGTGAAAATAAATAAATATATATATTTTATTTACATTGGTGAGTAAATAAAATGTGAAAATAAATCAAATAAATTGTATTTACTTGTGCATATTTACCTTTTTATTTTAATTTATTTTTTATTATTCACCAAAGCAATATTAGCAAATCAAATTAAAGAGATACACAATGTCAACTGCACAAAAGCTCAAAGAATGTCATGACTCAAAATGCTGTGCGGCTCAATTGTGCGAGAAAAGATGGCTAAACATGTCCAGTTGTGATAGGAACCAAAGTGAATTCTGGACGCAGTCTGTGTGTTTATCTGCGGTTTGTGTTGCAGGGCAGATGTGTGTACCTGTGGCACTGTGGCACTAGACTGCTGTGTGTGATCACCACTGGCGTCTGGAATGCTTCCCTCCATCGGCTGCTGCTCACCTGGGGCTGAAAAGAGCAGTGTTGGACTTCACACAGACATAGACTGATGCACATAAACACACTGATGCACACACACACCTGCAGCTGGTGTAAAGAGGTTGGTTGGCATGGCCATGGGTGCGAGAGGAGCAAACAGGTCAGCAGGGGGTGGCACAGCAGCGGCGGGTTTAGATCCTCCACGACCAGGATTCAACACATCCACATAACGGCTCTTAGTGCCTGAAACACAAACACACTTACTAAACAGGCAAAAGAGCCTTGCTTGGGGGTACGACAGATTTAAGACGGAGAGACTTCTTTTAAATAGTGTCTTTGGGTTTAAACCGCTTTAGCTCAAATATCAATAGATTTCAGGAGTTGGGTTCATTTTTATTAATAATTTTAATTCATTTCAAAGAATTGATTCATTGATTTGTTTGGTTCAAAGTCCCTATGAGCAATTTTACGTTTTTAATATTTAAATAAAATATTCATAAATGTTGCTCTTTATTACTATGTTTTGTTGTATTGGTCCTAATGAACAAATACCATTCTTCTTGGTGTTCATTTAGTGTAAAACATGCCTTGATTATTTTTAACTAGGTTTTTACTGTTTTAGTTTCATTTAAAAATGTATCAAACATTTTATGGTATTTGGTTATTTTAGTAGTTTTTTATACCATTCTAATATTTATTAATATTTTGAATTGTTTTAGTAATTTTACATGCTTTATTTTTTAATATTTCAATTTTTCTTTTAGCTTTCATTACTTTTTCACAAATATTTGAACTTCAACTTCTTTAATTTCAGTTCTATTTTCAGCCAAAGCAACAGTTTTTTAATGTAACATATATATATATATATATATATATATATATATATATATATATATATATATATATTTTTACTTTATTTTAGCTTTATTTCAATTAACTAATTATTTTAGTTTTAGTTTACAATAACATCAGCAATGACCTTTTTGGTCCAAATGATGTTTCCTCAAAAAAACCCCAAAAAAACACCCTTTTATTTAATATATGAATTTATGTATTTAATATCTATACCGAGCCCCACTCATATACATATATAACTAAAAGATGATTAAATAATGGAGAGATTTCTTACTAAGAAGTAATTAGGAAGAGAAAAGAGGTGTATGACAATGTGACTGGTGACATACCTGCTCTCCTGGAGAACATATTGACAGGCGGCCCCATCGCTGGACCCCTTGCTCCTGGTGGCCCCATCCCTAGGCCGCCCATCGGAGCTTTGGGGAAGCTGGTAGGTGGAGGGGGAGGGGGTTTGCTCTGAAACACAAACCAATTCCATCATTCACAATCATACATGCATGAAAGTTTACAGCATTTGAAATGCATGAACTAATTAATCTGCTGTACCTCTTCCTCCGGCTCATCTAGATTCACCCATTTCTGCTTCTTTTCATCCCAAACAATCTGGAAAATAAATGTAATCTCTTAATCAATGCCATGAAATAAGAAATAAGGGTAAGAGAGAGAGCAGAAAGTTGTTGGAAATATGTGCCTACAGTTTTGTTCTTGTCATCTGGGAGATGCGCTTCGTTCTTCCGCTTTGGAATTAGCCAGGTCAGCCAGCTGCCACTCGCTCCCTGATGAAGAAAGAAAGCGTAATAAGCAGGGGTGCACATAACATTTTTGGTCTTGTTCTCAGGGGAGAACCTGGGGTTGTTGCTTGGTCCTCACATTTTCAAATGCATTTTTTCCTTAACCCACCTCACAGGAGGAACAAATTAGAGGGATGCATAATATATTGTTAAATATTGTTATCTGACTATACCTACATCCAAAAAAAAAAAAAAAATAATAATAAAAAAAAAAAAAAAAAAAAAAAAAAAAAAAATCGAGCACACTTTAAAATAGTAAATTTTTTATCAGGCAGTAGGCTATGGCCTAGTCGAGTCTATGCAGACTGCTTGTTATTATCAGAGATGGCAACGCCGGCGAAGGAGGTAACTTTACGTGACAAACTCAAAAAAGGAGAATTAAAAACAAAGGCAATAGAAGGTCATCCATCCATTCCCCCCCCCCCAAAACGCTATAAATCCATCCTTTTTTTATATATATATATTTTTTTTTTTAAATTGATGGTTTGTCTTTTTTTTTTTAAAGTATTTTGTCATTTATGAGGAAAAAACTATCTTACGTGAGTGACAGTTCTCCATTACAGACGCGACCACTCTGAAAGCGCCGCGGCACTAAAAGACTTTCAAACTTTCACAGAGACCTCAAACAGAAAGCACAAAGCCTTTCTTTAAAGCGAATTTCGTTTTGTATTAATTGTATCTTAATTTTAATCCATGTTTCATTAAGCAATTTCCTGGTTTTAATAAATAAAAAAGTAAATAGGCTATCTTGATTGTTTAGGCTATTTTTTAATTATAGCCTAAGTGTAAAATATTAGTATACCGACATGGATCAATTATTGATATTAAATTTCATCTGTCTTTTGTAGGCATAGGCTAGCTGATGGCGCACCAACGAAAAATCCTAAATGATGTGCCAAAATGCGTTTTCTATTAGGCTACAATGAAAATATTGTAGGTCAGGTTTGCCGAAGTTCGTTTAATTTAGGCTATTTATTTATTGAAATAATTAATTTATTTTTGTCCATGTGCGCCGATCGGAGACGGAGTGCTGATATTCTGAGGTAAGAGAGTTTTCTAGTCTCGCGGCTGTCATCAGCAGCGCCTTGCATTGCACAATCAGCGGATGGCGGGCGGGTGCGGTTTTGAAAATTGGTCAAAAACGTTGGTGCGGATGGATGGCGGACGGATGATGAGTTTTGCGATGCGGTTGCGGATGAAATAGCCCATCTGCGCATCTCTAGTTCTGAGGCCTATCCAACACCACAGATTGCGCACCTATCTATCCCCAAATCTTAGGTACGCAAATGAGGGTTGCGGCAATTCATCTGGTACGCATTGTTTAATTGGGTAGC
Organism: Abramis brama; assembly: GCF_963993115.1. NCBI lineage: Eukaryota > Metazoa > Chordata > Actinopteri > Cypriniformes > Leuciscidae > Abramis > Abramis brama. Next base: position 30,081,169 of record NC_139977.1, on the reverse strand, counting down.
GCATGCGCACCTGCGCACCACTTATGTGCATCCCTGGTAATAAGATTATGCAACATTCATTACAATTATCAAAGATTTCCTAGTCTGTATCCAGTAGGTCTATGTATATTTTTATATGCAAGTATGTACCTTTTTGGGAGAGTCTTTCTTTGTCTTCCTGGATTCGTCTTGTGGTGGAACCTCTGGGATAGGTGGGGGAGGAGGAGAACCCTGATTGGCTAGCGAACTGCTGCGCTCCCGTCCAGAATGATTGGACGATTCTGACGTTGTGCGAGACCGACGACCCGTCTGCAAATAAGGACAGAATTAGAGATGTAACACACCATGCAAGGTTAAAACTCTAAGTACACTACTGTTCAAAAGTTTGGGGTCGGTAAGATTTTAAAAATGTTTTTGAAAGTCTCTTCCGCTCACCAGGGAAGCATTTATTTGATTGAAACAGTAATATTTGTAAAGTTTTACGTTTTTTATTGTAATTTATTCCTGTAATCAAAGCATCATTACTCCAGTCTTCAGTGTCACATGATCCTTCAGAAATCATTATAATATGATGATTTGCTGCTCAAGAAACATTTCTGATTATTATCAATGTTGAAAACAATTGAGCTACTTCATTTTTTGTGTGGAAACAGTGATACATTTTTTCAGGATTCTTTGAAGAAAAGAAAGTTCAAAAGAACAGCATTTATTTAAAATAGAAATCTTTTGTAACATTATAAAATGTATTTTCAGTCACTTTTGATCACATTAATGCATCCTTGATGAATAAAGGTAATAATTTCCTTAAAAAACCTGTACTTAATCTTACTATATACAGACTGACTGTACCATGTGTATCGATGATGACTGTGAAGTGGTTCTCGATCTTCTGCCTGGGCCCTAAAACGAACAACAGGAACCAGTTTAATACATTATATAAATAATATAAATTGTAAATTCCATAAAAAAATTATATGTAACATAACTAGCTACCCAAAACTGGTGGAGGAAGTAAAGATGGACTAACAGGTGTTACATTTCAAGGCATTTCATGTCATAGTAAATACAACTGAAAACCCAAGTAAACGTAAAACAAAAGTGTGTTACATTCCATAAAAAATGATGATGTAAACTATTAGCTACATTTTTATGCAATAATGTAACATTGCTTTAAAAAGTAATAATAGCCAGAGTTAGTTGTGATAAATATGGAATTCTGGGTTTCTAGGTTATTATAACTCACCATGAGTGCCATTTCATCATAAAAGTCCTTTCCTTGTGGAGGGGGGCCACTGAACGTCGGAGACGACTGAGGGAACTGCTGAGGAGAGGAAGGGGCGGAGCCATGTTCGACCCCAGCCATTCCTGGGGGCATCTGATGTTGCATTCCTGGGGGCATCTGATGTTGCATTCCTGGGGGCATCTGATGTTGCATTCCTGGGGGCATCTGATGTTGCACTCCTGGGGGCATCTGATGTTGCACTCCTGGGGGCATCTGATGTTGCACTCCTGGGGGCATCTGATGTTGCACTCCTGGGGGCATCTGATGTTGCACTCCTGGGGGCATCTGATGTTGCACTCCTGGGGGCATCTGACGTGGTATCTGTTGAGTAATTTCTGTAGAGTTGTATGCCGGCATTTGTGGGGGCATTTGTGGGGGCATTTGCTGGGGCATGGGTGTGTACTGCTCATGTGCTTCAGGTTGGTACGTTGCCACAAAGTTTGGTTGTGGTGGCCCTGGGTAGAATGGAACACTTTCACCTGGAGGCGGGGCTTGCTGCGGAGGGGCCGCCCCATCCTGAAGAATAGTAGGAGGGGCTAAAGGAGACAATAAAATAGATGGTGAATGATAAAGGAATCAAAATAGATTCTTCTCAGGTTCACATTACACACTGAATCATACCTGGTGGCATGAGTTGAACACCACCGTGCGGCACAAGGGAGGTCATGAGAGGATTGTGGGGATCAGGGGTCAGAGTTGAGGGGTCAGGTTGGCTGCACTGGTCTTCTGAACTGGGGGTGCTGCAGGGATAAAGCTGTGGGGTGCTGCGATCCGCACGGAAAGTCAACACACCGTCCTGAATGGGACAATAACATGAATGTGATCAGAACATCTAATGTGATTTTTCTGATAAAAATAGTGATTATAATAGCAATTTATAATGCTCCAGGCTGGCTGTGCATATTTTGTAGGACTGCACAATTCAGCCTAAAATTTTGCAATTATATATTAATATAATTATAAACTAATAATATTAATTACTATTATTATTAAGATGATGATTAAATATTAAACAAAAAAGTTATAATATTTCACTGTAAAAACAATAATAACCTCACAATAATAATAATAATAATAATCATTATTATTACAGCTTTAAAATGATAGAACTTATGTCTTAATTTCTTCATTAACCAGTCCTTCCAGGATTTTGTTTTCTGATTTTGTGGCTTAAAATGACTGAATTTACAGCGCCATTTCTAAAAAAATAAATAAATAACGGCAATATTATGCACATATTTTGCTGTTTGCAGCGAAAATCCACCATAAAATCATGATGTACTTATAATTAGTGTTAGTGACAGTAAGAGTGCAATTACCTTTAAAAAGTTAAAGCTCTAAATCTATTCATCAAATCTACAGGGGAAATCAGGCATTATGGGGAGTAACAAATATTCGCCCCAATATACATTATTTTCAGTATTACATATAGAAGTTTAATTGTATGATGATTAACCTCTAAAAACTTTAATTTCGTCCCACGCACTTGACGTTAATATGAACAAGAGGTTGGATCACTTGCTCTCTCACACATTTTGGAAGCGAACAGGTTGAAAAAAATAATAGACAAGTGTAGGTCGTGAATTAATGATTTGGAAATATTTAATATTACCCTGTCTGTTGCTCAAAAGGGGCTCATGTCAGAATTTTTTTTCCCTTTTAAAACACTTTTATATAAATGGATGTCCCGGTTCTCCGTATTACTTTACAAAGTAATTCACTGGCAGGACACTCAAACACATATTGATGAATTAGTTTGGACTGTAAATCATGGATTTTATTACCTAACATTGCTTCCCCCTCTTAGGTTAACACATTTTTTTCCTGAAAAATTGCTGAAAGAAGACAAAAATGTGTTTACTTGATTTTGCATTAAAGTCTCCGATCGCAAAAGCCGAATTCCTGGAGACTGATTTAGCTTTTGTTTTGGTAGAAAACCACAGGGGGCTCTGAAAACTTTTTTTTTTTTTGGCTTCTCATTACAAATTTGGTGAAATGATTGGCGCATGCAGCATTCCCAAATGCACATTATAAGCCACTCAAACTCAGAGCCGATGCAGAGATGTGAGTTCATGTGGAGGAGCATTTACTGTGAACCGAGCCGCTCTGAGACACTAAAAACCCTTGGATCGCCAGCTGCTCACGTGAAAAACAGTGGCGCATTTTGCTCTGAAACACGCTGCACATTTTTTAAAATTGTATTATTTTTACCAAGCCATATCACGATTTCGATTTTATTTAGATTAATCAACCCTATCTGGGATTATGCCATAAATTAAAAAAATAAATCTTTAATTTACGGGTACTATGCAGGAATAGAGTAATAACACTTTCATAAAGTGCGGCACTAGCATGGGGACTTTACTTTTGGATAAAAGAAAAGACACACACCTTGATCTGTCCATCCAGTTGTCTGAGATGCAGTAACCAATCAGGCTCTATAAACAACTCCTGCTCTGGTCTCTCCTTGAGCTGAGGGTCAAAAAACCTCAACCTCAGAGACATCTGTAAAGAGACACAGGAAGAAAGATTAGACGTGTAGACAAATGTAAACGCAGAATCCGTATAAGAAACCAAGTCTTGGTTTGTGTACCTGTATGAGCTGACTGATGAACACAGGCGAGTAGTACTCAGGTAGGTTCAACAGAGTGCGTGAAATGACCTCACAGTAATGGAAGGCTTGAGCACAGAGTCCCGACTCCGCCAGTCGACATGCGTAGATGAATTTGAACACCTGTGCAGATCAAAGGGGAAAAGGTCATGACCTTCCTGGATTTGTTCGGAAGGTACAGATAGGTCTAGCATGCCAAATTAAAGAGGCCACAGGATGCTTTTTTAATGTTTTCCTTTAGTGTGTATAACGTATCTGTGCAAGTATGAGATCTGCAAAGTTACGAAGCTCATAGTCTCCCAGAAAAGGGAATACGTCACAACACTGGAGAAAAGTCGTTTGCAACTTACGGTTCACGCGGACCTTAAGGGGTGTTACATTTACGCCACACAACTGAGGTGTTTGGCCAATCACAATGCACTGGGTTAGCTGGCCAATCAGAGACTCTGGGCTTTTTTTTTTTTTGGAAAAAGGGGCTTGTAGAAACAGGAACTCAGAGCGTTTCAGACAGACTGGGACTAGAATTACTGCAATAATGTACAGTATGTGAAAAATAATGTTTTTTTGAACATTAAAGCATGTTAACCTATTCTAGTGCACCCAATAAATAAAATAATGGCCTTTTAAAATAGCAAAAACTTAAACAAATAAAAAAGTATTAAGGTAAAGTAATAAAAAAATCTAACAAAATAATAACAAATACTAATTACAAATATTAACAAATACTTTAATAGTATATTAATGATAAAAAAAAACATTGTTTTAGATAACACACCAACAAGTTAGTTGTGAAAACATCCCTAATCGAGTGACTGCATACATGTGTACATGTTCACCTCACCTGGAAGTTGGGCAAAGAGAGGGCGTGAGAGCCAAGAGACTGAGCGTACTCGTATGATTCTGTACGCTGAATTGCCTCTGACGAGCAGAACTTCAAAAACGGCATGCTGAGAGAGAGAGAGAGAGAGAGAGAGAGAGAGAGATTGAGTGTGAGAGAGAGAGAGAGAGAGAGAGAGAGAGAGAGAATGGATGTTAATGCAAATAAATGGTATGTCCATTTACGCACTGTGTCCATTTTTTGTATGCATATCACTGATCAACTGTATGTGTCATTACACACCTGTGATTGGAGCTGATGAGGACCATCTTGGTGCTTTTCTTGGTATAAACACCAAAGCCCACCTGAGCCATCAGGTAACAGAAATGGGCTGCATCCACTAGACCTTTAGATGCTGTAACAAACAGAAGATTCTTGACTACAGATCCAGTGCGGCATCCACAATATGAGTGCAAGTTCACCTTCATGACAGTACGTTTATTTACCTAATGTGTCCCCCATTGTCGAAATGGTGCGGGTGTCAAGATCCAGAGTGTGTGTGAGGTTGGACAGCACCATGGCCAGATGAGGGCGCCAATCGCCCCATTTTTCATCTCCGCAACACTGCCAGAAAAAAAGATGATGCACATGAAGAAAAGAACTGCATAAATGACTATATTAACATACACAAACTGTCTCGTACAGTAGCAGCAGCCGGCATTCGTCCTGACATGAGCTGGTAAACCGTCTGAAGAGGGTCGTTAATAGGCAGGCTGTTGGCGAACCTGACAACGACAAGCATAATAACAATTTAAGCAAACTGTTTGTTGCTTTAAAAGCATGCAGACATAGGTTGGTGTAAGTAGAGGTGGTTTACCTGGTCATGACACGGGCGTGTGTTCTGTTGTCCATCTTACTGGCCAGTAATAGCGCGTGACCCCACAGGCCTTTCTTCATAGCAGACTCCAGAGCATCCTAACAAACATACACAAACTTCTCAAATGTCTTTCCACTTTTAACAACTACCTTACTAACTATTAATAAGCAGTAATAAGCAGTAAAGACATGTTTTGTCTTGCCTTCTTGCGGCCGAATAGTAGCAGTTCTCTGAAGCGCTCCGTCTCCTTGCCAACATTCTCAGGCACGCCCATGAAAGTGTCTGATAGGAGGGATATTGGCCCCGCCTCATCCGCCTCGGCATGCTCTATCGCCTCGTTGTTGAAGTCGATGAGATTAGCCTCATTGGGTGATTTTCCCGGCAGCCAAACAGAGCGATGCTCTTTTAGCAACAGGTCAGCGATGTCTGTTCCAACTACAGTCTAAAACCAAGCCAAAAAAAACAAAGCAACATACTTAATACAAACAATTATTAATGGTTTCTATTACACTTATCACATGACTACATACCAAATAAATATATAAATGTATACAAATATATATACAATTCCGGTATTTAACACTTTGAGTCTATTTTGTAGTTTGTTTTGGATGAACTAGAGTGGTGGACAAAGAAATTTTGACAATGGTTCCTGTCTCGACTTTTTGACTATTTTAGAATTGCCCATGACCGCTTTAGAATGGGAGTCTATGGCCATGTACAAACATGTCCTTAAAACAACCCTTAACGTTCGTTTTCAAAACTGTGCAACTCACCAAGTGGTTAGTGGTTCATCCAAAACAAACTACAAAATAGACTCAAAGTGTTAAATACCCGAATGGTCCTTTAAATATTAATTTAACTGAACTCGAACTTTGGTTCGGACAAGCAACCGAACACGATTCACACTCTTAGTTAAGGTAAGGCCTGCACAAACACTCACCCCATTCTGGCGACACAGCAGCACAATGAACTCCCAGATGAGGAAGGCGGAGTCTTTGTCCATGAGGTCATCGTTTCGCAAACACTCTTGGGCTTTGTTCTGAGCAAACTTTATGACATCCACCTTATGAGTCTCCTCTCTGTGGACACACACACACATATGAGATGATGACTGGATTGCTTGACTGTGTACGTGGATCTGACAGTGTCAGACTATACACGTGTACAGTAAATAAAGGATGATTCTTACTTGACGAGTGGGCCAGGGAATGAACGCATTTCTGCCTGCTCTGAAGAGTCCTGCAGAATCGTCTGGAATAACATCACAGCCAAGATATCAGATGCAAATAATTTCATTGAGAAATTATCATGGAGCTATTTATAACCAATCATAAAAACACAACAAAACTACACTCTGGAGGATTGCTGGGAAATAATAATAATAATAATACATTATATTTATATAGTGCTCAGCACTCAAATCGCTTTACATAGAAGGGGGAATCTCCTCAACCACCACCAATGTGCAGCATCCACCTGGATGATGCGACGGCAGCCATATTGCGCCAGAGCGCCCACCACACACCAGCTTATTGGTGGAGAGGAGACAGAGTGATGAAGCCAATCAGTATATGGGGATGATTGGGAGGCCATAATGGACAGAGGCCACTGAGCAAATTTGGCCAAGATGCCAGGGTTACACCCCTACTCGTTTCGAAAGACATATTGGGATTTTTTTGTGACCACAGAGAGTCAGGTCCTCGGTTTAACGTCTCATCCGAAGGATGGTGCTCTTTGACATTATAGTGTCCCCGTCACTACACTGGGGCGTTAGGGTGAGCACCCTCTACTGGCCTCACTAACACCTCTTACAGCAGCAACCTGGTTTTCCCAGGAGGTCTCCTATCCAGGTACTAACCAGACTCAACCCTGCTTAGCTTCAGTGGGCAACCAGTCTTGGGCTACAGGGTGATATGGCTGCTGGCCGGCAGCTAAATACGGTACTAAATTAACCAAACACAAACATCTGATCACAAGACAACTTAATCAGTTATAAAAATATATCTTTTTTTAAAGAGGTAATAAGTTTTTTTTACAGAATAGGTAATTAACTAGATAAGTTTTTTATGAACTGGAAAAATGCTTAAATTCCAGAGATACGAGCAATTGATGATTTATATGTCAGCATATTCACACTCTTTTCCAGTTGTTACCTCCATGCTGTGGATTTCCACAAGTGTGGGCTGACCAGCAGAGGGCAGGTTGGGTTGGACAAGGATCAGTTGACCAGCCGGACCAAACCGAGCACAGCGGTGAGGAATAGAATACTTCTCTGGAGTCAACGGCCTTGGAGGAGCTGAGAAAGGAAAAAAGGGTGCGAGAAAGACAGGAAGCTTTTATTAATGTTAGCGCATGTGCATTAGATGTGAAATTCATGCTTTATGTATTTTAATGCTACAAGGTTATGTTCGTTAACTAAAATCATATTCCTTAATTGAAATAAGGCAATATTTCTCATTTTCGTTTAGTTTAAGTTGAAGTATTAAAATATACTAAAACTATATAGAAAAAAAGGAATAAAATAACAAAAACAAGTAAAAAGTTACTAAAACCCTCAATAAAAAAAACGTTAAAATTAAAATGTACATCAAAATACTAACAAAAACTAATAGTATGTGAATGATTCTAAAATACCACTGCGTCAAGCAATTAACCTCTAAACTACATAAATGAGTGCTATTTTATGCTAAGTTTTGTACCTAAAACACAGAAACTGAAAAGGAAATCCCAATATTAATTGCAACATTATGGTGGATATGCAAGCTTATGATGACTGCTTTGTGTTTGTGTGTAATACTTACGCTGCTCTGTGGCAGTCCAGGTGTTGTCAGCAGAGTTGTAAGGAATCTGACTGTAATTTGCAGTATCTGAAGGGTTAGGATACTGGCTGTAGGTGTAATCCACTGGAAGAGTGGTCCCAGTGGTGTCATAGGCGGCACTGACCAAGTCTGGTTGACTCCTGTACACCTGACTCTGCAGAAAGAAAAAATTTGTTACATACATTATGTAGATACATACATTATGCAGATACATACAAACATTATATCACACCTAAACCACACAAACACAGACCTGCTGTGACCGTGAACTGAAGCTACTGCGTCGACTGTGTGATGAATGTACACTGTGCGCTGATTGTTCACTGTGAACCGAACGGCGGTCAAATTCGTCAGCGTACGGGTCGCGCCGGCGGCTGTCATCATCAAAGCTGGAGTCATAACCAGGGTAATACCGCCATGGATCATCATACCCCTCTCGTCCCCTGGTAACGATTAGTGAAAACTCAGTTAGAGATGTGTTAGCATGTAAAAAGAGATATAATGCAAGGGTGTTTGAGTGTACCTGTTTTGATATTGTTGGTTGTAATACGCCTCTCCTTTTCTGTAACCCTCAAGGTCATAGTACCAGCCATATGTCGGATCATAGTAGGCTTTGTAGCGTGGATCATAAGCAGCATTTGGATCATACCACCTGCTCTTATCTGCATACACAAACACACAACCATAAGAAAAAAGTAGAAACACCACATTCAGCCCTTGGATGCATAGAGAGCATCTGTCTGTAGTGCTAAACAGTCTTTACCTCCATAGGCATCATACTGTCTCTTATAGTAGTTTGCATAGTATTCGTCATAGGCACTACGGCTGGATCTAGAAAGGTCTTCTTGATACCCCTGTCTAAGATCAAAAATTAGAGAGAAAGACAAGGGAATCATGTTATTGATTGTTAAAAACAAATCATTTAAAACTCTCAGTCTGAGAATGCTTTGAAACCATGGCTTTTGCCATGCAACCCAGGTCTGATGTTATCACTGGTTTTCTTAACACAGCTGCACACCACCAAACCACAGACTCTGGGTCTGATTGAAACATTGGTCTGTGTTTGATCTAAGTGGTGTATTCAAGAGCCATACTGCGAACCCAAAAGAGATCTGCAGGGTCAGGGGGGTAGATACAAACTATGATTGCAACCAAGCAAATTGAACCAAGTGTAAAAACACTCACCTGGAGCTGGGTCTGTCCGAGTATTGGCTGGTTCTAGAACTCGGCCTCTCTGGTTGGCGCTCAGCCTCCCGGTAGCCAGGATTTTGACCATCATACCAGGCATATCGAGGATCTCCTCTACGGTAGGGATCATCCTACAAAATCAAAACAAACAGGGGAAAAAAGTATGGATATTTTAAGTCATGTTGGTACAAAGTGTGCTAGCATTTAGAAGCTTCGATAGGTAGAAACACATTTGATTACACTGCACCTGATAGTAGTTTTGAGTTCTGGGATCTATAGGGTAGTGGGGTGGGTACGGCAATCTTCCATCCTGGTACTCAGGGTAGGCTCCTGGGTAGTATCCTGCATAGCCCGGAGCAGGGGGAATCGCAGGAGGAGCCCCATAACCTGACTGACCACCTAGAGATGAAGGAGGTCTTTGAGGTTCCTGAAGTGGCTGGGGGGCATAGTTTCCAGATTGGGGTGGGTAAGATAATGGTGGGGCAGATCCAGGTCCAGTAGGAGGGGCACCAGGATGAGTTGGAGGGACCTGCGGAGGCTGGTGTTGAGCTGGAGGTGGATAGGGAGGGTGGGAGGTGCGATTCTGATCATTGTCGGGATGGTTGCTAGAGGGTCGTGGGGGGTTAGAAATCTGCTGAAGGGGCAGAGCCTCGCTGTCAGACTGCCCACCCAGCTGTGCATCTTTGGTGACCTGCAGGTAAAAGCCAGGTGTGTTATTCACCAAGCCCGCAGGATGGGCTTTTTGAGAGACAGCGGGTACTGATGTCACCTGATTTGTGGACTGTGGTTGATGCATAGAAAAATCAAGCAGCTCATAATTTGAAGGTTGATTGTGATTAGTGGCGGCGGCAGCAGAAGGCGGAGCTTGAGAAACAGAAGGCAGAAGAGATTGGCTATCACCTCTAAGAGACTGGGCCCTTGAGAGAACAGGTCGGGCTGCTTGAACAGAGGGCTGAGCATCCTGGGCCTCTAGTGCTAGATTCAAGAGGCCTTGAGTGGAAGAAGGGTTGAAGTTTACTGGTGTCTGAGAAAAAAGAGGCTGATTTGTTGGAGGAGAAATCTGAGATTTGTGATCTGTGATCACAGAAGACTGAAGGGGTGAGTGAACAGGTGTTGCTGTCTCTTGAGGACTTGTCTGATTTAAAGGTTGCGAGAGGTTTGGAGAGGAAACCAAACTGTAATTAGAGGAAGGTGGCGCAATCAACACGGGCTGGTTCAGGGCCTCTACGGGAGGTGAAGTTACTAGCAAGGAGGCATATCCTAAACTTGCCTGAGGCATGGAGTCTGGCGGAATCTCTAGGTTTTCAGAGGGAGGTTGTGGATCTGGTTTAGCTGGATGTAAATCAAGAGGGCCATCCTCCGGTGGCTGGATGACTTCAGATGGATGTGCTGGAACAAATGTTGCAGCCAAAGAGGGTGCTGCAGGGGCTAACAGTATGTTAGCACCTAGACTGGCAGTGTCATTTTGAGCCCAGAGTGTAGTAGCGGGACTCTCACTGGGGCGTCGTGCTCCCTGAGCCCGAGATGAGGGTCTGCGTTCCGAGAGGTAAATGGTCTCCAAGTTGTCTGGGGGTTGTTCTAAGTTGCCAGTATGCACATCACGTCCACCCTTTTCCATTACCATACGTGCACGATCAACCTCAGCAGGTCGTACTCCTACACCGTGTGAGCGGACAGGCTCAAAGGAGGAATTTGCACTTGCCTGGAACACACCAACTGGTTTAGGTGGGCTAGGAGTCGGGAAAGTAGGACTTGCCTCTGCAGCTGGGTTGGAGTCTATTTGTTCAAAGTATCCACCAGTGGAGGAATGCAAAGGAGGGTGATCTGGAGGGCGGGGACTCTCCTGTTGAATGAACGTTCCCACTACACCTTGTTGTCGCCGAGGGATGTGGCCACTGCTGTGAGGACCATGTCCACTGCTGTGACTGACGTTGCTGTAGCTGGATGAGACACTTGCAGAGCGGGCAAGATGAGGAGCAGAGTCAGGCATCTCCAAGTTAGCCCCCCCTTCAAAGGCATGGCTTGAGGGTGGCTCATTAGGCAGCACTTCCTGGTTTGGAACACATTCCAGATTCTCCACCGAATCACACGGCCCTGCCCCAGCTCGAATATTACCACTGTCATTCAAATACGGACCGGAGAACTCAGTCATCGAATGGAGAGGGTGAAGAATCCCATTTACACGCCCCTCTCCTGACAGTGTTTCTTCATTTTCAACATCATTTCCCCCGAAGAACATTGAGAGAGTTCCAGAGTCACTGGGGACTTCAGAGTAGGGGACAGGGCAGGCACGCTGAGACTGATCCTGGGGGCTCTGATTGAACCATGGCTCTGAGGGTCCACCTGACTGACTGAAATAATTCTGAGCAGGGAAGTGGGAGTTCTGTTGCAGAGTTGTACTGGGCCCAATCACATTCGGTTGAGCAAACTGACCTCGATACTGAGATGGTGTCAAAGGTGGGGCTGTGTGGGAAGATGGGACAGAGGGTGGGGTTGTGTGGGGAGAGGGGACAGAGGTTGGGACTTGAGCTTGGAAATGCTGAGATGGGTGATCACTGGTTGGCTGAAAGTAGTTTTGAACGGAAGGTGGACGGCTTCCGTGGTCAGGAACCCAGTGAGAAGGTAGGGGAGGCGTTGGCTGAGATTGAAAAGGAGTCTGGGATTGAACCAGAGGTGTTGGGGCAGTGGAGGGTGGATGTGATGGACTAGAACTGAAAGGAGGAGCAGGGTTAGGCAACTGTGCAATATAGGGCATTGATTCTTGAGAATTAAAGTATCCTGGTTCTGCAGGAGGAGGGTTGGAGCTTGGTGATGGCTCTAGAGGAACAGGTTGCGGTGTAAAAATTCTTGGTGGTGGGCCAGGAGAGGCTGCCTGCGCTGTTCCTGGTGGTGGCCCTTGTGGTGGAGCCATCGAGTTGAACCCTGGCAGGGGAGGGCCTTGCATGGGAGGGCCTTGCATGGGAAGTGGATTGCTGTTTGTGGGTGGAGCTTGGCTGCCCTCTGCCATAGGCAAAAAACTTTGTCTCCCGAAGGCAAAAGGATCAGTCACTGGCTGGTTGGGTGGGGTAGCCGGTGTCATAGCAGCTGCAGCCACATGTTTGTGGGGTCTGTTTCTTCTGAAGGCATTGGGACCACCGGAGGAAGGCGGGGGTCCACTAGCTCCCGGAGGGGCTGCCCGAGGAGGAGGCTGCATCTTTTACACTCACAGGTCTCCAAAGTGTCTATACTTACTGGAGATCTCACTATAACAGAAAAACACAGATTAATGTCATATCTTGGTGCAAAGATTGTCTGGTTTCACAACAGGGTTTCCCCGTTATCAACATGCATCATAAGAAAACACATCCAAAGTTCAGCTGCGCAACTAAAATAATAATGAGCATTCTGCTTTAAACATCATATATGCAGTCCATATAAGAACACAAAAAAGTGTCACTAGTGCACACAAACAGAGCACCTCACCCATTCATGAAGACGACATGCACATGTAAATAGTGTCAATTTCATGCTAACTTTATACCCAAGTTTCTTCTCTTGAACACAAATATCATCACACCATCTAATTTTCATAAGTCTTAGGATGAGTAGGTGTGAAGACAGCTGTACTCTACTATGTTGGCATATGAACAGTCACAACACTCAGAAACCAGATCTGGCACACTGTGGGCCGGGTGTTAGAAAGAAATGTGCATTAAGTTACATTGAACTTTGAAACCTGTCAGACATTTTTTAAAGCAGGGGGGCCTCACCTCTACAAGTGCATAGTTTAATCTACAACAGTAAGGGATAGATATAGTTTATGTTTATGAAAATACAATGTTTATCATTAAACAACAATGTTCACACTGTCATTGACAGTTTTAGTGACCTAAACCTACGTCATAGTGACATAGGCTACAGCACTGGATAAATGTTTGGAGACTCTTACTGTAACTGAATATAATGTTTTCCATGATCTTTGAAACCTTTTGATTTAAAAGCTGATGTGTAAATGCTTGAAATTAATTTTGATACTAAACTGTTTTCAACAGTGATAACAAAAGTTTCTTAAGCACCAAATCAGCATATTATGATGATGACTTTTCAATTTTCAAAGACAATTCAGCTTGGAATTGTAGAATTCTAATTGACAATATTTTAAAATATTTTCAATTAGAAAACCGTTATTTTAAATTAAATAATATTTCAAAATATTACTCTTTTACTGTATTTTTAATCGACTAAATGCCCCAAGCTTTTAAACACTAGTCTATTTGCACTTGCATGAATTTCTTTACAAAGCTCTTTGCAAAGCTGGAATCTAGACAAAGGGTGGCAACTCTGAAGAAGCTCAAATATATGGTAAGTTTTAATTTGTTTTGTAACATTATATTGGTCACTTCACATACGGAAGTACAAGTAGCCTATGTGTGTTGTTTCATAGTTTTGATCTAAAATGTGGGAAATGGTAATAATCAGGAATGAGTAGGTATCCAAACAGTGATACTGTCTCTGCTTGCAATGTTAACCTTTATGGAACACAAAGATATAACACTGCATATGACCGTTAACAATACTGCAGCAAGACAGGGAGGACACTGGAATTTCTGGAGCCCAAGGGCTGATAATTCAGATGTGAAGGTGATGTATATAACAGTCTAATTGTGTTGCCACATAGTGGACTACTTTTCTTAGTCATTTACAAGCCCAGATGAAATCTGTTGACTTTTTGTGCTGTCTGCACTGATTATGAAATGTAATGACAGCATCATATTCATATTATCCAAAATGTTTTTAATCAAAAACATGCAAGGTCAGATAATATATAATGACAGGTGTCAGGTTCCATCGAGTGACTGATCATTTATCATATATTTACATTTATATTTTGCATTAATTTATACTGCATTATATCCGGCTCAAAGGCGGACACGTATAGCGCTGGATTAGATTTACCCACTGATGTCACATCCTGCTCTTTAATTCCTGTTTCTTCAAACTACATCAGCAAATGCAGATAAGAGATGTCTTGTACTAAAGTATTTAAAACAAACAAAAATAATGACATTGTGATCATGCGGATCATGGTTCTTAGAATGAGCAGGCAAAAAAGTCAAAACAAAACACACACACACGATGAACTTACAGCAGTGTAAAGCAAGCAAGGCAAAAGACAAAAAAAGCAGTAGCTAAACCACAATATAACGAATCAATATAACCTGCTAATTAAACTACGCACCCTGATAGAGATTGAATGGACATGCCACGAAAAGAAACACAAAAGAATAAACATAAAAAATGTAAATAGAGGATGCGAAGAATTACAGATGACAGCTGACTGGGCCACTAGCCGTTAGCATGCTAACAATTCCAGTTAATCCCTCGAAACATAGGACTCTCTGCGCCCAAACATACAGCTCCACATGGGATCTCTTACCTGTTATCTTCCAGTCGAGATGCCCAGATACAAACAAAACTCGATAGGAGTGCGGCTGGAGTTGAGATTCTCAAAAAAGTGCAGGACACAGCGGCTGACACTTGTCCGCCATCTTGGCCGAGCGCGTCCTGCTTGGCGACGTGTACATGTGACGTCAGGAATCGTTCCCGTTGGCCCCGCCCCATTCACGATAAAAAAACATAAACATAAAATATTGCACGGCCACCACAAAATCGTGTGGGCTGTAATTTTTGTTAAAATACGACAGTAATAAAATTATGCTATTGTAAGTTTACTGCACTGTTATTATGAAGACAAATATATGATGGACAGACTGGCCTACAGCTAAATACCGCCCCCTCTTGATCTCGGAGTGTAATTGAAGGATTTAAAGAGATAGTTCACCCAAAAATGTATTTTCATTTACTCACTCTCATGTTGTTCCAAACATGTATGAGTTTCTTTCTTCTGTTGAACACGAAAGAATATATATATATATATATATATATATATATATATATATATATATATATATATATATATATATATATATATATATATATAGAGTACAGGTCAAAAGTTTGGAAACATTACTATTTTCAATGTTTTTGAAAGAAGTTTCTTCTGCTCATCAAGCCTGCATTTATTTGATCAAAAATACAGAATTTTTTTTTAATATTGTGATTGGTGACAAATTGGTTTTCAATTTATTATACTTTAAATTATCATATTTCTGTGATGCAAAGCTGAATTTTCAGGATCATTTCACATGATCCTTTAGAAATCATTCTAATATGATGATTCATTATCAAAGTTGGAAACAGTTGTGCTGCTTAATATTTTTTCATAACCTGTGATACTTTTTTAGGATACTTAAATAAAATGTAAAAAAAAAAAAAAAAAAAAAAAAAGAAGAAGCAAATTTTTTAAAAATAGAAATCTTTTGTAACAACAATATACACTACTGGTCAGTAATTTGGGGTCAGTAATTTTTTTCTTTCTTTTTTTGAAATAAATCAATACTTTTATTCAGCAAGGATGTGTTAAATTGATAAAAAGTGATAGTAAAGAAGATTTATATTATTATAAAATATTTTTTTATTTTGAATAAATGCAGTTCTTTTTAACCTTTTATTCATCAAATATATTAGGCAGCAGAACTGTTTCCAACACAGTTTTCTGTTTTCCAACAGAATATTAGAATGATTTCTAAAGGATCATGTGATAGACTGGATGTCACATGTGACACTGAAGACTGGAGTAATGATGCTGAAAATTCAGCTTTGCATCACAGGAATAGATTATTTTTTAAAGTATTTTTTCAAATAGAAAACTTTTATTTTAAGTTGTAATAATATTTCACAATATTACTGTTTTTTTTCTGTATTTTTGATCAAATAAACGCAGCCTTGATAAGCATTAGAGACTTCTTTCAAAAATATATAAAAAAGGTAATGTTTCCAAACTTTTGACCTGTACTGTATATATATATATATATATATTAAATAATGTTGGTAACAAGACAGCTTACGGCACCTACTGACTTCAATACTATTTTTTTCCAATGGAAATCAGTTTGTGTCGTCAACTAACTGGTTACCAACATTCTTCGAAATATCTTCTTTTGTGCTCAACAGAAGAAAGAAACTCAGGTTTGGAACAACTTGAGGGTGAGTAAGTGATGACAAAAAAAAATTGTATGGGTGAACTGTCCCTTTAATATTGCACAATAAACAGTGGCCAAGCGGTTCAAAGTTTATTCTCTCAGATGCAGAACACAACTAATTAGACATATTTCTCTAAAACAAGTTCTATACTGTCAAAACACCAGATTTTATTTCTGCCATCCATACAGCTTCACAAACTTTCCTCAATCTTTTTTAGATTACTTCATCAAAATAAATACATTGGATTTTTAATCAAACTGTCATATAATATACTGATTAAATGACTCGAAATTCTGTTAAATGTCCCTCTATGAAATCTTCCAAATAAAGGTGAATTTATTAAATGTAAGTAAAATACCAGTTCTGTGGGTGGTCTCTTACAAATTCATTATACAGTTCTTCATCATTTGTGCAATCTTAGTTTAATTCCATTTCTAAAACTGAATTGGTATTTAACAAGCATGATCAGACATGAGTAAGTTTCTAAATTGGTGTTTCGCTTTTAACATTATACTCATACATTTTTATTTATATTTTACCATATAATAATAAAACAAGTCAGAAATGCCCTTAAGGTTTTACACAACCTGAAATATTTTAAAAACTTTGCAGGGACTGCAACAGCTTTTACATAACTAATATTGAATATACAGTACACACACACAAAAAAGGGGGGGGGGGGGGGGGGGGGGATGTATGCAGCAGAAAGCATAAATACCAGCAGAAAGAAAGCATATACAGAAAATATACAAGCATTTCATCCAATTTTTGAGAAAGAATGCACACATATGAAAGTAACCACAAGACAAGGTCCATTTAGAATCTTTTTTTAATTTTTGCATTTGTCTTGATGAATGTTTACAAAATGTATAAAACTAAGAGAGGATAAAGCAAACTAAGATATCCGAAAACACACAAATAAACAAACACATAATTCTAAAACTATAATAAATAGTGAAACATCAAAGCAGGATTCTATGAAGGGTTTTGCATTTTTGTTTGCATAAAGAAACACTCCTGATTCTGGAAGTGTCTGAAATTACACACACACACACACACACCTACGTCTAATGATATCCACTGTTTTGGTCCAGTAATCATGATCTGTGAATGGATCTCTCATATCAGGCGTAACGTTTGTACAGAGATCCTGTGTTTACAGTAGTGTATCTCGAGCTGCAACCGCTGATTTTGGTCACTATATTGGGCCTGAATCACTATGTGAACGCAAACGAGTGTATATTCTTCTGTATCTATGTGTTGGTGTGCATGTATGTATGCAGACATTTGTATGTACGCATTTAGTCTATATCCAGGTCGCTGTCTGAATCGGTAGGGTGAGTGACAGCGGCATTTCGAATAGACGAGTGTGAGTTTGGCTGGGAGTATTTCTCTGGAAGAAGGCCGAATTCCTGCAGCAGAGCTTCGACGTCTGTGGCGTAGAAATCATCTCCGAGCTGATCGGACACACGCACCAGATTCCCCACCAGCTCGCCTCCGCGGTACAGCAGCAGCGCCGGCAGAGCCGAACTGCGGAAGAGAGCGCTGGTGCCGACCGCAGAGCCGCGCACACGGCAGAACTTCACCTGCGGGTCACACACAGGAACAGAGATGAGCAGGAACCTTTCTCATGCATACCATAATCACTGACATATGGAATATTTTCCCATTTAGTTCTGTTCTGTTCCTCATTCAAAACCATCAAATGACTTTAGAATAATTTAAATGTAGCTAAGCAGTGTTATTTTAGTATCACTGAGACACTATTAGGTTGTTACTTTTATTAATTTATTTATATTAATTATATTTCAGAATTCATTTAGTTATTAGTTTTATTAATATTTTTAATGTTTTTTTTATTTTTCCACTTTAATTTTACTTAAAGGTTTAGTCATTTTGCTGTGTTTTATTCATTTTTATTTCATTTTTAGTTTTTTGGTACACCGTTTATAAAAAATAAAAATTAGAAATGTTGAAATAATCAAAAACTAGCTGAAATTTAAGTTTACGTTTTTTTTAATATATATATATATATATATATATATATATATATATATATATGTATTTTTTTTTTTTTTTTTTTCAGCAACCATTTAAATAACGAAAATCTATTTTAAAATTTATATATATTTTTTTTTAGCTTTAATTAACTACAATAACCCTAAATAAAAGTCATTTTCTCTGCTTTTTTGGGGCAGCTCTTTCCCAAGCTTGACAGACTTTATTATCAGCTACTTTCAATTATATGGAAAAAAAGCGGGTATAGATATTCGGTTAAAAATCTCCTTTTGTATTTCATAGAAGAAACCATGAGGGTGATTAAATGATAATCACTTTAATACTAACGAGTATTACAACAAATAATAATGATAATAGTACTAATCAATATTATTGTTAATAATAATAATAATAAAATATTATTCTTGTTAAATATTCAATTGCTAAACTGACCAGCATTAAACATATGATAAACATCATAAAACCTTAAGACAAATGAAAGATGAAACCATCTCTTCATGTGTTACCATTGGGTACTGCAGTGCCAGGCAGAGCAGGCTGCCATCCATGGCCTGGCAGGCGGGCACCTCTGGCTCATAGATGTGGACCAGCACCAGGGTGTTCTTGCCCTCCTCGTCGACAGCGCGCAGGAACTCCTCCCCCGAAGAGATGTCAACGACCTTTTCAAAGCGCCGCCCTCCACACAGCTGTCGCCGCAACGCCTCCATGCGCTGCAGACGATACTGCTGGAGGAAGGCCTCATCATCATCATCCTCCTCCTCTTCTTCATCCACACGGAGGTTCATCTGAAGACAGAAGAAAAGTAAAAAAGGAGAATGAATTTTGCTGCTGACATTCGGCACAGATCCTCAGCAAAGAACCCAAGAACCAGACAAGTCCTCCGCACAGACCTATGACCAGCTTCGCCTGTGTGTGATGAATCTGATCTTCAAGCAAAAGGAACTGAATTAAATATTTGAATGCTACGATTCACAATCTGATTTCTGACGTGAGATGCAGCCTGAAACATCTGCACTGACACTATTGGATGAGAACTGAACTGAGCTGGATGAGGAATGAGGATATCACTGTTTTCTGCAGCATTGCTTTATAGAGGAAATTAACTAATTTAATAATTGATGATCTTTACAACGGAACTTAGTGCTATTGTGAATTCCCAAAGGCTGTGATTCAATGAAATAAATATATGACCTGCTGGTTTAATACGTGCGCTTTAATTATTTACATGCATGTAGGTTGCGCGCAACTCCGTTCAAATGCTGCTCCACACGAACTGTTATGATTTACATGCGTGGAGCATCTCAAACTCTATCTCTGCATATGCTGTGAGTTTGGGTTGCTTATAACGTTCATCTGGAAACGCAATGTGCACCATTTCTTCAGATTTGTAATGTAAATAATTTATAAACCTATGTCAACAAGGGAGAATATACCAATATGTTTCTAAATATGCAAACTGTGCATCAAGATTTCAAAATAAAAGTTTTAACCCTCACTCTGAGTTTGCATGTTTTGATGTCCACATATTTTTATTCAAGAAATTACAGCGGCTGTAGCAGTTCTATCGTAAAGAAGTGGCCAAATATTAAAGATTAAAGTGAGACACTACAGGTGAATAGGGTAAAATGTTTAACTAGCAGATATCACCATGAAACTTTCCAAGTTGATTACCTACATTAAGATGAGAAAAATTTTTATTAAAAGTTCTCTGTAATTTAATGTTTAAATATGCAAATTAGGCAATATCTAATTAAATATGCGCTATTTTGCATATATTTTAAAAAACGAAATCTGAGTATTGGATAAAGCCAGGTTAAAAATTATTTTTTCATTGTGTTCACATATTAGATGGGAAAAAAATTACAGAGGGATTTATGGATATCTACTTTTGTTATCCTGTAAATCAGAATATACTGTCAATAGCCTTAAAAAAAATATTTTCGCCATGTTTTTTGGAATAAAATGTTATATAAATCAGGCTAGGAATAATATATTTAAAAATCCCTCTGTAAATGTCTTCATAATATAACTAGGTACAAGACTGGAAAGTTTGGTGTATATAGGTGCTACTGAAGTGGAGATTTCGTACTTGGAGTATGATAGAAAAGTCATTTTGAGAAAACAGGCTTTAAAGATTTATATCAGCCAATGAGATTGCGCATTCAGCCCTTTTACTTTCACGATTGGTTGCTGATAAAAAGGAAATGACCATATTTGGATCCGACAGCATTGTACAGTGAAGAGAGAGCTTTCCAGCGGTGCCTGTGATGACAGGAAGAAGACAGAGATCGCGGAGCAGCATTTGTTATTATACATAATGGACATAAGATGATTGTTTATATTATGTATATTATGTATTTTAACAGTGTTGTTCAATAAAACCATATGATTACTTGCTTTTGATACTTTATTTGTAACAAATATTATTATCTCATTATTATATATGTATTTTAAGTTATTTTAAAGGCTGAGCCTATTTTTAATACCACAAAAAAATATCTGATTACTCGATTCATCATCAAAATAAATCGCCCGATTACTCGATTTCCAAAATAATTGTTAGTGACAGCCCTAGTAAGGAGTGATTCTCACTTTGCCTGCGATCTTATCCTGCAGGTCCTTCTCTTTCTGTCTGTCAGCCTCTTCCTCCAGATGCGACTTGCAGGTCATGCTGAGTTTCTTGATGAGCCGCTCCATCTCTTTCTGCTGCTCCACGCGCTGCTCGTTCTCCAGCTGCTTGTATTTACGCCAGTCATTGATCACACCCTTCGGCCCTGTGGGAGAAACACACACATGGAGTCAGATGTCTCAACAGTCTTTACGGATGTGTTGTTGATGAACATGGAGGCAGCATCATTTACTTTCAAGTGAATAAAAATGAGGCTGTTGGGAACAGAAGTACAAATTGAAAAGAACACATTTCCCGTTTAAGCGTACCGGTGTTGACCGAACTGCCATCTGCACTGTAGTCGAGTTCCACATCCAGCACCTCCTGGTCACGGATGGTTTTGGATGCGTTCTCCTCTTCCTCATGGTCGCTCTCTTCATCTTCACTGCTGCTGTAGTAATACTGCAGCTTTTCTCCTAGAATCTTATCATCCAGCGTCGTCATGACTACACACCCTGAGACAAAGGTGACAGACACACACAGTTGGAGATATAACACACAGAGAAGGGTTAAAACTAGAAGTTTCATATGACATTAAGAAGCATCAAAACCAGCAGTTTAGCCAGGGTTTTTTATTTTATTTTTTCTCCGGTTAAGCAGAGAGCAAATTCCCATGACACAACACAGACTCTAAATAATTAAAGGTAACACTTTACAAGATTTAAATGGTTAACATTAGTTAATGCATATTAGGTTTCATGAACAATAAACAACATTCATCATTTATTAATCTAGGTTAATGTTATTTTCTAAATAATACACTCATGTTTATGTTGTAAATTATGTATAAATTAACTTAAGTTAATCCATTAATTCTACTTGAAATGTTAAGTACATTAGTATAGTATATTAATAAATTAACATTAATGTAATACATTCTGTAAAAGTATTGTTAATAGTACAAATACTACAATTGCATAATTTTGTTAAAATTAAATGTACAATAGAATGCAATAAATACAACATCAGTCTAATATAAAATGCAGGTATATTAGTTTAAAAATATTTTCTAAAAATACATTTACAATTGTGTGTGTGTTAGTATTAGGATGTTTATTTTCATGTCATATTTGTTTACAAAATCTGGGTTCGCTTCTCTCGTGCTTCTGGATTACTTGACCTTTTCTGGATCACATTTGAACAATAAAATTACACAAATTGAACACAATTTTATTTATACACTAACACTATCCTTTTGTTGCCCATCAAGTGTTGGATATTCCTTCAAGAAATGCAAATCTAGTTCAAAATAATCTCATGAGGGAAACAGACTGGAGCTGGTGAGAAATCCAATTAGCCCTCATCCCCTCTGGAGCTCATATCTAGGACTAATGGCTTTAAAACATATTTTTAACATGTAATAACTTCCATGTGAATGCATTCAATCATAAATTATATTTCGTAAGAAATATGTATACATTAATCCCGTCTGAAAAAGTAAACAGATACTAGCTAATCTGTCAAACATGATCTGCTACCTTGCTATATGCATCAGATTATGTTTGAGAAACATCAAACTATCTAAATGAATATTCAATACCATTCACTCACAGGGCTTCTGATTTGTCAATTAAAAGTTTACCAAAAACTAGATTATAAAAATGAGATTTTCTATGAATGTTTGTTAGCATGATATGTTAACATGCTAGTATACTAGCTAGTCGGTTAACGTAACACAACACGGTACTACTGATAAAATAAAGTATTTGTATTATAAATAAGAGGTGTTTTATGATTACTAAAGCATTTATAAACTGGGAACCCGATTGAATCTTACCAAAATCCGGCTTCTTTTTCGTTGCTATTCGCTGAAAGCAGCCACTTCAGATTCTACACTGCCTTTACAGCGCAAGCAGGCGTACTGACCAATCACAGTGCAGAAGAGATGACTGACATGAGTTTACGCCAATGAGAGCTTCAAGCGATTGACAGAAGGCGTTTCAAATGGTTTTTTTTCAGCCTTTTGTTTTCAACCTTTTGTTTTCAACCTTAAAGACACAAACCACCTTCTGTTCTTTCTCTCTCTCTCTCTCTCTCTCTCTCTCTCTCTCTCTCTCTCTCTCTATATATATATATATATATATCAACAAAAATTAACGCAAGTTTGCATTAATCTTGTTCAGTATTTTTTATAACAATCTTCATTGAGTTGTTAGAGAAACTTAAATTGTTTCATAAATACCGGTTATTTAGTTAGTTATTCAAACAAATGTTAAGAGTAATTTCAACATCATTGAGTTGGAACCATTTAATCTGATATATTTCGGATTAAATAAACAGCTAGCAAAGCATGTGTTAAATCTAACTTAATTAGCATGCACATTTCATGAACCATGTAAGATATTTGTCACTGTGTTGATTTTTATGTGGTTGGTGTAGAGTTCACCTTCATGTAAAACCCCAGCCCACAACCTACCAATGAGAATTACTCAGAAACAGAACCCAGGACTAAAAGAAGAAAAAACAAAACCAAATAGGTGACATTTTCATTTCAGAAGACCAGTCATGCCATTTGTATACTTCTCAGAAAGTGCATCTTAACCCACAATCCAAGCCACAAATATATGAAGAGCTCATATTAAATGTGTGCATTAAATGCACAATTATATATGCTTCTTCTTAATCTGTTTTGTAACAATATGGCCATAAATCAAATTTAACATAATTTTACATTTACATATGCAGAAGGCATACAAGAAGCATCATGTTTGTCCTACTTACACACACACCACACGCACACGCACTCGCACACACACACACGCACGCACGCACACACCTGCATGCACTGTGACACACAACACACTGGTGTTCTTCTTATCTTCTTGCAAGTAACAGTTTAAAAATAGTTCTCTGCATAGACTGACTAACAGAGAAAATAAAAATAAAATACTATTAACTATGACTTTTTTTCCTCAATAAACTCCAAATTTCTGCTTATTACTGTAATAGTAATTAAGGGATGTAGAATATGCTCATGCAGAATAAGGCATTAATATGTGCTTTATAACTTAACAGCCAATATTCTAGTAATATGCTAATAAGTAATTAATATTGGACCCTAAAGTGTTTCTCCTCAAAACTCTATGTAGCAACAAAATAGATAGCAACATGTAAACATGCAAAACTATGAAGAACAAAAAAACACAACAACACATCCCTCACATCTACGGTACTGGCAATGACCATATTTGCCATTCTAGCGCAGTTTCTTAGTCTTCTGATAAAAGACTTTCTCTCCCTCCTCTAGGCAGTCGTCTCTCAGTTCTGTTGAAATAACAAATGTAAGAACTTAAGTGGCTATAAATAAGTATGACAATTAAAAGTTTGAGGGTGTACAACATGTGCTATTTACTGTACACAGAATAGTGAAAGTTCTCTCATCTAAAGTACTGCTACTGTGTGCTGTAATTATACTGTGTGTGTAAGTAGTATAAAACCCTGTAGATTAGCCTGTAGACCAACTTCCCTGGTCATGCCTGCAGAAGAACATTGTAACGGTCACCAGCTGGAGTGCCCTTGAGAGCCACCAGAGGGCACTCCACACCAGACTCTCATGTTCACTCACAGACTACATCTCCCATCATTCTCTGCCTGGACTCATCAGCACAAAACCAAGAGACATGAAACCAGGGAAAACGCTCGGAAATGCAGTGCAACAACATACAAAACTTCACGGTGAGTGATGAGGTGAACCAGGCTTATATGGGGTGAACTAAACAAGAAGATGAGATACAGGTGAATGTGATAATGAGTGCTGATGAGTCCAGGCAGAGAATGATGGGAGATGTAGTCTGTGAGTGAACATGAGAGTCTGGTGTGGAGTGCCCTCTGGTGGCTCTCAAGGGCACTCCAGCTGGTGACCGTTACAAACATGGTCAATTATAGTGCTTTATGTTTCATCAGGAACAAATGTCCTTTGACTCTATCCACTTTATTTTTATTTTCCTGTCCTCTTCCTCTTTGTCTCCCACCAGGATCCATTTTCCAAAGCACATAATCCCCATGGCCCTATATTATCCTGAGATTCTGACTGGTGTGTTGTCCATTTTGTCACTTGATGTTTACACATGGACAAATGTGTGCTATTTGAGTTCACAGTGAGACACTTGAGGTAATTATATTGTGTACTTGTGTTTTCTGAATGAGAACATGGTTAAACTTGGAATGTGTGTGAAAACAGGTGTTAAACGTTTTGAAAACATTTCTTTGTTTCTAGAATGGTTTGGGAAATCAGGCCAACTGAACCAGTAGTGTGTTAGCAATTGAGAAAAACTGTAAGTTGTAAAATACATACCCTGTAAAAAAAACCTGTAGTTTTACAGAAGTTTTATTTTACAGATTTTTCATGTATTTTTGAAATGTGGTAAAAAAAATTACATCAAATCAAAATTGCATGAAAAACATGTAAATGTCATGTAAATTTCTGTAATTTTACGTGTTTATTGCATGTTAGATTTACGAGTGGTCTGAGGCTTTCATTTATTAACTGATTTGAATTAATTCATTTATTAAGAATGCTTTTACACACATGTATAATTAGTTTGTCCATAAAGAAGAAGTATCTCAATCAGTTCTGTGTTTAGAAATCAGGCCCACATTCGTCACATTGCAGTGTCAGTGTGAACCATTATGTAATTTTATGCTTGTCATTATTAACAAATTGGCTTTAGCAGACCTATTCAGTCCAAGGTTATTTTCTCATGAGGATCCTCCCCTTTTGATAAGCTATAAAATGGCACTGAAACAGATGCATTATTTCACTCATCTCCTGATCAAAGATGGATCTGCAACTCTCAGTGTTTCTTCTCTTCATTCTTTTCACTGCAGGTACAGTGCAGGTGTTTGTGATGTTCTTTATTAGAAATACAGATCACTTATGTCTCTCACTGTCTCTTTTTTAGTACTAAAGGACACTCTCTCAGCTGTTATGAGTGTGAAAGTCCATTGGCGAATTGTGCAGATCAAAAGGTTAAAACATGTCCCAGTGGATCTTCCAAGTGCATGAGTTCAATGTCGGTTCAGTATTGAAATGTATACTGTTATATTTGACTGCTAGAGTCAGAATTTACCCTTTCAATCAAAGAATGCTCCAGATCTGTGCTATTTATTTTCACTCAGATTTTTATGCTAACAATACAATTTGCATTTTAAAAAAGTTTTCTTTTCTCTTCTGCTTTGCAGCTGTGAGATGATGCCTGTTTTGATGTATTTATAAATACATTTTTCATCAAAATGAGGTGTAGTTGTGATATTTTTTGTATAATTTATGCTTTTTTTTTTTTAGGTGAAATAGTTCTATGAAGAAGGGTAAAAGTTGTACTGTTCACTGTCACAGTGGGTCTATAAACATGGGCAATATAAACACTTTCTGTGTGCTGTGACACTGACGACTGTAACGTCCAAGATGCTCCAGGTATACTTTAATGATCATGTGCTAACGGCTCTCTTCTTTAAAGTCAACACTCATTTTACTTTACAAAGGACATTCAGTAAGGCAAATAAAATGCTGGGTGTGGCTTGTTTGTCATGAATTGATTGAACAAAACCGCTAAAGAAGTGTTATTTCATTAGATATATTTTGTAAAGAATACCAGTTTTCTTCCTGTAGATCCCAGGTCTATTGCCTCCAATGGAAAGACATGTTACTCTTGTGATAGTCTCGCGTAGCCAGACCTTCAGACTGACGGCTGAAGGTCTGGAATTCATAGCAGCTTTCTTTGGCCAAGGCCCGCCCATAAGGCCGTTTGACCGACATGTCAAACAACCAATTACAGTTCGTTTCGTTCAGTGTCACGTTTCGTTGCGTGGAAATGTCCCCACAACAACAGATCGGCGTGCAACCATAGACTGCAACAAGTCAGTCAGCATAGAAAATCAAAGAAGGAGAAGAAAACAAGCAGTAAGTCATTGATCTGTTTGTGCACGTATAACAACAATTGCGTCTGCATTACCACATCTGATCAAAACACCGAGTAAATCAGTAGGAAACGCAATTACACGTCTGCGCTTTGTTTCCAGGCGGACCGAAAATAAACGCGACACTCGCGCCCCCCGGAAATCCGATAAAATTCAACCAATCAGATGACGACTTCGACATTCCTGAAGTGTTTCCAGTTAAGTGTACCATATGCATCAGACGTTTAGCCAACGTTCCGTGGGCGTGACGTCTGAGGCTGAGACTACTCTTGTGATGGACAGAGCTGCTTGAACATAATGAGCTGTTCAGGAACTGAAGATCGCTGCATTACGGCAACAGGTGAGAATCTGCTTAAAGACAAAGTTATTTTTGTCTCTCCATCATCTTTTTTAAACATATATGATACTTCGCGTGCAGCCGTGCACGAGCGCAAAAGCTCACAACACCCACCCCCTGTCGCTGATTGGTTGGAACACTATTTATTTTGGTTTTGAGTGGTTGGTGAAGCCAATTGTTTTTGTGTGCAGATCTCAGAGCCTAGGCTGCCTACAGAGACGCGTTTTTTTGATGGCCTGCTTATGGGGCGGGCAGCCAGCGGATCGTTAGGAAAGATTAGATGAACGTGATCATTTATGTTTGGGCCTTTTTTGAGCCTGAAATCGCTGATACAACCTTTAACAAGAACGGACAGGTTAAGACTGAGGGTTAACGTATACAGAGCAGACAAAGGAGTTGAATTAGTAAATTAACAGGGCACAGGTGAATGACATAACTAATTAAACATTCTGGGGGAAAAGGTCACAGGACAAAAACAAAAACACTTTGAAACATAGGAGACAGACCATACATCTAACAGTAATACAATATTTGCATTCCCAAAATCAGGATTTTCCTTTTCACAGTTACAAATCACAAAGATATGATGATAAAGAGGAATATAACTTCTTAAATACTTTTGTCTATCATTTCAGCTTACGAATAAAAGAAACAATTTTGTATACAAATTTGTTTGATTTTTGATTATTAGATCTGAAAATAATAGCCTAATATATAATAAATAGCAGCTGAATTTGATGGGCTCTACTTTTCATTTTATACACTGATGAGCCTAAATATTATCACATGCGGAGCGAATATCATTGATCATCTGCTAACAAGGCCACATGTTAAGGTCTGGGTAGATTAGATGGCAAGCAAACAATGCTTGAAAACCAGGTTTTCAAGGTGTCGTCTTGGCCTTCAAATTCCCCAGATCTCAATCCAGTCGATCATCTGTGGGATGTGCTGGACCAACAAGTTCAATCCATGTCGGCTCCTCACAACAGGACTTGAAGGATCTGCTGCTATAATGTCCAGAGACCACAGGACACTTTCAGGGCTCTTGTAGAGTATATGCCTCAGCAGGTCAGCGGTGTTTTGGCAGCATGCGGGGGACCAATAGTATATTAGGCAGGTTGTCATAATTGCTGCATCTCAATTTGCCTACATATTCTATGCCCTAAAAGTTTTTTTTTTGGTGAAGAAAAAATACTTTTTTTTAAAAAATAACAAACTACATTGAGTTTGAGGAACTTTTTTATAAAGTTGATTCCTCCAGGGTGGTGGCACTGAAACCAATTAATCTTATCTATTTCAATTCAAATATAACTTAAATATAACTACAAATATAACTTACTTAACATAGAAAATGAATGAACCATAGTTACGTTTGACCTGCTTTATTGCATCATTTCACTTTAATTTAGTGTAAGTCATCATGAAGCCACCCGCACTCTAACCACCAGCTCTACTCTTCAGCACAATAACCACAAAGTCCAACACAGAAACAGAAGCTCTTTGAGACGTCAAACAACAGCAAGAAACACTAACAGGTCTTTCCTTTTACTAAAAAACCCCCCCATTAAAACATAAATTAACAATTTCAACATTTATTCTCCTTGGCCAGTCCCATGCAAAGCATGATGGGAACCAGAGATCACCCAGTTTTCAAAGCTGTCAAGAAAATTTTATGTTGAGAAATTTTATACTTTTCACTAAAAACCATGAACTTACATTACTATCATCCATTAATTCAAACTGATCATTAGTTATTCTGGAGGAGAATCATTAACTGTGTGTGTTTGAGTTCGTCAAGTTTGTGTAGGACTTCACACAGTTTCCACGTCAAACACACCCCCTTTCTGAACAGACATAAAAGGAATGGAAACATTGTTATTTCATTCTGTTCACATGATGGATCTGCGAGTCTCTGTTGTTCTTCTTTTCGTTTTTCTCACTGGAGGTACAAGAAACAGCAAGTATTGAATTATTGAATTGTATTATTTGGTACACTGAGGTCACTGAATGTCTCTCTCTGTCTTTCAGGATATTCTCTCAGGTGTTACTCTTGCATGCCTTTGACGGGTTCCTGTGATGCGAAAGTGGAGACATGTCCATATGAAAATTCTGAATGTGTAACCTATACAGGGGAAACATCATATGGTCAGTCCAGTATAAAGTGGAAATTTACTGAAAGTGATCATATGAAGTAGAAGTATATATGTTAATCTCATCACATAACTCCAGTTATTTGTCTTGTAAGAAGAACATGATTTCCGGGATTGTTTTTTTTTAGCGGCCTATTATAGGAAGTTTATCTTTTTTGCAGGTTCCACTAAGGTCACATATAAAACATGTCTACCTCTATGTGAACCAGGGACCCACATGATAAATGGAGCGATAGCGTCTATCGATTGCTGTGACACTGACCTTTGCAATGCAGCAGGTATTGGGCTTTATTTATCTGTGGGAAAATGTACATTTACATGTATTCAACTAACTTTCCTTCTTCCACAACGATTATTATAATAATTCAAACACGTGATTGTTCAGGAGCACTATATCAAATGTAAAGAGTAGTCAAGAATAGTGCAAAGCAGAACATTGTGAAAAGAAGTTTTTGAATTAGTCAAATGCTTGTGACAAAATTGATCAACAATCAACATGCAATTTTAATTACCATTAGTAGTAATACTAGTAGTATAATTAATACTCATTTCTGTATCATGTTTTTTTTGATGGAATGTATAAGGGAAGCTTCTTCCTGCTCTTCTCTCCTCTGCTCTTCTACTTCATGTTTCAGTGAGTCCAGATTCTGCTCTTCAGCAAACACCAGCGAATATGATTCACATTCTGATGCATTGCTGTACTTGAATAAAGCTGGTTTGTTGCTCTGCTGATCTTTGTATCATGAATTGAGGAACTCAAAAATATGCATTTTAATAAACAAATATGAAACAAATACACTGCATCATCATTATAAGCAGATTGTCTTCATAGCCAAATAATTATTCATAAAATAATCAAAAAACAAACATTTCTTTCATACACAGAAAAAGAGATACTTTGAGATTGTGTAAGAGAAATGGGTTTTTCATTTGGAAACAAATCCACAAATAATGAAAATGTGCTTTTGTCTGTTCAAAAAGTTAGTTAAGCAAAAAAAAAAAAAAAAAAAACTGTCATTAATTTCTCTCCCCCATGTCGTTCCAAACCTGTAAGACTTTCATCCATCTTCAAAACACAAATGAAGATCCTTTTGATGAAAACTGAGAGCTTTCTGTCCCTCCATTGACAGTCTACGCAAGCCGTAGCCAGCTATGAGGTCACCGAGGTCCGGACCTCGGTCATTTTTTTATATTCAAAAATAAAATTTCAAGCTCTCTGAATGATTAATTAGCCGTTTAAGCCGCGTCATATGTGTGTTTGCAATTCATGTCGCTGAGAGAAGGAACAATGAACGGGGCTTGAGAGCGCGTTGTGAGTGAGGGCGCGGGTGCAGCCTCTGTGCTGCCAGATCCACCTATTATACGTCTTTTTGGACTCGTTTTTCCCATTTATTGTGACACTTTAGGACGTAAATAAAGTGGGAAGTTGAATGTTAGGGGCAGTGATATATTAATTTTCTTTTCCAAAACACAAGCTTTGAACTTATTTCTCATTATTATTATTATTTTGTTTTCTTTAATGTTTTTCGTGGCATTAATAAAAAAGAAGAAGCTTAGACAAACTGTAATTGCTGACAGGAAGATACCAAATTCGGTAAGACAAACGCAATGATCATGATTATCTGTAAGAAATGTACAACACTATCAAAAACAATAGCATAATACAGATCTGTATCATTATTCTAACGTTATTTGTAACTTGTTACGAAATAAAAAGTCTCACCTAAAAAAAAACGTACTTTCCTGTCCCGTCAGTCTCGTTGCGCGTCCTCTTGAATTACACGCGCAAATGCGGCAGAGCGCTTGTCACTTTATTATAAATAAAGCGCAAAAGAAACTACAAGCATGATGCAACAACATCGTAGTTGATGTCAATTTGTAAGTCATGAAATTACCAAAAAGTGCCAATAAATTCCGCAACTTACTTCATGTTTGGAATGATTTACATGCAGGTTTATTCATTCAATTTTCATTCTATTCATCAGGATCAGTGGTCATGTTCATTAACAGCTCATGTTAGTATTGTGTATTTACCATGGTTACTGTTGTTTCCTTAACCCAAAAATGCCACTTATTTTCACTGTGTTTTTGCACTATATTTCTAAATGACTGTGGTCTGACATACCAACTTATTTGTATTTACAAAAACTATTTTGGAACTGCTATTTAATAGCCTTATACTTTATTCATCATCAGTAGGCCTATGTGTCATATTCTTATATACAGTATATATATATATATATATATATATATATATATATATATATATATATATATATATATATATATATATCACTAATTGTTTGGCATACTAAAACACCAGTGATAATGTAATGTAGACTGAAACTCTATATCATAACTAAAAAATAAGTTTGAGCCCCCTTTAATGTCCAGGTACAAGTCAATGTTTTTTCTTTGTGCACAGTTCATGGGTTGAAGCCCGTTGAAGGTCTTAATTTTGAGCTCTCAAAGAGCACCAGATTGATGCATTTAACCTTAAAATGTACAAAATTTTCTTACGGGGGAGCATGCCCCCGAACCCCCCTAGAGGGACAGAGGTCCACCCATCATAGTTTTACAAAATCCTATGGGAAAGAACGATCATTTATGAAATTTACAACAAAGTTCCTTTTAAGTCAGTAAACTAAAACTGTTAATGCAAAATTAAAATATCCTTGGACAAACTATACATTTGGCCTGCCTAAGGGGGGCCTACAACACATTGTGCCCAGGGGCCTCCGAATTCTTAATCCGGCCCTGCACCTCACCCCGGACCTCACTAATTTTCAAACCCTGGTTACGGCCTTGAAAGCCGCAGCCATCATTACCAAGCGCGAACCATTGACAGTGAATGAAACGAAGCGAACTTAGCCTACAGGCCGTATGTGATGCGTAAACCAATGGTGTAAACATAATCATAGATGACGCGCCACGGGTTTTTATTTAAAAGAAAGAACGTAGCTTATGTTTGTATGTAGGTCTAGGCGATTTATATTCACAATACTTAATAACTATTATTTTATTGCATTTGTATTAGTTGTTTGAAGAGTTAAAAAAAAAATCGGTCGGTCTTAACGCAAGTTTACAACCGGCAAGTCGGTCGGACTAAAAGGGGAAAAAAATAAATAATTGGGTCGGTGCTAAATTGACAGGGTCGGTCGGGTTACGGCAAACAAGAATATTTTTAAGGATGGCCTCAGGTGTTTTTTAGCAAACTCCATGCGGGCTTTCATGTGTCTTGCACTGAGGAGAGGCTTCCGTCGGGCCACTCTGCCATAAAGCCCCGACTGGTGGATGGCTGCAGTGATGGTTGACTTACTACAACTTTCTCCCATCTCCCGACTGCATCTCTGGAACTCAGGCACAGTGATCTTTGGGTTCTTCTTTACCTCTCTCACCAAGGCTCTTCTCCCCCAATAGCTCAGTTTGGCCGGACGGCCAGCTCTAGGAAGGGTTCTGGTCGTCCCAAATGTCTTCCATTTAAGGATTATGGAGGCCACTGTGCTCTTAGGAACCTTAAGTGCAGCAGAATTTTATTTGTAACCTTGGCCAGATCTGTGCCTTGCCACAATTCTGTCTCTGAGCACTTCAGGCAGTTCTTTTGACCTCATGATTCTCATTTGCTCTGACATGCACTGTGAGCTGTAAGGTCTTATAGACAGGTGTGTGGCTTTCCTAATCAAGTCCAATCAGTATAATCAAACACAGCTGGACTCAAATGAAGGTGTAGAACCATCTCAAGGATGATCAGAAGAAATGGACAGCACCTGAGTTAAATATATGAGTGTCACAGCAAAGGGTCTGCTACTTAGGACCATGTGATATTTCAGTTTTTCTTTTTTAATAAATGTGCAAAAATGTCAACAATTCTGTGTTTTTCTGTCAATATGGGGTGCAGTGTGTACAATAATGAGGAAAAAAAATGAACTTAAATGATTTTAGCAAATGGCTGCAATATAACAAAGAGTGAAAAATTTAAGGGGGTCTGAATACTTTCCGTACCCACTGTACCATTAAAACCTTTTCATTTATGGAGTCAGATGAAATAACGAGAGAATACATATTCAAATGTATTGCATTTAATCAAAAAATACTTTGCCTCGAGAAAAGGACAGTAACACGTAAAGACCTTCCGCGCTGGTCGGATGCCGGCTTTGGGCCGATCGAGCGCCAGCTTACACTATAAAGCACTCTATGGGTTAGCCTACATTGAACATGATATTAGAAGAAGCCTAACACAAATTACAGTCAGCAGAGTTCAATCAAAAAGTCACTGATATAGTTATTTGCAGCAATAAAGCGACCTGTGAGTATTAGAGGGTATGTTGTATATTG
Source organism: Abramis brama (assembly GCF_963993115.1). NCBI lineage: Eukaryota > Metazoa > Chordata > Actinopteri > Cypriniformes > Leuciscidae > Abramis > Abramis brama. Next base: position 30,047,085 of record NC_139977.1, on the reverse strand, counting down.
CTAATTGTGGTTTTTTTTAAACCTAGGGTACTTCCTATGAACGTGTCTATTGTGGTCATGCTAACATGAAGTTGTGCAAAATATTATATGCAAGGACAACTAGGACAAGTGACTTGCAGCTTTACCAAAAAACAATTCAATAAACAGATTTTTACATGAATGACTCAAAGGAAGCACAATTAGCCAACTGAAATGGACACGTTGCTAACATTTTCCTAACAAGACTGACCGAATCACCTTTCATTAGGCCTGATTCAAAAATCTCTATAACAGAGTGATATGACATTAAACAATACTTACTACTCTCTTCAATCTCTTCTTCAGATTTAATTTTTTTTCTATAGCAGCTTTATATATATATATATATATATATATATATATATATATATATATATATATATATATATATACAAAAATAATGCATATAAGGCTAATACACACACACACACACACACACGGCAGGCAAATTATGATGAATGATTTGTTTTCTTTTTAAGAATGACAGTATGCTGAGTACAATGTAGCCTACCTGGTGGGTAATATAATCAAAACCCTTCACAGACTCAGCAGTTTCAGATGTACGCTCTCTTATAAGCATCCCTTTTAACTATTTAATCTTTGTATTTTCCTGTATTTAGAAATATAAATTAAAACAATTTATCAAAAAGGCAATAAGGTTGTCAAGCTTGAACAAATATAAACTCTAATCAACAAACACTACCATAATTGGCTGGTCAGCTCAAGACAAAGTAACTTTATGTTCATAACATGTTTTTTTCAAACTTTTCAAAGATCATTTACATCATAACAATGAAGCCAAATTGTTCAGGAAATCAGAAATAAATACACAGCTTCATTATGCAAATAAAAACAATGCTAATGCAATGTTGTATGTATGTTATAATGAATAATTGTGTTTTTTGCAGATGCATTGGACAATGTTTTATAGTTGTTTTAAAACAGATTTTAAACAGATTTATTTAGACTTTGACTATATACCCAGTGCTGAAGTTGCTAGAAATCAGTGTCAGCATCATGTTACAGTGGTTAACATCAGTATATGTACTGTAACATCAGTGTAAGTCATATTAGCAAATGCATAGCAGACCTATCCACCTAGGAAAAAAACTAAACACTGAGCTATTTATTCAAACAGCAACTAAAACGTACCAGTAACTTCTGAGGGCAATATCTTCATCTGTAACCGTGGTGGCCGCCCTAACTTAAATAAATTATTTTAAAGAAAACCTTCGGGCGCCATACAGGATTAAACCTGTCAAAAATTAACTTAACCCAGGATAGTAGAAAAAGTAACCACCTGTTACACAACAAATTATAAGAATAATCCCAGAAAAAAAGTTAATTTCACAAGGGATATTTATTCTTTTCTATGTTCAAAATCATAATCACACAGAAAAACGAAATCAGAAATGAAGTTCACACGTTCACACTAGCGTTCTCTGGTCTTCGAGATCCGAGCCTCGTGCCGGTGTTGTGCCGAATTTCGACCCCCTGCCAAATTATTACCCCCCTCGTTGAAGTCAGTACCTGATTGCCTAATCCTAACCCCACCCCTAATCCTAACCCCACCCCCACAACTAATCCTAAACCTACACTCTAAAACTGCTGGGTTGTGTTAACCCAATTTTGGGTCAAATATGGTCTCACCCAACGTTGGGTTAAAAATTATATTTAAAAATGGACAAACCCAGCTGTTGGTTTACATTTTTAATGTAACCAATGCAATTTGTCCATTTTTAAATTGCATTTTTGATTTTGTCCAAAATGCAATTTGTCCATTTTTAAATTGCATTTTTTAACCCAACGTTGGGTGAGACCATATTTGACCCAAAATTGGGTTAACACAACCCAGCAGTTTTTAGAGTGTACCAATACTAGGGGGGTAATAATTTGGCAGGAGTCAAAGTTACGTCAGCCTCAGATCGCAAATGGACGCCGGCGATGCACGACGTACTTGTTTTCTTCTCACTCTTGGTTGGCGCAACGGATATTATTCTGATCAATTGTCCCATATGTTTCCAGGGTCAATAAATGCAGTCGTTTTGAAGCCATCTTGCTGTCTGGAATTCTTTATGTACAGAAATGGATCTGCTACACATGTAATGACAAAAGGTTGATTGAGACCATCAGATCTAACATGTAATAGCCTACATATTTAAAAGTTTGCAGATTTATGGAGGTTAATCAGGTTATCACAATTAAAATACAACATTTTATTTAAAAAACAACAACAAAGATTTACTTTAAACATTTGCCTCAGACCATCTTCTTTTTGCAGCTCTAACAATTTATTAGGTCTCAATGAAAAATTTAATTTTTACTTTTGTCACTACAGTACGTATTTGCATGTTGCATGTCACTATTCCCAGAAAGAGTTTACCATATCTTTCACATAAATGATGTTGCACTTGCAACATTTTGTAAAGAGATTGTATGATCCTTGCATATATATATACATTTATATAAATTAATATTTTAATAGAAATATATCACGTTATATGAATGAAGTCTCCATTCGTATAATGTGAGAAATTTCTAATAAAATATTAATTTATATAAATGTATATATATTTGCAAGGATTTGTAACCCTTTTTTCCTGTGCTTTATGTCAGACCATTTATTTGTTCTTAAATTGGTTGTATTTATTTTGAAGTTCTCTATAGCTATTGTTCTTGCTTTCAACCTACTCCTTGCTTTTTTTAAAAACTAAGAAAGAACGAAAAATAATGTTTACCCCATAGCCTCCAGCATCCCATAACCTACAGATGACATGAAGCTTGGGAAATGCATGGATTACTTTTAGTCATGTGCTTGAAAACGTGATCAAATTGATGAAGCTCTGGTGTTCAAGATCATTAAAGGCTGTTTTTGTGTTTCGCAATGTCTCAAGTCTGATTGTTGATTTCAGAGGAAATGAAACTTATGGTCCTGTTTGATCAGGATGTTTAATGTCATATTATGATCATATACTACTTACTGTAACTGCAGCTATTACAATCCTTCAGTGTTTAAACTGGTTTCTCAATAACTTTCCATCCTCCTCCCCAAATGGTCACAAATCCCTAAAGCATGTGTAAACTACATTATATATGATTTTCTTTCTTCTAGAACATGTCTATGTTCTACTGAGGAAAAAAGTCATACAGGTTTTGAATGACATGAGGGCGAGTGAATGATTTTTGGGTGAATATAAAGGTTGGTTTAGGTAGACCTGCAGAGTGCTTGTAATTTCCTTATCAAACTTTCTTTTATTGTTAAGTGTTAAGTAAATTGTGTAGTTTTAAGTTTCTGCTTCTCTACTTTCATTTTCTCATGAAGACCCTCCCCTTTTGATAAGCTATAAAATGGCACTGAAACAGACACATTATTTTACTCTCCTCCTGATCGAATATGGATCTGCAACTCTCAGTTTTTCTCCTGTTCATTCTCTTCACTGCAGGTACGAAGACAAATAGTGTTTGTGATGTTACTGGGTACAAATACAGATAATTGATGTCTCTTTCCTTCTTTTTCTCTTACTAAAGGACACTCTCTCAGCTGTTATAAGTGCACGAGTCTGATAGGTTCTTGTGCCAATCAGAAGTTAAAAACATGTCCCAGTGGATCTTCCAAGTGCGCGAGTTTAACAGTGATACCACAAGGTAAGACCAGCATGACAGATCGAGTGGTGTAAATGTAACTTCTCATATAACTGTGACTCGTTTTCTTGGCAGAATTTACTAAATCAATCACAGAATATTCTATTTATTTCTGCTGTTTAATTTGTTTTCTATCCGATTGTTTTGCTAACAATGGCAATTGTATTATTAAAAACATTTGAAATAAGAAAACTGATCAATTTTTAACATTTATCATTTTTCCATCAGAATAACATGTGCTGGTCTTTTCTGCATCATTCATATTTTAGATCAAATTAGTTTCAAAACGAAGGCTAAAGATTGTACTGTTGACTGTCAAAGTGGGTCCATGAACTTCGGCATTTCAAAGATGTCTTCTTCCTGCTGTAACACAGACCAGTGTAACGTCCAAGATGCTCCAGGTATTGTGCTTTCCTGACCTTGTGCAAATGACTATCTTCTTTAAAGTCAACATTAATTTTACTTCCAAAGGACATTCAATCAGGAAATAAAATACAGGGTGTGGCTCTTCTGTTGTGAACTGATTGAATGGATCAGCTAAAGGAGTGTAGTTACATTATATTATATATACTAGTACATGTTTTCCTCCTGTAGATCCCTCTAACATCCCCAATGGAAGGAAATGTTACTATTGTGATGGACAGGCCTGCTCAAACACAGTGAGCTGTTCAGGGACTGAAGATCGGTGTGTTAAAGCAACAGGTGAGGATCTGGAAAAGGACGAAGATTGTTGTTATTTTTGTTTCTCCACCATAAATTTAAATATTTGATAAAAATCACATACAGCAACTGCCAGCTTAATCTTTGTTTTCTTTCTTTTCATCAGTGACTGTTGGAAGCCTGTCAGCTGTTGTAAAAGGCTGTGCGACTACATCTATTTGTGACGCCACATTTATTCCTGATATTCAGAACGTCACATGTTGTGAGGGGAACCTGTGTAACGGGGCTCAGAGTGTCACCCAGAGCTTCCTGTTCCTCTGCTGTTCTCTGCTCTCCTACTTCATGATGCACTGAATACAGCAGAGCTTCACATTCTACAATCAGACACTCTGTACTGAATATAATAACTTAATAATAACTTGTTTTTTTTCTGTACTAGACTGTGTTCAGATGTGATAAACTGAATTTATACAGGAAATGTATGTATTCATCACCTTGTTTCAGGGTTCATTTTTAAATCATGATGTAAAAAATCCAAAAGAAAGTGCAATATTATTTTCTTAAATAAAAAAGTACTAAATCATCATCATGTCCAGAAAAAAACTAGTATGATCATTATTTAATTATTAAAAAAGAAACATTTTCACCTGTTTTGTTTTGCATTTGTCCCACAAACTATGTTTGAGAGACTTTGACTGCCTGGATCTGAATCGTAATAAAATTAGTAAATAAGTGAACCCCTCTGGGTGCCTGTCCGAGCACAGTTTAATATAAGGATATGAGACAGGTATGCAAGTTTAGATTATGTATTGATAAAGGATAAGCTGCAGAGGAACAGGTATTTCAGGTATCAATTAAAGGCATTAGAGACATTAGTCTGAAAAACAAGAAACAATAAAGGCTAATGAATAACAAAAATAGCTGGGCATATATGTACACTCTGTTTTTCATGGCAACCGTGTGTTGTACTTAGCAGCGGTCTGTTATCAAGAATTATTACATGGCTTGGTTGAATTCTAATGTAGAATGCGGTCTGTTATCAAGAAATAACAGAGCGCATTCTACATTCAACCAAGCCATGTAATAAACAATAATAAACATCCATTGACATAAAGGCAGCCAAAGCATTCTAAATCCTCATCAGTAACATTTCACCATGGAATAGGCTATACAATCCAATAAAGGAAAATAAGGTGTCAAATTAACATTATAGCCTACATTATAGACCACCATATAATCATCTACATGATAAACATCACTCTCTATATGGATAACGCAGCACATCAGATTGTAATCGCTCGTCTGGTATAAACAATTCAAAATATCAAAATCCCATCACAAAGGAATCATCGAAAACCAAACCAGTGATATACATCTCAATAAAGAAGAAATAATCACATATGCGTCATTAAGCTAGACTAACAGAACAAACAGTTGCGGGACATGCGTGTGTGACGCAGTTATAAATAACTATAAATAACGATCTCTATAAACACAAACATAAGGCAAACAGGCTTACTTGTAGCCCAATGTCTAACACCTCAAAGTAACTTCTTTAGAAAATAGCACAGATAAATAGGAATAAATGTCCTTTCAACCATCGACGCAACATATAAGTTCAGCAGGCAACGGCACGGAAGCTTCACTCTAACGGTACGTTCACACGGGGCGTCAGCGTCAACGCTTCCCATTGACTTTGAATGGGTGACGTCAAGCGTTGCCGAAAAGAATTGTGGATCCGTCGGCGGCGCTTCACTGGCGTTGCTCGCGGCAGAAGTTGAGAATTTTTCAACTTCTGCCGCAAGCAACGCCAGTGAAGCGCCGCCGACGGAAGCGTCAGCCAATCAGATCGCTCTATGCAAATACAGTAGCCAGGCGGCAGCCAATCACGTTCATCCTGTTCAAGAGCAGCAAACTGAGGATAAATTTTAAAATGAAGGAGAAACTAATTATTGCGGTGGGCAATCACCCGGTCCTTTATGACCATTGAATGACAATGAAGCTTGTTGTTGAGTTCCTGTCTAATTTCATTGGCTGACGCTGACTATGACTATGGCGTCAGTGCCAAACTTCAGCCACGCCTTCCGTCAAGCGTTGACGCTGACGCCCCGTGTGAACGTACCGTGAAGGGAGCTCAGTCAAGATGATGCACGAATCAATGTCAGAACAAAGGTCGTCTCTTAAAGGAGCCTTTACAACAAACTAAATTTCCACTTAATACAAAAAAAAAAAAAAAAAAAAAAATGCTTAATACTTTTGCTCAATAATATTTGTTTTAAAGGTAGGGTAGGTAATCCTGTTCAGAAACATTTTTTTTATATACTGGGTGAAATGGTCCTTCCATCCTAAGAGTAGTCAATACATTATGTGTTCAGAAAAAGGAATGAAAAAAATCTGACCTCTGTAGCAGCTGTAGGACGGTAAAAACTCTGACCAATCACTGCCATTCGGTGCGAATGTAAAGAACCAATCAGATGCCTTCATGTCTCGTGCCCGAGCACCACTGCGTGCGCTGCCCTGCGTGCACTCATCACATGTCACCGTTCCCGGAAATATTCAGCTCAAAGCACCTGCATATGCAGTCAGCGAAGGCAAACAAGGCAAAACCTACTTCCTCGGACCCTGCCCGCACTCTTGAACGACCTCCTCTGCTCCGCCCTCAACCCCGGACCTGTCCTCGAACCGACGATGCGGTACTTGTCTCCGGACTCGGAGTGTACGTTAGTCTTCATTAGAGTCAACAATGTTTTCATCATGGAAACTCTTACATGCAAAACACCGTATATGTTATGAATCTTACACGAAATTCACCTTCATCACAGTGTAACTGATGGTAATGGAAAAACGTGTATCAATGCAACCTGTTTTTAGTTTTGCCTTATAAATATAGCTCGTTACTGAATGAAACTTTACCATTATCGATATGCTAGCTTGATAGTGAGTACTAAAAGAAATCTTATTTGTTTATATTCATAGTGATAAAGTTAGGTATTTTATTACATGTGATTCTGACATGATGTCACTGTATGTACTGCGCTCCTCTCCACTCATCTCAGGTAATAAATGCGTCTTCCAGCTGAGCCTGAGCGTTTGGCGTCGCGCGTTCATGTGTTTTGGGGGCGTCGCTTTGGAAGGAGCTCAGAAGGGAGGGGGTGGGAGTGAATGGAAATAATGTGCTGTGTTTATTGCAGATTAAAAGGTCTACAGTCACTCGATTTTTATATTTTCTTTTTTAGAGTACTTACATTTTAATTATGTATTGGTATATAAAGACAGTTTAAACAAATTTGGAATGTTTTTTTTTTAGAAAAATCCTACCTACCCTGCCTTTAAGTGTGTAACTAGCTAGCAATACATCATGTAGCCTAACTGTAATCAGGGCCAGCCCGCGGGCAATTTTTTTTTTCCCAGGATGGTAGGGGAAGACTCATGAATATTCATTAGGGAAGTCATCCCTGATTGGTCTTAACCCCAGTGACGGGTAGGTTTAGGGGCGGGGTTATGGAGGTCATAAGACCCCCAGTGACAGGTAGGTTTAGGGGTGGGGTTAGGGGTAGGTCATCAGACCAATCAGGGATGACTTCCCTAATGAATATTCATGAGTCTTCCCCTACCATCCTGGGAAAAAAAATATCTCTGTCATGCAACTGCACGAGGACACAGACAGAGGAGATCCAAAAGCAGGCTTTAATGAAGGATAATCCAAATAACACAACGAATACTCAGGCAGAGGGTCAGAGTCCAGGTAAGCAGTCCAATACAGCAGAAGTACAAAACAGGGACAAGGCAAACGGGTAAACTAGATACAGGCAAGGTGTCCAAGAAACAGGGATACTCAGACTAGAACAAGATACAAGGTAATTGTACAGACTTGCAGCGTGACAGTCTAACAACACTTCACCATGAGACAAAGGAAAGCCAAGGCTTAAATCAGAGACTCTAACAAGCATAATCTGAAACAGGTGAATGACATAAAGCATAATCAGTCCAGGTAAAGCTATAAGATGAAAAGATAAATAGAGAAGGAGTGCCCCACAGTGGCTCACGCGGGCACTCCAGCCGCTGATCGTCACAATCGTGGCCCGCGGAAATGCTAGGGGCGCCACTCATCCATAGGGGCGCCAGAATGAGTGAACGAGTAAATTTTTGTTTTATTTTATTTTTTACATTTTTTTTTATAATACTATTTTAAAACCATTAATTCGAAATACTACCAAATAAAGCAAAAAAAAAAAAAAAGTCCGGCTCATCAATCTTCCCCCGCCCATCGAGTGCTTGAAGTGCGTCAGAAACAGAGCACGCACGGCAATACATCATGCAATGAAGGTCTAGCTCTCGATCCAGATTTCACAATTCAATTCAGATTCACAAGGTCTTGTTTTTATTCTGAATCTCCATTCGCTTCTCTTCGATATTGATTAATTTAATATTTCAGGTATAACGTTACGTCAATTATTCTAAAGGAAATAATTCTCAACTAATGCTGTGAACAGTGTAAATTGGTACACTATCAAATTCACTAACAATAAATAAAGAACAGTTGAATACAATCATTAAAATAGTTAATATAGCCTATATAACATATTTTACAATACCCTCTTGAGTTCTTTTTTTCTAAATGACAAGCTACTGAATGACTTTACTGAGGTCAATTTAAAGGGATAGTTCACTTTGAAATTAATTTTTGATATGTTTTAGCTTACCTCAAGGGCATCCAAGATGTAGGTGTCTTTGTTTCCGCAGTAGTTAAGTTGGCTTGAGAGAGCCAACTTTCTGATATTGTACTTAAACTTATTATTATTAAGTTGGCTTGAGAGAGCCAACTTACTGAAATCCTATTTAAACTTATTATTAAGTTGGCTTGAGAGAGCCAACATATTGAAATCCTATTTAAACTTATTATTATTATTCTTCTTACCAAAAAATTACACTCAATCTCCTCCTAGAGCTTTAACTCTACATACTCCAAACTCGGCTCAGACCTTCAAACTGATCTGACTCGAGTTGCTATATCTTTTCAGACTGATCGGACTTACGGTTTTCCTAAAAATGACGATCAAAACTCGGAAAAACTCCCATTGACTTACATTGGGGAGTTCTAAAAACATTTGAATCCAAACTGCCGTTTTCACACACACAGACTCCAAAGGGCCTGACACCCCTGCATCTCTCCCTCTCTCTCTCCCTCAGAGGATTTATATTATCAAGCAACCAATAAGTAATGGCCTAAAATCTTCATAGCCACACCCTAGCAACCAGTTACAGCACCCTAGCAACCACTAAGAGCTCCCTAGCAACCACCATAAACCCAAAAAAAACCTTTTTTTATATATTTTTTATTTTTTAAAGCAATATTGCACTCGTGGCCTTGCGATATTGCTCCATGCTTGTGCCTATTCGGCCATAGGCACGAGGCCGCAGGCCGAGTGCCGTACTGAAGGCACTCGTTATTAACTCCATATAAACCATCTTTGACAACTACCAACCGCCTAGCAACACCATAGCAACCACCCAGAATACCCTAGCAACCGCCTAGCAACACCATAGCAACCACTCAGAACACCCTAGCAACTGCCTAACAACCACCCAGAACACCCTAGCAACCACCCAAAATACCTTAGAACACCCTAGCAACACCATAGCAACCACTCAGAACACCCTATCAACCACCCAAAATACCTTAGAACACCATAGCAACCACCCAGAACACCCTAGCAACCACCCAAAATACCCTAGCAACCGCCTAGCAACCACCCAAAATACCCTAGCAACCATCCAAAATATCCTAGCAACCGCCTAGCAACCACCCAGAACACCCTAGTAACCACCCAGAACACCCTAGCAACCACCTAGCAACCACCCAGAACACCCTAGCAACCACCCAAAATACCCTAGCAACCGCCTATCAACCACCCAGAACACCCTAGCAACCACCGAAAATATCTTAGAAACCGCCTAGCAACTACCCAAAAGACCCTAGCAACCACCCAAAATACCCTAGCAACCGCCTAGCAACCACCCAGAATACCCTAGCAACCACCTAAAATACCCTAGCAACCACCTAAAATACCCTAGCAACCGCCTATCAACCACCCAAAAGACCCTAGCAACCACCCAAAATATCCTAGCAACCGCCTAGCAACCACCCAGAACACCCTAGTAACCACCCAGAACACCCTAGCAACCGCCTAGCAACCACCCAGAACACCCTAGCAACCACCCAAAATACCCTAGCAACCGCCTAGCAACCACCCAAAAGACCCTAGCAACCACCAGAAATATCCTAGCAACTGCCTGGCAACCACTCAGAATACCCTAGCAACCGCCTAGCAAAAAACTTTCTGGTCCAAACTTTCTCAAGCCAACTTAAAGTTTGTCTCGACGAACTTTCGCATCTAGTTATTATTATTATTCTTCTGTTAAAAACTGTTGACTCAAACTCGTCCTAGAGCTTTAACTCTACATACTCCAAACTCGGCTCAGACACTCAAACTGATCTGAAGTTAGTTGCTATATCTTTTCAGACTGATCGGACTTACGGTTTTCCTAAAAATGCCGATCAAAACTCGGAAAAACTCCCATTGACTTACATTGGGGAGTTCTAAAAACATTTGAATCCAAACTGCCGTTTTCACACACACAGACTCCAAAGGGCCTGACACCCCTGCATCTCTCCCTCTCTCTCTCCCTCAGAGGATTTATATTATCAAGCAACCAATAAGTAATGGCCTAAAATCTTCATAGCCACACCCTAGCAACCAGTTACAGCACCCTAGCAACCACTAAGAGCTCCCTAGCAACCACCATAAACCCAAAAAAAACCTTTTTTTATATTTTTTTTATTTTTTAAAGCAATATTGCACTCGTGGCCTTGCGATATTGCTCCATGCTTGTGCCTATTCGGCCATAGGCACGAGGCCGCAGGCCGAGTGCCGTACTGAAGGCACTCGTTATTAACTCCATATAAACCATCTTTGACAACTACCAACCGCCTAGCAACACCATAGCAACCACCCAGAATACCCTAGCAACCGCCTAGCAACACCATAGCAACCACTCAGAACACCCTAGCAACTGCCTAACAACCACCCAGAACACCCTAGCAACCACCCAAAATACCTTAGAACACCCTAGCAACACCATAGCAACCACTCAGAACACCCTATCAACCACCCAAAATACCTTAGAACACCATAGCAACCACCCAGAACACCCTAGCAACCACCCAAAATACCCTAGCAACCGCCTAGCAACCACCCAAAATACCCTAGCAACCGCCTAGCAACCACCCAGAACACCCTAGTAACCACCCAGAACACCCTAGCAACCACCTAGCAACCACCCAGAACACCCTAGCAACCACCCAAAATACCCTAGCAACCGCCTAGCAACCACCCAGAACACCCTAGCAACCACCGAAAATATCTTAGAAACCGCCTAGCAACTACCCAAAAGACCCTAGCAACCACCCAAAATACCCTAGCAACCGCCTAGCAACCACCCAGAATACCCTAGCAACCACCTAAAATACCCTAGCAACCACCTAAAATACCCTAGCAACCGCCTATCAACCACCCAAAAGACCCTAGCAACCACCCAAAATATCCTAGCAACCGCCTAGCAACCACCCAGAACACCCTAGTAACCACCCAGAACACCCTAGCAACCGCCTAGCAACCACCCAGAACACCATAGCAACCACCCAGAATACCCTAGCAACCGCCTAGCAACCACCCAGAATACCCTAGCAACCACCTAAAATACCCTAGCAACCACCTAAAATACCCTAGCAACCGCCTATCAACCACCCAAAAGACCCTAGCAACCACCCAAAATATCCTAGCAACCGCCTAGCAACCACCCAGAACACCCTAGCAACCACCCAAAATACCCTAGCAACCGCCTAGCAACCACCCAAAAGACCCTAGCAACCACCAGAAATATCCTAGCAACCGCCTAGCAAAAAACTTTATGGTCCAAACTTTCTCAAGCCAACTTAAAGTTTGTCTCGACGAACTTTCGCATCTAGTTATTATTATTATTCTTCTTACTAAAAATTTATCCCCTATCTCCTCCTAGAGCTTTAACTCTACATACTCCAAACTCGGCTCAGACCTTCAGACTATTCTGACTTGAGTTGCTATATCTTTTCAGACTGATCGGACTTACGGTTTTCCTAATATTGCCGATCAAAACTCGGAAAAACTCCCATTGACTTACATTGGGGAGTTCTAAAAAATTCAAATCTAGATTCAAACTGGCCAACCGACGAAAATTCAAATCAAAATACCTTGAAGACTAATTCAAACTGCCGTTCTATATACTATATTAGCCAATGAGACTCAATTAAACTAATCAACTCATCTATCTATCTACTTCAAACTATTTTAAACTTTAAACTACTTTAAACTTCAAACTAAATTAAACTTCAAACTAATATAAACTTTAAACTTCTTTAAACTTCAAACTTAAGCTTTAACTCATTTAAACTTATAAACTGTAAACTCATTTAAACTTATAAACTCAAAACTCATTTAAACTTACAAACCAAATTCAAAAACGTGTACACTTATAAACTCATCCATTTATACACTTATAAACTCTAAACTCATAAACTCTGAGTGTGTGTGTGTGTGTGTGTGTGTGTGAACCCACATACACACACACACTCTCTAAACTCATTTAAACTTAAACTCTAAACTCATTTAAACTTATAAACTCAAAACTCAAAAACTCGTAAACTAATTTAAACTTCAAACCACTTTAAACTTCGTACGTATAAAGCTCCCAGCTCCCAAGCAACTCCATAGCAACCAAACTTGAGTACCCTAGCAACCATTTTGCAAGACCTATATCTCTGTATCAGAACATTGTATAGAGATGAGGTTTGGCTCTTTTGACTCATGCTAGCAAACAGCACTTCCAACATGCTACACATGCTAGCAGTGAATAGCTACATGCTAATAGCGATTAGTTAAGTGCTAAATCATACCAAGATCATGCTAAGAACTATACAAACTCCATAGTAACCATCTGTGACAACTACCAACCACCAAGTAACACCATAGCAACCACCCAGAACACCCTAACAACACCCTAGCAACCACCCAGAATACCCTAGCAACACCATAGCAACTACCAAAACACCCTAGCAACCACCTAGCAACATCATAGCAACCACCCAGAACACCCTAGCAACCACCTAGCAACACCATAGCAACCACCAAAACACCCTAGCAACCACCTAGCAACATCCTAGCAACCACCTGGAATACCCTAGCAACACCATAGCAACCACCCATAATACCCTAGCAACCGCCTAGCAACACCATAGCAACCACCAAAACACCCTAGTAACCGCCTAGCAACCACCCAAAATACCTTAGCAACCGCCTAGCAACACCCTAGCAACCACCCAAAATACCCTAGCAACCGCTTAGCAACACCCTAGCAACCACCCAGAACACCCTAGCAACCAAACAGAATACCCTAGCAACAACCTAGCAACACCATAGCAACCACCCAGAACACCCTAGCAACCACCAAAAACACCCTAGCAACCGCCTAGCAACCACCCAGAACACCCTAGCAACTGCCTAGCAACCACCCAGAACACCTTAGCAACCCACTAGAAAACCCCCAACAACTTTTTAACTTTAAAATACTTTAAACTTTAAACTAATTTAAACATTAAACTAATTTAAACTTTAAACTAATTTAAACTTCAAACTAATTTAAACTTTAGACTAATTTAAACTTTAAACTAATTTAAGCTTCAAACTAATTTTAACTTTAAACTATTTTAAACTTCTAACTAATTTAAACTTTAAACTAATTTAAACTTGAAACTACTTTAAACTCCAAACTACTTTTAACTTCTTCAAACTTTCTGGTCCAGCTTTCTCAAGCCAACTTAAAGTTTGTCTCGACGAACTTTTTAATCTAGTTTCAATTTTGATATTTTTAGGTCAAACCGTTCTTGTCTGTCAGTCATATAATGCAGGTCGATGGTCACTGTCTCAAAGAGCATGCACAGAGTCCAAATTAAAACAATTCCCCATCGTCCAAATGAAACAATTCCCCATCATAAGTACACATTGATGGCCTAAGACACGAAACGAGCGGTTTGTGTGAGAAAACGAACAGTATTTATATCGTTGTTATCTCTTGAAAACAGCACAAGTACAAATGATCTGACGGCGCGGGCGGGTATAGATATATACATAGATGTCGCCTTGGCAACGGTTTCGTTCCAATGAACTGCAGTAGCCAAGGCGACATCTATGTATATATCTATACCCGCCCGCGGCGTCAGATCATTTGGACTTGTGCTGTTTTCAAGAGATAACAACGATATAAATACTGTTCGTTTTCTCACACAAACCGCTCGTTTCGTGTCTTAGGGCATGTCCATGTTTATTCATGTTTATTCTGTGCCATATAAACCCTAAAAGGGAGAGTTGAATGGTTCAATTTGAGAAGGGTCTGGCTGCAGACTATGGGCGACTGGAGCTCCACTCTCAAACAGGAAATATGTCATCTCCACTTGAATTAATAAAGGAGGGGCAAGATGGCGTTTGAATTTGACCTCAACAGCTGTCGTAACGTGCAATGGATCATTTCTCAACCATAAGCCGTCTCCAAAGGCATGTCAGAGAATTTGGCAGGCCTAGCTTATGTCTTGTCTGTGAAACCGGGGGTATAAGAACCGGGAAATTTATAATGAAAAAAAAAAAAGAAGAAGAGAACTGACTGACTGGGACAACCTCATGTGCTAAATTCACAAATTTGTTTAAAATATCAAGTTATGTTAACTGTACTTGTTCAGCTCCCATATCTGGGTATTAATATACAAGTGACTTTAATGTAGTTTAATCTGTCAGATGTCAGATAGTAATATGATCTTTTTCTATTTACTTTTAACTCTTTCAGACGTTTTCTTGGTTCCTTTTAAAACAGACGACAGACTCTTCTACACCGGCCTCAGTAGGCAGTACATGCGGCTAGTTGTCCTGTCAGAGGAAAAAAGAGGTCTGTTCTTACAGAGTGCCACAATAACCCTGGGACTGGCAATCATAGTGGCGTCAGAGGCACTCAAAACAGGGTTATTGCTGGCTACTATTTGTCTACAATTATCCAGGACATGAAAGAATGGGTAATTTTACATACTTAATGGATATCTTATATCTATACTTAAGAATGTGTCTACTTTTGCCACCTTTGATTGTTAGATACCTTTATGTTTTAGAAGTTATATTAGTCAACATTTGAAGTGGATCAAAAGTGGATAAGTTCATCAAAGTTGTCATAAGACAAGAACAGGTATTGTTCAAAAGTCATATATAACTTTAATGAAAGATTTTGATCCACTTCAAATGTTGGATCTGATGATAAATTCAGCTGTATACACAAATACATGAATGAAAATAATGTTTTTTATGTTCTGTAATTGTGTTCTTCAAAGTTCCTTTATGACGAGTTTAGTTGTATAACGATTAATTTTTGTAAATATGTAAATAAATAAATAAATTTACTGCAATCACTGAATCAATGAAATTTATAAATCTTGCCTCTCATTTACATCTGGTCAAAGATTTCATCAACACCACAGCGTATATTTTCACGAGTCAAGGATCGTGGGGAAAAAAGCCTTGAATACTGGATCCATCCGTGGGCCTCAACTTCTCCACAGGCCTCTTCCATCGCTTGAAGACTTACTTGGTTGTAATGGTTGTGATCATATACCTTCCATCTCCAAGAGCAAAATATGCTCAAAGAAACACCGAAATGTGGGTGATGCTCAAACTACTCTTGCACCAGGGCTGAATGGTGAATTGAAATAGTCCCAAAAAACTACACAATTTCGCTCAATTTGCTCCTTATCACCCTGCGGAAAGTGGATTTCATTGAGGAAGTTAAATGTAGAAGTCTTTCTGTGTTGTGCGGCTCCAAGACACTAGACTCTTCACAAGACTCTTTCCACTAATACATTACCATTGCCGTCCACTCTACCATCTCTTCTCCATCTTTCTACATCCTCAGCTCTTCTTGCTTCTCCTAAATCCTCAACTCTTCTTGCTCCATCTCCTCTTCCTATAACATATATTCCTTTCCCCTCATCTCTTTCTACCTCCTCCACTCTTCCTCTCCCTCTCAATATTGCCCTTCATCTATCCTTTCCAAAATATTTCACTCTTACATTTCTTCCTTTTCCCATTCCTCTTTTTTTTTGGTCATTATTCTTTTCCCCTTTTATAGTTTTTGTAATTGAGATAGCTTTGAAACAATTAGGAAATTTGCATGGCCTGTATTGTGTGTATTACAGTACTAACTCAGCAGATTTTTATTTGGGGCTAACTGAGAACATTACAAGTGCAACTGAGAATTAAATAACAGAGTTTTGTTTGTTGTGTTTGGAAAAATGGTGATTTAAACCAATAAAAAGAGCTGCAATTGTTTTTCCCGATATATTAAAGTTTTGGTTGGCTGTTTCAACTAATGTGAAAACATTTGAGAATGTGATTTGTAATTTGCATGAAATAGAGGAAATTTTACAACCTGTTTAGGACAATTACAAAGTGTTCAGATCACCGTGTTAACTGTTTTGAGAACAGTGACCTGAGTTTGGAGAAATGTGTCAAATCGATTGAGAAAAACTGTAAATGAATACACAGTTTGATGTCATAAGCTTTTCAATTCATTCTATTGTGCGAATAACAGTGTTAAAACATTCAGTGGTCAACGGATTTTTTTCTCTTGCAAAACAAGTAACTAAAAAAGGAAACCACCACCATACTTCTTTAAACATGTTTGTCGCAATGCAATATTGCATGCAATGACAAAAGGTTGACTGAGATCATCTGATCTAACATGTATAAATCATTGAAATGTTGCAGATTTATGGAGGTCATCACAATAATAATAATAATAATAAAAAAAGACTATTAACTTTCATCATCATTTGCCTCAGACCATCTTTCTGCAGCTCTAACAATTCATTAGGTCTGAATAAAAAATGTAAATTTTATTGTTGTCACTGCAATACGCATTTGCATGTTTAATCTCACTATTCCCAGAAGAGTTCACCACATCTTTCACACAAATGATGTTGCTCTTGCAGTGAAATATATAATCGCTGTGTATGATCCTTGCAAATATATACATTTATATAAATGAATATTGTAATAGAAATATCTCGTATTATACAAATAGAGTCTATACTTTTGAGAAGTAACAATTTTTAAATCATTTTTTCTGTGCTTTATTTATGCTAGCCCACTGTTCTTTAATTTTTCTATTTATTTTGAAGAACAGCTATTGTTCTTGCTTTCATCCTACTTGTTAAAAACCTCAAATAAGATATTAACAGAGAAAGAAAAATAAAGTTTACCCAATAGCCTCCAGCATCCCTGTAACCTACAGATGACATGAAGCTTGGGAAATGCACGGATTACTTCTTTTAGTCATGTGCTTGAAAACGTGATCAAATTGATGAAACTCTGGTGTTCTAGATCATTAAAGGCTGTTTTTGTGTTTCATAATGTCTCAAGTCTGATTGTTCCTAATTTCAGAGGAAATCAAACTTATGGTTATTACAATCCTTCAGTGTTTAAACTGGTTTCTCAATAACTTTCCATCCTCCTCCCCAAATGGCCACAAATCCCTAAAGCATGTGTAAACTAAATGAATTTCTTTCTTCTGCAGAACACAAGATCTGACATGAGGGCGAGTGAATGATCTTTGGGTGAACTATCAATTTAAGAATAGGTTTAGGTGCACAGTGCTTGTAATTTCTTTATCAAACTTCAATTTATTGTTAAGTGGCAAGTAAATTGTGTAATTTCTGCTTCTCCATTTTAATTTTCCCATTAAGATCCTCCTCTTTTGATAAGCTATAAAATGAGCACTGAAACAGGCATGTTGTTTCATTCTCCTCCTGATCAAAGATGGATCTGCAAATCTCAGTTTTTCTTCTCTTCATTCTTTTTACTGCAGGTACGCAGACAAAGTGTTTGTGATATTTTAATTTTTTTTTCATTGGATCTCTCTCTCACTGTCTCTCTGTTTTATTACTAAAGGACACTCTCTCAGCTGTTATGAGTGCTCGGGTCTGATAGGTTCTTGTGCCGATCAGAAGTTAAAAACATGTCCCAGTGGATCTTCCAAGTGCATGAGTTTTACAGCGGTAACACAAGGTAAGACCAGCATGACAGATCGAGTGGTGTAAATGTAACTTCTCATAAAACTTGTTTTCTTGGCAGAATTTACTGAATCAATCACAGAATATTCTGTTTATTTCTGCTGTTTAATAATCAGATTGTTGTGCTAAAAAAATTTTTATATATATTTATAATTATTCCATCAAAATAACATGTATTATTCTTTTCTGTTTAATTCATATTTTAGGTCAAATGAGTGCAAAAGGGAAGGTTAAAGATTGTGCTGTTGACTGTCAAAGTGGGTCCATGAACTTCGGCTTTTCAAAGGTGTCTTTTTCCTGCTGTAACACAGACCAGTGTAACGTCCAAGATGCTCCAGGTATTGTGCTTTCCTGACCTTGTGCAAATGACTATCTTCTTTAAAGTCAACATTCATTTTACTTCCAAAGGACATTCAATCAGGAAATAAAATACAGGGTGTGGCTCTTCTGTTGTGAACTGATTGAATGGAGCAGCTAAAGGAGTGTTGTTACATTAGATATTATATTTTATACAAAAAAATCTAATTAAACTAATACCTGTTTTCCTCCTGTAGATCCCTCTAACATCCCCAATGGAAGGAAATGTTACTATTGTGATGGACAGACCTGCTCAAACACAGTGGACTGTTCAGGGACTGAAGATCGGTGTGTTAAAGCAACAGGTGAGGATCTGGAAAAGGATGAAGATTGTTGTTATTTTTGTTTCTCCACCATCAATTTAATTATTTGATACAAATCACATATATCAATGTCCAACTTAGACTAACCTTTGTTTTCTTTATTTTCATCAGGGACTTTTGGAGGTCAGTCAGTTGTTATAAAAGGCTGTGTGTCTAAATCTATTTGTGATTCCACATTTATTCCTAATGTTGAGGACGTCTCATGTTGTGCGGGGAACCTGTGTAACGGGGCTCAGAGTGTCACCCAGAGCTTCCTGTTCCTCTGCTGTTCTCTGCTCTCCTACTTCATGATGCACTGAATACAGCAGATCTTCACATTCTACAATCAGACACTCTTTACTGAATATGTGTAGCTTGTATTTTTCTGTACTATATTGTGTTCAGATGTGATAAACTGAATTTATACAGGAAAATGTTCATCACCTTATTTCAGGGTTCATTTTTAAATCTTCATGATGTAAAAAGTTCAAAAGAAAATGCGATATATTTTTTCTTAAATAAAAAATGATTAAATCATGTCCAGAAGAAACAAGTAAAGCCTATGATCATTATTTAATTATTCAAAAAGGAAATTTTTCACCTGTTATGTTTTGCATTTGTCCTACAAACTAAATTTCCACTAAATAAAAAAAAGATATATATTTGGCTGAATAGGCCTACTTTTGCTCAATACTTTTTTGTTTTAAGTGTTTAAACTAGCTAGCAGAAGAGGTATAAAGTTAAACTGTAATACATTATGTGATAAAAGTCTAGCTCTTGATATTGATCGAGATTTCACGATTCGATTCAGATATAGGCCTACAATAGTAGTGGGACGTTCGGATCATTTTACTGACTCGGTTCTTTGAATCTCGTTCAGCAAAATGAACGAATCTTTTTTCGAGTCATTTCGTTCATTTCTGCAGAATATAGTTAAAATGTCATGTTAAATAGCCCAACACATCTAGTAGCCTACTTACAATAAATAAATAAATAAATAAATATATAAATAAATAAACTTGCAGCCAAAGCAAAATTATAGAAAACCGAAGTGTTTAATTAATTGGGTCTAAATTTCAGGCTAATGCAGTCTCTTAGTTCACCTCACTTCCTGATCCAAGACGTTCTTTCTTTTGCAACTCTGTTTATCACGATTTATCTGTTCGTCTGTTCCCCGCCTCTCGTGTCTTCGGGTTCGAACTTCGAGACGTTGGGTTAGTTCAGTCGACTCGCCAGTGTCTGATCTGGGCCGTGTGACACAGCATTTGAATGCACTGCTGCTGCAGTACCGGTTCGGAAAGAGAAACGATTAGTTCATCTCTCTCTCTCGAGTCAGTCTTCGGGTTCGGCCCCTGGTTCGGCCAGGTCCGAGTCTTTCGTTCTTCCTGTCAGTCCCATAGAGACTATGCTGTCAGTACTGGAAAGACAAATGATTAGTTCATCTTTCGAATCTTTGTGAAAGACCATGTGAGTGACTGCAATTCGATTTGACATTTCTGATGCATTGCTAAATTAATGTTATATGGGAACATGTACTTTTCTATTTGAAACTGCTTTTAAAATGTGTCAACTAGTAAGTTTAGTTCAAAACCGTATTTAGCATAATTTATCAGCAGGTGGCAGCAGATAGTCTTGTGTAGCCTACACCTATAGACATTTGCATTTGCTTACTGTATCAAACACACAGTGGAGACTGCAAAGATATATATTATGTTAAAAAAGAAGGCTTGTAAAAACGTAAAACATTATCTTTAAAATGGAAAAACTACAAGCTGAAAAACTGAAGAAAACAGGCTTCATAGTTATAAGCCACACATATACATACATACATAAATAAATAAAAACAAGGCACAACAACTTGTCTCTGGAACCTTTTCAGCCCTTAAAAGGCACATTTTAGTACCTTAGAGAAGTAATATGAACCCTTAAAGAACTTCAGTGTGTAAATATGGTACAAAAATGTCCCTTTAAGCCCCAGTGACAAGCTGTTGATCCCCTAAGGAAACAAGTTTTGTGCCTTTTTTGTGTGTGAGAGTACAGAAACATCTCAATTTCACTGATGATTGACAGTGCTTTTTGTGTTCTACAGAAGAATGTCATGCAGTTAACGATGACAATGTTTGATTCTGTGTGAACTGTCCCTTTAACGATCTTACCTCTTACACAGGATTTTGCAAGTAAATCATACAATATACTGTTTTTATTTTATTTTCCTTCTGTTAAACTTTTTTTATCATAAAGACCCTCACCCTTTTGGTAAGCTAAAGGGTGCTGAAACAGACACATTTAATTTACCTGCTGATCAAAGATGGATCTGAAAATCACAGTTTCACGGGCGACTTTTGGACCTCACTGCATAAATATAGGAGATCATTTTACATCAAAGATATTTTCTTTCTACTTTGATATATTTATAAATAGATGTTAATACTAGTTCTACAATCAAGGTTAAAAGTTGTTCTTCGCCAACTGGCTGTCCAAATATATCCATGAACCTCAGCATCTCAGATATCCTGTAAGATGCCTCTTTGTAATGCCCACCTCAACATGTGAGAGTTGCATGATGAATCAAAGCTCATCACAAGCAGTTTTTCCACAAGTTGAGAAGGTAAAAACTAATATATATAGAAGGTGCACACCGTCATTCAGACAATCACTAAACACCATCATGGTAACACACATGACATTAAAAAAATGCAATAAACATTCATTCAACAACATTAGATGTAACCCCTAATGTACAAATGTGAGTGTCACGCAAGGAATTGTGGGTTTTTCACTGTAAAATATACAATGACTTGTTCTTTTTCAATTCCAAAAACTGTATTTTATTCACAGTTATTCTCGTATATAGTACGGAAACTTTCTGTTAACCAATTATCAGTTTTTCACCATAGCACCGTCTTTTACCGTTAAAATCACAATCATGTTTTACAGAGCAGGGTTTCCCGCAGAACATTGGCGAGATCCTCACAGTCCCTCCACCGGCTGGTCATTGTACCAGTGATCCTGGTGCCGTCACTTCCCCAGGTAAACGGCACACATCCATTATCAGGAGATCTTCTTCCACTGCTCCAAGGTCCAGTTCTGACACTCGTGTGCCCATAGGCACTCTCAGTGGTGGACAGGTGTCATCATTGCTCTCTGGTTGGTCTGTGGCTGTATTGCATCAGAGTGTTGTGACACATTCCCTCCATAACCATCATTAAAATTTTGCGAGACTTGTGCCACAGTCGACCTTCTGTTGTTTGGACCAGACGGGATAGCCTTCATGCCTTTGTACATCGATGAGCCTTGGGCGCCCAACACCCTGTTGCGGGTGTTTGTCCATCCACAGATCACTGTTAGTAAATTCTCAGCACTGTTGACCGGGAGCGACACACAAGCCTTGCCGTGTCTGATATTCTGACCAGGTCACCTTGACATAACAATTTGGCCCTGTAAGCTCGCGCTCGATCAGCCCAAAGCCGGCATCCGACCAGCACGGAAGGTCTTTACGTGTTACTGTCTTTTCTCATGGCAAAGTATTTTTTGATTAAATGCAACATTTGAATATGTATTCTCTCGTTATTTCATCTGACTCCATAAATGAAAAGGTTTTTTATGATATCTGTGCATCATTAAATGTGAGCGAATGTTTGACTATTCTTTTTAACTCTTTAATGAAAATAATGTCAAAGTCAGTTAGAATAATCAAATGTAACATTTTATTATGTCAGGTAAACATATCATGCCAATTTCATAATCAATTCAAAGATAATCGATACAAAACATCAAATGCTCTGGAATAAAGAAAAGAGATGAATACCCAACATTATACATGAAGCTGAGAGTCTCACTCTCAGCCTCACGGGCTAATCTGAAATACAGAAAGGCACCGAACCCTTTGCTGCATATCATTATATAGACAGAACCTCTTTCACATGGAAACATCTGCTAACAATGGAAATTTACATTCAGAGTTGACACCTTTTGGGGAGTAGGAGACCATTTGTCTAGAAACCACCTTCCTTTGTGTGCCATCTATCTCTAAACTCTTAAAAACCTTATTACCTTTTGTTTTACTTATTTTGAAATGAGACATTTGTACCAGTCGCACTGAGACATTTCAAATTATACCAAACATGTATAATACTCTATGATAATTATTCACATCAAACCATATGTATTTTGGGGTAATTTTCATGTGGTCTCAGCATGAGAGAGGGGGCGTGGGGAAGAGGGGGTGAGTTCAAATGTTAATTTCCTTTGTTCTCTCAGAGAGTAGCTCTCTTCTCTTTCTTCCAGTTTTTCCAGTCTTACAGCCCTCGTCAAAGACGCTCAAACGTTTATAAGAAGTTTATTCAAGTGTGCTATTAGTATACTTCTTTTAATATAAAAATAAATTACTCTTTCAGTCTACTTTTTATATACTTCTCAGAAATATACTTAAAATTACACTTAAGTATACTTATACTGACCAAATATTCGAGGTATATACTTGTACTTAGTCTTTTGATCGAGATATACTTAAAAATATAATGAAGTATTCTAAGTATACTTAGATGGCTGATTTCAGAGAGGGTCTTTCATAAATAGTAAACTATAAGTATGATGTTAAGTTCACTTAAACTTAAAACTCACTCAACTTACAAGTATACTTGCAGTATAAATCTACTAAACTAGTGCTGAGAGTACACTACAAAGTGAACTTTTATAAACTAAAAAATGTGCTACAAGTATTTGACTCGTAAACTATCAGTAGGCTATAGGCTATAAGTTCACTTGTGGTATAGTTTCAGTTCAAATGATAAACGTAGTTGTAAACTAGTTCTGTATACTTAAAGTTTTCTACTGTTACACTTAAAGACTGCTTAAAAGTACAATTTTATACATGAAAAAGTAGTACTGAAATTGTACACTTAATAGTAAACTACTATTAAATTAATATTTGTATACTTACTACATAAATTATACTGAAAAGTTTACTTGGGTATACAAAATAAAATTAACTTTAAGTATACTTTTTTTTTTTTTTTGTAAGGGGAATCCAACACATTGATTGCGAGAACTGATTGTTTGCTTAACATCTAATCTACCCAGACCTTAAAATATGGCCTTGAGATGATGATCGATATTCCCTTCACCTGTAACTGGTCATAATGTTTTGGCTCATCGGTGTATAGCTCAATGCTTTTCTTTTCCAGAATTGTGCTGTATTGATATGTCTTCATTGTATTAATAATAAATCAAAAAAATAATCAAGTTTTGAAAGTTTTGAAATCAAGTTCATAAGCAGCACCTGTTCTTTGAAATGATCTAGAAGAATGTCACTTTTCTACATAACTTTCTTGACAGTGCCCTTCACTTTTAAAATCCTTACATTGTTCTAAATCACTTTAGCATGCATTTGGGAGACATACCATACTAATAAAAGCATTATAGTTTGTCATGGTTTAACGTATAGCAAGAATATGTATATATATTTCTTTGTTCGTAATAAGTTTTAAAAGTATTCTAAAGCATACTTCTTTTGCACAAGGCTGGTATTATTTTACACAATTATTTTAGTGAAGTGCTCTAGAATTTGATCAGTTTGATAGTAAAGCTCTTATTTTTTGCTTGTGGATTATCTGTAAGACTATTTTTTTTTAAAAAGACAGTTCATGATTTCAAACATCACCATGCACTGTCATAGTGTTGTAAGTTCCTAAACTCGTTTTTATCATTTAAAGTATCATTTAAAGTCTCTTTGAGTGAAACATGAATTGAAACTATTCTTGACCTGTGTGGATTCCTAAAAATGCTCCATCTTAAAGGGATAGTTTGGCCAAAAATGATATTTAAACCATGATTTACTCACCCTCAAGCCGTTTGAGATCCATATGTCAGTCTTTTTTCAGACGAACACATTTTCAGTTATTTTAGAAAATGTCTTAGATATTTCAGTGGTTATAATGTGAAGCTATGGGGCTCACCTCCTTCAAGTCCCAAAAATGTGCATGCATCCTTCACAAAAGTAATCCATCTGGCTCCAGGGGGATAAACGAAGGCCTTCTGAGGGTAATCCGTGTGGTTTTGTCGTAAAAATATACCTATTTAAAACTTTAAAAACAAAACTCTACGTTTGTTCTACATCACGACGCTTCCTACGCTACGTCCTACGTCATACGCCAGCATCCATCTCCGTGAACGCACGTCGACCGCTACCGGAAGCCAGTTTTTTTCGTTTATAAAGTTTTAAATATGTATATTTTTACGACAAAACCGCACGGATTACCCTCAGAAGGCCTTCGTTTATCCCCCTGGAGCCGGATGGATTATTTTTGAGAAGGATGCATGCACATTTTGGGACTTGAAGGAGGTGAGCCCCATAGCTTCACATTATAACCACTGAAAGATCTAAGACATTTTCTAAAATAACTGAAAATGTGTTTGTCTGAAAAAAGATTGACATATACATCTCAAACGGCTTGAGGGTGAGTAAATATCATTTTTGGCCGAACTATCCCTTTAACACCTTAAGCAATACTTATGTAGTAACCTGACTGTCAAGATTTGCCAAACACTCTTGAAAACAAAAGCAAAACTTAAAAACTAAACAAGTTTGACCTGTATGAACAACAATTTACCCTTTTCAATATATGGAATGCAGAAAGTAAATGTGACACATGGATGAGAAAATTAAAGAATGTTAATTTCCAGATTAACTCTACATTTTTAATAAAGAGGAAGGTTAATTTCCTTATTAGACCATCAATGTTGTAATTAGTTGGCAAGAAAATATACATCTACTGGTTTCATTATTTTTGTGGTCTTTTTGTTAAACTTTCACTTTCTCATGAAGACCCTCCCATTTTGTTAAGCTATAAATAAGTTCAGAAACAGGCTTGTTACTTCATTCACCTGCTCATCAAAGATGGATCTGCAAATCTCAGTTTTTCTTCTGTTCATTCTGTTCACTGCAGGTACAGAGACAAATAGTGTTTGTTTTTAAGGTCATTATACAGAACATAAATGTCTCTCTCTCATACTTTCTCTCTCTTTTTAATTACTAAAGGACAGTCTCGCAACTGCTATCAGTGCACAAGTCTGTCAAGCTCTTGTGCCCAGGCAACATGTCCTGATGGATTTTCCAACTGCTTAGGTGCAACACTAGATGTTGGTAAGTCCAGTCTGATGGATTGAAATTTACTGGTGCAGCAACAGAGTTTACATAAATGATGTTGAACTCATCAAAGAACTGCTACTGTTTTTCTGGAAAGAATTGACACAATTGCAAGCACAGAATCTTCTATATAAATTATTGAAATTCAGTTCTTTTCAATCAAATTGTTATTCTGATAATGTAATTTAAAATTTGAAGAACATTTTAAAGCATTTTCATTAACGCTCAAGGCTCCATGTGAAAAATACTTCTAAAGCAGTAATTTTAGTTGATGTGAATTTATTTGACATATTTGAATACATTTTCCATCACAAGTTTAACTGCTCATTCCTGTATTGTTTGTTTTTCAGTCAACTTTACTAAAGTGACTGTGAAAACTTGTGCTCCACTTGTCTGCCCAAGTGGGTCTATTAACCTCGGCATTGGAAAAATCTCTTCTTACTGCTGTAACACAGACCTGTGCAACACCCAAGATGCTCCAGGTATCGTACTTTACAGTCATAGACCAGTTTACAGAAAAAAAAGAAGAATGGAACTTGATTTTGTGACATTAGCTGTAAATGAACGTTGCTTTACAGACAGCACAAGCTGTTATGTAATATTAGCCCCGCCCTTTCCACGCATAGCTAATCCCAGTAAATGAGCGGACAGACCCGTCTTGATAGCTCCGCCCTCCCAAAGTCATAAACACACTAGACTTGTTTGAGATGCGCCTAGCCTAGCCTGAAATGTATGCGAGAGTAGGCGGCTGCAGTGAGGGGAGTATGGAGTGAAAACAGTCTCAAAACCTTCCACAAATGCACGCGAGAGATCCACATGTGCGCGCAGCAATCCACAAATGCACGCGAGAGATCCACATGTGCGCGCACTCTGCGCAGCAATCCACAAATGCACAAGAGAGATCCACATGCGCGCGCAGCAATCCACAAATGCACGCGAGAGATCCACATGTGCGCGCAGCAATCCACAAATGGCACACGAGAGATCAACACACGCAAAGCAATCCACAAATGCACACGAGAGATCCACACACGCAAAGCAATCCACAAATGCACACGAGAGATCAACACACGCAAAGCAATCCACAAATGCACACGAGAGATCCACACATGCAAAGCAATCCACAAATGCACACGAGAGATCCACACATGCAAAGCAATCCACAAATGCACGCGAGAGATTATATCTCTCTCTCTCTCTCTCTCACACACACACACACACACACACACACACACACACAGCGATCCACACACACGGCAATCGTGCATTGTTGTCCTTACTCGCATTGCTTTGCTCACAACACAATTCACAACTTTGCTTTATCTGTACCTGTAATTTCAGAGTCTTTTGCATTGGTGTTCTGCCTTAAGAATGCCCCTGAATATGCGCTTTTGTATCTGTGGAATCTTTTGAGACTGTCGTTCCGCGGCCCTGATTCACAAATGCACACAAGCCTATCTGTCTCATAGACTGTGATCTGTCCCCATTACCTGCAAAGATGCTATATGGTGTCTTCCTCCAGAGGGCGCTAACCGGCCTTCGAGCTGAATCTCCCAAAGGGCTGGATTCATTTCGTTTTCGGACTTAGCGAGACAACTGAAGTCTAAACATTTTTCACTAAATATCATATACATACATGCAAAGGTAGAGTAAAACCAAACCCCTTTTGTATTCTTCAACGTGAAATCAGAATAGGCTATGTAAACTATTAAGAAAACCATACCCCACAGATAACAGGAAAGCTTTAAAGTATGTATGTAACTGTTGGCAAACTACAAGGCTGTACGTTTTCTTTTGTTTATATAATTGTAGTTCTGAATGTACTTTGTGTAATGTAATAACCCCTCCCCTCACACACATATATTAAATGGAAATTAAAATATTTTCAGCAATTACCTGTATCTTTTGCTTTCCTTATTTTTAAAGAAAGGATGAATGCTTCCACATAATTTAACCAACAAAGTAAAATATTTCTTTCAAAAGAATCCACAAGTATTACCCTCAAGTAAACAATTCTCATGCAAACCATTACATGCAAAAGTTGGAAAGTGAGATTTGCGTCAGTTGCTCCTTTTGTTTTACTATAAAGCTTTAGCAAAAAAAAAAAAAAAAAAAAAAAAATTTATTAAGAGTTAGATAATAAAAGTGGGGGGAAAGTATATTATTTCAACCAACTAAATAATGAGACTGGATGATATACTCAATTCAAGGCAATATTTATTTGGCTGCAACCACAACACAAAAACCACTTTAAATTTAATGGTTCATTAATTGCCAAACATGTTTTTTCAATCTGCGAAAACAGGAATAGGTCACCCAAAAAATGAAAGTTCTGTCACCGTTTACTCTTTGCTACACCGTTGCTCTTCAATAATTTGTGTAAAATTTGAACCATTAAACATGTTACGTTCCGTGAGAGTACAAGGATCAATTATTACATTACACAAAGTACATTCAGAACTACAATTATTATAAACAAAAGAAAACGTACAGCCTTGTAGTTTGCCAACAGTTACATACATACTTTAAAGCTTTCCTGTTATCTGTGGGGTATGGTTTTCTTAATAGGTTACATAGCCTATTCTGATTTCACGTTGAAGAATACAAAAGGGGTTTGGTTTTACTCTACCTTTGCATGTATGTATATGATATTTAGTGAAAAATGTTTAGACTTCAGTTGTCTCGCTAAGTCCGAAAACGAAATGAATCCAGCCCTTTGGGAGATTCAGCTCGAAGGCCGGTTAGCGCCCTCTGGAGGAAGACACCATATAGCATCTTTGCAGGTAATGGGGACAGATCACAGTCTATGAGACAGATAGGCTTGTGTGCATTTGTGAATCAGGGCCGCGGAACGACAGTCTCAAAAGATTCCACAGATACAAAAGCGCATATTCAGGGGCATTCTTAAGGCAGAACACCAATGCAAAAGACTCTGAAATTACAGGTACAGATAAAGCAAAGTTGTGAATTGTGTTGTGAGCAAAGCAATGCGAGTAAGGACAACAATGCACGATTGCCGTGTGTGTGGATTATGGCGACAAATCAATGCCAATAATAAACGAGCACACAACTGATGCGGGCGCGCGCGGTAAATGACATACGCGAGAGGATAACAGATCTACACGCGAAGAAACGGGAACTCGCGAGCTCATTCAAACCCTGCGCGCGCGCATGACATCATCTCTGCACGCAATACAAGCCCTCGCGCGCGCGCATGATCATTCCCCACGCGCTCGCGCTTGATCTGCTCTTGCCTGCTGCTTTTGCTCGCTCGAACACTTTTATTTTTGGCAGTCGAGGGGCGGGACTTACTGTTTTAATAACCTCAAATGTCATTGGTTACTTTTCCCCTTTTCCAGAAGTCAGTTGCGATTGGACGCCTGTCCAATGACTCGTAATTCACTTGACTTGAGACATGAGACATCACTTCATTTGTTTTATTTATTGTGGTTTATTAATGTGTAATGTGATTTAATGCATTGTTAATATAGAATAGATTCTTACCAGATACCTTTATTAACAGAAAGTCTTATTGCATTGTGTTGTTAAGAGATATTTAGGCTACAGACTATGACGCATTTTCATGGTTATTAGCATTGCAAATTGACCCAAATTTGTATACATTTTTACATTTTATATTTATAACACTGTGATTTGTGATATTGGCATTAAAATATCTCAAATAAATTGGAGAAAAATGGGAATGTAAAGTCATACAGGTGAAACTCGAAAAATTAGAAAAAAGTTCATGTGCAAAAGTTTATTTATTTCAGTAATTCAACTTACAAGGTGAAACTAATATATTAGACTCATTACATGCAAAGTGAGATATTTCAAGCCTTTATTTGTTATAATTTTGATGATTATGGCTTACAGTTTATGAAAACCTTTTCACAATATTCTAATTTTGAATTTGTTTCTATTTTTGAACTTTTGCACGATGTTCTAACTTTTCGAGTTTCACCTGTATTTGCTGTATATCACCACTACATTACCACTATACTCTCATTCACCACTATTTACGTTTACCCAACCAAAATTATATTGGTTCTGAGAACCTCAGAAATGTAAAACGTGTCCATTAAATAGTTGCAAATATAACAAGGGCTTTGGGTGAAAGATACATTACTTGTTTATCAATATTCAAGAGTTGTTGTGTAAGCTTTTTGTTATCATCCTGTGTATTACTATTATGTCAATTTTGAGTGGTTTATTATATTTTCTATTAAATGTAAAAGGGATTCTGGCTTCTCAAGTTAAGATACAGTACACAGCATAAATGATTACACCCCTCTAAAAAATAATTAACCACTTATATTACCGGCAATAAGACTTTCTGTTAATAAAGTATCTGGTAAGAATCTATTCTATATTAACAATGCATTAAATCACATTACACGTTAATAAACCACAATAAATAAAACAAATGAAGTGATGTCTCATGTTTCAAGTCAAGTGAATTACGAGTCATTGGACAGGCGTCTAATCGTAACTGACTTCTGAAAAAGGGGAAAAGTAACCAATGATATTTGAGGTTATTAAAACAGTAAGTCCCGCCCCTCGACTGCCAAAAATAAAAGTGTTCGAGCGAGCAAAAGCAGCAGGCGAGAGCAGATCAAGCGCGAGCGCGTGGGGAATGATCATGCGCGCGCGCGAGGGCTTGTATTGCGTGCAGAGATGATGTCATGCGCGCGCGCAGGGTTTGAATGAGCTCGCGAGTTCCCGTTTCTTCGCGTGTAGATCTTAGACTGTAAAAAATATGGACAAAGCGTCTGTGACGTCACCCATAGACTTTCTGAAGAACAGGTTTGAAGCCGTTTATGGGGGGTATGGGCGGCGCCATCTTGGGGAATCTTGGGAAATCCTAACCCCGCCCACCTTCTAACGCAGTGCGCTTCACCCCGCCCACCTTCACTCCCCACTGAGCAAGGGACGTCTGTGGACGTACAAAACAGGTTGATATCAAGTCCGTCCGTCCAGGCCATGATCTGAACGTCCATTGACAGCCAGAATTAGTCGATTAATGACACTGAGAAATTATGTTCAATCTGGCCATAATCTAAACGTCTACTGACAGCCAGAACTAGTTCAGAAAAGACGTTCATACTGGCTATAATCTGGACGTCCGTTGACATCCAGAAACAGTCCATAAATGACGTGAATAAAGATGTCCAATCCGGTCATAATCTAAACGTCCACTGACAGCCAGAACTAGTTCAGAAAAGACGTTCATACTGGCTATAATCTGGACGTCCGTTGACATCCAGAAACAGTCCATAAATGACGTGAATAAAGATGTCCAATCCGGTCATAATCTAAACGTCCACTGACAGCCAGAACTAGTTCAGAAAAGACGTTCATACTGACTATAATCTGGACGTCCGTTGACATCCAGAAATAGTCCATAAATGACGCGAATAAAGATGTCAAATCTGGCCATAATCTAAACGTCCACTGACAGCCAGAACTAGTTCAGAAAAGACGTTCATACTGACTATAATCTGGACGTCCGTTGACATCCAGAAATAGTCCATAAATGACGTGAATAAAGATGTCAAATCTGGCCATAATCTAAACGTCCACTGACAGCCAGAACTAGTTCAGAAAAGACGTTCATACTGACTATAATCTGGACGTCCGTTGACATCCAGAAATAGTCCATAAATGACGCGAATAAAGATGTCAAATCTGGCCATAATCTAAACGTCCACTGACAGCCAGAACTAGTTCAGAAAAGACGTTCATACTGACTATAATCTGGACGTCCGTTGACATCCAGAAATAGTCCATAAATGACGCGAATAAAGATGTCAAATCTGGCCATAATCTAAACGTCCACTGACAGCCAGAACTAGTTCAGAAAAGACGTTCATACTGACTATAATCTGGACGTCCGTTGACATCCAGAAACAGTCCATAAATGACGTGAATAAACATGTCAAATCTGGCCATAATCTAAACGTCCACTGACAGCCAGAACTAGTTCAGAAAAGACGTTCATACTGACTATAATCTGGACGTCCGTTGACATCCAGAAATAGTCCATAAATGACGCGAATAAAGATG
Source organism: Abramis brama (assembly GCF_963993115.1). Classification (NCBI taxonomy): domain Eukaryota; kingdom Metazoa; phylum Chordata; class Actinopteri; order Cypriniformes; family Leuciscidae; genus Abramis; species Abramis brama. Next base: position 30,014,693 of record NC_139977.1, on the reverse strand, counting down.
TCAAATCTGGCCATAATCTAAACGTCCACTGACAGCCAGAACTAGTTCAGAAAAGACGTTCATACTGACTATAATCTGGACGTCCGTTGACATCCAGAAATAGTCCATAAATGACGCGAATAAAGATGTCAAATCTGGCCATAATCTAAACGTCCACTGACAGCCAGAACTAGTTCAGAAAAGACGTTCATACTGACTATAATCTGGACGTCCGTTGACATCCAGAAACAGTCCATAAATGACGCGAATAAAGATGTCAAATCTGGCCATAATCTAAACGTCCACTGACAGCCAGAACTAGTTCAGAAAAGACGTTCATACTGACTATAATCTGGACGTCCGTTGACATCCAGAAATAGTCCATAAATGACGCGAATAAAGATGTCAAATCTGGCCATAATCTAAACGTCCACTGACAGCCAGAACTAGTTCAGAAAAGACGTTCATACTGACTATAATCCGGACGTCCGTTGACATCCAGAAATAGTCCATAAATGATGCGAATAAAGATGTCAAATCTGGCCATAATCTAAAGCCTGACAATGTAACTGCTAAATACCAAAGTATTGTGGTATTACATGTTTCTCACTGACACACTCATAACTCTTCAAGATCGGGCTTAAAGAAAATCCCAAGCTTCCTACTCATATTTTCATCATTGTGGCGGCGTTCATGTGTGTTCAATTTGTAAATACGATCTTTATGATACAGGTATATCTTGAATGCATCAATAGCTCTAGTTTAGGGACAATCCATACAAACAATCTTTACTAAACAGACTGTCACAGTGAGAAGATTTTTGTCCTTTATCAATGCTAAAGGCCTAACCACTGCAGTTAATACCATTCTGTTAAATAAACGTCTGTAGACAAGTCTTAAGGTTAGGGTTAGGGTTAACCTTAACCCTTAATTTCTAACCCAGACCCGGTTTCACAGACAGGGTTTAGATAAAGCCAGGATTTGTCCTTAGTTCAATTTGGGTATTTCATTATAGCTTTTAAAAATGTGCCTTAGAAAAAAAAAAACATTACTGGCGTGCATCTTGAGACCAAACAATGGCACTGCCATAAGATATGTCAGTACAAGTTGCTTTCAGGTAATACAGCTCAAACATGCATTTTAGTCTGGGACTACAGGCTTAAGTCTTGCCTGTGAAGTGTGAAACCCAGGGTATTATGTTGTAACTTGTATACAATTATGCCAATGTTACCAAAGTGTTGCGTTGGACAGAGGATTAACCCTAAACCAACAGGTTGTGTACCAGTGCCACACAGGGTGAAAAGGGATGTTGACATTATTAGGCATAAGAGTGTTTCTAAAGGAAAGGTCAAGAATTTGTGAAAGTGTAAAAGGGTCATTATGGGTCACATGAATGTAACTGTCACCACCATGATACCAATTCATTAGATTTTCATATAGATCTACATACAGAATTGTATATGAATATATGCAGTGTTTGCTCTGTTTAATATACTGTTTGCTCTATTAAATTGCGCTTTATCAGAACAGTGGTAAATAAATATTATATATGGTCAGTTACTGTAAGTTCTTACAGTATTTTTAATCTTTTATTTAATGTTTAATTTTTAATCATGCACTGCAATGAAAAAACAATTTAACCAATTGATTAAATATAACAGCCAGTCTACAAATACAACCAAATAAATAGCACATTATATATTTTATATATATATATATGTTCATATTTTCCTGTAATTGCAATGTTGCCACACTATTGGCTGTCTCTCCTAGCTGTTTCGAGCATGATTGGTTATTCTCTGTTTATTCTGACTGTCATCCAGGAATCTAGCCAATGACAACTATGCGCGCCTTTACGAGTCAAGTTTGAATAAACGTCAGTTGAGTGAGTCGGTGTTTGCTTTGCTGCTGCGCGGGATCTTCAATATTAGCCTATTCTGTGGGTCTATGGTTTTACGTCGTTTAAAACATGGATTATTTTACATCGGACTGCTAAATGTTTATTTTGAGCGAGTTGCTGGGTGTTGCTGGATGTAAATGAAGAACAAACAAGGGATATGGACAAAGAATTTTAACAACGGACATATTGCAATCTACGGAAGGTAAAACTTTATTTTATACAAATTCTGCTACATCAAGATATAGTGTATTAAATTGAGAATCTAAACGCGATTAGCGCAATATTATTAGTGCATACGGTATTCCAATGTATTTATGTTATGTGATGATAGCATGTGTAACTTGTCTAACTTATACTTATTAGTTTATGATAAAAAATAAAACTCAGCATGGGAGCTTTACAACGAGTGAACTGAGAATATTGTAACTTATCTTTAGACAGAAAGGAACTGTCACAGAATCTGCAAACTAGGCTGAATCGTTGATCGCGGGATGGCTAACCGATCAGTTAAATTAACGAGTCTTAATAATATGTTTTGGAGCTGGTGAGTCAATTTTGCAAGCTTTTGCAAATGTCTCCGTTAGTAAGTAAAACCAATAACTAATATTGATGTGTATGTGTGTGTTTCCTTCATGATCCAGGCATTTTGGGAATAAATATTATCCAGCCACACGATGTTCAGATGCGGTGAGTATTGTCATAAAATACACGTGAAATAGAGGCAGAACATGTAAATCTGCTCAAATGCACTGAACACACAAGCTTTATCTTCTTGAGTTTACAGGCCTAGCTGACCCAAAAATAAATGTCTTTCAAAATGAAAGTATTTTCAAACCTGTATAACTTACTTTTGTGAAACACAAGAATTTTGGGAATAAAACAACTGTATTCATTGTATGACAAAAATAAAAGGCATTTTTCAAGATATCTTAATTATGGTTCTACATAAGAAACTCATACAATTTCAACATATGGGTGAGTAAGCTACATAATGAGATAACTATTTTTATTTTATTTTTTGGATGAGCTGTTCTATTAGTTCACCTCAAAGTTGAAAATTGTGTCATCATTTACTCACCCTCAAGTTGTTTCAAACCTGTATGAATTTCTTTCTTCTGCTGAACACAAAGAAAGATATTTTGAAGAATGTCTGTAACTTGGGTCCCATTGACTTCCATAGTATTTTTTTTTCCTACTACGGAAGTCAATGGGACCCAAGTCTGTCTGTTTACCGACATTCTTCAAAATAAATTTCTTTGTGTTCAGCAGAAGAAAGAAATTCATACAGGTTTAAAACAACTTGAGGGTGAGTAAATGATGACACAATTTGAGGTGAACTAATCCTTTAAGGACATTTGCTAAATTAACCATGTTTTTTATTATAGTGTAGAAACCATGTTTTTATGGTGGATTGATTACAATAATTTATTAAGTGAGTATAGGAGCAGGCTTCACTGCATATATTAATAAACTTTTAGAGTGCTGGCCTGGATAATTGTAATACGTAAAATAGGAAAGAGGCCGCACTATGCATAAACTTTTATTTGCAAAAATGCGTTTCGGCGCGTGCAAACTGATGAAGGCACGCGCCGAAACGTGTTTTTGCAAATAAAAGTTTATGCATAGTGGGGCCTCTTTCCTATTTTACATATTACAATAATTTATTACCATTTGGTTAGTGTCGCAAAACATTGTTAATTTTTAGTAAGGGTTCTCCAGATTTATATAATACTTATAGAACATTAAAAAATGGTCCTATGTTACCCGGTCAATAATCCTATTAACACACTTTAAAAAAAAAAAAAAATTAGATCAAGCATTGGACTTACGGAGCAGAATAGGCACCAACAGAGAAACAAGTCCATCAGTAGTAAGTATCCACTGCAGTATCTGGTTACACTTTATTTCGATAGTCCACTTTCACTAACATGTCAACTAACTCTCATTAGAGTATTAGTAGGCTGTAGTAGACAGTCAATAGACTGGTAGGTTAAGTTTAGATGTTAGGATTCGGGTTAGGAGAATAAGTTGACTTGTAGTTGCCAAGTAACTTATAGTGAGTAGAATGTCTGTTGGGGGACCAACAAAACAGAGTGTTAGCAAATATTAAGCAGACAGTCTACTAATACTCTAATGACAGATAGTTGACATGTAGTTGCAAAGTTACTTATAGTTAGTAGAATGTCTAAAGTGGACTATCGAAATAAAGTGTTACCCAGTATCTAAATCCACAGTCAATTTTAAAGGCACAATGCACTCCGAAATTAAAAAATGATCTCTTTTTTTCTTCTCTCGTGCCAATCCAGATGTATATCTGACTTTCTTTCCACAAAGATTTTTTGAAAAATTATCCATTATTGTAAGCCAATATAATGCAAGTGCATACGCCAGAAACTTCATACAGCCTACTCACAGCTTGCTGTGTTGTTCACACAAGATGTTTTCTGCACTTATCATGTGAGCTTTACAATGCTCTTGGACTTTTTCGACCTTCAGCATTTTGGTGTCTATTCACTTGCATTATTTGACACACAAACACAAGAGATGGATAATATTTCTAAAAGTCTAGTTTATTCGGTCGGCATAAGGTAGATAAAATGAAGGGGGAATCAGTTTGCTCTCCTTTACCTAGTATTATTTATAAAACTTACATGTGATTTAATAAATGTACAATTAAAGGGGTGTTCCAAGCAAACATCTAAATCCCTTCACAAAGAGCCCTTCCACAAAAGGGTTAGCAAAGGGGGACATGCATGCGATGGTAAATTAACTGAAGTAATTTTATCTTATAGTAATTTTATATTATATTTATGGTAATGTGACCTAGGATGGCAAGTTCCTGTGATTCATTTTAAAACTAGATATGGTGGAAGAGTTCCATTTAACATAGAATAATTGAGTTGTTTGTTTGGGTTTGCTTTATTACACACATTTTCATCATATCAAAGTTCCATAGGTAAAACTTTTATTAATAGATGCGTTAACCCTACCTGCAGGGTTAAAAGAAAAGACGTCAAGAACACACAAACTTAAGGAACTTTTACACATCAACAATGTACTAAAAACGGAAGAGTTTTTTCTTTGTACAGATGACAACGTTGTTAAAACGATTACCGTTTGGACAGATCCACTGTGTTAATCTACATGTTCCTTCTTTTGGTGATGCACATTTTTCTATCAGACATAAGTTTTAGATACCAGACAAAACGAATGAAATGTGACCCATGCTAATTAATTCCCCCCTTTTACCTCTCTCTTTTATCTTTCTGTGGCCAGGATCCGTCATTCATCAGAACAGCTACCAAGAGAAGTGAGTATTCGTCCTCTACCTCCTTTGTCTCAATGTTATTTAAACACAATTGGTCTCCAAAGTACTATATGTATGTGTTTATATTAGGGGTGTAAGATTAAGAAAATGTCATAATTCGATACAATTGCGATTTTTCGATGCAAAAACGATTCTCGATAAATAAAAAAAAACGATTCACAGTATGTAAATGTAGTTACTTTTCCTATGTAGGTATTAGGGATGTGCATCTCCATAACTGAGGCCGATACGATATGCATCTCGATGCATAGCCAACGATACAATACATTAATGATACATATAAGCAGCTGCCAGCTGGCAGCTACCAATGCAATGCAATACGATTCACTATTATTACGATCCGGTGCGATTCGATTTCGATTCAACGCATTGCAAAAATATGATACTATGCAATTCAATATGGTATAGATAGTTAACTTTTATTTCTTTTGTTCAGACATAGGGCAAATCATAAAGTAGCTTAAAGGAGAAGTTCACTTTCAAAAAAACTTTTGCTGATAATTTACTCACCCCCATGTCATCCAAGATGTCCATGTCTTTCTTTCTTCAGTCGCAAAGAAATTAAGGTTTTTGATGAAAACATTCCAGGATTTCCCCCCATGTAATGGATTCTATTGGGACCCAAACGGTAGAAGGTCCAAATGACAGTTTAAGTGCAGCTTCAAAGGGCTTTAAACGATACCAGATGATGAATAAGGGTCTTATCTAGCGAAACGATCGGTCATTTCCAAAATAAATAAAAAAGTTTAAGTTTTATAAGCACAAATGTTCGCCTTGCTCTGTTCTGTGATGCGCGTTCGTGACGTCACGTAATACGCAATTACGTTGAAAAGGTCACGCTTGAAAAATTTCTGTCCTGAAGAAAATGTTCTTTTTGGCTTTTTAATATTAAAACACCCAGGATACGCACACGAAATGGGCATTTTAAACGATAAACTGACACAAATACATTTGAAAATGTGTATATGGTCCTCCTTCTGCACATTTGTAAACACGTCAAGCGTGACCTTTTCAACGTAATTGCGTATTACGTGACGTCACGAACGCGCATCACAGAACAGAGCAAGGCGAGCGTTTGTGCTTATAAAACTTAAACTTTTTTATTTATTTTGGAAATGACCGATCGTTTCGCTAGATAAGACCCTTATTCATCATCTGGTATCGTTTAAAGCCCTTTGAAGCTGCACTTAAACTGTCATTTGGACCTTCTACCGTTTGGGTCCCAATAGAATCCATTACATGGGGGGAAATCCTGGAATGTTTTCATCAAAAACCTTAATTTCTTTGCGACTGAAGAAAGAAAGACATGGACATCTTGGATGACATGGGGGTGAGTAAATTATCAGCAAAAGTTTTTTTGAAAGTGAACTTCTCCTTTAAGTGCCATCTGACTTTTAACACATGGCTCTCTCACAATCAAAAGATTTGGTTTCCACAAAAAAAGCAGGTACTGTAGGCTAACTGACCAGAAAGCAGGTCCTGTTATTATGTGCTTCACGGGCCGTTTATCAGTTTATCAGTACACGGCTCTAAGAGATCCCCACTGAAGTAATAACATCGCTGCGAGATCTGAGAAGCATTCATATTTCTCTGTTAATAACGGATCAAACAGCGCTGACGTGGAAACATTGTGCCATGAATGAACAATCCAGTGTCCACAGATCAGCAACATTCACCATGGATTTACTGTAGTAACACTAACTGTAACCATGGAAGTTTGGCAGGAATAGTAGGCTATAATGCTTTCAAGTTACATTACGTTGGTTTTATTTTGACATGAATAAAATTACTGCCCTCAAATGTTAATCTGAACTAAAATAAACCTTTGTTTATAACTACAATATTACATTTCATTTTTTGAAACCGAACCGTGACACAAGTGTATCGTATTGAACCGAACCATGAATTTTGTGAACCGTTAACTTACACCCCTAATATGTGTGTGTGTGTGTGTGTGTGTATATGGGGCTGTTTAAACCTGGCCACTTGATGCGTTTTCTCAGATCGGATAGCTATCTGTTTTATCACAACATTTCCATTTACACCTGGTCACATAAATATGTTTTTGCAAACCGGATATAAATCCGATCTTCGATTCCCTTGCTATGCAAATTTAATGGCGTTCACGTCACCGAAAGCAACAGATATGAGCTGCATTTTATTGATCATCCGTTAAAATTTCTAAATCAAAGACCGCAATAGGAGAGAGCGCAACAGCCCTGGTAAGATCATTTCGTTTCTTTACTTTTAATGATGATAACTGTGTGTTAAGCATCGGGGACTTACTTTCACTTTGATTTGCGATAGTTTGCACATTGGCTTGATGAATAACGTTAGATGGTCAGCGGCGATGCGGCAGTAGCGTCGTCATAACTAGCTATAACATGACATATAGCCTATAACATGCTCTCACACCTTTATTTTAGAGCGTTTTTGGGAGGAGTAAAATTTACATATGTGGTTTCAACAACCAGATGCATTTACACTTGTCCAGTTTCTTCTGGAATGCGACCCAGACCACCTCCTGAAGTGGTTTGAGCAATCAGATTCAAATGCGTCACGAATGCGTTTCGGAGGGCATTTACACCTGGTCTTTTCAAGATCATATAGCTATCCGATCACTAAAATCGCATGAAGTTGTAAATGGCCCCTGTGTGTGTGTGTGTGTGTGTGTGTGTGTGTGTGTGTGTGTGTGTGTGTGTGGAATGCCTTATATCAGGCTTGATGTAATTTTACTTGATTTGTGATTTATTTCATTTAATTGATTCGAGTACTCAAATTTTCAACTATGTATCTCTGCTATAAGCTAAACCACAACAGTGGCATTTGTATTTATTTATTTTACATGTGGATTTTTTTGCTTTGATTGTAGCTGCTGTCATGAAATGGGACCCAGCTGCAACAGAGGCCAAAATAAAGTCTGTAGCCGATCATCTGAAACTGCTTGCTGCTATAAATGAAGCTTGTGAACCTTATAGCAGCCATATTTTGTTAATTGTTATGTTATATTGTTTTAACAACATTTTATAGATTATTTAAAGGGAAATTGTGTTCATTTACAACTTTACTGTTCTGGCTTTTAAGTTTTATTGTGTTAATTTATACTTTACTCTTCCGGCTGTTAAGTATTGGTCCAGCAGAAAAAAATGGTAATAAAAATATATTTTGAGATTTAAATAGTTGATTTCTTGGAGTGATTAGTTTGGTTTACAGGAAAATGGTAAGCAGTTGATTTCTTGGAGTGATTAGTTTGGTTTACAGGAAAATGGTAAGCAGTTTATTACAGTTATATTGTTAAGATATACAAATGCAAGTATATACACTACACAGTTATTCAATTGAATATTCAATATTATCAATATTCTTTAAAATCTTATTTAGGTCTATGGTCTGTGTGTCTGCAGTTTCATGACACGACAACCATTAACAATGAGTAACTGGGTTTTTCTCAGTGAGAACTAGCTCACTCACTGCCACTGTTTTGTAAATATTTGTAAGTAAATATTTTTTAAAGTTGGATCCTTGCAAAATGCACATACGGGATTTCCATGTCAGTATGGGTCTTTAACAGTCTTTGACATTTCTACTACAGAAAACACGTCTAATACAACTTTTATTCTGGCTGCCTTTAGATGTCTAACAATTACGTCTGTAGCACGTCTTTAATTTACGTCTATACAATGTCCAGAAAAGACGTAAAAAAAACTTTCATTCTGGCTCCTGTGAGGACGTCTTCTGGATGTCTAAGAATGACGTCTGTAGCACGTCTTTAATTTACGTCTATACAATGTCCAGAAAAGACGTAAAAAAAACTTTCATTCTGGCTCCTGTTAGGACGTCTTCTGGATGTCTAAGAATGACGTCTTTAGCATGTCTTTAATTTACGTCTATACAATTTCCAGAAAAGACGTAAAAAAAACTTTCATTCTGGCTCCTGTGAGGACGTCTTCTGGATGTCTAAGAATGACGTCTGTAGCACGTCTTTAATTTACGTCTATACAATGTCCAGAAAAGACGTAAAAAAAACTTTCATTCTGGCTCCTGTGAGGACGTCTTCTGGATGTCTAAGAATGACGTCTGTAGCACGTCTTTAATTTACGTCTATACAATGTCCAGAAAAGACGTAAAAAAAACTTTCATTCTGGCTCCTGTGAGGACGTCTTCTGGATGTCTAAGAATGACGTCTTTAGCACGTCTTTAATTTACGTCTATACAATGTCCAGAAAAGACGTAAAAAAAACTTTCATTCTGGCTCCTGTGAGGACGTCTTCTGGATGTCTAAGAATGACGTCTTTAGCACGTCTTTAATTTACGTCTATACAATGTCCAGAAAAGACGTCAAAAAAACTTTCATTCTGGCTCCTGTGAGGACGTCTTCTGGATGTCTAAGAATGACGTCTTTTAGACGTCTTCTAGACGACTTTTTGCTCGCTGGGTCAGCTCGCTCTACTCCGGTTACCTCTTTTAGGCAACGAAATATGTTATAAAACACCATACTAACTCTTTTCGGTTTCATTTAAAGAAATCTTAAACATTATAGCCACACAAATGTGGTTCAGGCAATGCGTATTGATCACTGCACATAACGTTAGCATATTTATATATGAAATATATATATATATATATAAAACACAAACCTGCCTCTTTTCGTTTTAAATATAATATAAAAATATGGTCCAGGCAATATGTGCATTTGTACTAAACAACAGATGTGGCAGTAAACAACATTACAGATCATATTCCTTGTATTAAAATGTAAAATGACAAAACTCAACCCAGTCTCTTTTTGTTAAATGTCACTTTATTCAAAATTAGCCATTATAAAAGTATAAGTAAAATGTACAAGAAGCTATAAAGCAAACAATTCAGTAAAATACAAAGTCAGCGCTCGAGTCAAACTAACTTACTCTAACCATAACGTCACTATAAAGTTAAATGGCTTATAAAGTTATGAAACTTCCCCTCAGCCAAAACGATTGGACCGGGAACAAATTATACATTTACAAGACCAAAAATCGCCCGTTAGATATACACAAGGCGAATTATGTTTAGCCACTACAGAGACACCAGAGTCCGCCGCAAACCTTTAGAGCGTCAAGCCGAGGAAAGGCTGTTCCAGGCGGGGTACAGGAGCGCCGAGCGCCCGGTCATCGCGGGATCTCACAACTGGATAAAATTTTCATAAATCTTTATAAATAAACCACAGATTTGAGCTTTAAACAACTACATTCTCGCCTGAAAAACTTTTAAAACTACATTTCATGATACAGAAACAGTAGTATTATATGTCAACTGTATTAAAAAATGGCGCTTCTTATGTTGTCATTCTCCGTGGCGCTGCATGTCAGCTGTCAATCAAGCTTTCAATCAAAGTTAACCACGCCCTTATTGTCATACATTTTATATCTAAATATGATCTAAACTAACGAGTTAGAAAAAAATTCACAGCCCTTGTGGTTGTCAGGCACTCGGAACCTATCGAAAAATACAATAAAAGTCCATGGGACCAACCTGTAAAAACATGAATTTATGCTGTGAAAACGGACATTTTAACATGGGGGCTATGGACATTTGCTCCCTTTTGGGACCTTCACCTAGCGGATTTTCGATGTATTGCAGTTTTTCGCACTTCCGGGTAGGCTTCATTTCTCAGATCAGAATGTTGCCGCTTGGTGTAGATCTGTTATCCTCTCGCGTATGTCATTTACCGCGCGCGCCCGCATCAGTTGTGCGCTCGTTTATTATTGGCATTGATTTGTCGCCATAATCCACACACACGGCAATCGTGCATTGTTGTCCTTACTCGCATTGCTTTGCTCACAACACAATTCACAACTTTGCTTTATCTGTACCTGTAATTTCAGAGTCTTTTGCATTGGTGTTCTGCCTTAAGAATGCCCCTGAATATGCGCTTTTGTATCTGTGGAATCTTTTGAGACTGTCGTTCCGCGGCCCTGATTCACAAATGCACACAAGCCTATCTGTCTCATAGACTGTGATCTGTCCCCATTACCTGCAAAGATGCTATATGGTGTCTTCCTCCAGAGGGCGCTAACCGGCCTTCGAGCTGAATCTCCCAAAGGGCTGGATTCATTTCGTTTTCGGACTTAGCGAGACAACTGAAGTCTAAACATTTTTCACTAAATATCATATACATACATGCAAAGGTAGAGTAAAACCAAACCCCTTTTGTATTCTTCAACGTGAAATCAGAATAGGCTATGTAACCTATTAAGAAAACCATACCCCACAGATAACAGGAAAGCTTTAAAGTATGTATGTAACTGTTGGCAAACTACAAGGCTGTACGTTTTCTTTTGTTTATAATAATTGTAGTTCTGAATGTACTTTGTGTAATGTAATAATTGATCCTTGTACTCTCACGGAACGTAACATGTTTAATGGTTCAAATTTTACACAAATTATTGAAGAGCAACGGTGTAGCAAAGAGTAAACGGTGACAGAACTTTCATTTTTTGGGTGACCTATTCCTGTTTTCGCAGATTGAAAAAACATGTTTGGCAATTAATGAACCATTAAATTTAAAGTGGTTTTTGTGTTGTGGTTGCAGCCAAATAAATATTGCCTTGAATTGAGTATATCATCCAGTCTCATTATTTAGTTGGTTGAAATAATATACTTTCCCCCCACTTTTATTATCTAACTCTTAATAATTTTTTTTTTTTTTTTTTTTTTTTTGCTAAAGCTTTATAGTAAAACAAAAGGAGCAACTGACGCAAATCTCACTTTCCAACTTTTGCATGTAATGGTTTGCATGAGAATTGTTTACTTGAGGGTAATACTTGTGGATTCTTTTGAAAGAAATATTTTACTTTGTTGGTTAAATTATGTGGAAGCATTCATCCTTTCTTTAAAAATAAGGAAAGCAAAAGATACAGGTAATTGCTGAAAATATTTTAATTTCCATTTAATATATGTGTGTGAGGGGAGGGGTTATTACATTACACAAAGTACATTCAGAACTACAATTATATAAACAAAAGAAAACGTACAGCCTTGTAGTTTGCCAACAGTTACATACATACTTTAAAGCTTTCCTGTTATCTGTGGGGTATGGTTTTCTTAATAGTTTACATAGCCTATTCTGATTTCACGTTGAAGAATACAAAAGGGGTTTGGTTTTACTCTACCTTTGCATGTATGTATATGATATTTAGTGAAAAATGTTTAGACTTCAGTTGTCTCGCTAAGTCCGAAAACGAAATGAATCCAGCCCTTTGGGAGATTCAGCTCGAAGGCCGGTTAGCGCCCTCTGGAGGAAGACACCATATAGCATCTTTGCAGGTAATGGGGACAGATCACAGTCTATGAGACAGATAGGCTTGTGTGCATTTGTGAATCAGGGCCGCGGAACGACAGTCTCAAAAGATTCCACAGATACAAAAGCGCATATTCAGGGGCATTCTTAAGGCAGAACACCAATGCAAAAGACTCTGAAATTACAGGTACAGATAAAGCAAAGTTGTGAATTGTGTTGTGAGCAAAGCAATGCGAGTAAGGACAACAATGCACGATTGCCGTGTGTGTGGATTATGGCGACAAATCAATGCCAATAATAAACGAGCACACAACTGATGCGGGCGCGCGCGGTAAATGACAAACGCGAGAGGATAACAGATCTACACGCGAAGAAACGGGAACTCGCGAGCTCATTCCATAGACAGTAAAAGAAATGGACACAGCGACCCCATTGGAACTCAGTTGAGACAAGTGAAGCCCGTTTTCAGCGATTTTTTAGCACTTCCTTTCCTGACGCGCAGACTCAAACCGAGCAAAGCGTTACACGGACCACGTGAGCAACCCGTCTGTCTTCTAGTAGCTGTGCCAAGAGAAATCTGAATCATTCCCTTCCGAATCTTGCAGAGACGGAGAGTGTGATTAGGAGCTGTCCATGAGCGTGGAGCAGGAGCAACTTTTGCCAGGTATTCTGATTAATTATATTGTCATTTTGCCTCCACGTCTCCCCGATTGCCCGCGAGCTTCTCCTCCCGTCCATACGGTAATCTCTCTAGTGTGCGACAGAGAGTCGCGTGATTATGACGCAATCGTTAGCATACTTTTACAAAAACTGCTTCTACGGGGCCATTACATAAGCTACAAGGTAATGGAGCATTTTATACATTGTCGTGTTTCTTTAGAAATAAAAAATGGACAAATGGAGTCTTCAAACGCCTCAGATGTAAAGTTATTCGCTGTCAAAGTGACGCCAAAATGAATGGAAGTCAATGGGATTGCTAACGCAAGTGAAGTTCCGCTCAAGATGGCGGCACCCGGCCGACTTCAACTTCCGGTCGACTTCCTTCCCGCTTGGCTCATTCAAACCCTGCGCGCGCGCATGACATCATCTCTGCACGCAATACAAGCCCTCGCGCGCGCGCATGATCATTCCCCACGCGCTCGCGCTTGATCTGCTCTTGCCTGCTGCTTTTGCTCGCTCGAACACTTTTATTTTTGGCAGTCGAGGGGCGGGACTTACTGTTTTAATAACCTCAAATGTCATTGGTTACTTTTCCCCTTTTCCAGAAGTCAGTTGCGATTGGACGCCTGTCCAATGACTCGTAATTCACTTGACTTGAGACATGAGACATCACTTCATTTGTTTTATTTATTGTGGTTTATTAATGTGTAATGTGATTTAATGCATTGTTAATATAGAATAGATTCTTACCAGATACCTTTATTAACAGAAAGTCTTATTGCATTGTGTTGTTAAGAGATATTTAGGCTACAGACTATGACGCATTTTCATGGTTATTAGCATTGCAAATTGACCCAAATTTGTATACATTTTTACATTTTATATTTATAACACTGTGATTTGTGATATTGGCATTAAAATATCTCAAATAAATTGGAGAAAAATGGGAATGTAAAGTCATACAGGTGAAACTCGAAAAATTAGAAAAAAGTTCATGTGCAAAAGTTTATTTATTTCAGTAATTCAACTTACAAGGTGAAACTAATATATTAGACTCATTACATGCAAAGTGAGATATTTCAAGCCTTTATTTGTTATAATTTTGATGATTATGGCTTACAGTTTATGAAAACCTTTTCACAATATTCTAATTTTGAATTTGTTTCTATTTTTGAACTTTTGCACGATGTTCTAACTTTTCGAGTTTCACCTGTATTTGCTGTATATCACCACTACATTACCACTATACTCTCATTCACCACTATTTACGTTTACCCAACCAAAATTATATTGGTTCTGAGAACCTCAGAAATGTAAAACGTGTCCATTAAATAGTTGCAAATATAACAAGGGCTTTGGGTGAAAGATACATTACTTGTTTATCAATATTCAAGAGTTGTTGTGTAAGCTTTTTGTTATCATCCTGTGTATTACTATTATGTCAATTTTGAGTGGTTTATTATATTTTCTATTAAATGTAAAAGGGATTCTGGCTTCTCAAGTTAAGATACAGTACACAGCATAAATGATTACACCCCTCTAAAAAATAATTAACCACTTATATTACCGGCAATAAGACTTTCTGTTAATAAAGTATCTGGTAAGAATCTATTCTATATTAACAATGCATTAAATCACATTACACGTTAATAAACCACAATAAATAAAACAAATGAAGTGATGTCTCATGTTTCAAGTCAAGTGAATTACGAGTCATTGGACAGGCGTCTAATCGTAACTGACTTCTGAAAAAGGGGAAAAGTAACCAATGATATTTGAGGTTATTAAAACAGTAAGTCCCGCCCCTCGACTGCCAAAAATAAAAGTGTTCGAGCGAGCAAAAGCAGCAGGCGAGAGCAGATCAAGCGCGAGCGCGTGGGGAATGATCATGCGCGCACGCGAGGGCTTGTATTGCGTGCAGAGATGATGTCATGCGCGCGCGCAGGGTTTGAATGAGCTCGCGAGTTCCCGTTTCTTCGCGTGTAGATCTTGTTATCCTCTCGCGTATGTCATTTACCGCGCGCGCCCGCATCAGTTGTGCGCTCATTTATTATTGGCATTGATTTGCCGCCATAGTGGATCGCTGTGTGTGTGTGTGTGTGTGTGTGTGAGAGAGATAATCTCTCGCGTGCATTTGTGGATTGCTTTGCATGTGTGGATCTCTCGCGTGCATTTGTGGATTGCTTTGCGTGTGTGGATCTCTCGTGTGCATTTGTGGATTGCTTTGCGTGTGTGGATCTCTCGTGTGCATTTGTGGATTGCTTTGCGTGTGTGGATCTCTCGTGTGCCATTTGTGGATTGCTGCGCGCACATGTGGATCTCTCGCGTGCATTTGTGGATTGCTGCGCGCACATGTGGATCTCTCGCGTGCATTTGTGGATTGCTGCGCGCACATGTGGATCTCTCGCGTGCATTTGTGGAAGGTTTTGAGACTGTTTTCACTCCATAGGGGAGGAGTGAAAAAAGCGCAGGCAAAGACGGACAGTTCTCTCTTCTCGCAGTGGATCAGACACCTGTGAGATCAAAGATTGATATCGCGGGATTCACGCTCGTGCACAGTGTTGCTAATAAACTGGATGTAGGCTAATTTAAGTTCCGTTGCTTTTATATGAAAATAAATATAATGAGCAAGACACCTAAAGTACTTATTTAATTCCATTCCAAATACATGTTTATCAATAATTTTTTCTTTAATACAGACATATGTGTTGTTGTTTTTTTTGTTTGTTTTTTTTTTAAATAAAAATTACATTGCATAACCCATAGAGATCGCACTGTCAGATAATTTGGGAATATTCACACATAACCTATACACATAAAACATGATATCAGAGTTTTAAAATCAAACATTTTAAAAGAGAACAATACATCACGGTTGTTTAAACCAATGAGCATTAAGCTGTGTCGTCAAGCAAGTCGTTTCCCATCATGCTTTTGATCAGCGCAGTCGGTGGAGAGCAACTGCGCCCGACTGCAGAATCCTACACGTCCACCTTGCGCTCGCGAGAGATTTTTGACATACGTCAGCATGACATCAGAGCAAGGTGGACCGCACTCGGATACATTTCTAACCGGCATGCATCTCGCGCTGATCACCGGTGATCGGTATTGCGCAGATTTTGCTCATCTCAAACAAGCCTATTGTGCAACACAGGCTCCTCCCCCATCATGAGTGGACACACCCTTTACTGCTGATTGGCAACAAGTCTGTTTTGGTGCTTGATCCAATCCACTTGCAACAGCGCTTCTCAGAAATCGCTTACCTTTAACAACCTGAGACGCATATCTTACTGCAGTTCTACCAGAAAGACTCGGGAGGCAAAATAACGTAACAAGCATACATTTATTAACAGCCCAGCAAGCAAGTATTGCGATATAAAGTTCTTTGGTGTAGGCTCCGTCCGTAGCTCGCAATCCGAGGGTACGGAATCTGAATTTCCTGCCTGAAGACGAAGGCAGGGGCGCAGCCGACCCCCGGAAGGTATTGAAAGGGAAGGTAATAAGTATGTAACAGTTGAGTCTTCCTGGCAGAACTTACGCTAAAGCTTTCATTTAGTAGTATGCAGTAACTGCAGAGCCGAAGCGTTGACACATGGAAAAGGCAGGGTCTCGAGCACGAGATGTGGCGGATGTGGCGGAGCGGAGTGTTGTGCAACAACACAAAATGATCAGTTGTTGGTCATTTACATAGAAAACATTTAAAAGCAGCGGAACAATATGTAAAAAGCTCCTACAGAACTTTACGATCGGCTCAAGACAGGCGTTCTGAAGTCACACGTGCTCACACCGGTAATCTTCATTCTTTGTTCACACACAGCATTGTACATGATCTCTTAACAGTAATTAACCATTAAAGACTCGACTGCATCATGTGCGAAACTATTGAGGAAAGATTAGGACGTTTTTTTGGTACAGTGAGATATTGTCGACCCAACAGATTACTGTGATTTTGCCAACATGTTCCTGTACAAACATCCCTGTTGATCCTGGAGCAACAGTCCAATCAGCCAATCAGATTTGAGGGGCGGGTTTACAGTTAATGGCAAGTTTAGGCTTACAACAAGAGTTAGGGGCTTATACACCATTCCTATCTATCCTTTCCCTCTGATTTTAGGGATAAGATATTGGTCAGATTAGGTTTAGGGTGTTAGGACTATGTTTTCGGACAGGAATGTTGTTCCAGGATCAACAAAAGATGCTGATCCAGGACCATGTCTTAGCAAAATCACGGCAACCGTGCAGAATAAGACCAGGACCCTGTAAAGAAAGCACATCTATTTTTCCTCCTGTAGGTCCCTCTAATACCATCAATGGAAAGTCTTGTTACTACTGTGATGGAAAGAGCTGCTTGAACACAGTGAGCTGTTCAGGGCCTGAAGATCGCTGCATTAAAGCAACAGGTGAGAATCTGGAAACGGAAGAAGATTAAAGTCTTAGGTTTAAAATATTTGACACAGATCACATTTAGCAATCTCCAGCTTAGACTAACCTTTGTTCTCTTTCTTTTCATCAGGGAATTTTGGAAGCCAGTCATTGGTTGTAAAAGGCTGTGTCTCTAAATTCATTTGTGACGCCACATCATTTATTCCTAATGTTGAGGGCATCTCATGTTGTGAGGGGAACCTGTGTAACGGGGCTCAGAGTGTCACCCAGAGCTTCCTGTTCCTCTGCTGTTCTCTGCTCTCCTACTTCATGATGCACTGAATACAGTCTTCTGATGAAATTCGTGCCACACTAGTTGACCATATCCTTGTCCACGGTATGCCAATATATCCTGTGATGCTGACGAGATTCTCTGGCCTGTCCCAGACCAAAGACCGGATGCTGGGGCAGAGTCATTTTTGTTGTTGTTGTTTGGTGTATTTCTACTGTACAGCACATTAAGGAATAAAAAATTAACAAATGTATACATTTGAAATGTCTTTTGTTGTGTTCATCGTGTGAAAAGGTTTTTGAGGGGGAGAACCACAAGCAACATAACTTAGGCTACATATTACCAGTTTTTTGTAGTATTGTTTTGAATTTATCTCACCAGTGTGTAAGACTGTTGTGTGTGTTTTTGAGTGCTTGTGTGTCGTGTCTGTGTGTCGTGTCTGCAAAGTTTGGTTTTTCAGCAAGTTTGAATGGTTTTGAGTGGAGAGTTTCATTTTGACCTGCAAACAGGAAGTTTGGGGAAGTGAAGTTATGGATTTGTGTTTAGAGTTTTGAAAAAAGGTGGCATAATTTCAAGAAATGTGTTTAAGCAATAGTAATATTGAGGGATGTTTCCCAGTGATTGTAAAAAAAGAAAAGAAAGTAAAATTGCATAAACAATGTTTGTGCCCCCTCTACAGGTGAAGATGATAAATATGTAAGTGTAACTCAAGGCCACAAGAGGGCGCTGCGAGTGCAGGTGAATACAGTTTATGAATGCAGCATTGGCTTTTTCTCCTTGTGCTCCACACACATATTTTTGTTTGTTTAAATTGAAACAAACGATTAAAAATGTTATAAAACGGTCTGGGCGTCACTTCTGCTTTGTATTTCCCCATCTTTTAAGAAATCCACAAGTTTCTCAATGAAATCAAGCCAATTTACAGTTTTTTACGATTGCTATGACAGATTTTTCAGTACTTTTAACAATTTTCCAAAACTCTTAACACAGTTAGCACTACATCCGTCTGTGTAAGCTATACTATTAACACATTTCTTGTTGCTTTAACACAGAATGCATACAATTAACACAAATTTAAAATGCTTGAACTTCTTTTACACACAAGCTCAAACATGACCAAAACAATGGATTTTCACTGCCAAATTTACCAATGCTTTAACACTTTATACATTTGTGTACAAAGTGTTAAAGTATGCTGTATGTATACTGTATGTCAGAACAGATAACACCATGTTCTAAACCTAACCTTACAGGCTAAAGTCAAGGTAAACAGCTGTTTATATTGTGAACTGAAACACAAATGTATCCCCTGTATTTACAGTAATTCTATTGTTACTGAGAAACAGCTGATTGAATTATGCAAATAGATAATTAGAAGATGACTTTTTTTTTCTTTTTTTATTCTTCTGGTGCTTTTTCTGTTCGTATATTTTGTATTTTCACATAATACTGTAAATGGCAGCTATATTGAACATTTTTGTTATCTTGCAGTAATGTCCTTTTGCAAATAAAGTCTTTATTGCAGCAATTCTGTCTCTGTCTTCGTTTTTTCATTACAAAAACGAAGACAGAGACAGAATTGCTGCAATAAAGACTTTATTTGCAAAAGGTTAACCGTACATTCTAGCACTCTGAGATGGGTCTTTTTTATTGAATTTCTGCAGCAAAAGACCTAAACCCAACAAACAAAAATGTAGTGAGGTTTCAAAAGAAACTGCAGTGCAAAACACAATCTATGATCAATACAATATACTATCTGTTGTATAAGGGCATACCTGACACATATAAAATAATGCAGTTTCTGTAATTCCATCTGCTGTTAGTGTTTTTATGACATTGTGCTATGATTGACTAAATCTTCCTGTTGGATGAGGACATATGTTAGTGTTTTGAAAAATTATTTGATTTTGAGACATGTTTGCAGTGTTTTGGTAGACATAGTGTATTGTTGCTAGTGTAGCGTTGCGGTGCGAGAGTAAGAGAATTGAGAAAGGTTTACCACACTTTAACAGAAATGGCAATATATGATCGACTACGCCACCCCGGAGAACCGGGGAACTAATAGCCCTAAGGGCACACAGGTTCGTTTTGAGTGGGTGGGTGAGAAGACATGAGTCGTGTATATATATATATATAGATAGAAGTAGAAAAGTTTATTTTATTCGTCAATGTTGAATAATAAATAGCTAGAAATTTCAAAGTTAAAAACTCACATTGGCATTATAATAAATTAACACCATCAATTAGCATCTACTCATGCACACACAGTAAATAACAAACTCAATTTAAAGAAAACAAATTAGCCAAGAGCAGAGGTATCTGGAGGCCCGGGCCAGCTGCCAAATTGGAAAGAGAAAAAATTAAAAAATTAAAAAAGAGAAAATGAATTTATATTAAATATTAATATAATTATGATTAATAATTACAATTAATTATTAATTAATTAATTATAATTATAATTAATAATTATTAATTATAATTATTAATTATATTAATTAATAATTATTAATTTAATTATTTATCACATTAAATAATATGACTTTATTGTAATATATATAAAGTCTATATATTTGGTCTATATAGACTTCTGTTTCACTTCAGTATTTGCATGCTTGTTAGCAATTGAAAAAAAAAAAACTGTAACTGCTCATTACTTGTGGAAGAGAAAAGTTCTCTGGAACGCTGTAACTAATGAACTAATTAACATTAACTACAGAAATAGCCACACATGTAAATTATGTACATTATTAATTGTCCACATCTATCAGCCAGAAATCAGAAATGTCTATTAACCAGCCAGAAGAGCCTCACAATGCCTTTATAACAACCAGATACAAACAGCATTGAAACTCTTGAGGAAGTTTTCTACTTTTCATTTAAAACCATTAACTTACATTACTATCATCCATTAATTAAAACTGATCATTAGTTATTCTGGAGGAGAAACATTAACTGTGTGTGTTTGAGTTTGTAGTTGTGTACGACTTCACAGTTTCCTTGTTAAACACACCCCTTTCTGAACAGACATAAAAGGAATGGAAAAATTGTTATTTCATTCTGTTCCTGATACATGATGGATCTGCGAGTGTCTGCTGTTCTTCTTTTCGTTTTTCTCACTGGAGGTAAAAAAATAAATAAAAAAAAACAGCAAGTATTGAATTGTATTATTTGGTACACTGAGGTCACTGAATGTCTCTCTCTGTCTTTAAGGATATTCTCTCAAGTGTTACTCGTGTAAACCTGATTCAAAGGGTGTCTGTGACGCGAAAGAGGAGACATGTCCAGCTGGAGATTCTAAATGTGCAAGCGGTACAGGCGAAAAATCTGATGGTATGAAGTGGAAATTTACTGAAAGTGATAATATGAAGTAGAAGTATTATAGGTTAATCTCATCACATAATTGCCATTACTTGTCTATTGCAAGAGGAACATGATTTCTGGAATTGTTTCTTTAGCCTATTATAGGAAGTTTGTCTTTTTTGCAGGTTCCACTAAGGTGACTGCCACATATAAAGGGTGTGCATCTCAATGTGAACCAGGGACCAAAAAGGAAATAAATGGAGTGTCAGTGTCTGTGCAGTGCTGTGACACTGATCTTTGCAATGCAGCAAATGCAGCAAATGCAGCAAATTCAGCAGGTATTGTGCTTTATTTGATATACATTTACATGTATTCAACTAACAGTTGCCCTTTTTCCACCACGATTATTATAATTCAAACACAAGTGACTGTTCAGAATGAGCACAAAATCTAATTTCAGTAGATAAAAATAGCATTAAACTAGAAAAGTGTGAAAAGAAGTTTCTTGGAATTTGTCAAGTGCTTTCTGAGAGTTTGTACTTTGTATTGTTTTTAGAAAACTGATGAAATTGATCAACGATAAACATGCCATTTTATTAACCACTGTTATTTTTATTATTATTACTACTAAATTATTAATTAATACTCATTTCTGTATCATGTTTATTAGATGGAATGTATAAGGGAAGCTTCTTCCTGCTCTTCTCTCCTCTGCTCTTCTACTTCATGTTTCAGTGAATCCAGATTCTGCTCTTCAGATTCTTCAGCAAACACCAGCGAATATGATTCACATTCTGATGCATTGCTATACTTAATAATACTTTACTTAATAAAGCTTGTTCATTGCTCTGCTGTTCTTTGTATCATGATTTGATGATCTTAATAAACAAGTTCTCAAGTTATCACAGTGATCTTAACAGTTTGTAATTGTCCTAAACTTGATGTAAATTTTCCTTCATTTCAAGCAAATTACAAATCACATGCATCATTTTATTTAAAAATACTGTGCACAAAATTTTCAAATGTTTTCACAGTTCATACAGCCAACCAAAACTTTAATATATCGGGAAAAAACTATTGCAGCTCTTTTATTGGTTTTACAAAAATCACAATCATTTGTGCACCATTTTTCCAAACACAACAAACAAAACTCTGATATGCTTGTAATGTTCTCAGTTAGCCCCAGATAAAAATCTGCTGAGTTATTACCATAATACACACAACACAGGGAATGCAAATCTCCTAATTGTTTCAAAGCTATCTCAATTACAAAAACTATAAAAGGGGAAAAGAAAAAAGAAGAAGAATGGGAAAAATGAAGAAGTGTAAGAGAGGGGTTTTGGAGAGGAAGGGTGGGGAACAGAAGTAGAGGAAGAAAGAGATGAGGGGAAAGGAATGGAGCAAGAAGAGTTGAGGATTTAGAAAGGAGTAGAGGCAAGATCTATAAAGTTCATTGATTCAATGATAGCAGACTTTTATTTAAAACATTTTAACGAAAATGCATTGTTATACAACTAAACTCATCATTACAGTTATTTCCTATTGCTAACATACAATTTTGCAAACTAGGCTGGTTTTATCAAAATACTTAACACAATTCACTAAACCACACACCCAAACTGCAAAATACCTCATATATCCTGCAAAATGAAGCACTGCAACTAAAAACTACATATAGCATTATCAAACTTTTGCACAAAATGGCACACACTTCATTCATATTAGCAGATTTTTGTCTAACCAACACACTGTTGGACATAATGAAAAGCACTCTTATCTTTAGTATGCTTTGCCATAATACTAAAATAGTTCAAATTGTAGAAAATTCTTCAGATTGTTCACATGCACAGAAATATTTGCAGACACACACACATGCTGTTGAATCATTTATTTTTTTATTTTTCACCAAACAAGTCAGTGCAACATATGCACATGCAGTGGATATATTTACATTGGACTGAACAAACATATGCTCACAAAAGAACGTAAACTGAAAAAGATTCAAGTGTTAACAATTAAGCATTGAGGTGTTTGACCAGGTGGCTCATGTATTGGCCAATTAGTGTCATTTTGAATGGCAGTGTTTTGAAATGGCAAACATGTGACTTTATGTCAGATTGTTGTGTCTTGTGCAGAGAACCGTGTTCAGTGCGTTTAAAAAGTGCCCTTTTGAATCGCAAAATGTGTGTAAAGCAGAAAATGTGTTCAGACTTTTGGAGAAGCGGTTTTGCTGTGTGTCAGTTTAAATACTTGTGCTGTGCATGTCATTTTAGTGTGTTAGCAATTGGAAAAAACTGTAAGGAACTTTGAAGAACACAATAAAAGAACATGAAAAACATACATTTTAATTCATGTATTTGTGTATACAAGCTGAATTTATCATCAAATCAACACAGAACACACTTGTAGTTTTGATGTTACTATTTATTTATGATAAATGCATTATTAGAATAAAATTCAGTGCTTCATTATGCAGTGAATAATGAAATGTTTTACCAACATAAGAGTGTTTAGTTTGTTGTGTTAATTGTTTTGAGAGCAGCTACATTCATTTGGAGAAATGTGTCAAATCGATTGAGAAAAACTGTAATGAACAAATTTGAAACAAATATACTGCCTCATCATTATGAGAAGAGAAGAAAAGAAAAGATTATTATTTATATAATAATTAGAAAATTCAAAACACAAACATTTCTTTCATACACAGAAAATGAGATACTTTGAGATCGTATAAGAGAAATGTGTTTTTCATTTCATGAAAATGTGCTTATGGTTGTTCAACTAACCAATCAAATGTTTGAAATGCTTAGAAACAATAAGACTATAATCCACAACTGCTCTCGCTTACATTTGAGACATTCAGCCATTTTTTTATTTCGTTTTGATGTAGTGTCTAACGAATGATCTGTAGTGTTTATAAAATTGACTCGCTGTGTGTAAGATCTGAAAGCCAATAGTGTCATTATTTAGCTCAAGCCAGTTCAGTTTTGATTCAGTTCAATAATTGTAAAGTTCATCAGTTGTGCATACATGCTGTATATACAGTGTATTTGTGTGCATACATGTACGTGTGACAAACTCCTGTTCACTCCACACACTGAACAAGCAAAAGACACGAGATTTTAGTGTTTTACAATTTTCACATCCATGTGTAGTTTGATGTGTATGGATAATCGTTTGATGGCTGGATGGATGATGTATAGTTACAAAAACACCATTTTTAGAAGAGTTAAAATAGTTTTGAATGAATTGTTTGCTTTTGCAAGAGATGTGTGTCGTTTTGTATGTTGTGTGTGTGTGTGTTTTTTGCTTATTCAATTTAAGCAAAAAAAATTGCTTACTCAATTTCTTTTTTTCTTCTTTTCTCGAAACTAAACACAAAGCCACACAGCTTTCGAGAAAAGAAAAAAAAAACAAATTGAGTAAGCAATTTTAAAAACCTGTAACATTAATTCTCTTACTCAGTGACACACTCAGTGACACACACACACACACACACACACTAAAAGAAGAAAAACCTGAAACCAAAGCAAAGACTTTTTCATTTCAGAAGACCACTCATTCCACTGTCATCTACATCCTCACACACACACACACACACACACGCACGCACGCACGCACGCACGCACACACACACACACACACTGACTAAAAGAAGAAAAACCTGAAACCAAAGCAAAGACTTTTCATTTCAGAAGACCACTCATTCCACTGTCATCTACATCCTCACACACACATCGATCCACAAATACAGCGGGGGAAATAAGTATTGAACACGTCATCATTTTTCTCAGTAAATATATTTCCAAAGGTGCTATTGACATGAAATTTTCACCAGATGTTGGTAACAACCCAAGTAAGCCATACATACAAAGAAACAAACAAAAATAAGTTCAGAAATTAAGTTATGTGTAATAATGTGAAATGACACATGGAAAAAGTATTGAACACATGAAGAAAGGGAGGCGCAAAAAGGCATGGAAAGCCAAGACAACTGCTGAAAACTTACAGTAATTAAAAAGCAATCCAGCCCCCTATCAGTGGAAATTAATAACAGCTGGTTCAGTCCCAAATGATGGCCTACAAAAAGGTCTCATTGCCAAGGTGTCACACAAGACACATCTCATGATGGGTAAAAGCGAAGAGCTGTCTCAAGACCTTCGCAACCTAATTGTTGCAAAACATAATGATGGCATTGGTTATAGGCGCCATTCTAAGCTTCTGAATGGTCCAGTGAGCACTTTTGGGGCCATAATACGGAAGTGGAAAGACAATAATTTCACCATAAATTTGCCTCGGCCAGTGCTCCTCGCAAGATTTCTGATAGAGGAGTGAAAAGAATAATCAGAAGAGTTGTCCAAGAGCCAAGGATCACTTGTGGAGAGCTTCAAAAAGACCTGCAGATAGCAGGTACTGTTGTCTCAAAGAAAACAGTAAGTAATGCACTCCACCGCCATGGCCTGTATGCACGCTCACCACGCAAGACTCCATGCTACAAATGCAGCATTAAATGCACTTTTTCCGTTTTTCCTACTCAGTGATATTCACACAACCACAGAGACACTCATTTCACTAGCACCACACCCATTCACAAAAACCACAGCAAAACATTATTTTTGTCACTTTGTCTCACTGAAAAATTGTTCACAAGGCCATCGCATGCAATGACAAATGCTGACTGAGGTCACAGGTTTATGTAGCTAATGAGAATCACTAAAAAGATCATACATACATACATGGCTAATCATTTGATGGCTGGATGGATGATGTATAGTTACAAAAACACAATTTTTAGATGAGTTAAAATAGTTTTGAATGAATTGTTTGCTTTTGCAAGAGATGTGTGTCGTTTTTTATGTTCTTTGTGTGTGTTTTGTTGCTTTGTGTGTAGAGTTTCGAGAAAAGAAGTCATAGTTTGAGAAATTGTTTGAAAGCAATTTTAAAAACCTGTAACATTTATTATCATATATATATATATAGAGAGAGAGAGAGAGAGAGAGAGAGAGAGAGAGAGAGAGAGATTTATTTCAGTAATTCCATTCAAAAAGTGAAACTTGTATAATGTATACATTCATTACACACAGACTGATATATTTCAAGTGTTTATTTCTTTTAATTTTGATGATTATAACTGACAACTAATGAAAACCCCAAATTCAGTATCTCAGAAAATTAGAATATTGTGAAAAGGTTCAATACTGAAGACACCTGGTGCCACACTCTAATCAGCTAGTTAACTCAAAACACCTGCAAAGGGAACTGAGAGAAATGGTCTCTCGTTCTGTAGGCTACACATTCATGGGGAAGACTGCTGACTTGACAGTCGTCCAAAAGACGACCATTGACACCTTGCACAAGGAGGGCAAGACACTAAAGGTCATTGCTAAAGAGGCTGGCTGCTCACAGAGCTCTGTGTCCAAGCACCGTGGAGAGGATAGTGAAACAAAACCCATTCAAAAATGTGGGGGAGATTCACAAAGAGTGGACTGCAGCTGGAGTCAGTGCTTCAAGAACCACCACGCACAGACGTATGCAAGACATGGGTTTCAGCTGTCGCATTCCTTGTGTCAAGCCACTCTTGAACAAGACACAGCGTCTGAAGCGTCTCGCCTGGGCTGAAGACAAAAAGGACTGGACTGCTGCTGAGTGGTCCAAAGTTATGTTCTCTGATTAAAGTAAATTTTGCATTTCCTTTGGAAATCAAGGTCCCAGAGTCTGGAGGAAGAGAGGAGAGGCACAGAATCCACGTTGCTTGAAGTCCAGTGTAAAGTTTCCACAGTCAGTGATGGTTTGGGGTGCCATGTCATCTGCTGGTGTTGGTCCACTGTGTTTTCTGAGGTCCAAGGTCAACGCAGCCGTCTACCAGGAAGTTTTAGAGCACTTCATGCTTCCTGGTGCTGACCAACTTTATGGAGATGCAGATTTCATTTTCCAACAGGACTTGGCACCTGCACACAGTGCCAAAGCTACCAGTACCTGGTTTAAGGACCATGGTATCCCTGTTCTTAATTGGCCAGCAAACTCGCCTGACCTTAACCCTATAGAAAATCTATGGGGTATTGTGAAGAGGAAGATGCAATACACCAGACCCAACAATGCAGAAGAGCTGAAGGCCACTATCAGAGCAACCTGGGCTCTCATAACACCTGAGCAGTGCCACAGACTGATCGACTCCATGCCACGCCGCATTGCTGCAGTAATTCAGGCAAAAGGAGCCCCAACTATTGTAGTATTGAGTGTTGTACATGCTCATACTTTTCAGTTGGCCAGCATTTCTAAAAATCCTTTTTTTTGTATGGGTCTTAAGTAGGGATGGGGAAATGAAGCCTCATGAATCACTGAGGCTTTCCCCTGACTGCTCTGGGAAAAGATTCAAAGCTTTGAGAGTGTCGAGAACAGCGCCGTCTGGTGCTTATTTAAAATAAAGCAGCCAGAATCCTGTGTTAGAAGCTCTGGCAGATGAAGCAACCACAACACACTCCATAGTTTCAATGTTATGTGTGCAAATAAAAGCCTTACATGTTTGTGTTTGATTTGTTCATTAAATAAATTAATTTTCCCATTAAAGTGTGACAATAAAATATAATATAAGCTTATATGATTCAATAAGATTTAATGTAGGCCTACTCTCTCTCTCTCTCTCTCTCTCTACACACACACACACACACACACACACACACATAAGGACATTGTCTGATAGGATCATCTGTTATTAAATGTGACACTTGTTACTGATAGTGCTTATGTAACTGTAGGAATGACAGAAAGGTGATAAAGTTTTTAATTATTTTTATTAAGAAATAAAAGTTGTTTCACAGTGTTGGGGATGAGTCTATTTCTCCTCTTAGACAGTACTTCCCCAGCCTTAGATAACACTCTTTCACATGGTACAGAGGAGGCCGGGGTAGGCTACAAAGAAACTGTAATGCCAATGTATATAGGTGGGGGTAGACTTGTTTCTGCATTCTCCAGTATTCAAGTGGATCTTCAGCTCTCTGTATGTCTCTGTAAGTCACCAAAAGTACAAAGATTTTACAAAAACAAAAAGACACAACAACAAAACAAAACATAATAGCCTAAGTAGTGAAAAATACATTTTGGTTATTTAAATGTTATATATTGATTATAACTTTCAAAGTAGGGGAGAGGAGGGACGATTGAAACGCGGGACGGATGAAACACTGAGATTTACTTGAAAACCACTCACGTCATGTACGTCAAATTTCGTCAGCACGTACAGCACGCAATGCCTACCATACCCGCGAAAACATTTCTTCTTTACGTCGTGCTGTTTTGGAGTTAAAGCCGCAAAGCTGTTTTTGAGTGCTGTAAGTGAATTCTTTCGTGCGGTACTTTTTTTTGACTGACAAGTTGGATTTATTGTTTCATGTGCAATTGTAATGATAATACGGCAGGTGTATTAGTACTGCAACACACCCTTAAGTGTGCAATATCAGAGTTTTTTAGTTTAAGGGCAAAAGAGGTTTAAATGACAGGAGGCGCTGTCGGGACGGTTGAAACAGTGTTTAAACCGTCCCGACAGCGCGTCCTGCACGTTAAACCTGGTCATAGCCTATACTGTTCATAGATTCATATACTGTTTCTAGACTTGTGTTTCTTTTAATGCAAATCAATTTTCAATTACAAAACACATGCTATCTCTGTAATAATCATCAATTGTTCAATCTTCAATAAATTTAATTTATGGTCTTCTGGTTGACCTCGTTTTCTTCATAATAACAGGCTATTCAACTAGCAAACACTCAATATGACTCAAGGAAGAAATGTAAGGAAATTAATTGTAAACGGATTTGTTTATCTTCGTCAAAAGCCTATTAGAAAGATTACAAAATGCGCATAGGCTTATCGCCGATTATTTATTGGGCGACAGAACAAAAATGGTTAATATGAACCTTTAAATTAAAATAAATTACAAAATATGTTTGTAACAATATGTACATAAGTTACTTGTCAGATATTGTTCACAAAAATAAGCATTAGATGAATAGTTGCCGTTTAAACTGTTATGTTTCATCCGTCCCACCCCTGTGTTTCAATCAGAGCAATTGAAACAAAGCACAACTCCCGTTCAAAGTCAAATTTTACTTAAATCATTCTATATTTGTACCGAATAACACATGATACTAAGAGAACACATATGTGAGATGTTAATCACAAAAAAATAAAAAATCTATCTGTAACCTTATCTTAGAAAACGACATTTATCTGAAAAGTGTTTCAACTGTCCCGGCTCTCCCCTACAGCACTCTCCTCACAAACCCATCAACCAGACTGGGGTGCGTTTCCCG
Organism: Abramis brama; assembly: GCF_963993115.1. NCBI lineage: Eukaryota > Metazoa > Chordata > Actinopteri > Cypriniformes > Leuciscidae > Abramis > Abramis brama. The sequence continues at coordinate 29,985,284 of NC_139977.1, read as the reverse complement.
AAAGCATCGTTGGCCAACTATGGTCGCAAGTTCATCGCAATGTCCATTGAACTCTATTGGTAACGAGGGAACTTGCGACCTAGTTGGCTAACGATGCTTTCGGGAAACGCACCCCTGGCTCGTTAAATACGATCTGGAGTTCGAGCCTTCTGACACCCAAAGCGAAACGCGCACGTGATTTGACAAAGTGAGGCTTCGTTTGTCGTCGATCACGTGACTCTAGTAAACCAATACACACCCCGAAACGGGGCTTCACTAGAAATTGTGTCGCTTGTGTGATACGCGCATCGAAGCTTCAGTGTCATACGTAACATCACTAGTCTTAAGCAATATTCTAATTTTCTGAGATACTGAATTTGGGATTTTCATTAGTTGTCAGTTATAATCATCAAAATTAAAAGAAATAAACATTTGAAATATATCAGTCTGTGTGTAATGAATGAATATAATATGCAAGTTTCACTTTTTGAATGAAATTACTGAATTAAATCAACTTTTTCATGATATTCTAATTATATGACCAGCACCTGTATATTTACACTATGAACAGATATTCAAGGGGGGTAAAATAATTTCTTTCTTTCTCAAAACTAGTTCCTAAGTGATAAATTTATGTATAGGCTAAGTGTTTTCACACATGATCATTGGGTGTAGGTCATCAGTAAATGAGTGTGGCATTTAAATGGCAGGGTTTCCTGGATGAAACAAAAGAGCTGTTAGTTTTGAAAGACGTGTGTAATGTAGAACTGTGTTTAAAGTTTTGCAAAAAGTTTGTTTTACAATAGCAAACTGAGTTTAAAGCATATAATGTGCTTGTAGTTTTGCAGACTTGCTCTGAAGATTCGGTATGTGTGAATTGTTTCTCTGAGTGAGCCTCAGGTTCCACTTTTAATGTCTAAGCAATTTGAAAAACCGGTAAAAACTCAACTATTCATTGTTAGTTCATGTCATCTCAGGTCCATTAAATGATAACAGTTTTAATCATGTATTAGTAAATGTTGAAATTAACATTAAATGAGATTTATAGTTTTGTATTTTTCAATCTAAGTTCATGTTAACAAATATTTACAAATGGAACTTTATTGTAAAGTGTCAAAAATGATTACTATTTATTTCTGAGAGTATGTACAAACATCTAAACTTGATGTGAATTTGCAACTTGGTTTCAATAAAAAGTATGTTCATATAAAAACTTGCAAAAATAGGATGGCATTTTGCTTGATGGTTGTACAGTAAATGCTGTTTCTATGTCTTTGACCCAGAAACTGTGTAAATAGAAAATGGTAAGGAACTTACAATCGCAATGGAAGACGATTTTGATATATCAACAGACAACGTTGAATTTTTTTCACAACCATATTTATTTGAACCAGAATACACAGATCAAGAACTCAGAGTGATATGGAGGAAGCATCCGCTGCAGCAGCACGTCTTCAAGCCTCAGAGAGACAGATCTCTTCAAAATTGGTGGTGTTCTTGTAACAAGTTGTGAGATGCCAACAGAAGTGGAGAGCATATGTTGTCAAGAATGGAACATAGCAATGCCACAACTACAAGACGACGACGAGGACATTGACACGTCACACACCAGGAAGCGCGCGCGCCCTCAGATCACTTGGACATGGTTGTGTACAAGAGGTAAAAACAATATAAATACTGTTCGCTTTCTCACACAAACCGCTCGTTTCGTGTCTTAGGCCATCAATGTGTACTTACGATGGGGAATTGTTTAATTTGGACTTCTCTGTGAATGCTCTTTGAGATAGTGACCATAGACCTGCATTATATGACTGACAGACAAGAACGGTTTGACCTAAAAATATCAAAATTTAAACTACTGCGGAAACAAAGACACCTACATCTTGGATGCCCTTGAGGTAAGCTAAAACATACCAACATTTTATTTCAAAGTGAACTATCCCTTTAACACAATTCACAAAACCACACACCCAAACTGCAAAATACCTAATATATCCTGCAAAATGAAGCACTGCAACCAAAACTACATAGCATTATCAAACTTTTGAACGAAATGGCACACACTTCATTCATATTAGCAAATTTTTGTCTAACCAACACACTGTTGGACATAAACAGGATATAAGAACACTAAATATAGCTCTTAACAGGTCCAATACAGTCCACATAACAGGAACATTGTCCTTCTCATTTATAGCAAACATCTTTGTTACGTCCCTCGTTAATTAGATATTATTTGTCTAGGAATATTATTAGACCTAACAAAAGTTTTGCATGTGTGTGTCAATATAGTAACGGGAATTGCAATAGAAAAGGAACAGACAACCATCCATAACTGAGTTGAAAGATTTTAATTCTTCAACTGCAATAAAGTGAAGTAGTAACAAAGGAAAAATGTAATGAAGAATAATAAAGTAATGAATATTTACAATTAGTACAACGTAACAAGAATAAACAGATCAACAGACAATCTGGGGAAGAGGAAGGAGCAAGAGAGTGGTGCTTAAATCAAAAACTGAATATAACAAAAAGCCCCTTTAACTAAAGTTAAAGAACTAAACTCACTATCAACAAAAGAGGTAGAAAGAAACATCTTCAGCGTACAAGACGCTATAACTAAACTATACTAACTAACAGTGTTGGGAACGTTACTTTAAAAAAGTAATTAGTTATAGTTACTCACGACTTGTTCCAAAAGAGTTAGTAACTGAATTACTCTATAATAAAAGTAACTCGTTACCAGGGAAAGTAACTATTTGCGTTACTGTTAAAAAAAAAGTTGCTATTTGTCAAAGAATTTGGATTTTTTTGAGCAGTTTTCACAAGTCAGTTGAAATGAGTAGAACAGACAGGTGTTTGTACATAACTTTCGATATTTATTGCACGTCGACAGACAGCAAGAGGTTTATCCTGCACTTCAAGCATTATCTTTGTAAGAAAAGTAAACAGTTACACCATATAAAGTGCATTTAACTCTAGCAAATTAAATCAACCTCTCTCAACTCTTTATTAAAAGTTTTATTAATAAAGTAGGCATTGAACCAGTTTATTTGTAGTGCACTGACTGTGCACATTATATAACATTATATATGTTTTATATAATTAGTTTATTAATTAAATTAATAAAAAGACAAAAAGACCTTGAGATATGTTTGGTAATTGTACCTAAATGAATTGAAAATTAATTTGCTACATTTCAGATTAATATATTTGTTTTCCTTAAAATTTTAATTAGCAGTAACTTAAACACTTTGCAGTTTGAATGTCCATAAACAAAATTACGGATTATGTTTTTATGTTTCCACTGTTCGATCGCGTCCGCGCCTCATACACACACACACGCACGCACACAAATGTAAACACTTTGCGACTTTTCGATCGCGCCCGCGCCTCTCTTTCTCTCTCTCTCTCTCTCTCTCTCTCTCTCTCTCTCTCACACACACACACAAATGTAAACACTTTGCAACTTTTCGATCGCGCCCGCGCCCCCCCCTCTCTCTCTCTCTCATTAATTAATTCATTTGCACACGAGTTTTATTTATTTTTATACCGTGTATTCTCCGTGTAAATGTATGTTCAATACGAATACATGTACCGTTCCACCACTAGTTCTTGCCTTTGACCTCAATGAATTTGAAGTAGTGCTTATATCTCCACCTTGCCAAATGGCAACTTTTCATCGGATTGCTCCTGACTCGCCATGCTGCTTCTTCGAATCTCAAACAAAAATTACGTAGCGCGGCGTACGTAACAATCTTGTTAAATAAGCAGTTCAAAGCTTAACATGTCTAACCTTAATTACTAGGCAAACTTATAGTCAGTTCATACAGTAGTCCTGAAACCTCACAGGAACTTTCACCACCCGACCACTCCTGGTGATTGTGGTACTGGTTTTATGTAAGGATTGATCTGGTACACCCTGTGCAAACCGATCTCTCACTTCATGTGCCTCTGGGATGTTGGAGTGTGCACCGTCATTAGGCTCATCTGCAGGATTAAATGTTTCTGTGTGCTTGTGAATTGTTTTCCTTTGGTGGCGCCTGTTGCAACGAAACTGTCGTCTTGCTGCTTTTAAAAACATTGTATGACCTTGGCTCATCTCGTTTGGAAATAATGAGACCCGGCTGCCACCCTCCGTCTGTTTCAATACGGTATGACCTGCATGCAGTTCTGGCAGGGCTTTTGCTCCCATATTGTAGTGACACCCTTGCTTCTTTTGCAGGGTTTGGGGCGGCTGATGAACACCTTTGGGAGTAGTTGGTCGCAGGACTTCACTGGATGCTGGTAAGATGCTCCTCAGTACTCTTCCCATCAGAACTTGCGCTGGTGAATAAGACATGCCAGTGACAGGAGTATTCCTTATCGAAAGCAAATCAAGGTGATGGTCCGTCCCTGATTGTTCCGCTTTTTTCAGGATGCTTTTCACAGTTTTTATAGTTCTCTCTGCCCACCCATTTGACTGAGGGTAGGCCGGACTTGAGTGTGTCAGTTTGATGCCCCATTCAGCTGCGAATTTCTTCATTTCATAGCTTGCGAATGGTATGTGGTCACACACTAGCTCTTTAGGAATGCCGTGCCTGACATACACTGCTTTCATTTTTGCAATCACTGTGGGTGCAGTTTTGTCTTTGATATCCATCACCTCAGAAAACTTTGACATACAGTTTAATCAACAATCAGAAGAAACGACTGACCTCTGCAACTTGCAGAGGTCAGCTGCAACTTTTAACCAGGGGAGCTCTGGTACTTCATGAGAGATGAGTGGCTCTTTCTTGTTCCTGGGCTGAAACTGTTCACACGTTGGACATGTTTCGACAATCTGTTCAATATGTTTGGTCACACTAGGCCAATACATGAACTTTCTGGCATGTGCTTTCGTACGTTGCATCTCCTGATGTGGGATATGTAGTTTCTTAAGCATCTCTGATCTCATTGTCTCAGGAATCATGATCCTGTCAGATACTATTAATACACCATCTTGCACAGCCACAGTGTGTCTAACAGGCCAGTACTGTTGAATTGAGAGATCGAGTTGCTTTCTATGCGTCGGCCATCCTGTTTTTTGCATTTTCACAAGCAGCTGGAGAGTACTGTCTCTTGCAGTAGCGTCTGTAAGCTGCTTTAGCATGTCTTCACTGAGAGCCTGTGATGCTTCAAGTGCATATACAACTCTTTCATCACTGAGGTCATCTGTACATGAGTGGTGACCTTCAGCAACGGCACATGACAATGCATCAGCAATTAACATGTCTTTCCCTGGTGTGACTGGACAATGAGGTCATATCTCTGTAGCTGTAAGAGCATACGTTGGAGTATCGGTGGTGCTTTGCTCAGTGGCTTCTTGAATATAGCCTCCAATGGCTTATGGTCCGACTGGACATTCACACTGCGTCCATATACATACTGGTGAAACTTTTTGGTCGAGAAAACAATCGCCAGTAGCTCCTTCTCAATCTGGGCATAGTTCTTTTCCGTATCTGTTAAAGCCCTAGATGCTTATGCTATTGGTTGCCCCTCCTGCAGCAGACATGATCCTAAGCCATCTTTGGATGTGTCTGTTTGTATGGTGAGCGTTGTGTTTGGGTCATAGTACCTGAGAACTTGTGTGTTGATCAGTGCCGTTTTGAGCGCAGACAATGTCATGTCATGTTCAGGTTCCCACTGGAATGCAATGTCTTTTCTCAGCAGCTGTCTGAGAGGCGCTGTAAGTGATGCCTCACCTGGGATAAACGGGGTGAGATATCTCATGCCCAAAAGACGCTGTAGTTATTGTCTGTCTGTGAGTGTTGGCATGCTCACTATTGCCTGTATCTTGCCATCATCTGCTCTCACACCCTGTGGAGTTATCACATGTCCCATGAAATGAACATTGTTCACCTTGTACTGAATCTTGTCAGGGTTGAATTTCACATTGTGTTTTTTCGCTCTCTCCATAATTTTAGCAACAATGACATCATGTTCTTGTTCTGTAGCAGTGGCGACAATCATGTCATCAGCTACGATATGTACACCTTTTATGTCACCAAACACTTCGTTATTGTACTGCTGGAAGACTTCACTAGCAGATTTGACACCAAATGGCAGACGTTTGAATCTGTATCTACCCCACAGTGTGGTGAATGTGCATGGCAGGGAGGAATCTGTGTCAAGTTTGACTTGCCAATAGCCATCCTTTAAGCAGAAACAAGAATATTACCGGTATTAAATGTCTTTACTGGTAAATTACCGGTAAGAGATCATGTGTGAACCTTTTCAAAAATACCGGTAGACTAAATCAGTTCTGGCAAATTACCAGTAAAAGGAAGTTCTAAGATTACCAGTAAATTAGTGGTAATGTGCTCTGTGCGAAGATCAGAACGTGCTGATGTACGAAGTCTGCTTTGGGCCAATCAAAGTTCTTATGGGGATTACGTGATAACTCCGTGCTGTTTACAGTAAGCTTTTTTAATAATTTTTCTATTTAAATATGCATTAGGTGATCATCACAGCTTTTTCAACGTGTCTCGCTCGAGACCCAGCCTTCTTTTCAAATTCATGAGCGTTGCGGCTCTGCAGTTGGATACTATTATGCGTGTCTCGTTTAAGAGTAAAAATTAAATCTGTTTGATCATCCCTCATGTAGCCTACGGAAGAGGAAAATGGCCAAGCAATAATAAAAAAATAAAAACATCTTGAGATTAAAGTCATTATAATGCGAGATTAAACTCGTTAAATATCGAGAAAAAAGTTGAAATACTACAATTGATTCATCTGTTTCTGGAGGATTTACGTTGAAAATAAAATTAATCCACTGCTCTGGTCTCATCTGAGGCTGGGACTTTATATTTTCGTCTGTACAGCCAATGACAGAACAGTTTGCATGATTTGCTCAAACTTTTGCCATTGCATTAGAACTGGTTACACTGTTGTCGCCGTGGGTGGAAACGTGCATATTAAGGGGCGGTTATATTATAATAAGATCCCATTCCTACATCAAAAAAGGGGAGCGAAATCTGATCGGCTTATTTTTTGACATGCTTGCAGAGAAAGGTTTACCAAAACAAAGTTACTGGGTTGTCACTTTTCATGTTTTCTGGGTTGGTAGATGCACCGGGGACCCAATTATAGTCACCTTTAAAAATATAATTTTCTCATGAGGATCCTCCCCTTTTGATAAGCTATAAAATGAGTGCTTAAACAGATGCATTATTTCATTCTCCTCCTGATCAAAGATGGATCTGCAAATCTCAGTTTTTCTCCTGTTCATTCTTTTCACAGCAGGTACAAAGACAAATTGCTTGAATTATTATGGTGTACAAATACCAATAACTTATGTTACTCACTGTCTCTCTGTTTTATTTCTAAAGGACACTCTCTCAAATGTTATGAGTGCACGAGTCAGATGGGTTCTTGTGTACAACAGCAGTTGACTTGTCCCAGTGGATTATCCAAGTGTTCAACAGCTGTGACACAAATTGGTAAGTCCAGTGTTGTTTTTGACATTTACTGTTACATTTGACTGATGGAGATTCTGTGATAATTTACCGGTCCTGCGACAGTGTAAATGTTACTTCTCACAAATTCACTCATTTATATAATGTTTCTGCTATTTAATTTTTGCATTTAATTTGTGTAATTCGTTTTCTTGCTTTGCTATCAATACAGTTTGTATTAACAACAAAATGATTTGAAATTAGAAAAAATGCATTGTTTTGCATCTGTGAGATAATACATGTGTTTCTTTTTTAACTCACTGTTGCTTTCTACTTCTGAGCATATTCATGAATAATTTTTTTTCATCAAAATAATGTGAAGTTGAACCAGTCTTTCCCTTTTTAGGTGACATTACTTCTAAAGTGAGTGTTAAAAGTTGTGCTGCTGCCTGTCAAAACTGGTCCATGAACTTCAGTGTTTTAAAGATGTCTTCTTTCTGCTGTGACACTGACCTTTGTAATGCCAAAGATGTTCCAGGTATTGTACTTCAATTATCATGTGCAAATCTTCTTTAAAGTCAACACTCATTTTACCTCCATATGAAATTCAATCAAGAAAAAAAAAAGCAGGGTAGATTGATTTTCTGTCAGGAATTGACTGAATGGAGCCTCTAAAGGATTATTGTTGTTTCATTAGATGTTCCATTTTGTACAAAAAACAAAATGAAAGAACACTTGTTTTCCCCCTGATGTAGATCTCAGCTCTAATGTCCCCAATGGAAAGAAATGTTTCTATTGTGATGGGCACAGCTGCTTAAACATAACGAGCTGTTCAGGGACTGAAGACCGCTGTATTAAAGCAACAGGTGAGAATCTGTCAAAATAATATCATCATTCATTTTGTTTTTCCACTTTAAGGATTTGACAGATCACATATACCAATGTCCAGCTTAGACTGAATCAACCATTGTTTTCTTTCTTTTCATCAGCTGCTTTGGGAGACCAGACATTGGTAGTAAAAGGCTGTGTCTCTAAATCAGTTTGTGACGCCACTGCATTGGTTCCTAGTGTTGCGAGCATCTCGTGTTGTGAGGGGAACCTGTGTAACGGGGCTCAGAGTGTCACCCAGAGCTTCCTGTTCCTCTGCTGTTCTCTGCTCTCCTACTTCATGATGCACTGAATACAGCAGATCCTCAGATTCAACAATGTGACACGCTGCACAGAATATATTAGGGGTGTCCCCGGCTAAGGATTTTAATAGTCGAATCAGAATCGTCAATTCTTGCTAGTGTGTGTGTTTGGGGGGGGGGGGGGGGGGAAGCATAGCTTACCATATAGCCTACAGAAAAGCAGATGAGCCCAGAATATGAACGCAACACGTTTAATTACATGTTAAGCATTTTTCTCCCATAGAAAACTATTATACTAGAAACTATTATAAAGAAAACGCGGTACGTTCATATTCTGCGCTCATCTGCTTTTCTGTACATAGTATGCTTAGTATGGTCTTTACTGAGTTTGGTCTTTTAACGTCACTCTCTTAATATACATTAAGCCACGTTAAAGTGTGTTTTAAAAACGTTTTTCAAGTTAAACGAGGAAAACCAACTTGTTAACGTTGGCTGCCAGAAGTGCGATCATGGTTTTCCTGATGCTAAATCCAGCCTTGGAGAATATCCTTTCTGATGGTGTGCATCCACACTTTAGATTTTCTTATCCCAGACATTGTTAAAGATTTAAATGCCTGCCGCCAAGATGCTCCTCTGTTTATCACGGATCGTGGAAAGTGAAACTTAAATCTGTCACAGGGGTGGCTGGATATATTCACGAACGTTAAAAATATTTATTAAAAGCTGCTTTCTTTTCACATTTCTATTTACAGCATTATCATAACAGGCTATATATTAACTTATTTGCAGAAAACCGGTAGTTAGATGTGAAATCAGACATTAAGCACCCCCATATAGCCAAAATGGCATGATCCTTGTTTCATAACACCTCTGCGAAGATTCGACCATGAGGTTGGTAGTCGAATCAGGCTCCTCCTATTGAAGCATCAAATCTTCGACTAATATATATATATATATATATATATATATATATATATATATACACATTTTTTGTCACATACAGCAAACATCTCCTCACTATCCGCTAGCTGCCTGTCCCCTGAACACACTGTAAAAAAAAGCGGTCTCTGTAGACAGCCCAGGCTCTACGAACGGCAACAAAAACAAACTGGCCCAACCCGCACCAGGAAACATAACAAACTGTTCCAGCCAATAACTGGCAAGAAGGATTTGGGGGTGGGGTTTGGGGGGTTAGTGCGCGGATAAGGAGGAGGGAGGGTCGAGCTAGACGTCAACATCACTTAGAGCACCTTTAAAGATCACAAAAGCAACAACAGAAATAATCAGATATGATGAGCGGTAACATTTCTCAAATACTTTTGTCTATTTCACCTCATGCACATTATGCAATTACATTTTTATAAATAATTCAGTTTTTGTTTGAGTGTTGATTATTATATTTGACCATAAGTAGCAATAACTACAATTTGATAATTTGCGCTCTATTAATATTTGTTAGGGCTTTTCTTTAAGCCGTTGTCACAGGTTTTTCATGCAAACAATGAAGCAAACAATGTCTTTCTTTATTTTGTTCCAATGAATAAACATTGCCGCAAATCCACTTCCTGTGTCTTTTCATTCATTCATGTTGATGAACACCTATACGAAGTTCACACCTTGTAAACACAGCAACATTGTCCATAATCTATAGAAACTTGTTTCCGCCACAGAATAAAAATTAAAAAAGGTAATTGTGACTTTTTAATCTTACAATTCTGACTTTTTTTCCTTGCAATTGCGAGTTTACATCTTTTTTCTCAGATTTGCGCAATATAAAGTCGCTATTGCAAGTTATAAAGTACAAATTTTCGTCAGAATTTGACTTTATAACTCTCAGTTCTGACTTCTTACACTTGACATTAACTTTTTTTGCTCACCAGCTCCTGTGGTTAGTGGTTTTCCAAAGTTACTAGCCACTCCGCAATTTCACTGGCCACAATTTTGAAGTCGATAGCATTGAGAAAACTGCCATATAGATAGTATTAAAAATATCTCATAATTTGGCAGAAGGAAAATTAGTCACTTTAAGAACTGAGGCACGGATCCATTATACTGTTACACATAAATTTTCTTTCTCAACTGTGTGTGTGGTTTTTAGTTGTCATTAATGTAAAATGTATTCATGCAGCACCAAATTAGAGAATATAATATCTAGCAAATATTTCACAACCTTTATTATAGAGGTCCGGTTCTGGGGGACCTCAATGGTGGGTAGAAGGGATGGTAAGTTTCTAATATATCAGTAAAAAAAAAAACTATTTATTCATATATATAATTATTATGCGCTATACTTTTATTATTTAGAAAGTTACCAATATTTGATATGTAGATTGATTTCTCCTCTCCAAATGGTTTCTCATCACCATGTTTCATGGGGTGTTGCATTGTGTATTGCATTGAATCACATTGCTGAATCGTATAGAAATCATATTGCACTGTATCGTGATTTGGTGAATCGCATTGCATCAGTAGCTGCTTCATATGTAGTTGGCTACGCATCGAGATGCATATCGCATCGTCCTCAGTTATGGAGATGCACATCCCTCCCTAGTAGTGGGTAGGCTACAGCCCTATGGTCACAGATCACTATTTTCCAGAGAAAAAATGTATATCAGTTAACCTCAAAACTGTTTTGAGTCTGTCTAAATCTCAAGCAAAAAACGTAGTCGGCAGCCAAATGCTGTGAGGTTCGGGATGTGACGTCTGTCTTGAGAGTTTAAACAAATTGTGCTGGAGTTCATGCTGGATTTAGTGCATAAATCATTTTGTTTACAAATTAGACGCTTTGCAATTATATGTTTAATATTTCATTTGGGATGTGTTCATTGTGATTATACTGGCTGGTTTTATAAAAGTTTGTAAAATTGACAGGATATTTGCTTGGAGCATTTGGAAACAAAGCTTGTCTATTTCCGGATGTAATCGCGTGCATCTCTGATGATTATACTGTGTGTGTTGAAAAACAAAAACAAAGATTAAACACACTCGCAACAGACACACCCAAAAGCGGAGACGTTATAGCGTTGCCAGCGGCACTGAGCGGAGTTTTGCCGCTGTAGTGGAGACGCACTGTTACAACATACCTTCCGACATTCAACCATCTTTTCGTGTTGTGAATAGCAGTAATGAGGGAGAGATGATCGGTTCACTCGCTCTGAATTTGTTCATGTTGAGCGCTGAAAGATTCAATCAACAGGTTTTTCCGTTATCTTCTTCTTCTTGAGGTTTATGGCGGTTTGGCAATTAAAAGCGCATTTCTGCCACCTATTGGTCTGGAGTGTGGGTGTACATCAAGAATATTACAAGGGATAAGGGGAGTGGGCTAAATACACACACACACACACACACACACACACACACACACACACACACATACAGTATATATATATATGAAGACTCTTGTAATGTTTCATCAATTTTCTGGAATGATTTGAGCTCTTATTGTTTTTCTAAAGTTAATATGAATGGTAATCTACGCATTAAGGATGGCATTTGTCTTTTTGAAAACCCAAACAAATCTTTAGAATCTACTGCTTCCTTATCCTTGTGGCAAAGTTTTATTTTCACAAACAAAGGTTTCGTAGGAAAATTCCTACTTTTAAAGATTTCTTATGTGAAGTAGAATATTTAATCAAATCACAAATCACACTTGAGATCTTTCATATCTTTTTGCTGTTTCTTTTTTCTTTGTTTCGTTCTTTCCATTTTTGTCCTATGATTGTGCAAAAATTATTTTACTTGTTTAATATGTACATTGTTGAAACTGTTCTAGATTTCTAAGAGATGCGTGTTTGCACTATTGTATTTTTTTTTTCTTGAAAAAAAAAAAGAAAAAAAAAAGGTCTCATCATGCGTCCTTCGAAGGCCGCGTCCTTCAAAGGATGCAGCCCCTGAATTGGGACACTGCTACTATGAAACATGAACCCAAAACACCGGAGAAGGTTGCAACAGGCCACAGGGGAAGTTGCAAGTGCAACATTCATTAAAAAGTAATAAAATATTTTTTTAACATCATTTTCAAATGTATTTATTTTACCTGTGCACAGGGTCTTCCCTAAGTTAAAATGGCATGAGGGCAAACATTTTCAAGTAACATTCAGCTAGGGTTTGCTAAATTATTACGAACTACAAAATATTTATTTTAATCAAAATCAACACACTTAAATTTAATAATACTTATGTGAAAGCTTACATTAACTGTGTGTAAGTGAATGTTGTAACCGTAAGTGAATGTTGGATTATGTTCTTATATTCTTGCAAGGTTTGAAAGGGAACTTGCACTGATGACACTGGGGCATTCCCCAAAGCGTCATTGATGCAGTGAGTTCCCTGTTCTCAGGGAACAAAGGTTACAGTCGTAACCTTAGACTTTTTTGCCTCAGACTTGCCTTTACGCTTAGTTTGCTGCTTACATCAGAACAGAAGGAAACCCCTATCTGTTGTACATTTTGTCTCGTGAGGCATACTGAAAACACAGAACAGATCAAATGTATGCCTAGTCTGATTTTTACTTAAATAAAAACGGTTTACTTAAATAAAAAGGGCAGATACCTGACTATTAAAATGGGTTGTTTATTACTACATAAATTTATAATTTTGTTAAGTTATGACAAGATTTTACATCAATGTTGTGATAAGGGAAGACAGTCATGATAAAACTTGCTCTGTTAGCTTGACACAACAGCTTTGACACATGCAAGCAATGCATTTTAAAAGGTAAGAAAACACGGATTAAAATAATAAAACTTTACAATGCCTCCCGCAAACATTTTAGACTGTATGAAAAATAAAATAAAAAACATATACTTTTTAACTTTAAATGTATTTAGTTATTACTTATTTGCAGAAGGATTGGTGGCTGTTTTCTTCCAGGAAGTAAGATGGGCTAACTGAGCATGTGTAATATGAACATCAGCTCACATTCCTGAGTGGAGACATAAGCCATGTTGCAACTGTCCCAATCTTGCAGTCGAACAGACATAAAAGGAACGGAAACATTGTTATTTCATTCTGTTCCTGACACATGATGGATCTGCGAGTCTCTGTTTTTCTTCTTTTCGTTATTCTCACTGGAGGTACAGGAAACAAGTATTGAATGTATTATTTGGCACATACTGTAGACTCAACATGTCTCTCTATCTTTAAGGATATTCTCTTAAGTGTTACTCATGCATGCCTGATTGGACGGGTTCCTGTAAAGCAAAAGTGGAGACATGTCCAGATGGATTTTCTAAATGTGCAAGTAGTATAGTGGAACAATCAGATGGTAAGTCCAGTGTGATGTGGAAATCTGCTGGAATAATTTACTGAAACTGACTGTACCGCTGGAGAAAAAGTATACTTGTTGATGTTTTCACATTACTGCAAATCTTGGAATTGTTTTATTATCATATTATATGGTGTTTATGTCTTTTTTAGCAGGTTCCACTAAGGTCTTCATTACGAAAGCGTGTGCAAATCAGTGTAAACCAGGGACCCAACAGATAGATGGAGGGTCATTGTCTGTCCAGTGCTGTGACACTGACCTTTGCAATGCAACAGGTATTGGGCTTTAATTGACGGTTTGATTTTATCCACAGTAACTTAAAATGAGGAAATGATACAAACATTAATACAAGTAATTCAATAATTCAAACAAACAATACTAATACACAAGTGATTGTTCATAAGACACAATATCAACACTACAGTCAAAATTAAAAAAATAGTGTAAAGCTTGAACGGCACGAAAAGGAGACGCTTATGAATTAGTCAAGTGATTCAAAGAGTTTTTAAAAATGTGATGAAATTGATCAACAATGAACATGCCATTTTTAATAACTATTACTATTATTAGTAGTACTAATTAACACTAATTTCTTTATCATGTTTATTAGATGGAATGTATAAGGGAAGCTTCTTCCTGCTCTTCTCTCCTCTGCTCTTCTACTTCATGTTTCAGTGAGTCCAGATTCTGCTCTTCAGATTCTACAGCAAACACCAGCGAATATGGATGATGCATTGCTATATTTTACTGAATAAAGATTGTTTGCTGTTCTTTGGTTTAAGGAACTGAAAGTATGTACTTTATTAAATGAATAAAACAAAATACTGCATCAGCACTAACATATACATCTCCTATGCTTTAAAAAAAGGGTAACACTTTACAATATGGGTGCACTAATATTCATTAATTCATGCTTAAAGGTCCCATTGCATGTATATTTATTATTTTAGAATGTTTCCTGGGGTGCCCTTATAATGTTAGTATGTTAGTTATAGCTAGTTATATAGTTATAGTTATAGCTACGGCGTGAGTTCGACGCAGAAGTATAAAACAGGCTTTAAGTGTAAGCCTGTTGATCACGTGAATGAAGATCTTATCATTGCAATGCAGTTTCTGCACTCTCACTAATGATTTCACCAATGCTAACATGAGGTAATTACAGTAAGAGCTTCGTTGTGCAGTGTAACAGCGTCATTGATTTCACAACGAGTTTTGGCAAGTGTCCAGATAAACTCGCGCTGTGTGATTGACAGCTTGGGCGACTGGAAAGGGACTGTTCTTTGATCGCTATCTGTATATTAATCACAGTTTAAGTAGCCTAAGATTATTTTCATCCTACCAAGAGAAACGACGTGAAGTTGATCGTTTAGTCACTGGCTTGATTTACTGATGCATAAACAGTATTGAACGACTTTGAGAGAAAGATTATCTGTCTGAACTTGAACAATTACACATCAGACATTCACATAACCCACTGGTTCTTCAGAGGCTCGGATGAAGGAACTAAAAAAATACCTTTGTGTTCATTTGTACATCCAAACACTGAGCAACTGCCATGCTTCGCTCGTTTGCAAGCCATCATGTCTCTCGAAGAAAAATTTTTCGGACGATGATTCGGCTGCGCAGTTCCGCCTGGCCTTGAACATGGGCTGGCATATGCAAATTTTTTGGAGGCGTATGATACGTATGGAGGCAAATGATCCCGACTGTTGCGTCACAGTCGGTGTTATGTGGAGATTCGCCTATTTTTCAGGCGTGTTTTTCAAAAACGAAATTTAAATAAGAAGGAGAAAACAATGATGTTTGAGACTCACTGTATGTCATGTCCATGTACTGAACTCTTGTTATTTATGCCAAGATAAATTCAATTTATCTTTAACTAATGGAAAGATAATCATGTGTTAATGTATGACTCATGAAGAACTAAACCATTCATTAATGATTACTGTATCAGCAACTAATAAAGATTCTATATGGTTAATATATTAAGTAATATATGAATTGTTATTAATTAAATGTGTCATAATGTATTCAATTCTTAATAACAGATTTTATTAAAGGGGAACATGGCAACTCTAGCCATTTCTATTTTTCTAGCGTGTTTTCTCAACAAGCTCCCCCTACAGCTGTGGGCCGTATATTTCTCAACACTGTAGTAAAACAAATCTCACTTGCGGCACCCTCCTCCCCCTTTCTACCATTGCTCATGTGCATTTGTTATTATGGGAGCCGACCAACTTTATTGTGTGGAGCTATGTCTACCAAGGTGGGAAAATACATCATACACAGTATCATATGGCGTGTGTGTTTATGTCAAATTGTCGTAAAGCAGTTTGTGTTTCTCGCTCGTTCTCGCTTCTCACGAGACTTCCTATTTCCAACTTACTGGGACGTTAGTCCCCATGTTGTAAGGTTGGTTTTCCGCCGGGGAACGCTGAGGGGTGCGGGGAAAGTCACCATTCTCACCAGAACAGGTTATTTAACCATCCAAATGATTTCTAAGGAAACAGATCTGCTCGTAAAGTGCAAAAGCAGATCATCAACGGGCCAAAGTGTACGCGCGTTGTGTTAGGCTTATATTACTAATCATATTACTTTAAAAAAAAAAAAAAAACTGCACCAAAAACTAAATACTATTAGTTTGTCTTAAGACCATTAACTTAAGACCTGTTTTTTGTTGCTCAATGGCGCAGTCTATATCAGTTGCCTCAAAATAGCAACGGCGCCTGAACATGCCTCGTTTTCAGACCAGCCCTTCCAAAAAGCATTTTCTATTTCAAGCAAGGAAATAATAATGGCGCAGGATGTGAAAATGATAACTGAGTCAGGCTGAAACTAGCTAAAAACACTTGCGTCGCGTCTGGCGCCACATTGCACCGGGTGTAAGATAGGGCCCATTGACTTTGTGCAGATAATGCTTCAGGGGGCGAAAGCGCTATTGCCTCGCTTGAGCCCAGTCAAATTGAAATAACTTGAAAATGAGCCGGGATTTATTGACCACTTAATTTTTTTCATTATGACTTAAGGGCTTCAGAAAGTTCATAAAGAGATCGTAAAATGAATCTGTATAAATTGAGCGGTTTTGTGACTGATGCGAAGGGGCAAGAATCCAATTGCAGCATAGTTCATTACAAACACAAACAAAGATAATCCACACTGAAATTCAGAAAAGAAACAGGAAAAAGAAATACAAGACTGGGACCACGACAGCTTCATGCAAACATGCAATGAAGACAACTGTCAAAAGACAACTAAAACACAAGGGTATATATATATACACAGGGGAAAACGAGCTAAACAAGATAACAAGACACACCTGGGGAAGACTAATCAACGGGAAAAACTACAAACATGGCCACAGGAACAGGACACAGGAATGAACACAGAAGCAATAAGAACAAAGAATACACTTCAACATAAAAGTCCTTGCAAAAACCCAAGACAGCATGGGGATCATGACAGGTTTAATCAAAATTCTGACCCATTTCCTGATTTCTTAAGAGACAATTACTTTATATGATGAACAGATTTAATTTAGGCATTCATTAGGGCTGGGCAGATCGAGGCTTTGTGGAACACTGAAACAGTTGAAGCAAATGCGCCATATTGTGTCGAGGCTTCGGAAGAATCCGACACCCGTCTCCACAGTGGCAGGTAGTGGTCACTTGCACGTGTTGATCTGAAACAAACTTGACAACGACCCATTTAAAAATTGTAACACGAGAATGAACCTCATTGGCTCTTGCTGAAACACAAACGTGCTGCATAACACGAGAATTAACCTCATTGGTTCTTATCTGTCAAGCGAACATGCTTGAGGTTCCGTTTACTACAACTGATGTGTGAATTGATGAATGTTTATATGTGATTAAAAGCCTGAATTTAATCTGTTCATCATATAAAGTGATCGTGTCTCTTCAGAAAATTTTTAACTAAACCGCTCAATTCATATGGATAGTTTTATGATCTCTTTGGCACGTTTGGTAGTTCTGTACACTGTCAATGGAGGGACAGAAATCTCTCAGATATCATCAAAAATATCTTCATTTGTGAGTAATTAATTTTTGGGCGAACTATCCCTTTAAAATGTTAATAAATCTGTCATGTGCATTGTCAAGTCTGTTTAGATTTTTGTTCACTGCTCTTGGTGAGGTTCATGTGTTTTAGTTAAGTCTAGACAAGTCCAGGTCAGGAGCTGGTTGCGTAAACTGCTGTAGCAAATTAGCTCAATAGGGAAATATATATAATCAATTATAAAGAATTATAATTAATTATAAATATTTGGATTAGTTTTAGAATTGACTGTAGCAGAATTATTGAATCAGTTCATCAAATGAACAGAAAAAAATCATCAATTATCAATTAACTACAGTGTTGAAATGCAAGAGCCAGTGTTAAACAGGCTGATTGCATAAAGAAGAGAATTTGCTTGGTGGGGGATACCAAGAGCAGCCAGTACAAGTGATCATAACTTTATGCGCTTTGTCAAGATTAGAGATTATCACAGACCTCATGTGTCTACTCACTGCCACCTGCTTGTCGGGCCGAATAAACTGAGCACACAGGTTTTCTGGTACAGCCATTTGTCCAGAGAAGTCCAGGTAAGGCTGAGGGTCTTCCACCACATGGTGGAACAGCAGCTCCATTAATTTGTCAATGTAGCCTTTAGAAAGAGAATTATTATAAAATGTTTTTTTTTTTTTTCTGAGATAATTCAGATAAGTATAAGTTACCTGTGGTAGGATTGCTCTTCAGAGCTCTCACTGTGAAATCGCCATGCTTGAGAAGTTTTTGAAGCATCGAAAATACATTTTGGTCCAAAAATAACAAAAACTACGACTTTATTCAGCATTGTATTCTCTTCCGGGTCTGTTGTCAATCCGCGTTCACGACTCCACAGTGACGTAAGACGCTGCTGACGTAAGACGCTGCTGATTTTCGATGCTTCAAAAACTTCTAACCAACCCACTGATGTCACTTGGACTACTTTGATTATGTTTTTATTACCTTTCTGGACATGGACAGTATACCGTACATACATTTTCAATGGAGGGACCGAAAGCTCTCGGACTAAATCTAAAATATCTTAAACTGTGTTCCGAAGATGAACGGAGGTCTTACGGGCTTGGAACGACATGAGGATAAGTCATTAATGACATAATTTTCATTTTTGGGTGAACTAATCCTTTAAGATAACTTTAATAAGTTACAAATGTGTTTTTACAGATTACAACACTGTAGTGCATTTAGCAAGCAGCACTAAATGTGTAATCCATTATCCTGTTTACCTGCACAACATTCCTTTGAGGGAGAACACCACATAATCCTTTTTTTGCTCCCTCATAAACTTCTGTACCCCTGTAAGACGGTCAGTCACCAAAGACTGGACCACAACACCTCTTTGCTCAAGAAGAGACAGGCTTCTTTCAAATCCCCCCTTCTCCATCCGTTGGCTGTTTCCAACTTCACTGCTCTGCAAACACGCACACAAAAATACTTTAGAACAATGCACAGTACATAGTAATTCACATAACAAAAAGTTTTCATTGTGTAGTTGTTTACCTGGACTAGTTGGATGTCTATGACCCTATTGGCTTTGAGGACCATCATGGTTTAACTGTCATATTTTGCTGAATGTCCTATAATTGTGTTATTTGCACTTTAGTCAACAAAGCCTGACAGCAGTCTATGTATATAGTTAATGAGTTATTACCAGGTGAATCAGCTCTCATGTCCCAACCAAGAGCCACAGCCCCATCAGCAATGGCATTTTCAATAATGTCATCCTGCTCAATCTGTCACTGCCAGTTTATGGTGACTTATTTGTAAGTGTGAACTCGAAATCTCAATTCTCCAGCGGCAGACATCTTTGTTGTAAACAAATGCAACCCAAGCGTTCTTTGGAGATGTGGATGATTACGTTACTGAAACGCAACGTGATGAAGACACTGAAAAGAGGTAAGCTTACATTTTTTCACTTAAGGTAGGCTACACTCGTTTATTGCATTTTTGGTCAAGAAATTAACTTTTAAACTGAATTTCAGAATTGCTATGAATTTTCAACAAGAAACGTGTTACTTACGAATACTTATGAAAACGTTTGTAGACATATTAGTTGATGTAGCCTATGAAATGAGTGACTGTGTGCGAGTATTCAAAAACATAGGCTATAGGCTATATTTTATTTGAATTATTAAGCGAGTGAGCTTCCATCGAATGTAGGGATAAGTGTTTATAGTAGTCACAGTATTTATTGTTTATTTCGTGGGATATGACCATGCATCGCATTGGCACGTATGCATTAAGATTGCATTAAGATGACTATTCAGATGGCGTTATTGGGAGGCTCGCTCTCCCGCACGGAGAAATTCGTACTTTACATTAACGAGTTGTCACGTAGCTTATACTTCAGTATTTTTTAAGTAAATGTAGTTGTCATTTATTATATATGCATATAAGTTGTTCTTTGCATGTTTACATATTCCCATATTCTCTATGGATCGCGGGAAATGGGGGCGGCCTGTGGCCTTGCGCGGGTTACTTTTGGTAACGTTAACGTACTGTATAAATATTAAATTCGAAAACACATTGGCTACAGCTCCATATGTGTGCACTATTTATCATTAAAAAATGGCGATGTTGATTCAAGCACAATATTATTCCTAAATGACAACAACGACTGTCTATTAAACCTTCGAAATTATTATCAAAATAAGTAAATGCAAATAAAGATTGTAGATCTATTACAT
Organism: Abramis brama; assembly: GCF_963993115.1. Classification (NCBI taxonomy): domain Eukaryota; kingdom Metazoa; phylum Chordata; class Actinopteri; order Cypriniformes; family Leuciscidae; genus Abramis; species Abramis brama. The sequence goes on along the minus strand of NC_139977.1, from coordinate 29,964,748 downwards.
TGTTAGGCTATTCCAGTAGTTACTGTTAAAATGTTTTCAATGAGATTCGTTCAAAACCTCTGGACAAAAGTCTTCATTAATTAACTTATAGTTATTTATATTATATATATATATATATATATATATATATATATATATATATATATTAATCAATATTATTGAATAGACTCATTTTTTATATTTATAGGCATTTAATAATGGACTAATTTGTAACATTTAATTATTATTTTTTATTTTTAGATAGATTTTTGATCAACAGACAAAATAATAATTATATAGATATAGATACACACACACACACACACACACACACACACACACACAACCAGTACGATTTTTTTAATGTTTATAAAAGAAGTTCCATCTGTTCGCAAGGCTTAATTTATTTGATCCAAAATACAGCAAAAACTGTAATATTGTGAATTTCTTTTACAATTTAAAGTAACTGTTTTCTATTTGAATACATTTTAAGATGCAATTTAAAAGTTTAGGGTCAGTTAGATTTTTTTTCTTTCTTTTTTTTTAAAGAAACAAAATGAATACTTTTATTCAGCAAGTATGCATTATACTTACATTATAGAAATTATATACATTTCTTTCTAATTTTGTGATTCAATACAATGTATTTTCAATGCAATGTATTTTTCGCGACAATCTGAACAATAGCAGGTGATGTTGCAAGTAAATGCAGATTTGCTGTTTTTTTTGTGTTTTTTTGTGATACTCGTGGGAACGAAGAGGAACTGGAACAGCTCACATTGAGGATCATCATGAAAGGTGGCTCAACAGAAAATCTTTTAAAGAGCATCTTGCAGGTTAGAAGACCCAAAAAGTCAATGTATAGAAAAATAATGTAGGAACTAGATTTTCTTTAAAAAAAAAAATTATAAATGCGCTACAGTGGCTTCTGGAGTCGTTTTTGTGAGAAAATTTTACTTCCGCATCTGAAAATGGGCGTGACGGGCGTGACGTATCACGAGGGAGAGCGGTCGATTCAAACAACAGGGAAAAGTGGATCGCAATGACATTTCGGACGCTTGAGGAAATTGTTGACGGACCACAGCCATACAATTATGAGCCTGCTAGGCTGCCAAGAGAGCAGGGACAGGCCAGGATTAATGTTAGACAGAACATATTGGAACTTACAATAACAGAAACTAAGCTTTGATCAGGCGTTTGTCATGCTCATTAATATCCGCCCAGACTAACGTTAGGTGATATAACTTAGCGGTTTCTCATCGAGAGACAGAGAGATATTTATTCCGGATACATTTTTTGTTCCATAGGTGCTTGTGTGGGAAATGCGAGGCAATGTTTACAGCTGAGGAAAGTCAGTGTTGCAGGGAAGTGGATGCATACTGGGCCTTAGTGGAAAATGCCAAACTTCCATGGTTGCAGTTAGTGTTACTACAGTAAAGACATGGTGAATGTTGCTGATCTGTGGACACTGGATAGTTCGTTCATTCATTGCATGTTCATGTTTATTCCTGGTTTCCACGTCAGCGCTGTTTGATCCGTTAATAACGGAGAAATGTGAATATTTCTCACTAGATCTCGCAGCGATGTTATTACTAATGTGGCGAATTCAAATGCTTAATTTACTGGATCTCGCAGTTACAGTGTTGCTTGATCAGGCTCGCGCTGCACTGGTCCAAACTGATAAACGGTCCACACAAACACAATAACGAGTAGCTCAGTTTCGTTGCGCTTACATTGCGTTTGCCAGTAGATGTTGTGCTCGCGCCTACATCTGGCGGGAGAACCCGAAGATGCGTGCACTGAAGGAACCGCACCAGCTCTGAGTCTCACCCGGTTCTTACTTCGGTATCCCATGTTGAACTCCATCATATCGCCGGGACGATAATCCTCCGATCTGAAGTGAACGCTACACACGACCGCGTTTTCCGAAGCCGACGCGGAAGAGAAATCCCGTCTCTTCACCTGCACAAACCCAGGCACGAAAGATAGCACCGTCCTTTTTCTTGTTAGGAAACCGGTGTACTCGATGTCCTGACAGGCTGGAGTTTTTGCAAGCTCCACATACACATAAATTTACCATGACGATGATAAATTGAAATACAAAAACTAGTGAAAACACACTGACTCACGACCGTTCTTACTGAATACCAACCTATTCTGCACTGAGCTGCGGCAGAGCACAGCACACGTCTCCCTCGTGTGACGTAAAATGACGCGATGTTGAAAAAAAGCGGTTTGTACGAGCAGTCAACTTTATCTACTAAATTGGTGTCCTTATGTCGTTTTAAAACATTTTAAATCCTGCATTATCTTTTCATATGGCATTTTCATACATGGTTATATATTCATTTATATTTTTTTTTTACCTGCAAGATGCTCTTTAAGTGTTGCAAAGGGTGAAAAAGTGACCTGTTGTAAGTGAACTTCCATTTGTCAATTTGCCATATGTTGTTGTATATTTCATGATGTGTGGTTTCAGGCTTTGCAGCCTGTGGCAAAAAAATAAACTGAAATGCTTTATTGTGTGTGATTTGCATGTTTTATTTATTTTAAGACATTGAAAGCAGTGCAGTAAGCAGACCAATAGCTGAAGATCTAAAATAAGTTAAAAATGTTAAGTAAAAATGTTAACTCATTTAATTGTCTTATTTTTATTTATAAATGAGCTTAAATGTTAAGTTAACACAACTAAGATTTATTTTGATCTCACATGGCCTGCACTGTGTTGGATTTACTTAAAATGTATATGTGTTGGATTTACTTAAAATGTATATGTGTTGGATTTACTTAAAATGTATATGCACCATTTTTGCATCACACTTTTTAAGTAATCCCAACTTGGAATCATTTTACTTAAAATTAACAAGAAAACCTTTGTTATACGTACTTATATTTTTAAGTAAAGAATGTTGCATGAACTCAAATATTTAAGTACATATAACAAAGGTTTTCTTATTAACTTTAAGTACAATTATTACAAGTTGGGATTACTTAAAAAGTATGATGCAAAAATGGTGCATATATATTTTAAGTAAATCCAACACATCATTTTTTAGAGTGTTGATCATCTGTCCATCATCGTATAAAACCCGCCCTGATAATTTGATTGGTCCGAACAGCTCTGGTTCGCGCATAATTGCTCCACAACGGATCATGTCCAGACCGAACGTCCTGACCTAAAAATGTTGTGGGCGGGGCTAAGTTCGTCTGGCATCCAGGCTAGGCGGAAACGGGCTCACATACAAAAATGACCGACCATTTCACCCAGAATGCATTGCAGTGTAGTCCTACTTACGATAGTCAGAGTCTTAAAGGAGAACTCCAGTCAATTTTAACATTGAGCTAATTTTTTTGTAAATTTGGAGTGCTGTCAGTACAGAGAACAACGACAAAAATCGCTGTTGCCTACACCATGTTATCCTCTGAACTCGACAATCGATTACTTTGGACTTCGACCGAAAACAGGATGTAAATACAGGTATATTAAGAGGCTAAAAGCAGGTTTAAACATTGCCCCATTGAAGTCAACAGGGTGCAAATTTTAAAAAGAGGCTAACATGGTGTAGGCAACACCGATTTTTGTCGTTGTTCTCTGTATTGACAGCACTCCAAATTTACAAAAAAATGAGCTCAATGTTAAAATTGACCGGAGTTCTCCTTTAAGTGCTTTGTGCAATGGTCTGATTTAGATGTCTATCTGAAGTCTGACTATCTACTGTATCTAAGCCATAGTCAAAGTCTATCTTTGTGAAACCGGCCCCAGATCCAGATGGATTAAGCTGTGATAAAGCATTCCTGTTTATTTTTTTATTTTATTTTATTGAATGTTACATGTAACAAAATGCTTTCTCTGTATTCAGGTTTGACTGTAGTAATAATAATGCAAAAACATGTACACTTCAAATCAAAATGTAATTTTTTTTATAAACCTTGACAAAAGTATTATTTGAGAATTTCTAAAAAATACATTCAAATCCACATCTTAAAAGTAAGTAATTGTCCAAAAACTACTAGAGAATTCACAAGCCTCTCCATAGAGAGCTATACAGGCATCTAGTGCTAACACCATGAAATGACGTTTTATTTTATATTTTCTCAACAGATTGGATTTAAAAGGCCTAGACTCTCAATCTCAATCTGAAATACTGCATTAATTGAAAAAATGTTTTAAAAAAAAAATGTTTTAAAAAATAAGAAAACTTTTTTTTCCAATGGCAAAAATTAACCACAATTATTGTATTAATATTAATAAATACCATCCTCTCAAAATACAAAAGAAAAAATATTATTGAACAAAAATATATTACATTGGTTTTACTAGGGTGGATGAAGTTCCATTTTGTCCGGTGTCAGGTCACTTCTGACCGGGAAGATAACAAGTGTGACTCCCAAATGAGAAGCACAGTAAAAAAATTCTTGGCTCAAAGCTGGGCTTAAAAGTTACTTATCAGGCATCTCAGGCATGATTTAAGTGAAGTGTAGGACTACATCTTAAAGGGATAGTTCACCCAAAAATGAAAATTCTGTCAGTAATTACTCACCCTCATGTTGTTCCAACCTCGTAAGACCTTCGTTCATCTTCGGAACACAAATTAAGATATTTTTGATTAAATCTGAGAGCTAGATCTAGGTCTAGTTCATAATTTCTGAGAAAATGAAACTTATGATTCTGTTTAAGGTTGCATCATGTCCCTCACAGTGTGTAGGTGTTATACTACTGAACTGCAGCTATTGTAATACTTTGTTGTTTAAGCTTGTGTCCTGGCTTCACAATAACTTCCCATCCTCCTCACTGAATGGTAATCCCTAAAGACTTTTTATTTAAATTGAATTTTCTTCTGCAGAAAAAAAGAAGATACTTCTGTGTTCTACAGAAGAAATAAATTCATACAGGTTTTGAATGACATGAGGATGAGTAAATTATGACAGAATTTCCATGTTTGGGTCAACCATCACTTTAAGAAGGTTGGTTTAAGTAGACCTATACATTTCTTACAATTCTTAAACTTTCCTTTATCTTTAATTGGCAAACGTACATTATGTAAGATTAAGTTTCTGTTTCAAGAAATGTTTACCTGTGTTAAACTTTCATTTTCTCATGAAGACCCTCCCCTTTTGATAAGCTATAAAATGGCACTGAAACAGACACATTATTTCACTCTCCTCCTGATCGAATATGGATCTGCAAATCTCAGTTTTTCTTCTGTTCATTCTCTTCACTGCAGGTACGAAGACAAATAATGTTTGTGATGTTATTGGGTACAAATACAGATAACTGATGTCTTATTCTCTCTGTTTTATTCCTAAAGGACATTCTCTCGACTGTTATGAATGCATGAGTCATGAGTCGGGTTCTTGTGCAGGACAAACGGTTAAAACATGTCCCAGTGGATATTTTCAGTGTCAGAGTGCAACAGCAGTGGTACAAGTTGGTAAGTACAATATGATTGAAATGTACAGTTATTTGACTGATGGAGATGGTGCTATAATTTACTGGTGCTGCAACAGAACAGCTACTCCTTTTTCTATGTAGAATATTCGACATATATTTCTGATATTTCATTTATGATTTTGTATTTAAAAATTGGTTTGAAATGAGAAAAATGCTACATTTTGACATTTATAAATACATTTACTGTTAAAATAATGTGCAGTCGAACTGGTCTTTCCTGTATCATTCATATTTTTAGGTGACATTACTTCTAAAGTGAAGGTTAAAGATTGTGCAGTTGAATCAGGGTGGGTCCATGAATCTCGGCATTTCAAAGGTGTCTTCTTCCTGCTGTAACACGAACCAGTGTAACGCTCAAGATGCTCCAGGTATTTTACTTCAATGATCATACAAATATCTTCTTTAAAGTCAGCATTCAATTTACTTCCATATGAGATTCAGTCAGAAAATAAAAAGCATGGTGTGGTTTGTCTGTGATGAACTGATTGAATGGAGCTGCAAAAAGAGTGTTGTTTCATTAGATATTTTGGGTAACACTTTAGAATACTGTATCTTACTTACTACATAACTAATAAGGAATAATTGAAGAACTAATAGGTAATTTTTCATTAACTACTTCTTCACTACTGTTAACTACTAAGGAAGATGTGTTAACTAATCAGTATGTAATAGAATTGTATGATTGTGTTAAGTAACAGTTAGTTAATCAATAACTAATGAATTATGTCATATCTCCTGAAGAACTAATTATCTACTAATTAAGGTTCAAGGAAAATAACTAAGAAGTAACTAATGAACAGTCATACAAAACTACATTGAGTTGTGACCTTCCTTATTTACTAATGTTATTAATATAGAAGAAAATACAATTTTAATAAATGCATATAAATGTTAAAGAGGTTTTGGCCTATGTGGTTTTGTGAGTGTGTTCTGTAAGAAATAAACTTCAGATAGGAACCCCACTCAAGTGCCTTGCCTTAACTAACCTCAGATTAGTTTTTATATTGTATACAGTACTGTGTCTGTATTGCTCAGCATAGAATGCCATTGAGTAAATTCATGTATTTGAGGCAACGACTGAGGGAAACTGAACATGTAGGGAACTTATTAGTAATTAATAAATAATTGTTAGATAATTCTTCAGGAATTACTTAGAACCTGAAACAGTATTCTAAAGTGAACATATAGGGAACCCATTAGTAATTAATAAAGAATTACCAAATAATTATCCAGGAATTAGCCTACTTATAACCTGAAACAGGATTCTAAATGTGAAAATATAGGGAACCTATTAGTAATTAATAAATAATTATTAGATAATTCTTCAGGAATTACTTAAACCTGAAACAGTATTCTAAAGTGAACATATAGGGAACCCATTAGTAATAAATAAAGAATTACCACATACTTCCCACTCAAATCAAACTTACTGTAAAAAAAAAACAAAACACTATTAACGTAATCATCTTAACCTTTGTAAAATACATGACAATGACTCGTTTAGGGTACATGATATCTTCCTTTATTTCAGATAAGGACATTTCTTAATACAGCTTATTTTATTTTGTTTTTGTCACGGTTAATCGATTCGTGTGTTCATTTTGCGTATCTGAAAACTCTTGGAACTATGGATACATACTTGGATGCAAACTATTCCAAGAGTGTAATCAACCAGTCTCTGTTCTCCCGTTTCCACGGTAGTAGTGCTGGATCTCTTGCGGGAGCTGGGCTCGTGTTTGGCGGGGAAACTGCTAACTTCAGACCGCAGCCGAAAGATGCTGTGACTCCATAACCTGCCCATAAAAAAACAGTGCACAGCTCTGAGAACATATTTTAGCATCTGATGTAAATAGATTTAGTATCTTTAGAAATAAAATTATTTGTTTTATGCAAGGGATCAGGCGTTTCCATCACGCAAAAAAGACCAACGCGTTAGCTAGGTAGGCTAACTGACATCGCGTCCTTGTATGTTGCTTGCATAGAATAAAATGATTTACATCACAGTAATGATTTTATAGATTAAATGAAACGTACACAAACCTGCATTTCGCCGAAGAAATTCACCATATTGGCGGCGCTGAGAACTCTCCAGAAGAGGATGTAAATGCCCGCACTCTTGATCACCAAATCACTGTAAAATGTAGTCTTGCTAATGAAATAAAAAGTTTGCTTATTTGCTGATCAATATATAGCCTATAGGTAAATGTCTGCACTTATCTTTCTTATTAGTGCTGAATGACTAAAACTGTCTAAAAAACAAAAAAACATTGATCAGTGCTTTTTACTTTTTAAGTACTTTAAAAATTAATTACATTTGTACTTTTAAGGTTAATTTGAAAATGAATAGGCCTAATTATACTTTTACTGAAGTCATATTTTATTGGGTTATCCGTACTTTTACTCAAGTTCTTGATTTGTGTACTTCATCCACCACTCCACTGAAAAAAAAACCTGGATTATTGTAGTACCGGTAACTACTGTATATGACTGTTCATTAGTAGTTACTTCAAAGTTATTTTTCTTGAACCTTAATTAGTAGATAATTAATAGTAGTTCTTCAGGATATATGACATAATTCATTAGTTATAGATTAACTAACTGATACTTAAAATAAAATTCTATTACATACTGATTAGTTAACACATCTTCCTTAGTAGTTAACAGTAGTGAAGAAGTAGTTAATGAAGAATTACCTATTAGTTCTTCAATAATTCCTTATTAGTTATGCAGTAAGTAAGATACAGTATTCTAAAGTGTTACCATATTTTGTTCAGAAAATAAAATAAAAGGATTGGGGATGTCAGTTTTCACAAATTCCCATGATCGATCATCGTTTCAATTAACGATCAATTAATCGATTAATCGTTAGCCTTAATACTGCAATTCGCATCCATTGAAGTGGCATATAGCCAACAGCATGACAGGGTCTGCAAATGCAGCTCAAAACGCTATGTTTCTCACCAAATGAATGAGGTGGGTTTTTAATATAAATAAAGGGCTAGTAGGATTGTAAAATGTTTCGATGTGATTGATCATTTAATTAAATGACTTATTTAATAATAAAATATCATGACTAATACAACGTGTCACCAACGCCGCCTCAGAAGCATGCTTGTTAGAATATGTACGCTCTTCCATGTGATAACGCGTTGAAAACGGTAGCTAAACCCAATGAATTCACAACGATTTAATAAAAGTGTTCTCATGTTATGTAATATGACAGTCCCAATAGTTAAACGGTTATTTTTAGTAGTGCATTGCTGATTGAGCTGCGTGCTGAATGAATACCGGTAAAATGGAGCTAAAATGCTAGCGTGTAATTTAACTCAAAGAAACGCATCCTATATGAGATTAATGAGATATATACAAAATAAACATAATATTATAAATTATATCTGCACAAAATGACGCAAATGCACAAGTGAACTTGAACTAAGTTACGTGCGTGCCATTCAGAATGATGTGTTTTGGACGTGCTCTTCCTGGAGCAACGCGATGAAACACGGTAACTAAACCCAAATAATTCACAATGTTTTATTACATTATTGTTCTCTTTATAATGTTATATAATATGACAATCCCAATCATAGTCATTATTAGTCGTGCATAGCCGTTTGAGCTGTGCGCGCTGAAGCTGATCACGCTTTACTACCACATTAATTCTTAACCAAATGCATCCTATATGAGATAAATCAGATATGGATAGGCCTACATAAAATAAACACAATATTACAACTTACATTTGCACAAAACAAAAGGCTGCGAATGCACACGCAAACTTATAGTCATGATGAAGGTGTAAAATGGTCCCAAACTTAACTTAACTGGTGTGTTCGCTTTACATGTTTTGCGGTTGAGCCGCACGCACGCCCATGAACCTGCTTAAACGACAATCGATAAGTTTTATCGATAAAATGCATTATCGACAATTAATCGATCGTCGATTAATTGTTAACATCCCTAAAAAGGATACATGTTTTCCTCCTGTAGATCCCTCTAATATTCCCAATGGAAAGAATTGTTACTATTGTGATGGAAAGAGCTGCTCAAACACAGTGGACTGTTCAGGGACTGAAGATCGCTGCTTTAAAGCAACAGGTGAGAATCTGGAAACGGAAAAAGATTAAACTCATTATCATTTAAACTGTCTTAGGTTTAAACATTTGATAAAGATCACATGTTCTCCAGCTTAGATTGAATCAACCATTGTTTTCTTTCTTTTCATCAGGGACTTTTGGAGGTCAGTCAATTGTTGTAAAAGGCTGTGCGTCTAAATCTATTTGTGACGCCGCAACATCAGCTGGTAATGGGAACTTCACATGTTGTGAGGGGAACCTGTGTAACGGGGCTCAGAGTGTCACCCAGAGCGTCACAACAAGTTTTGAGGGTAACCTGTGTAACAGGGCTCAGAGTGTCACCCAGAGCGTCACAACAAGTTTTGAGGGGAACCTGTGTAACGGGGCTCAGAGTGTCACCCAGAGCTTCCTGTTCCTCTGCTGTTCTCTGCTCTCCTACTTCATGATGCACTGAATACAGCAGATCTTCACATTCTACAATCAGACATGTAACCCGTTGTATCACTCTAGTGTAGGGTTCTAAATTAACTGATCAGGTTGAATGGGCACAGTAGCATTATAATATAGTTAACGTCTAAGTTCGTAAGGAGGATCTGAGACAACAATTTCACTACAACTTGTGAAATAAAGAAAATGTATTGTATTGGTACCAGTTTGTAAACATACAATTGATAGAACAACAACAACAAAAAATACAATCAGGCCTGTTTGGTATGACAAATAAAATAAATGGTTCCCCAAACACAGTTCAGAAAGTCTTTTCCTTGTGTTGTTATTTATCTTCTTTTTTTTCTTTTATAAAGTCTGATCCTTCCGGGAAAGAAATGTTGAAGTAGAGAAAAAAAATAGAAGCAGAAGTAGTCACGTGACTGAATAAAGATTTACTGCCTGGGTAGTTTTAAACTCAGTTTCACTCAAGGTATCCGAAGTGTATGGTGTGTTGTATTCTCTTATCTGTTTGATGACAGATACCGAGCTTGCTCCAGAGAAAGACGCGTTAACTTGTGACATCAACTAGGCACTGTTGGCTTGCCGTTCACTCGTCCACGGTCAACTCAAGAACTACACATCAACAGGAAACAAGAAGAAAAAAAAACAACCTGCATAATGCAGAGAACTTGTCACTCATTCACATTCACTTCATCTGAACTGAATTGAACAGATATAAATCACATGAAATTTCATATCTTTCACTTTTCTTTCTTCAACTGCATATTAACTCATTAACTTGTTTTACAAAGAAAATCCTGAGAGAATATACCCACTTAATCAACATTAGCCTAAACAGAGGAATGTCTGACATACACTCACCTAAAGGATTATTAGGAACACCATACTAATACTGTGTTTGACCCCCTTTCACCTTCAGAACTGCCTTAATTCTATGTGGCATTGATTCAACAAGGTGCTGAAAGCATTCTTTAGAAATGTTGGCCCATATTGATAGGATAGCATCTTGCAGTTGATGGAGATTTGTGGGATGCACATCCAGGGCACGAAGTTCCCGTTCCACCACATCCCAAAGATGCTCTATTGGGTTGAGATCTGGTGACTGTGGGGGCCATTTTAGTACAGTGAACTCATTGTCATGTTCAAGAAACCAATTTGAAAAGATTCGAGCTTTGTGACATGGTGCATTATCCTGCTGGAAGTGGCCATCAGAGGATGGGTACATGGTGGTCATAAAGGGATGGACATGGTCAGAAACAATGCTCAGGTAGGCCGTGGCATTTAAATGATGCCCAATTGGCACTAAGGGGCCTAAAGTGTGCCAAGAAAACATCCCCCACACCATTACACCACCACCACCAGCCTGCACAGTGGTAACAAGGCATGATGGATCCATGTTCTCATTCTGTTTACGCCAAATTCTGACTCTACCATCTGAATGTCTCAACAGAAATCGAGACTCATCAGACCAGGCAACATTTTTCCAGTCTTCAACTGTCCAATTTTGGTGAGCTCGTGCAAATTGTAGCCTCTTTTTCCTATTTGTAGTGGAGATGAGTGGTACCCGGTGGGGTCTTCTGCTGTTGTAGCCCATCCGCCTCAAGGTTGTGCATGTTGTGGCTTCACAAATGCTTTGCTGCATACCTCGGTTGTAACGAGTGGTTATTTCAGTTAAAGTTGCTCTTCTATCAGCTTGAATCAGTCGGCCCATTCTCCTCTGACCTCTAGCATCAACAAGGCATTTTCGCCCACAGGACTGCCGCATACTGGATGTTTTTCCCTTTTCACACCATTCTTTGTAAACCCTAGAAATGGTTGTGCGTGAAAATCCCAGTAACTGAGCAGATTGTGAAATACTCAGACCGGCCCGTCTGGCACCAACAACCATGCCATGCTCAAAATTGCTTAAATCACCTTTCTTTCCCATTCTGACATTCAGTTTGGAGTTCAGGAGATTGTCTTGACCAGGACCACACCCCTAAATGCATTGAAGCAACTGCCATGTGATTGGTTGATTAGATAATTGCATTAATGAGAAATTGAACAGGTGTTCATAATAATCCTTTAGGTGAGTGTATTATTATTGTATGACTCGAACACTAAATTAAACTACTGAATGTCATACATATGTATTCATCAACTCACATACTCTGATTATTTTACAACAATATATCCCCAGAGTTAACCCCCTGAGGTCGGCTATCGCGCCGGCGCGATAGGCTCGTTTTTTTCCTTATCAGTGAAAACAAATAAATAAAATAAAATATTACTTTTTATCTAATATGCTTGTGTTATACATCAATCGATCCTGTTAAATGTGTATTATTTTTGTGTATACTCACAATAAAAACAAAGTGTTGTGCTTTTTGCCAAATAAAGAAAAATAAACACGAAGTGAGTTCTGCTTTCTCTCTGTCCGTGTAGTCCATTCTGAAACGCGTCCGAAAATGAACTGTAACTCAGCGAATACTCAGTCAAACAGACATACAGACACACAGGCATGAAGCTTGAATTCTCTTCTTTTAAATGAAGTAATTTATATAAAAAACAAATATTCTCATCTTGTGAAATCTGCATTAAAAGAGAGCGATTCCAGTCGAGCTAATTAGAGCTCATTCAGATGTAATGTGACTCCGCCCACGGAGAGCGCGCGCTATTCAAACGCAAATGTCTGAGGCAATCCACGCAAACTGTGAACGCCCACATCAGCTCGAGAAAACACATCAGATCATTGTACTTGTTTACACAGTCTCGCAGCGCTGTGAGGAATAATACTATAATGGAAAATTTACCTCAGAAGTACGAGGAGCAACAGATCTGAGGCTATATGGAATAATGTAGTAAGTTTTTTTTTCATTCTCAAGTGCGGCGCGTATCTGTGCATGAATGAATGAATGAACGGCAGAGATGCCGCTGTTTACCACAACTGGCAAAAGACGGTTTAAATTTGAATCGTTTCTGTCTGTGAATGTTTCGCTTTTAGCAAACTGTATTGCTATAGGCTACTGAGTAAAAATCGAGTGAAATATGTTGAAATAAAATGTATTTGTATAAGCAACATATTAAACTGCAAATTAACATTTATATTTCTTATAATAAAAACGAAAGTTACTATGTTACAGACATATGAAAGACAACATTTCATTGATTAGTTTTGGATAGATTATACATTTTTACTGTAAAATATCTGCCACCTCAAATAAGCTTTTGTTTGCCAATTTTTGCTCATATGTTAAATATAGTATGTTTTGTCAAAAATAATCAAATAATATGTTATAGTGTTTATTCCAATGTAGCTTAGGCTATATTCAAGTAATGAATCCTTAACTTTGAAATATGTATGATAAAATGTATACTTTAGTTTTTACAAAGAAAGATTACACTTGAATTGTTGTTGTAATTGTAACCTTTTTAATAAAATAAAAAAATACAAGGTAGATGTAAACAAACTAATAAAAGGTAAATATAAGCCTTTTCTTTAAAATCATTTTTTATTGTGTTTTATTAGTGACAAATTTGGGGAGAGGATAAATATTCCAAAACTTAAAATACAGTATGAGAATTAACTGCACAATTACTAGACATGTTTTCCTTTTGATATTATAGGCCAATTTGCAAGCACAATTTGTGGAAAAATAAAAAAAACACGAGATGCTTCCAACTGTTGCTCTTGCATTCTTTCTTGTGACACACCTGAATGAATGGCTCATTAAGTATGTGGGCCCCATTGTCTCCAGGTGCGAACCACTAAATATGCATAATCGTTGACGCCCACTCCGCATATTGCCTTTCCAGACAGAAAGTGTTTTGCAAAATTTAAATCAATGCATTGTGTTCTGTGAATGATTAGGCAGGATGATTTTCACATAATTTTGAAGAAAAAACACTAGGCGATGACATCCATTAGTCAAAAGTCTTATTGACACATATTTAGAATGTGTTTTATGGCCTTATTTCAGAAACTTTAGTTTTTATTTTTTTCAATAACCATGCATAAACATTATTCTCTCAAAAATACAAACATGTACATGCATGGTGCTCACATATGATGGTAGCCCTGTTTGTGCTATATAGAGTGAATTTACACCTTTGCCATTAATATGTTTATAAGCAACTGAAAAAAGCAAAAATGTCAGGGCATGTCAGAACATCTGGCTCTGTTTACACAAACCAATGTAGGCTACATTAATTAGGCTAGTATGTGACGCAGTTGATTTTAACATCACATTGGATTAAACTCCGACTGGTTTAATGACAAAACGATCATTTATCTCTTTGTTACAACATGCATATTTCAATATTTACCCATCATCAGTTAGTTATCAATCATACTTCTTTTGTATATCATTAATTGAACACATATGACTGATTACAGAGCAACAACAGAGTAACAAAACACTCACCGGAGTTCCTAGAAATAAAACTATGAAAATATGTTTCTTCCCCCCGATTTCACTGTAAAATAACTTTCTTTTCTTTACACTCTATTACTCTCTTTTAAAATATTTAGGCTACACTCTGAATCGTCTTTTTCCTCCGCTTTCTATCTCGTTTGTAAAATGGCTTTCCCCCCCAATTAACTCGTCGTCAGTCATCACGGAGAAACGCCCTCTAGTGAAGAATAGTAGTTACTAAATATTTCCTTCAAATTAAGAGTCCGTTAACTACCTGAATTTAAAGGGGTTACAAGACACACTGTACAGAATATATAGCTTGTATTTCTTTGTACTACCATTGGTGTTCTGATGTGAATTATTTTTATTTTTTTATTTTTTTGCTGTAGAACTCTGTAACATTTTATGAAATAAAATACTACATCACCTTGTTCCTGCAGTCATGTTTAATAAAGCTTGTCATGCTGCAAATAAGTCTGATAAAACCACAATATTAAAAATATCTTATTTCTTAAAAAAAGATTAAAGGTTTCATAAAATGAAAATAATTTACTCACCATGGTGTTGTTCTAATCCCTTCTTTTTTTTCAGACCACAAAAGAAGAAGAAAAAAACACTTCCACTCGTTCATATAATGGCAGTGAAAGCATCAAGCTTTTAAAAAAGATGCAGAGTACAGAATGATCCCATGCAACACGTGTCATATATTTCAACTCTTCTGGGGGTATATGATGGGTTTGGTGAAAAAAACCTCAGCAATTAATGTATTATTTAATGAAAATCCTGGACCTTGGCCGTTGGTCTTCTGTCCACAGCGCACATTCATGACACTCCATTAGCACCGCAGTTCATTTTGACTCAAGAAATCAAGATTAATAAAACTAAGGGGGCTTTCACACTGGGCACGTTTGCTGTGGTCCGAGTCTGAGCGTGATTGTTCCCGGTGCCCCCCTGCAGCATTGGTGTGGTTCAACACTCAACTTGATTCTATCGAACCCTGGTGCACTTTCGTTCATCTTCACAAATGTGCAGGGCACATGATAGAGCTGTGTAAAACACTCTTAAAGCTACATTGTGTAATATTTAGGAGGATCTGTTGACAGAAATGCAATTTAATAAACATAACAATGTTTTCAGTGGTGTATAAAGACCTTACATAATGAACATTTATGTTTTTATTACCTTAGAATGAGCCATTTCTATCTACATACACCACGGGTCCCCTTACATTAAAATAGCCATTTTGCGCCACCATGTTTCTACAGGAACAGTAAACGGACAAACTGCATTTCGTCACTTCTTCATGCAAAGAAGCTATCTAAAGTCAGCGAATAAAACACTGATACAGTGATGAACAAGTAACAATAATATTCGCAATAACATATCGTTTTACTGAATAATTAAGTATAATTTCTTAATTAATCTTTGTAAAGAAACCTCTTAACTGCTTAACCTGCTTAACTGGTTACTATCTGGGGCTCGTTCTTCGTACAGTACGTTGCTTATTACAACCGAGATCAAATGAGACATCCAAGATGATATCATCATGCTAATCATGATCCGGCTAATTGGGTTCTTCGAACACACCTGTTGTTTATGATTAGTACCGCTGGATTGAGTTATCTGAGATAATTGCGCGTTCATGCGCTAGTTGAAAAGGGGATATGTATCGATAGTAGAAACATTGATCAGCAACGCTGCTATTGGCTGTTCAGCATGGCCAAAGAGCGCGCACAGTTTTTCTCCTCAGCAGAGCAAGATTTTAATGTTTAATGTTAATCAAACGCCAGGGAACACCTCAAAGTCTGCAAAAGCCAGGAGAGAGGGCTGGCAAAAAGTAGCAGACAATTTAAATCCGTTATAAGTGGCCATGTTAGATGTTTTTATCACTTATTAGCCTTATTTGTATTTTAATAATTGCATAATTACTTTGTTCATTGTAATGTCAGTCACCACACAAGAACATGGGAACAAATAAAAAGTACAAAAATATTCTACATAATGGTAATTTTTAGTTATATTATAGTCTCTTCTCTCTAATTTCAAATAGACTATAATATAACTAAAAATTACCATTAAATATTTTTGTACTTCACTTTTATTTGTTCCCATGTTCTAGTGTGGTGACTGACAACATTACAATGCACAAAGTAATTATGCAATTATTAAAATAAATTTAAATCCACTTCTAACGGATTTAAATTGTCTGCTACTTTTTGCCAGCCCTCTCTCCTGGCTTTTGCAGACTTTGAGGTGTTCCCTGGCGTTTGATTAAACATTAAAATTCCGAATCAACTTCGACTATTAGTTCTTGCTCTTGCTCTTGTTCTTGAGGAGAAAAACTGAGCGCGCTCTTTTATGGAGGCAGATTAGTCTCAAATATAATTCACGCAAAAAATATGATTCACAAATGCGTAGACAATTTCACATGCATGAAACCTAATTCACGTACACACAAAAAAAATCCACGTGCGTGAAAAAAAATAATATATATTCACAAAAAGCAATTCACATGCGCAAAATAAAATTATATAATCATAAAATACATTTCACAAATGCAAACCACAATTCGTAGATATACAACTGTGCACAAAAACCTTTGAATGTTTAAAATGTACGAGTGTATCCTTGCATTTGAATGTGCAAATCGTCATTCACGTACGAATCGCCTTAGATATGTGTGTGTGTGTGTTTTTGAGACTTTCCTGGCAGCATAGCCAATCAGATTTAAGCTTATCAATCGACCAATCAGTATCACGTGAGGGCGGGCCTACCTACATGTTACGTCATCAGCTTTCGACCAGTTCATGGCTGAGCAGAGGTAAGTGCAAGGGTGCAGGGATTTGTATTATTTTGAAGGTACCCCCGGACGCCGCCATTGGCTAACGGAACCCCACCTGCAGTTAGCATCCCATTGACTCCCATTCATTTTGGCGTCACTTTGACAGCGAATAACTTCACATCTGAGGCGTTTAAAGACTCCATTTGTCCATTATTTATTTCTAAAGAAACACGACAATGTATAAAATGCTCCATTACCTTGTAGCTTATGTTATGGCCCTGTAGAAGCAGTTTTTGTAAAAGTAGGCTAACGATTGCGTCACAGCCACGCGACTCTCTGTCGCACAGTAAGAAATTACCGTATGGACCGGAGGAGAAGCTCGCGGGCAATCGGGAGGACCTGGAGGCAAAATGACAAAGTAATTAATCAGAACACCTACTAAAAGTTTTTCCTGCTCCTAGCTCATGGACAGCTCCTACTCACGCTCTCCGTCTCTGCAAGTTTCGGAAGGGAATGATTCAGATTTCTCTTGGCACAGCTACTAGAAGACAGACGGTTTGCTCACGTCACATCTACGTCGTCAAGCTCAGTTTGAGTCTGCGCAGTACGCTGGACCCCCAGGAAGTAAGAGTTTCTAATGGGCTTCACTTTGTCTCCGTTGAATCCAATGGGGTCGCTGTGTCCATTTCTTTTACTGTCTATGGGTAAGTGCAGTTAATCGTTCATTTCTGTGTTAACTGAAGTTAAAGAAGTTTGAGATCAGTTGAAGCAATAGTTTATGAACTATTAACTGATGTAAGCAAGTGTTGTTGTAATCAGATGTCCCGTATCGTGTCAAAAATGAAGAATGATGCTTGTTTTGTTGTATTTTAGCTGAAGGTACAGACAGCTCTCACAGCTACAATCACGCTAATGATTGCAAAACAATCATCTGTGGTCAATACCCATCGAGATTGTTCTTTAAATAGTGAATAGACCTATTTTAATGAGCACCCAGTGTTTTTTGCCATTTGTGTATGATGTTAAATTATTATTAACACTTGTTTCCCTGCATTTTTCAGGATTACTCACCTTTGGTGTGACATCTGGATAGCAGTCACGAACATCTTAATTCATGTTGTTTCTTTATTCTCTTTTATACTTTTTTTTTTTTGTATTTATGTCTTAATTGAAACGTTTATTAAAACGTTTCATTAGTTAACATGAACTAATAATGAACTGCACGTGAACAGCCTTTATTATTTTTTGTTAATGTTAACATTTACTAATACTTCATTAAAATCTTGTTAACATTAGTAAATGCACTGTAAACTAACAATGAACAGCTGTATTTTTAACTAACGTTAACAAAGATTAACAAACAGCAACAAATGTATTGCTATTTAATACATGAACTAATGTTAACTTAGTTATTGTACCTTATTGTAGAGTGTTACCAATATATTCAACATGCATTTCCTTATGCTGTATTGTAATGTCAAGGTTTTTAAATAAGGTTTTTTATTGTCATCTTAAGGTCTCACAGGACAATATTGTGAAGCATTAATTTTACTTTGCCTAGTAAAATAGGCAAATCTGATTTTATGCTGATAAGACAAAGGTACTTATCATAGAGAGGCAATTAAGATTATGCGACTAAGATTACTCAGTAAACTCTATTCGAATACCATCACTTAATTTCCCACATCCTCTGTCTGCACCTCTTGTACTATAGGGTTTTAGTACTTTAAATATCAGGACAAAATCTTATATGTCCTAACAGAGAGGTCTACTGATGACCGGACTGAACACAATTCATTTTTTAACTTTTCACTTGATGTATTGCACTTATATTTATATATTTTAAAAGCAAAGTACACTCTGACTGGATCTCACAACTCCTGAAGAGACGTATATTTCTCTGTACTGAATGTTGTGCTTCACAGTTTAGACTGTCAGTTCATGATCTTCATATGTAACAGGAACATTAATCATGATCAAGTCATTTTATATATTTTATTCCCAAAGGATTCGGAAACTTTCAAATTAATAAAACGTGTACATCAAATTGAACTATGTCTGAATCTTTTAATTCTTACAAGAACATTTAATAATGCATGCATAGCAAGGCTTTATTCCTAAAGCATGTACATATAGTCCGCAGGAGACAAATTAATACAGTAACAATGCATCACTTTCAACCACTTGTTGAAACAACTGTCAAAATGGATGGCTTGCAACATGACTGTTTTCAAAGAATTACAGTAGAAATGGTAAGATCACAGTACTGGTTGTCTGCAACTTCATACATCATCTGTCTTGGAAATCTGAAACAATAAAATTACATAATATATGCAGATCAAAACATGTCTCCTATATATGCACGTCATTACATACATTATCATCAGTTGAATGTGTGGTGGACAGGGCATGAAAATCCATCAATACTAAAAATAAATGTTTATATTCACATGTGGACTAAACAGCAGTTAATAAACTATTGCTTCAACTGATCTCTAACTTCTAAACACAGAAATTAACGATTAACTGCACTTACCTCTGCTCAGCCATGAACTGGTCGAAAGCTGATGACGTAACATGCAGGTAGGCCCGCCCTCACGTGATACTGATTGGTCGATTGATAAGCTTAAATCTGATTGGCTAAAGAGTACGACTGCTCTGTGTTATGAGTGTTATGCTGCCAGGAAAGTCTCAAAAACACACACACATATCTAAGGCAATTCGTACGTGAATGACGATTTGCACATTCAAATGCAAGGATACACTCGTACATTTTAAACATTCAAAGGTTTTTGTGCACAGTAGTATATCTACGAATTGTATTTTGCATTTGTGAAATGTATTTTATGAGTATATAATTTTATTTTGCGCATGTGAATTGCTTTTTGTGAATATATTTTTTTTTTCACGCACGTGGATTTTTTTTTTGTGTACGTGAATTAGGTTTCATGCATGTGAAATTGTCTACGCATTTGTGAATCATGTTTTTTGCGTGATTTATATTTGAGACTAATCTGCCTCCATACTCTTTGGCCACGCTGAGCAGCCAATAGCAGCGTCGCTGATCAATGTTTCTACTATCAATACATATCCCCTTTTAACCAGCGCATGAACGCGCAATTATCTCAGATAACTCAATCCAGCGATACTAATCATATCCGGCAAGTGTGTTCGAAGAACCGAGTTAGCCAGATCATGATTAGCACGATGATATCATCTTGGATGTGTCATTTGATCTCAGATGTAATAAGCAACGTACGAAGAACGGGCCCCAGATGACAGACAGTCTGTTGATCGCATGAATGAAGATCTTATCATTGCAACGCAGTTTCTGCACTCTCACTAATGCTTTCACCAATGCAAACACGATGTAAATACAGTAAGAGCTTCATTGTGCAGCGTAACATCGTCATTGATTTCATAACAAGTTTTGGCAAGTGTCCAGGGGCCCGTTCTTCGTACATTGCTTATTACATCCGAGATCAAATATTTTGCCATGAGTTATTGATCACATTTTTCCCCAGTGTATTTCAGTGTAATGACATTGTGTTTTCCTCTTTTGTGCACTTTTACATAATACACCAACACTTGTATCTGTTCCCAAGAAAGTGGTGGCTGAAATATGTGCAGTAAGTGGACATTTTCTAACTTTCCAAAGGAAAGAAAGTATAAGACTTTGTAATGTCCATTTGTTTCCATTGCACTGGACAGTGAATAAAGCCTCTCAGATAACTGTCATATGGAGGAACTAGCCTACCTGTAAGTGCATAAATAACTTTACTTAATTTATACTTGTATGCTTTATGGCTGCAATATAAGTTGCAGGATTCCACATCTACAGAAAGGCCTACAGAAGAGTCTGCGCAGACAGAGGAGACATAGGCCTACAGGTGGGCAGTGTATAGCCAACTTTTCCTTTTTATTTGTTGCATGAGGCATGTGTCTAATATCTCTTGTTGCAGGCACTTGACCACTGGCTTTTCTTTACAAAGAACAATTGAAATAAAACTCAAGGAACTAAGCATATTTGTCTTTTATTAAACATTTAATGAAAAGTGGAGTTTTTTTTTGGCAATGTTGTGTAATATGGCACATGCAACAATGTCACAGGCCCTGTCAGGTGTGCAACCCTCAGACTTTTCAGACACTGAAATCTTCCCTTTAGTTAGCAAACGTTCATTTCATTGTATGCCCTTGTCCTGGCTAGAACTGCATTGTAACTGGTTTGGGTCAGGGAATGGGGTCATAAAACACCTGTCTGCAGGCAGGAACATCTTCACCTATGGAAAAAATGCAGTTCTGTTAGGATCAGCATAAGTGTATGTAATACAGTGAGCTTGATATTTAATTGTGGAACTTTTCTTACCACTTTCAAATAATGTGCATAAATGTGAATCTCTGAAAATTCTTAAGTCATGCACAGATTCTGGCCATTTTGCTTTCACATTTGTGATATGGAAGATTTTAGTCAACTGCCTTTTTTATTTGATATAATATTACTAATCTGGAATATTAAGAATCACAATAGTAACTGGGCTGCACATTTACATGAACCCCCTTTCTGTTCACATAATCCCCTTCATTGAGGCCTTGATGGCAGTCTATGGTAGCCTATAGTCTATGGTACCAATCACGTTAGTGAAGCCTGAGTGATATATACTGTAATCAGCATGGTCATGAATGTATGATCTTCATAAAAAATTATGATAGCCTAAAAAATAAAATAAAAACTGCTTTACAACATTGGGTCTTAAGTGGCTTGGAAATGCCACAAAAAAAACTAAAACTGTTTTTTAAACCTAAATGCGACAAAAAACTAGCCTGGCAAGCCAGACCTACATCAAGATGTTAGGTCTGGCAACTCACCATAGACACGGCTCAGTCCGAGGGGCGGGATAAACGGCTGTCTTTCAAATTCCCTCTGCACGCAATAGGACAGCGCTTCAACCAACCAGAGTGTTTTCCCAACAGTGGAGCTAACGTTAGTTGATGGATTCAACTTTTGAATCCGGCCGGCAAAACTACGAACACATCTTCCTTTTTTTAAGAATGACTTAAGTGCCGTTCTTTGCTCTTTT
Organism: Abramis brama; assembly: GCF_963993115.1. Lineage (NCBI taxonomy): Eukaryota > Metazoa > Chordata > Actinopteri > Cypriniformes > Leuciscidae > Abramis > Abramis brama. Next base: position 29,942,537 of record NC_139977.1, on the reverse strand, counting down.
CTCAAAGAAAAACTTAACTCCAAGTCCTCCAGAGTCGCGGCCAAAGCCGATTCGAAAGACTGTTCCTCAGCACCCGCCATTCTTTGTTTTCAAGTAGCAGGGAACCGTCGCAACTCTGTCGTCATTATGTTAAGACCGCCCCGCCTACTCTATACATGACGTGATTGGCCTGACCCAATTTAGGTTTTTGCAGCTCGAAAGTCAATGGAGAGTTGCTAGACTACCCTGGCTGCAAAATACATGTTGCTGACGCTAGGGTGCGTCTAGATTTCTAGGCTAACAAAAAACGACAATCTCACGAATCACGAGAAAAAATATATCTCTCAGAAAGTGCACTATCGCGCTGCGCTGGACTTCCCGTATCAGCTCCGCTTATGAAGCCGGGATCTAATCCTGTTAACATGAAATAAGCCTGCTCCCGAAGAACCAAACAATCCAAGATCATGCCAAATCGCCAACAATCAAATCCAGCTAAGTGAGTTAGCGACGTACGAAGAACGGACCCCTGCTCATCACTGCAACCTTTTATGTGATGGGAATAAATCTAAAAACTTTAAAAGCTTCTCACGATTTGTTCATCTCGATAGCTGTAATAGTAAAAACGTATAATAGCTGTAATAGTAAAAGTTTTCGAGTTTTCGTTTCATATGCAAACATGTCAGCCAATCACAGCAGTGGGCGTTTATACTGAAGTCTCACACAGACACGCCCCCTCAAACTGATCATTCAAATCAGAGGCTAAAATCAGGCTAGGAAAAATGCCTTTTATTTCTAAATTATTAACATTATAAAATAATAAAATAATCCATGCCATGATGGGACCTTTAAACGTTCCTTTATCTTTAATTGGCAAGTACATTATGTAAAATTAAGTTTCTGCTTCAAGAAATGTTTACCTGTGTTAAACTTTCATTTTCTAATGAAGACCCTCCCCTTTTGATAAGCTATAAAATGGCACTGAAACAGACACATTATTTCATTCTCCTCCTGATCGAATATGGATCTGCAAATCTCAGTTTTTCTCCTGTTCATTCTCTTCACTGCAGGTACGAAGACAAATAATGTTTGTGATGTTATTGGGTACAAATACAGATAATTGATGTCTCTTTCTCTCTGTTTTATTCCTAAAGGACATTCTCTCAGCTGTTATGAGTGCTCGGATACGTCGGGTTCTTGTGCAGGACAAACGGTTAAAACATGTCCCAGTGGATCTACTCAGTGCATGAGTATAACAGCAGTGGAACAAGCTGGTAAGTCCAATATGATAGAAATGTACAGTTATTTGACTGATGGAGACTGTGCTATAATTTACTGGTGCTGCAACAGAACAGCTACTCCTTTTTCTGGTGCAATATTCTATGCAGAATATTCAACATATATTTATGATATTTCATTTATAATTTTGTATTTAATAAATGGTTTGAAATGGAAAAAAAAATGCTAAATTTTGACATTTATAAATACATTTACCATTAAAATAATATGCAGTTGAACTGGTCTCTCCTGTATCATTCATATTTTAGGTGACACTAGAGTGACGACTAAAGATTGTGCAATTAACTGTCAAAATGGGTCCTTGAATTTCGGCATTGTAAAGACGACTTCTTCCTGCTGTAACACAGACAAGTGTAACGCTCAAGATGCTCCAGGTATTGTACTTCAATGATCATGTACAAATAACTTCTGTAAATTCAACTCTCTTTTACTTCCAAATGAAATTCAATCAGGAAATAAAAAGCATGGTGTGGTTTGTCTGTGGTGAACTGATTGAATACTCCATTCAATACTCCAGCTAAAGGATTGTTGTTTCATTAGATATTTTGTACAGAAAATAAAATAAAAGCATACTTGTTTTCCTCCTGTAGATTCCTCTAACATCCCCAATGGAAAGAAATGTTACTATTGTGATCAAGATAAGAGCTGCTCAAACACACTGAGCTGTTCAGGGACTGAAGATCGCTGCATTGAAGCAACAGGTGAGAATCTGGAAACGGAAAAAGTCTTATGTTTAAACATTTGATAAAGATCACATAAACCAATGTCCAGCTGACTAAATCAACCTTTGTTTTCTTTCTTTTCATCAGGGACTTTTGAAGGCCAGTCATGGGTTTTTAAAGGCTGTGTCTCTAAATCTATTTGTGGCACCACATCATCAGTTAGAGGTATTGAAAGCGTCTCATGTTGTGAGGGGAACCTGTGTAACGGGGCTCAGAGTGTCACCCAGAGCTTCCTGTTCCTCTGCTGTTCTCTGCTCTCCTACTTCATGATGCACTGAATACAGCAGATCTTCACATTCTATCAGACACACTGTACTTTATATATAGCTATTTCTTTGTACTACCATTGGTGTTCTGACATGATATATATATTTTGTTTTTGCTGTAGAACTGTGACATTTTCTGAAATAAAATACTACATCACCTTGTTCCTGCAGTCATATTTAATAAAGCTTGTCATGCTGTAAAGAAGTCTGATAAAAACCACAATATTAAAAATATCTTACCAGTATTTCTTAAAAAAAGATTAAAGGGGTAGTTCATAAAATGGAAATAATTTACTCACCATGGTGTCATTCTAATGCAGTATGCCCTTCTTTTTTTCGAACCACAAAAGAAGAAATAAAATAATAATAAAAAAAAATCACTTCCACTTGTTCATATAATGGCAGCAGCATGACCAGGATCAAACTTTTAAAAATGATCCCATGCAACACGTGTCATATATTCCAACTCTTCTGGGGGTATATGATGGGTTTGGTGAAAAACAAACCGAAATGAATGTATTATTTAATGAAAATCCTGACCTTGGCCGTTGGTCTTATGTCCATGGCGCACATTCATGGCACTCTATTAGCACCGCAGTTCACTTCAACTCCCAGTGACCCCCTGCAGCGTTGGTGTGTTTTCACTCTCAACTTGATTCTATCGTAGCCTACCCTGGTGCACTTTCGTTCATCTTCACAAATGTGCAGGGCACATGATAGAGCTGTGTAAAACACTCTTAAAGCTACATTGTGTAATATTTAGGAGGATCTGTTGACAGAAATGCAATTTAATATACATAACTATGTTTTCAGTGCTGTATAAAGACCTTACATAATGAACCGTTATGTTTTTATTACCTTAGAATGAGTCATTTCTATCTACATACACAGCGGGTCCCCTTGAAGTAGCCATTTTGCGCTGTCGTTCTTCATGCAAAGCGATCTAAAGTCAGCGAATAAAACACTGATACAATGATGAACAAGTAACAATAATATTCGCAATAACTATAACATATCGTTTTACTGAATAATTAAGTAAATATAATTTATTAATTAATCTTTGTAAAGAAACCTCTTTTTTACCTAAAAAATTATTGCATCACAATAAGTGTATTGTTATTGTCAAAACATTTTAGTAACTAAACTGAAGATAACAATCTTAAAGATAACAGGTTTTCCCAGGAACTGAATATTAGCCTACATCCTGATCAATATTTGGAAAGGAACTGAATATTAGCCTACATCCTCATCAATATTTGGGAAGGAACTGAATATTAGGCTACATCCTGATCAATATCTGGATGTAATGTTCAGTTCCTGGGAAAACCTGTTCCAGTTAATGGGAGTATACACAGGTGATGTGTAGAACTGTCAACTCTCACCGACGCATTCACCGTGAGACACACGCAATTGACACTTTTCACACGCTCTCACGAGTCACGACATTTCCCACGCACAGAAAAATCGCGGAGCAAAGAGGACAAGGAGACCGACAGACTAGACAGAGCAGGTTACACTGTTAGACTTTTCAAGGGTTTTTTACAGTAACTTACAGGCAACACTGTTGCCAGTAAGTTACTGTAATTAAGATTTACAGTACATTACCGTTTTCAGTATGGTACTGTAATTGTGTAATACAGTGCATTACTGTAAAAACAAAGCTAATCAGTACACTACTGTAATTATTTTTTATTTGTACTAAATTAGATTTCATAATTTTTATATATAATTAATTTTATTTTTATCCTACATAAATACTACTAACATACAAACCAATTAGACAAAGTTATTACAAAATACCATATTTTTATTTAAAACATTTCATATATATCACAAAATATACAGTCTGCCAATGCTGGAAATGATGTGGAATTTTTACACATTAATGGGTGAGTTTATGTTATGATGATGAGGAAGGAGAACCCAGGCGCAGACAAAGTACACTAAACACAATTTATTGAAGGCAAAAAGGGGAAAATAAAGCCCACAATGGGGTAAAACAAGACAAGACTGAGGATAAGTAACTAGACTATAAACTTGACAGAAGACTAGACACTAACTAACAGCAAATACACGAACAGGATCTTCACAGGACTCGTAACTAAGACAGGATACTCACAGGAACTATTTAGCAATGACTCACATGTAACAATAGCACAGGCAAGAGTCACAGAGTGTAACATCACAGCAGGATTAACAATGAACCGACACAGGACAGAAAACATGAGGGGATGAAATAGGGAGAAACTAATCAGGAACAGGTGACACAGGTAAAGCAATGATCTAATCAGGAACACAGGTGAAAGCAACAATCTAATGATAACAAGATGAGATAACAAGGGGGCGGGGTACGGTGACAAGACAACGCAAGCACACAGCCAAAACAAATGGCCATGTGCTTACACATAAAACATGGGCCTGTCATGATCCTGCCTCAAGACCAGGGAAAATCAGAGACAAGAAGGCAGAATCATGACAGAACCCCTCCCTTAAGGAGCGGCTTCCAGACGCTCCCTAAGGGAACACTAAACACGTGACATGACAGACTGAGACAAGGACACAAACCAACAAAACATGACAAACAACAACAACGGCAAACATGAATAAACAATGACAGGATTGGGGTGACATAATAAAAATAATAAACAGGGCAGAGGAGGAGGGGGAAACACAAAGTCCTTGGGGGGCAGTCCAGGGTGGATGGGAGGACTGGGGGTCTTGGGTCTCCGTGACGAGGACTGAGGACGGGGAATCCGGGGGAACTTGGCTGGAGACACATGAGGGGACGACTTGGGGGAAATAGTAGGCAGCTTGACAGGGGAGACAGGAGGCGACACAACAGGAGACAAGACAGGGGATACTGCGGGTGACTGTGGAGCAGAAGCAAGAACAGAGCTCCCCGAAGACGGCTCAGTATAATCGCTCCCCATCTCTGAATCGGGGAGATCGTCGTCGGCAGCCGACTGGGGTACGGCGCTCACGGCAGCCGACTGGGGTACGGCGCTCACGGCAGCCGACTGGGGTACGGCGCTCACGGCAGCCGACTGGGGTACGGCGCTCACGGCAGCCGACTGGGGTACGGCGCTCACGGCAGCCGACTGGGGTACGGCGCTCACGGCAGCCGACTGGGGTACGGCGCTGTAGAGATCTCCTTACAGATACAAACCCCTACACACCGTCTGGACGAATATTTGGATCGGACTTTTACGATGTGCCGAACTCCATCCACCATTTTCTGACGTATTGCTGGTGCTCGGGGTTCATGAGGCTTTGCTTTGTCAGAGCTATGGTGTCGCGTCTTTACTGTGGTTCAGCCACAACTACTATATCTGTCAGCGGCCCGTCAAACACGCTGAATTAACACCACCAAGTGCCAGCCTTTGCCCAAAGTAACACATCCAGGTCACGATGCATCCTAAAATCAAAAGGGTAATGTCAATATATTTTATATATTTCCAGTGTCGACTATGAAACTATGAAAAAAATGTAAAAAAAATAAATAAAGCTGACATAAAATAAAATATAAATATTATATGAAAAGCTTAAATGAAATAAAATAATTTTAAGTAGAAGTACTAAAATTACAAAAACTAGAGAAAAAAAAAACTAGAAATAAAAACTAACAAGCAAAATAGAAATATTAAATAAATAGTTAAAAATGACAAAAGTACATAAAATTACATTACACAAACTAAACTACAATTAAAATGAAAACTGAAAATATAAAAAATAAAAGCTAATTCAAAATATTAATAAATAATAGTATAATAATAATAGTAATGAATCTGGAATTCCCATGATTGTCTCATGCAGTGGACAGATGTGTAACTCTTAATATTTCTAAACAGGTTCCATTTTCTTTAAATGCAACATAATTCCTCATTTCTTTCTTGTTGAATCTGGGTTGAAATATGACCTGGACGTTTTCTTGACAGGTTTGGTGAGACTCGCCCAGACACAGATTCTCTCTGCTGAGTTTGTCTCAGTAATATTTTTTCTGGCAGGGTCGGGCTGAAACGTTTGGCCACGGTGGAGGGAGATTAAGTGGCTTCAGGGCGTTTCATCTTAACATTTTGAGAGACTAAAGACAGCGCCAAGGACCGTGTTTAGCATACAGAACACTATAGTCTCAAATGTGATTCAGGTCTCTGAAGTTCTGACCCGAGGGAATTCACAGAGAGTGAGAACTTTATCATGTACCTACAGCACATCAATGGGTCATTTATAGCATTTGCTGTTATAACACAAAGTATGATTGTGCGTTTTTGCATGTACATTTTATCTTCAGTGACATTAGAATTTTGAATGTCCTCAATTGATGATCAAATCCTCTGCATTAATTACATTCACTGTCAGTTCTTAAAGGGGTTAGTTCACCCAAAAATGAAAATTAAACTGTTATTAATTACTCACCCTCATGTTGTTCCAAACCTGTAAGACTTTCGTTCATCTTCAGAACACAAATGAAGATCTTTTTGATGAAATCTGAGAGCTTTCTGTCCCTCAATTGACAGCTACGCAACTACCACTTTGATGCTTCAAAAAGGTCATAAAGAGATCGTAAAACTAATCCATATGAATTGAGCGGTTTACTCAAAATTTCCGGAAGAGACTCGATCGCTTTATAGAGATTGAATTTAGACTTTAATATTCATATGTAAACATTCATCAACTCACATCAGTTGTGGTAAACAGAAGCTCAAGCATGTTCGCTTGACGTGTGAAAAACAATGAGGTTCATTCTCGTGTTACGCAGCACGTTTGAGCTTCAGCGAGAACCAATGAGGTTCATTCTCGTGTTACGCAGCACTTTGGAGCTTCAGCGAGAACCAATGAGGTTCATTCTCGTGTTACGCAGCACGTTTGAGCTTCAGCGAGAACCAATGAGGTTCATTCTCGTGTTACGCAGCACGTTTGAGCTTCAGCGAGAACCAATGAGGTTCATTCTCGTGTTACGCAGCACGTTTGAGCTTCAGCGAGAACCAATGAGGTTCATTCTCGTGTTACGCAGCACGTTTGAGCTTCAGCATGAACCAATGAGGTTCATTCTCGTGTTACGCAGCACGTTTGAGCTTCAGCGAGAACCAATGAGGTTCATTCTCGTGTTACGCAGCACGTTTGAGCTTCTGCAAAAGGTTTTGTTCTCTCGTGTCAAGCAGTTCGGTTGAGATTCTGTTTATGTTCGCTGATCAGTGTTTAAATGTGAATAAAAGCCTTTAAATCTCTATAAAGCGATCGAGTGTCTTCAGAAAATTTGAACTAAAGCGCTCAGTTCATATGGATTAACTTAGCTGTCACTGGAGGGACAGAAAGCTCTCAGATTTCATCAAAAAGATCTTCATTTGTGTTCCGAAGAAGAAAGAAAGTCTTATGGGTTTAGAAAGACATGAAGGTGAGTAATTAATGACAGAATTTTCATTTTTTGGTGAATTAACCCTTTCGATGTCATGTCTGTGCCAGAATGCTGTGAGTTTTTCTCTAGCAAAGAAAAGAAGGGAGAAACAGAGTAATAAAGCCCAGTAATAAAACTGCAGCTCTGAGTCGAACTCTTCAAGATTTCCTGTTCCTCCAGAATCTTACCCAAAAACAAGGCCAGCATTACCTCTGGTGGCGAAGCCAACATACGAATGGAGGAAGAGAGTAAACTAAACAAAACCTGAGAGAAAGAGTGTCAGAGCTGTACGACTGAGGTTAAGATGTAATGGGAAGTGTTAGTTTATGTTGGTGCTTGTGGTGTTGATGCATGCGGATCCTGTATGAGCTGTGCTGGTGTTTGTGATGTTGACAGGAGTGTGTGTTAATGAGGGCCAACCGACGGAAAGACAGGAAAGATTCATGAGCCATAGGAAGTCCCACAAAGTGTCTGCACTATATTGCTACTAACAAAGTGCTGCAAGTTTCAGTTTCTCTCTCAAGTTTCAGTTTAAGACTTTTATATTTTAAAATGTAATTTATTCTTGTGATTCTTTTCATCATTACTCCAGTCTTCAGTGTCACATGATCCTTCAGAAATCATTCTAGTATGCTGATTTGCTACTCAAGAAACTACTGGTAAGTTGTTTTTGTTTGTTTTGTTTGTTTTTTAAAGAAGAATTATTCAGCAAATGAATTTATGTAATTATTTTTTACAAACGTAAAAAAAGATTTCAAATTAAACCTGTTTATTTGAATTTAAAAAAATATGTATATATATTTATTTATTTTTTTCAATTCATCAGATAACCCAGCAAGCAATAGCCATCATTTCACCATAGTCCGGCTACGAGTAACCCACTTTATAGCCAAAATAACCTTGAATTTGGTTACATGTCATTTTTGCCAAAATAACTTGCGAGATGTATGATATTCCATCATGTAATTAAAGTCAACAGTGATTATAAGGTGATTGGTTTCATTTCTTCACTCATTTCATTTCTTTATCTAACTGATGACTAGTCTATTCTTGGGCTATTATATTTTCATTGACATCCCAAATTCTGCCTTGTTTTAGCCTAGACGTCTAGGCTGCGTTTGGACGGCTATTAGACGTCTTTTAAAATGCAAAATTGCTTGCTGGGAATCCTGAAGCAAAGTTTTTAGAATTTATATGATTTCTGCAGGATCATGTGACCTGAATGATGCTGAAAATTCAGCTTTGCAACACAAAATAAGCACAATTGAAGCCATGTGATCCGCAACTAACACATTCCTAAAGCATCAACTAGTTGTAGAACTAATCAGCTAGCAGATACAAACCCCTACACACCGTATCCGACTACAAATACAAATATTTGTACAAATACAAATAAGGTTTGTATCCGACTGGGGTACGGCGCTCACGGCAGCCGACTGGGGTACGGCGCTCACGGCAGCCGACTGGGGTACGGCGCTCACGGCAGCCGACTGGGGTACGGCGCTCACGGCAGCCGACTGGGGTACGGCGCTCACGGCAGCCGACTGGGGTACGGCGCTCACGGCAGCCGGCCTGGGATCAGCGCTTTCTGCAGCTGGCCTGGGATCAGCGCTTTCTGCAGCTGGCCTGGGATCAGGGTCTGGGGACAAGACAGGACTGACAGGGACTTCTAGAATCTTGACAAGACGGAATAAGTACTCTGACAAGGTTCTTGCAGCAATGATGACTGGCATCTCCTGGTGAGCTGAGACGGACTCTATCACAGCCTTAGCAGCAGAATCAGGGTCTGGGGACAAGACAGGACTGACAGGGACTTCTAGAATCTTGACAAGACGGAATAAGTACTCTGACAAGGTTCTTGCAGCAATGATGACTGGCATCTCCTGGTGAGCTGAGACGGACTCTATCACAGCCTTAGCAGCAGAATCAGGGTCTGGGGACAAGACAGGACTGACAGGGACTTCTAGAATCTTGACAAGACGGAATAAGTACTCTGACAAGGTTCTTGCAGCAATGATGACTGGCATCTCCTGGTGAGCTGAGACGGACTCTATCACAGCCTTAGCAGCAGAATCAGGGTCTGGGGACAAGACAGGACTGACAGGGACTTCTAGAATCTTGACAAGACGGAATAAGTACTCTGACAAGGTTCTTGCAGCAATGATGACTGGCATCTCCTGGTGAGCTGAGACGGACTCTATCACAGCCTTAGCAGCAGAATCAGGGTCTGGGGACAAGACAGGACTGACAGGGACTTCTAGAATCTTGACAAGACGGAATAAGTACTCTGACAAGGTTCTTGCAGCAATGATGACTGGCATCTCCTGGTGAGCAGAAGCGGGCTCTGGAACAGCGCTTGCAGTAGCGGGCTCTGGAACAGGTAGAGATGAAGGACGAGAGGCTCCCTTCCTCCTCTTCTTTCTCCTAGGTCGCGGTGCAGAAGTGATAGCCGGACTAGTGACCGGTTGGAGAAGCTCAGCGGGATCTGTGACTTGAGTAGGAAGGGTAGTCTCAGGCAGCGCTGACTCGGTCGAGGATGACTCCGACGGAGAATCCCACGAAGTCCGTCTCCCTCGTTTGCCACGAAGATCAACGGGAGTGGATGAGACCTCGGGAGAAGTAACGGAGAGAGCCTGATCCCCTTGAGTGACGACAGCAAGGACTCGACCCTCCGGGACCACTGGAAGCATGGCAGGTGAAAACCTCGTGGGACCCTTTGGCTCTCTCTGAGACAAGCAATCCACCATTGCTCGAAATGGGCGAAGAGTAAGCTCCTCTCGTTCAGACAGAGGAGGAGGAGAGTTGAGACCAGCGATGAAATAACGAGACACCAGGATCTCAGGCAGGAAGAATCTCTTCTCTTCAACAACTTGGGCATACCTCTTCAGGGACAACTCACCCTGGCGAGGGAATGGAAGTTTTCCATTCCTACTGTCAGCAATGGCCAACTGCCACCATCGCTCTTGGTCCGTTGGCTGTGGTTTAGCGGGAGAAGACATACAGTCTACTGGGTTCCTTTTTGGTCGGTTCATTCTGTTATGATGATGAGGAAGGAGAACCCAGGCGCAGACAAAGTACACTAAACACACAATTTATTGAAGGCAAAAAGGGGAAAATAAAGCCCACAATGGGGTAAAACAAGACAAGACTGAGGATAAGTAACTAGACTATAAACTTGACAGAAGACTAGACACTAACTAACAGCAAATACACGAACAGGATCTTCACAGGACTCATAACTAAGACAGGATACTCACAGGAACTATTTAGCAATGACTCACATGTAACAATAGCACAGGCAAGATTCACAGAGTGTAACATCACAGCAGGATTAACAATGAACCGACACAGGACAGAAAACATGAGGGGATGAAATAGGGAGAAACTAATCAGGAACAGGTGACACAGGTAAAGCAATGATCTAATCAGGAACACAGGTGAAAGCAACAATCTAATGATAACAAGATGAGATAACAAGGGGGCGGGGTACGGTGACAAGACAACGCAAGCACACAGCCAAAACAAATGGCCATGTGCTTACACATAAAACATGGGCCTGTCATGATCCTGCCTCAAGACCAGGGAAAATCAGAGACAAGAAGGCAGAATCATGACAGTTTAGGGACAACGTTTTTTGTGTTAATTTTAACTCATTCATTGTGTTAATGATTTTAACAAAGTAAATATGTCAGAAAGGTTAGCACAAAGATGTGTAGACGTGTTAAATTAACACATTATGCGCTGTCCTTCACTGCACACATTGTTAAAAACATACATAAAATCATAAACAAAATGTTAGCATTTGACAAAATGAATGTAGAGTCATTGGTTGTTTAGCTTATACAAGTATTATAATGAAATATCAACCATTACATTCATAAAACTGCAGAATATAAATACATTTTTAAGCAGTCAAAAAGAAAATGTCCAACACAGGACAAAACACAGTTCTTTTCACAATACATGACACATGACCCCACCTTCAAAATAATTTCACTTATTTACAAAAATGTGTTGGATTCATGTACACTGGTGGCCAAAAGAAGTATTTAAGTGTCTTAATGTTTTTGAAGTCTATTTGATTCTCAAGAAACATTTCTTATTATTATCAATGTCTGACTGTCTACCCCTCAGTCTACTTCTACTTCTACGAGTAAAAATCATCATCAATATAATCTTTAAAAAGTCAACACAATGTTTTTGTCCACCTTTGTGAATAAATGAACTTCTCCAAAGATTGGTTCCTGTTCAGAACTTGACTGACAACATCAGAATGTTCCCTGATCTGTGTGCGTGTCCACAAACACAAATGTACTTAGTCCTTCAGAGGAGAGCCTGGTTCCAACACTATATGCTGTAAGAGAGAGAGAGAGAGAGAGAGAAATAAATATTAGTGTCAAAATATTTTTAACCTCCTTTTTTTACATTTTTATTATTATGTTTACAATAACTTAAAGGAGTAGTTCACTTTTAAAAAAAACTTTTGCTGATAATTTACTCACCCCCATGTCATCCAAGATGTCCATGTCTTTCTTTCTTTAGTCGAAAAGAAATTAAGGTTTTTGATGAAAACATTCCAGGATTTTCCCCCATATGGACTTCAATGGGACCCAAACGGTTCAAGGTCCAAATGACAGTTTCAGTGCAGCTTCAAAGGGCTTTAAACGATACCAGGCGATGAATAAGGGTCTAATCTAGCGAAACAATCAGTCATTTCAAAAATAAATAAAAAAGTTTAAGTTTTATAAGCACAAATGCTCGCCTTGCTCTGTTCTGTGATGCGCGTTCGTGACGTCACGTAATACGCAATTAAGTTGAAAAGGTCAACGTACACAGCTCAATGTCTATTACAGTATACAACATAAATAGAGGGATGCAGATACAGTGAAATTCAACAATAAGCTTGAAGAAAAGTGTATTCATTACACTACTGTAAACAGATCTTGCAGTAGATGAAACTAACTAGAAAAGAAAAGTTGAAATACCAAAGAATTGAACATGAACTTGGAATTGCAATACAATACCATATATACAGTATATGTAATAAACACATAAATTCAGCATCCTTGGACAAATTGCATTGCAGTGGTAATGACCATATTTGCTACACTATAACAGTGTTTTCTGACAAAAGACTTTCTCTCCCTCACCTAGGCAGTCATCTCTCAGTTCTGTAAAAATATTAAATGTTAGAACTTAATTGGCTACAAATCAGTTTGTCAATTACGAGTTTAACATGTGCTACAGTAGATATACTCGTGAAAGTTCTCTCATCTAAAGTACTGCTACTGTTTGCTGTAATTATACTGTATTTGTAAGGAGTATAAAACCCTGTAGATGAGCCTGTAGACCAACTTCCCTGGTCATGCCTGGATAAGAACATGGTCAACTATAGTGCTTTGTATTTCATCAGGAACAAATGTACTTTGATGATATCCATTTTATTTAGACTTCGACCGCTCCTACATGTACTTTATTAAACAGGTGAGCACATTTACATAAAACTAATCAATGTTATATAGTTCAACAATGATACAATGTCAGAATATGATCTGTATGTTATTCTCATGTTGATCTAGCTTACTGCTAGTCTCATACAGACAAACTAACACATACATTTCAACTCATTTAAATGCAGTTTAGTGTGCTAGTGTAATGTTAGACCAAGTGAAACAGCGTTACCTCACAAGTTTAATTTGTCTAATAAACTGACCTGTGAGTTGTAATTCTGCGTGTAGTTCGGTAGAATGAAATGTCCATATTCCTTTTATATCCGCGGGACTCGCGTCGCGTGTGGAGCTGATAGCTGTCTCTTAGCAATCCCAAACTGCTTCATATCACAGTCATGATAAAAACATTGATGTATTCAATCATCCATAAACATTATTAGATCTGTCGGCTTGACAAGATCCATAATTCTTAGCAAATGTTGCGTCATCAATCTACGCCTTTGTTATTGTAAATAGGTTAGCGACCCCTAGTTGCGAAAAATTCCATACTGTCCGTTTAATTTTTACAGATGGACAAGTGTGTGTTATTTGAGTTCACAGTGAGACACTTGAGGTAATTATATTGTGTACTTGTGTTTTCTGAATGAGAACACTGTTAAACTTCAGCAAAATGTAGATATTTTTTGTGTAGAGTTTTGCAGAAAACAGAAAATTGGAATGTGTGAAAACAGGTGAAATGTGTTAAATGTTTTGAGAAACATGTCTTTGTTTCTAGAAATGAATGAATGGTTTAGGAAATTGTGCCAACTGAATCAGTAGTGTGTTAGCAATCAAGAAAAACTGTTATATAGAGAAATGTTTCCCAGTGATTGTAAAAAAAACCTAAAAAAACCCCTGAACAATTACTTAAACAGTTTTTTTTTTTTTTTTTTTTTTTTTTTGCTGCTGCTGCTGTAATTCCAAATCTGTTAAGAAATCCACAAGAAAATCCTTTTTACTTTAATGTGTTTTCATAGCCATTTTATAATGCTTATATGATTAAAATAATGTTAAAGCAAGTTGAATCACTGGCAAATCCTTCCTCAAATCCATAATGCTGAGAAAAAAATGATATCATCTGATTAAAAAGGTATCACTTGCTCAGTTTGACATGCAAATTGGCATGAAAATACTTACCTTTCAATCAACAAGCAAGATATTATGTGCTTCTCTTAAACATGCAAACATTCTGCATATTATTTGTCTGCCATTATACATTTTCCCTTCCATTGTTCCTTATTTCCTTAACTTATTTTTCCACTGCTTCTATCTCATTCCTGTTTTTTCCCTTCTGTTTGTGTTTATCTTGAGATTGAGATTTTTGTTTGTTTAAACTAAAACAAACAAATGTAATTTTATCAACAGTCCTGGTCTTCACTCCTGCTTTGTAATTCCTCATTTTTTAGAAATCCACAACTTTCTCAATCAAATCAAGTCAATTTATTTCCCTTATTATTATAAGGGAATAAAGAGGGAGAGAAAAGAAAGGAAAAGGAAAAAAGAAGAAAGGTGAAGGAGAGGAAAGGGAAATAGAGATAAAAAGAAATCCTCTTTGTGCACTCCTAGATGCTTCCGCTAACTGTAGTAAAACTATTGCCGTTTTTTTCTCTGTTTTTCTCTCTCTCTGCACAGCAAAATACGCAGTGTTGTTCAGAGTTGTTTTGTTAATTGTTAATATGGGTTAATTTACCAGTGTTAAAAAGTGTTGATGCTGGTGTCAAACAGGTATAATATTTTTTTCATATATACGTTTCTCAACATTGGAGTGCTAACTTTATTTCCTTTTAGATATCGTGTAACTTTAACAGCGTTAAAACCATAGACAAAAAATGAACGCAAATGGCCCATTCCACCGAATGAGTGACTTTATTTTGTATCTTTTTTAAACACTGAATCTAATACTACACATTTAACTATTAAAAATGTGTATTGGTCAATTTTATTTTTATTTTTTTACAAGGTTTTTAAGCAGAATATGGACGCTTCTCAGTCCTGTTACCGAAACTCATGTTTAAAAGCATCTCAGTTAATTCCTTTGTTTTCCCCACAAGAAAGTGTTTAAAGAAATTGTGGTAACACTTAACAATACGGGTGCACTAATATGCATTAATTCATGCTTAACTAGATAATCATGTGTTAATGACTCATAAAGAACTAAACCATTAATAAATGATTACTGCATCAACAACTAATAAAGATTCTAAATGATTGATAGTTTAAAGCTACACTGTGTAATTTTTTTAGTTGATTCTTAGCAAAAAACACTTAGTTCTTTCAAAAATACATGTGCTCATTAATGTATATTTACTTCTATCAAGTAATAAAGTATTCTCGTAAGTTTATAATCTGCCATTGAAAGTACATACGGGTGAGGGGTTCGAATGCCGGTCGCCATGTTGCCCCTCCATCTTGAAACTACATTAGCCAAAGAGGGACATACCTGTAAATTCAAGCTTCGCCTTTCGCGCTTTACACTCAGTGACACAGAGACGAATGCGAGGGGGAGATTACTCGCGACTGCCAGCAGATTTGAAAGATTGCTGATGGAGGATCACGCCTATTTTCGAGGACATGTAGCAGAGTCGCGACTGCCGGCAGATTTGAAAGATTGCTGATGGAGGATGAAAGAGAGAGTTAAAACGTCAACGCGACAGGCAAATTAGCAAGACCAAAGTCAATATTGGAGTAACTTTTCCCAGATGGAAAGAGCTCATGAGGAGCAAAGATTTTAAAACGGACGCCGAAGTTGCCTGCTTTCTTCTCGGCAGGTAATTCAGCCTACTTGTGTAAATTTTTATAGTTAAAGTTTTATAGTTGCTTGTCTAACGTTAACCATAGCATGGTTGTGCATAACGCCAGAACGACCTCTAGTATAACTTGCGTTACTTTTCCTCACGTCAATGGTGAAAAAGTATTGTTTACCTTAAATCTGTGCTGCGATGGATCACAGGTGATGAATAGCTTTAAAGGCGCAATTGGACGAAGTCGAACTGGAAGCCATGTTAATCTTGGAATAATACGGCCACCGTAGGAGTTAAAACGCCTTCGAAATTGAAAGGAACAGAAACTAATATTCACTGGGTAGTCAGTGATGGGGCTAGATGGGGGAAATTATCACACAGTGTAGCTTTAAGTAATATATGAATAGTTATTAATGAAATGTGTCATAATGTATTAATTCCTTAATAACATATTTTATTAACTAATAGTGTAAATTAATGCGTTAATTACCACAATGGGTTGAAGTCGTGTACTTTTATTACATGACTTTAATTATTAGCTAATGATTTGCAAATGTATCGTTATGTTATGACTTTTGTTGAGGCACATGACTATTAAGTAATTGTTAAGTAATATGCCATTTTGGTTTTGACATCCACACAAAGCGGATTTTAATTCGGATTTTAATTAATTCCAACCATCTGCAACCAATATTTCACTGAGTCCGATGAACCTTGTTGTTCATGGTACAGGAATATGTCAGGTTAAGCTTGAGGTCGTGGGACACTGTGAACTCTGCTATTTCATAACACTTTGTCTAGACTGGACAAAGACAATAGAACACCCATTATAGTCAGTGATACTACACACTGGATGTGGGGCGACGCTACACAACAAAACTACACAACAAAATCGTCATTTTTGCGTCATCTGAGGATTTCCAGACAAAAAATACATAAATCTCTCGTCTCAGGGGGATATGAGGGTGGAAAGCACAGTAAATCGAAAATACTACAGGTTTTCTACTAATACAAAGCTTAATGCTAAATCCTGAAGTATCCCTTTAAGACCTGTTTTTTGTTGCTCAATGGCGCAGTCTATTTCAGTTACCTCAAAATAGTAATGGCACCTGAACACGCCTCGTTTTCAGATCAGCATGCCCATGGGTGCAAATACATTTGCTATTTCAACAATGTGAAAATGATAACTGCGTTGGGCTGAAACTAGCTAAGAACACTTGCGTCACGCCTGGCGCCACATTGTGCCGGATGTACGATATAGGGCCTATTAAGGATAAGGATAAACTTTATTTGTCCCCGAAAGGAAATTTGTCCCGGGCAAAGTGCTGCAGTACAACACACAACACAATACACAACACAACAATATATACACAGCACACCAATGTATATATATATATATAAAAAAACAAAAAAAACAAGATATGTAAAATACTTAACGCTAATTCTAATGTGTTATAGGTGCATTGCTCCGGGTCATATTTAGCAGTTTTACCGAGGCAGAACAAATGAAAGCTTCAGTCTATTATTCTTACATATTGGCATTCTCAGTCTATTTCCCGATGGCAGCGGCTGGTATTCACTAAAAAGAGGATGTTCAGAGTCAGTACTAATACTCATTGCTCTCCTCATCATTGCCTCTCCGTATAGAGTCTGTATGGGTCCATATTGTTTTAATCCTATGACTTTCATGACTGTTTTGTGTATATGGATCAATTTGCTTTTCAATTGAACAGACAAATTTCCAAACCAGACTATAATTCCATAACGAATAAGACTTTCAAGTGTGGCTCGGTAAAACACAAGTAAAATGTCACTGCCCACCCCATACAGTCTTAGTCTTCTTAAAAAGTAAAGCCTCTGTTGTAGTCGTGTGCACAGACTGTCAATGTGTGTCTTCCAACAAAGAACATTGTCCTTATAAAACCCCAGGTATCTATAAGATGTAACTTGCTGTATCACTGTGTCTTTAATGATCACAGACTTATGTTCAGATACACTTCTTGGGTCAAGGACCATTTCTTGTGTTTTTTGTACATTTAACACAAGACAGTTCTTGTCACACCACTGAATGAATCGATCTATTTCACTATGGTAGGATGATAGGTCCATATCCTTGTGTAAGAGACTCAGAATGACAGTATCATCAGCATATTTTATAATACTATTATTCTTATGTGTGCTCCTGCAATCATTTGTATACAAAGCAAAAAGCAGGTGATGACACACAACCTTGTGGCACTCCAGTGTTACTGTATCTCACTTCAGAAAGTATTTCATTGACTCTGACCTGCTGAGTTCTGTTACTTAAAAAAGAATAAAACCATTTAATTAAAAAAGCATTGACACCCATGCCGTACAGCTTCTCCAAAAGCAGATGTGTCTGCACAGTATTAAATGCTGAGCTAAAATCAACGAATAAAATACGAGCATCTTCTTCTTCTACGCCTTATCAGCACTCAGCTGGTGAGTCCGACGTGGGCTCCAATACGTTCACCTAGTTCTCTCCAAATATTTCTGTCCCGTGCCACAATTGAGGCTTGGTGTAAACTCATACTTGTCCGATATTCGTTCGATCTTATCCATGTGGCCTTCGGTTTTCCTTGTTTTCTTTTACCATCCATTCAAAATATGAGCATATGCTTTAGTATTTTCAAGATGCTTAGACACAAGATGAACAATGCTAAGAACAGCATCCTCAGTACTTCTGTTCTGCTTATAGGCAAACTGACAGGTGTCCAATTGTGACTTTACTTCTTTTTCCAGCAATGAAGTTACGATTTTTTCAAAACACTTCATGACATTTGAAGTTAAAGCGACAGGGCGAAGATCATTATTTGTTCTAGCACCAGGTTTTTTAGGAATTGGTATTATGTACGACTTTTTCCACAATGCTGGTACAGTATGGTATCCAGAGATCGCTGAAATAAGGGACACCATGATATTGCAAGCTCCTCAGCACAGTTTTTTAGCCTTGTTAGTGTCCAAGCACTTAAAAAGGTGCTGCACATCATGTGGGTTTACTTCTACCCCAGGGGTCTCTTTATTAGCAAACACTGATTGCAATATGCTATGATCTTCGTCTAGGCCTAACTCAGTTTGCACCTCAAATCTCAAATAAAAATCGTTTAGTTCATTTGCTCTCTGTAAAGTATCTAATGTTGTAATATGTTTCTTAAAAGGATTCATATTAGTTACTAATTTCATTGTTTCCCAAAATGTTCTTGTGTTAGAAGTATAAAAACTATATTCCATAGCTTGCCTGTGCTGATCCTTTGCTTTTTTCAACTGGTATTTTAATTCTTTCTGTGCCACTAATAGTCCTAACTTATCCCTGTTCCTAAATGTCAGCTTTTTTTTATTGATGCACTCTTTGATGTCATATATTCAGTCATTGTGTCAGTGGCCTCATCAAGCTCTAATTGGTAAAATATGGACCAATCTGTGCACAAAAAAACAACCCTTGAGTGTTTCCATGGAATCCTCTGTCCATATATGAACCGTTTTGGTTTATGTGACTTAAAAACTGAAGAAGGAATCAAATGTACAACATTATGATCCGAATTACACAGAGGGGGCCTTGACTACATATGCATTTTTAACATTACCATAACATTTATCCAAGATTTTCGTTTTCCTGGTGTCGCAGTGCACATATTGTTCAAAACCCGCTAACACAGATTCTACTTTACAATTATTAAAATCGCCCAAAAAGAAAATTGGGGCTCCAGGTGAGCGCTGAAGCTGCTCATGTGCACACTTTACCTGCGTTGCCCTTAGGCGGAATGTACACCGCACATATGATGACACAACCGAATTCTCTCGGCAAATAATGTGGTCTAAGTGACAAACAGAGCAATTCGATATCAGGGGTGCACATCTTGGATCTTACTGTGTGTTGTTTACACCATCTGTCACATATGTACATACAAACTCCTCCTCCTTTCTTTTATTTTAATTGACTATTATATTTGCAGATAATGCTTCAGAGGGCGAAAAGCGCTATTGCCTCCCTTGAGCCCAGTCAAATTTAAATAACTTGAAAATGAGCCGGGATTTATTGACCGCTTAATTTTTTCATTATGACTTAAGGGCTTCAAAAAGTTCATAAAGAGATTGTAAAATTAATCTGTATATTGAGTATACTGTATACTGTATATTGAGTATACTGTATGTCTGTATACTGTAATTGAGCGGTTTTGTGACGGAATGCGAAGGGGCAAGAATCCAATTGTAGCATAGTTCATTACAAACACAAAGATAATCCAGTATTGAAATGAAAAATTTAATTCAGAAAAGAAACAAGAACAAAAATCCAAGACTGGGACCACGACAACTTCACGCAAACATGCAACGAATACAACTGTCAAAAGACAACTGAAACACAAGGGTATATACACAGGGGCAAACAAGCTAAACATAATAATAATAATAATACATTTTATTTATAATGCGCTTTTCTTATACCCAAAGCGCTACAAAAATACAGAATAAATACATAAAAAATACATTAAAAAAGAAAACAACAAGAAGTATAGTAGAATATACATCAAGTGTCACCAATTAAGTCACAGACATCTTAAAAAGATGGGTTTTTAACTGTTTCTTAAAACTTGTTAGTGTTGGTGCATTCCTAACAGTTAGAGGAAGAGCATTCCACAACCTGGGGGCGGACACAGAGAACGCTCTTTCACCCATAGTTTTCAGTCTGCAAGAAGGCTGTTTAAGTAGAAAAGAGTTAGCAGAACGGAGAGATCGAGAAGGCATATATAACGTAATTAAATCACATATATATGTTGGTGCAATTCCATGTACAGCTTTATATGTTAGTATAAGAGTTTTAAAATCAATACGGTCATGAACCGGAAGCCAATGCAGGTTCCTAAGCACCCCCGAGATATGCTGACGAAAAGGAGTATGTGTAAGTACACGAGCAGCTGAATTTTGTATATGTTGCAGACGCTTAATAGATTTTGCTGGTAGCCCAAGATAAAGGGCATTACAATAATCAAGCCTGGAGGTCACAAGTGCATGGACAAGCCTTTCTGCGTCAGGTAATGAAAGAAAGGACCTGATCCTAGCAATATTCCTCAGATGGAAAAATGCAGATTTTGAAATGCTCTTGATATGTGCTTCAAGTGTCAAGTGAGAATCCAATATTACTCCAAGGTTGCGTACTTGTGGTGATGCAGACAGTACATTATTTTCAATTTCCAAATTAAAATTTTTAGCATTACAGGTAGCTGCAGGGGTACCAACTAAGAGAACCTCAGACTTTGTACCATTCAATTTAAGAAAATTTTGGTACATCCATAATTTAATTTCCTGGAGACAGTCAGAAAGGGTTGCTGATACACCTGTCATAAAATTTTAGTTTTATTGTGATGATTTCAGCCTGTGTTCCCCTGTCTTGTTCCTGGACTTTTATGTTATTCCTGTCTTGCTCCATGTTTTGTAGCCTTTTGTAGTTTTTCTTGTTGATTAGTTCCTTATTGTTCCCAGGTGTGTCTTATTTGCCAATCTCCCCTTAAGTGTATATATACCCAAGTGTTTCATTCTTGGCTTGTCGTTTGTTGTCTTTGGATGTTGTGTGAAGCTGTTGCGTTCCTGCTCTTTTATTATGGACCCTGACCCTCTAGTTGGATTATCTTTGTTTTCATTTTCAATAAATACTGCTGCAACTGGATTCACACCTCTCTTCGTCCCTGCTTACACGTTACATTTATAATATCTGTTAATGTTTAATAGTAATAGGGTTGCCTATTATCCATGTTGTGTTGTGATGTGCATAGGCCTATGTAGGTAGGTCCAAAGTCAGAATTTTGACTATACATTCAGAAACTAATAATGAATTCAGTTTTGTGTATTGAAAAAGACTTGGATTTAACCAAATCATAAGACGGATTTTTCGGTGTGATTTCTATCGTTCGTTCAAATTCGTGTCGTACCGTCCACTAGATGGCAACACGAATGGACTGATCTATGTTGGTCCATTCCTGGGGAAGATGTTTTTAATCTTAGTTGATGCCCATTCTAAGTGGATAGCCTAGAGGCATATCCAGTAAATCCGTATCCGTTGCTAACACAATGCTAAAATCATAAATCAGATGTAGGCTATGTACAATAACATTACGAATCGTAATTACATTACCAATTCAACATGGTTTCCCACTGTAAAATGATCTGGGCTTATTTATTTATTTATGAAATTCCTTTCATCCAAACGGCATGAGACATGAGACATGTCTGATGCATGACAAAGGCAGACAAAGGCATGAGGCATGAGACTTTGTGACTTTTCCTACTCTTGCTATACTTCATACTTCTGTGCAATAAAATTGCTTTAAAAAATATTATAATATTAATTTGGTAATAAACCCAAAGGCAAAACACGCGATAAGTGACCATTCACGATGAGCGCTGCTCTTATGATCTTAACGCCGACTTCTCTGATTGGATCCCACTTCAGAAAAAAAACAACGTGTTTTTATTATTATTTTAACAACTTCGAAAACACAATGGCAGATTTTAAACGAACACATACATGTATACATTATTGCAAAAGTATTATTGTATTAAAGGCTCATTTAGTAGGGACTTTTATTATGAAACCGTAGTCATGGTAATATGCCGTTAGTGAGCATTGCACAGTAGCAGAGCCCGTCTACGGAGAGCCTGCCCACTCCCTATTAAGTCCTATTGTACCGAATTTTGGTTGTAGTTCCACCAGAGATCCACAGGGGGCGATCGCCCATGAGTGCAAAATGAATGGGAGTCTATGGGGCTAGACGGCTAAATGTGTCTCTTTCATCCGATTGCCGTTGAGAAATCTCAGATTTGATTCTAGGTTTTGCAAGTTCAACATGGGTTATAGGTCGAAAGTTGAATGAACGAGTACTTATGTCCTTTCGATTTCTTACAAGTTGAGTTGTTGTTGCCCATAACACGCTAGCATTCTGCTAATGAACGCTGATTGGTCAGTGAAGGACTGATTACGACCAGAGATACCGCTTGATGGCATCGTGGCATCCGAAGCGGGACCAGAAACAAACAAAACAAAAACTCTTCTAGCACGTGTGTTTACCTGTGTCAGCTGTGTTGTCGATGCCTTGAGTGAAAAGAAAGTGCAGAGCGCGAACGCACCAGAGTGACTGAAGGATTGCCGTAAAGCAGTATCTCTGGTCGTACGATGTGTATGACGTCATTGACACTTTAAAAGACTTTTTAAAGCAAATAAGTGACTCAAAAAAATCTAACACCCAGCAATGTGTAATTTTTTTGCATCTCCTTTCGAATACAACATTCAAATTACTAGACAAACAATTATATCCTGAGAAAAGTGGATTTTGATGTGTATAGCGCCATAGACCTCCATTCATTCTGCACTCGTCCTGTGAGCGCCCTCATATGGAATCAGAGTGGAACTGCAATCAGTTCAGAAGCCGGAAGTGTACTGAAAGTGAAACTTCTCGCCTTATTAGACATTCTCTGACAGTAGTTAGTTGAGCTTCCGCTATCTGCTGTGTCTGTGTGATCTGTTCGAGCTGTCAGCTGTAAAGTTGTTGATTCCTGTCTACAGTGATTGCTGCAGATGGAATATCACAATGTTAGTCACTGACCTCAAAGTAAGACAATTTTATTATATCTGTGTTAAACGTGATCTGAATGATCTGAACGAAATGAATGTTCTGCTAGTTAACTGGAGATGTTTTATTTATTTGTGTAAGGGACATGTGAATGTTGTAGTTATTTCACAAGTTTTGACGCGTATCTTCTTGCCTTGTGTTCACACTCGAAATCCATATAATTCGTTCATCACTGTTTATTCTTCCAAACCAACAAAGAATCACGTTTCATACAGCATAATCATCGTGTGCAGCGATGTCTTCTCAACAACTTGTTTGTAGAGATACTATACTTACAAGGCAATTTATGCTATAATAAACGGTCAAAAACTTTGTGTTCTCCCAACGAGCATCTGCACTTATTGCATGAGCTTCAAACCTTTTTTACATGTGCTACAAAATGGACGTTACTGAACATGCGCAGTAAGAACAAATATAAAGTAAAGAAGTATATTCAACAGGAAATGACTAATTAACAAATAATAATTGTATCAATTTTACATAATAAAAATATGAAAATATAAATTTTGAAATATGAAATATGGCTCTTACATTTCCGGCCCCTAATTGACAGGCAGGCAGACTGACAATTACCTTTTCAACAAAAACAATGGAGCCATACTGAAATAATATTTACATTATACATCACTTTAGAAACTTTAAGTGCCCATTATCAATTTTGAACTGTCCATTTCTTTGTGTGGCATAGAAACAGTCCTTGATATTGAAGAGTATTTAACAGTCCATTTCACAGATAAGGCACAACTTATCAACAGGCCTTTCCAATGTATTGGTCTTAGTTTTAACCAACACACGTCTTACCAGTCCTTTGTTATCTGGAAATACTTTCATGATTCTACCAAAGACCCATGAATTTCTTGGTGAAGAGTCATCTATTATCAGGACGACATCGCCAACTGCAAGATTTTTCTTTACTTGATTCCATTTTTGACGCTCTTGGAGTAAGGGCAAATATTCACGCACCCATCGCTTCCAGAATAGGTCAGCAAGATACTGAATTTGCTTCCACTTGCGCCGTGCATATACATCTTGTTTTTGGAAAAGTCCAGGCGGTAAGGCTGGTTTTCTTTTCATTAATAACAGGTGATTAGGTGTCAAGGGTTCAAGATCTGTTGGATCATCGGTTGTAATGGTAAGTGGTCTGTCATTTATTATTGCTTCCACTTCACACAGGAATGTATGCAAGCTCTCATCATTAAGTGTTTGTTCTTTCAGCACAGATCTCAGGATTTTTCTAACAGACCTTATCTGTCTTTCCCATACTCCACCGAAATGAGATCCAGAAGGTGGGTTGAATATCCATTGTATTCCTTTCTGCATGAGAGTGCTTTCGATTTTTGATTGGTTCCATTGTTGAATGGCCTTACGCAGTTCAGTCTCAGCACCAATGAAATTAGTACCGTTGTCACTTCTCATGATTGACACCTGCCCTCTCCTGCACACAAAGCGTCGGATGGCATTTAAACACGAGTCTGTGTCCAGCGTATGTGCAACTTCAATATGCACAGCTCTTGTTGTTAAGCAGGTAAACAATACGCCATATCTTTTAACATTACTTCTACCTTGTCTGACTTCAAACGGTCCAAAGTAGTCTACCCCAACATTGGTGAAGGGTGGTTGATCTGGCATTATTCTGTCGTGTGGCAGCTCTGACATCTTCTGCTCTACAGCCTTTGCTCTAATCTTTCTACATGTCACACATCTGGAGAGAAACTTCCTGACAATGGAGTTTGCAGAAGGAAGCCAGAACTTTTGTCGCAACTTTGAAAGCATATAGTTCCTTCCACAATGTCCAATTCTCTCATGAATGTCTCTTAAGATTAAAGTTGTGACATGAGAATATTTGGGTATAATGATAGGATGCTTCACATGCTCAGGCATTGCAGATCTACCAAGACGACCTCCAACTCTTAGCAATTCATCCTGAAGTATTGGATCCAGTTTAGAAAGGCAACTGTTCTTTTTAACAGATGGATTACCCTTTTGCAATGAAGAAATTTCTTCTTTGAATACTTGACTTTGACTGAATTTGATGATTTCATTTTCAGCCCTTGTTAAGTCTTGCATTGTTAGAGCTTTGCAGTTTTCTGCTGTGGATTTTGTCTCACAACTCTGAACTTCTTTGTCTTTGGCTGTTTTGCTGCGCTGTATAATTATCTCCTTAAAACGAAGGATCCATGCCACAGCTCTCTTTAATTTGTACCAATCAGAGTAATAATTGATCAAATTGTTCACAGCATCTGTGCCATCCACTGCACACACAAGGTTCACTGAAGCTAAGTGTTTAACCTCACTGTCATCCATTTTTGTTGATAAGTCATGATTTGTTTCAGGCCACTTATTCTCTGGTTCTTTGAGAAAAGAAGGACAGTGGATCCAACTCATGTTTTTCATGAACTTTTCACAAGTAAGTCCCCTGGATGCACAATCAGCCGGGTTCATTGAGGTGTTGACGTACCTCCACTGCTGTGGTTTGGTCGACTCCCTTATAACGGCAATCCTGTTGGCCACAAACGTTTTGAAACGCAGACCTTCATTGTCAATATATCTCAAAACAGTGGTACTATCAGTCCAAAATACAGATTCAAGCAATTCCAGTTCCAGTTCATCTTTCAGCATTTTGTCTGTGTTAACAGCAACAACTGCAGCAGTCAACTCCATACGTGGAATGGTGGTCTGCTTCAACGGTGCCACACGTGACTTCCCCATCATGAAGGCACAATGTGCGAGTCCATCAGTGTTTAACAGTCTGAGGTATGACACAACTCCATATCCCACTTCGCTAGCATCTGAGAAGTGATGTAGTTGTGCGGAAGTTGAAACTCCAAAGTCAACAGGTTTTATACATCTTGGCACACTGAAGTCAGTCAATTGATTTAGCCCTCGTAACCAGGCAATCCACTTTTCTGCACACTGTTCTGGTATGTTGTCGTCCCATGCAAGCTTTTCTTTGCACAACTGCTGCATTAGAATCTTTGATGGCAATATGACAGGTGCGAGAAAACCCAATGGGTCATAGATGGAGCTTGTGACTGACAGGATTCCTCTTCTTGTTACAGGTCTTTCTTTCAAACTGATTTTGAATTTGAACACATCTGAATTGACACACCATAACACCCCTAATGCTCTCTCAGCAGGAAGTGCATCCCGGCTCAAATCCAAGTCTCTTACATCTTCAACTCTCTCACCTTCAGGAACAGAGGCTAACAATGCACGACTGTTGCTTGCCCATTTTGTAAGATGAAATCCTCCGCTCGTACAAAGTTTTGTGAGATCATTGTACAAGGCAATTGCTTCAACATGACTTGAAACAGACTTTAAGCAGTCGTCTACATAAAAGTTCTTAAGAACTGTGTGAACTGCTTCAACAGATGATTTGCTGCGATTTTCTTCTGCTGTCTTCCTAAGAGCGAAATTAGCTACACTTGGAGATGATTTTGCTCCAAAGAGATGGACAACCATCTTGTACTCTTCCAAGGTTTGATCTACATTTCCATCTGGCCACCATAAGAAGCGGAGCATGTCACTGTCTTTTTCAGGAACTCTCACCTGGTAATACATAGCTTCGACATCTGCCATCATGGCAACTGACTCTTGTCTGAAGCGGGTGAGCACTCCAATGAGTGAATTTGTCATGTCTGGACCCTGTAATAGCTCACTATTTAAAGACACTCCCTGGAAACTTGCAGCACAGTCAAACACCACCCTCAGCTTCTTCTTCTGAGGATGGTACACCCCATGGTGAGGTATATACCAGACTTGACCATCTTGACGACTTAAGTGTGATGAAGGCACCTTGACTGCGTAACCTTTGCTCAGCATGCCATTCATGAAGTTTTTGTACTCTTCATGAAAGGAGTGATTTTTTTGGAGTTTCCTTTTGAGATTTAGCACTCGCTGGACAGCTGCACTTCGATTGTTAGGCATTTGGACAACCGTTTTCTTGATTGGAAGGTCAATGTAATAGTGACCATTAGAAAATTGCACTGAATTAGATACAGACTCCACAAACTGGTGATCTATCTGTGATAATTCGGTTTTGTCATCGCAATTTCTTTCGGGAAAATCATGATTGTACTGTTGTATCAGCATTTGTTCCACACTCTCCAGGGAAATTCTGTTGACTGTAACGCTTGTTTGTGCACAGTCATGCAGGCTGTCTTCAGGTTCTCTAAGAGGTCCATTCAAAATCCATCCAAGGGCAGTCTTTACTGCATATGGCCCATTGTGCTTACTATTTATTACTCTCCATGGTTCCAGAAGCTTGAACTCCTTGTTCCCTATGAGGATCTCCACTCCAGCATCAATGTGAGGCAACTTCACTTCACTGAGGTACGGCCATTTGTCAACTTCGTGTTGTTGTGGAACGTTTTCCATTGAAACTGGTATGCTCTTTTGTGTAAACACTTTGGAAAGTTCAATGAAGTTGTTCTCTTCCAATCCACTCACTTCCAAGTCAGTGAGCATGTAACTTTCCACTCGTTTGCTTGAGTTCATGGTGCTTAGCATCATGTCAATCTTTCTGCCTTGGACATTCAACTGTCTTGCTAGTGCCTCAGTACAAAAGGTGGCAGAGCTGCCTGGGTCCACAAAGGCATACACTTCCACGCACTTGTCACTTTTTTTTGACTTTATCTTGACAGGTACTATTGCAAGAACACAGTCGTCTCCGGCCCCAGTGCAGGCACTTGTCTCGTGACTCATTGTGGTGGGTAAAGTGGTAACTTCAGTTTTATCAACTTTTACCATTTCCTTCTCAGGAATCTTGTCTTGTGTGGTTAAATGTAACATACTAGGATGTCTCTTTGAGCACAGCTGACATGTGCTTCTTCTGTTACAATCTTTGCTTAAGTGTCCTTTGACTAAGCATCCAAAACAAAATCCATTCTTTCTTAAAAAGTCAAATTTGTCTTTATATGGCTTAGCACCAAACTGATAACATTGCTCCAATGTATGGCTTTTCTCACAGAATGCACAAGGTTTAGTGAAAGCACTGATAACTGGTGCACTGTTGCTTTTCATCATTGTCAAGTCTTTTTGGGCTTCGCCAACCTGTTTTAAGTCAGTTGCAAAACTACTACTTCCTTTTCCTTCTCTTTTCAGCTTAGCTCCTTGAAAAGACTTGTTGGTGTGTTTTTTATCACCTGCCAAAGCATCCAGATCTCCAAATAGTGGGTTTGATATTACCTTTGCTTGACGATCAACAAACTCAACCAACTGAGTGAACTTGGCTCTTCTTCTATTGTGCTCCTCATACTCGTAAGCATGGGCTCTCCATCTTTCACGCAACTTGTAGGGCAATTTTGAGATAATAATCCTCATGTTGGTAGGATTATCCAACTCATCCATGTATTCAATGTCCTCCATTACATTGCGACAAGTAACCAGGAACAATGAAAATGCACTTAAAGATTTTCCATCCTCTGACTTTATTTCAGGCCATTTAAATGCCTTTTGCATTAAGGCTGTCGCAATTTTCAACTCATTTCCAAACTTCTCATGCAAGAGTCTCATTGCTTCTGCATAACCACGATCATTTGGCATGTGCTGGCAGCTTTTGACAATGTCTCTGGGCTCACCTCTAGTGTACTGCTCCAGAAAGTACAACTTGTCAGCATTACTGTCAACTCTGGAGTCAACAGCATGTTCAAACGCCTTCATAAAAGATCTGAACTCAAGTGGATCTCCATGAAACAAAGTAACCTCACGTTGAGGTAAACAAGACATTTGTTGGTTCTTCACAAGCATTGCTGTGATGTCTGTCTGGCGTTGCATCACTCTTTGAAATTCTGATGTATCAGTGTTACCGCACAATGTTTCATTGACTGGTGTTGACCATTCCTTTGCAGTGTTTGTTTTCTTAGGTCTGACACTTGCAGGTATACTTGAGTGAACTGCTTCAGGACGTGATAGCATTTTTCCACCCCTTGATCTTACACTATATTCATCATATTCATAATGCTCCTGTTTTGGAATGACTACATCGGCTGCTTGGATGGCCACATTTTGATCTGCATACTGTAGTTGTTCTTCACAATCTTTATACACTTTAATTTTAGCATTAGACATTGCAAGAGCCGTTTCTATTTCCAACTTTTCCATTTCAGCCTTTAACTTTGCTTCTTTCATTTCCAACTCCTGTCTTTCTTTTAGAGCGGCTGCTTTAGCCAACAAAGCTGCTCTGTTAGCTTGTTCCTTAAGACGAGCTGATGATGCTGTTGATATGGATGATTTTTTGGAAACAGATGCTGTTCCACTTCCTGACTTATTAGACGTGACCGTCCTGGATGACACCATTGACACACTGTCCATTGGTGAGACTTCATTATCACAGATTTGAGACATCTTAATGCACTGTTTAGTTTCCTCAATCCATGACTTCGCTTTCTCCATGAACCTTTTGCAGCATAGTAATTTAGGCTGAAACCAGAAATCCTGATCAGCATCATGCTCTTCATCTTTCAAATACAGCAACACTGTTGCATTACTTTCAATAAATTCTTCAAACATCCGTTTGTAGAGTTTAAACTGCTTGTTTTCAACATCATTCAAGTTGGAAATGTTCTCCATAAGCAATTCAATCTCATTTGATTTTGCAGTTAATTGTCTCAACTTGCCTCGTCTGGCGTTTATCTGGTTGTGAAGCTTCTCTTCCAAACCCTTGTCCGTTAACGCCCTCTTGCGTTCAGATCGCGTAACAACATCTTCGTCGTCGTCGTCTTTTTTGTCCGCCATTTGTAACACTTCAAGACGTGCAATTTTACTTACAATCAAAGTTACACAACTAACACTTCTTGCAAGCGATAATATGATCGATCTTCATTCATTCATAAATCCAATGTCCTGCACAGCACTATTTGGCCACAACAAGCGAAGCGAGTCTTTCTGACGTCTCAAGCACGGTCTTCCATTAACGTGCAATGACGTGCGCACTTGTAAACACACTTAAATAACGGAGAAAGTTTTTGACTTACAAGTAAGGGACATGTGAATGTTGTAGTTATTTCACAAGTTTTGACGCGTATCTTCTTGCCTTGTGTTCACACTCGAAATCCATATAATTCGTTCATCACTGTTTATTCTTCCAAACCAACAAAGAATCACGTTTCATACAGCATAATCATCGTGTGCAGCGATGTCTTCTCAACAACTTGTTTGTAGAGATACTATACTTACAAGGCAATTTATGCTATAATAAACGGTCAAAAACTTTGTGTTCTCCCAACGAGCATCTGCACTTATTGCATGAGCTTCAAACCTTTTTTACATGTGCTACAAAATGGACGTTACTGAACATGCGCAGTAAGAACAAATATAAAGTAAAGAAGTATATTCAACAGGAAATGACTAATTAACAAATAATAATTGTATCAATTTTACATAATAAAAATATGAAAATATAAATTTTGAAATATGAAATATGGCTCTTACAATTTGTATTGGTACATTCGTGCCGCGAGATGTTTCAAAAGTGGTGGGGACAATATCGACATCAGCAAAAATTGGTGGGGATCCACCCACCCGTCCCACCCGCAAATTACGCCTATGCTGACTAAAGACTTTCAAGCTGCCTTGGGTGTTCAACCTTATGATACTGATGTTGTGTCAATGGATGCTGATATTAAAATGCCAGAATCACTCAGTACGTCGACAACACTTAATCAATTCCAGCTGTAGATAACTGGGAGCCTGAGAGTTCGAAATCTGGATGTCAAAGAAATCAATTGCCAGATTCACCCAATGCTCAAAGAATGCCTGAATTGACTCAAACTACAGATAGAAAGGAGCCTGAGAGTGCACCCTCTGGCTGTCTACGACGCTCAGTAAGAGAGAGGAAACCACAGCATATCTTAAAGACTTTGTGACATAAGAAATAGTGTCATCAAAAAGAACTTTAGAACCTATAGAATTATGAATGTTGCGAATTGTATGATGTTAAAAAAGAAAAGAAAAAAAGAATAAAAACAAGAAAATCACCACTGTAAAATTGTCCTAGAAGATTTTGTGTCTTGGGGAAGGATTGCCTATGAGTTAAATGTTAGGGGAAATGTTGTATGTTAAGGGTGGTGTTTGGTTTGTCCAGTAGGGGGCGGTGGCGCACTGTGTTTGTGGGCTGTGGCAGTGTTAAACCCAGAGAAGAGACGAGTCCTATTAAAAAGAGACCATCCAGAAGTTTTTCCTTGGTATCTACGATACAACAGTAATAATGACTTAACATCTCATAATAATGAAAACTTTCTTGTAATAATGAGAAAGTTTTTCGTATAATTATGACTTAACATCTCATAATAATGAGAAACTTTATTTAAAGTTTATAAATAATGAGAAATTAAATAAACAAATAAACAAATTGTTAATTAAATAAACAAAATTATGAGATGTTAAGTAATAATTATGAGAAATTCTCTAAGAACGTAGAGAGTTATACAGGCATCTAGTGCTAACACCATGAAATGACGTTTTATTAGAGTTTTTGGCGCTAATAATGTAATTTGTCAAAAATTGGATTTAAAAGGCCTACACTATATTAATCTAAAATACTGCATTAATTGAAAAAATATTTTAAAAAAATAAGAAAACTTTTTTTTAATTAATTTCAATGGCAAAAATTAACCATATTATTGTATAAATATTAATAAATACCATCAAATCCTCTCAAAATGCAAAAGAAAAAATATTATTGAACAAAAATATATTACATTGGTTTTACTAGGGTGGAGGAAGTTCCATTTTCAGGTGACCAGCCTTTATTATTATTATTGCAGAGATGGGGTTTGGGGCTGGGTCCGTGAGATTGTTTCTGGGGATTCACTTTTTATTTTGCCTACCTTTTGTCTTCTGCATTCTCCTTACCATTGTCTCCTGTTCTTCCCTCAGACTCGTCCCCCAGAAACAGTCCCACGGACCCAGCCAGCCCCAAACCCAATCTCTTAAAAATTAATAAAGGCTGCACTGTTAAATGTCGCTGTAGATTTAGCAGCACAGTACTGTAATAACCTACAGTACAATACTGCATTTCTATATTACAGTAAAGTACCGTAATTTGCATTGTATTGTGGGTAATTTTGTTTGGGCGGGAACATTTTACAGTAAATTTTAGTGTTGCTGTAACCTAGCTGTAACCTGGCTGTAAAATGCCTGGCAAAAATACAGGGTTGCTGTAAACAGAGAGCGCGCGCGCGCCGCCCGACTGACGTCAGAGCACAACTGCAGCAGGCAGACGCAGATCACTCGCTGGAGCTCACTCTGCGGATATCTGGAAATTTGGTAAGTTAATTTTGAATTTTATAATAAGGTTTTAGGATTTTACACTATAGTGTACAAATGACAGTGGAAGTTTAGCCAGCGACGGTTGCAAAAACACCGTTAGTTAGAGCTGCTCTTTCACCCCGATGCTTGTCACGACATTTTCAAATCTAACTCGAGATTTGAACATTGAATAAACATTACCTTACGGTTTATTTCGACCAAAACAGACTTGGTGATTGTTTGAAAGGTGGAAGGACAAATCGAGGTGGTTATTAACGTTAAATGTGTTATACGATGGTCTGCGAGATAAAATTACTGCATTTGACATTGTACGTTTGAAGGATCTTATGATAACTAAAATGTCTGTTATCTGATCGTTTCCATAACATCCGAGCCCGTCAGTGGTAAAAACAAGCACTTATAATAGACATAACGTTATTTTGCTCAAACTGCTATATTTGCAGTCCGTTTCTCGGATGGCGAACTTGATGATGTAATGATTTTACGAACTTTTATGATAAATACTGGACCAAATTTAATTAGTCGTTTAGAAACAAAAACACATGAAAACACGTGTTAAAAATACTGCACTTTCCTTTGCAACGCAAGATGGGTGATTTGGTCTAAGAGAGATTGGCAATTGGTACCAGTTTAGCCTTTTATTTCATTTCTATTTAGGCGGGATACCCAGTTCTGTAGCATTGTGATTTGTAATGACAAATAATGATTACTATAATAATTAAAAATATGAATAAAGTGTGTAAATTGTTTAAAAAAAACTATCAGAGTTAATAATGATCTATTAGGCAACAAAGACAAGTAAAATGCATGCCAAAAAAGCAAGTTAGAATATTTAGAGAGGTCAAGTGAAGCTTAAAGTGAACGTGAAGCTTATTTTTATTAACCTAGATGTATTGTAATGTAAAGCAGATGTATGAAATATATGTCCTCAACAAGAAACATAACAGTTAACTGAATAATATGTATTTTGATTTCTTACAGCTCTACAGTGTGGGCCAATTTTATTTGCAGCCTGGAAAGGAGTTTTCTGTAAGTATTAGCCATGTTAATACAATGTTTTAAACTTAAAGTTTAAAAATCTAAAGGTTACATTTTTTTTAAATTTTTTTTATTGGCTGTTTTTTTTTTTTTTTTTTTTTTTTACAGAATTTTCTTTTACAATTTATCTCTTTCACTGTCTGCTCATCTTTATTGGTGCTGTGGATAACAGGTTTTGTCATACGTGTTTTTGTGTGTCATGTCTTTTTCAGTTTTGGTCACCGCCAGGTTCCAGTACCACCTCAGCTACAGCTGCAAGTCATGCAGTTTCTCAACCTCTCACACCGACTTTTTGGGACTTTGGCTTATTCACCATATCCCCCAGAGTTAGATAAGTGAAGTCCATATTTACCCTTTTCATCTCCGTGCGTGCTGTAACTCTGTCTGATGCACCCACCGCTAGCCTAGCTTAGCACAAAGACTGGAGGTAAACGGCTCCAGCTAGCATACTGCTCC
This sequence comes from Abramis brama, assembly GCF_963993115.1. Lineage (NCBI taxonomy): Eukaryota > Metazoa > Chordata > Actinopteri > Cypriniformes > Leuciscidae > Abramis > Abramis brama. Next base: position 29,908,245 of record NC_139977.1, on the reverse strand, counting down.
CAATAAGTGACAAAATAACGCCATCATTTTCCTATTTACATGTTGTGATTTGTATAGTCACAGTGTGTACAAATAACAAGGTCACATGAGACACAACCATCTTCTAACCGTACACATACTGGGAACTATATTCTCAGAAGGCGAAGCACTACTACATGGGCGGAGTGATTAGTGCAACACTCTGAGCGAACTCTGCTCCTCACCTGAGCAGCTTCTCAGGTGCTGCGAGCAAATCACTCCGCAGAAGTAGCAGTGCTTCGCCTTCTGAGAATATAGTTCCCAGTATGTATACGGTTAGAAGATGGTTGTGTCTCATGTGACCTTGTTATTTGTACATGCTGTGACTTTACAAATCATAACATGTAAATAGGAAAATGTTGGCGTTATTTTGTCACTTATTGAGCAGTATGCTAGCTGGAGCCACTTACCTCCAGTCTTTGTGCTAAGCTAGGCTAGCGGTGGGTGCGTCAGACAGAGTTACAGCACGCACAGAGATGAAAAGGGTATGTATGGACTTATCTAACTCTGGGGGATACGGTGAATAAGCCAAAGTCCCAAAAAGTCGGCATGTTCCTTTAACTATCCCTTTAAAAGCTGTTTACCTGTAAAGTGCTGGTGTACTGGACATGCAGTGTTCCTAAATGAAATGTTTTTTTCACAAATACACAATAGTGTAATTGATTAATAAAAAATGTTTTTGACAAAACATTGTTTGGATTGATTGATTTGCAGTTATTCTGAAGTTGCCGTATAATATTATTACCTGTAAATGTATATACTGTAATAACTACATATTATATAAATATAATAAAATCATTATTAGTAATTTGAAAATTATAATATTTAGCAATAATGTGTCAATATAGATATTACAGTACAATACTGTATAATTAATTACAGCAGAAGCAGAAACATTACAAAAATACAGTAAAGTGCTGTTTTGTAGTTTACAGTACTGATCTTGTGTACTGTAAAGTAAATTCCAGTACAGTTACTGTAAATCAAAATACAGTAACTTGCTGGCAACCTTGCTGCCAGTACTGTACTGTAAAAATACAAGAAAATTGTTAACAGTGTGGTTTCTAAAGTACTTCTTCCTGCCTCTACGTATTAATGCTCATGGGTAGCCTAAATGGGTCCCATTCAGACTTTAACATCAAGTATTTTACTGTTATGTGTCAACAAGATTCAACAAGACTGTTGTGGTATTTATGCAAATTAGCACATTCGTAATTAGATTATGCACTGTTTGTCCATGTTAACAAACAGTTTCAAAAAAACTTGTAATACATTTTTTGTTTGTCTTGATGTAAGTAATCAACTCAGTAATTTTCATGGTGATTTCTAAAGGTTAAAATTTGTACCCTATTTAAGTAATAAAAATAATGAATAGGCTATATTTGGGTCTTTTTCGAAACTTTCCCCTAATGGGGTTCTTCGGGACTCAGGACATATTGAGGATACAAAATTAGTTGAGTTTGCTTCTGTTGAAATTTGTTCAACCTTTTTTTCATAAAATGACTGGACTAAAACAGTTTAGATGTTTTTCGGTTGGTTCTATGGTGTAACCGACTAAAAATTCGGGCACAACAGGGCTGAAAACATTCAATGGTCAAAGGAATTTTTTCCTCTTGTAAAACAAGTAACTATCAAAAAACCACCACTACTTCCTTGAGAAAATGAAACTGATGAGAAAATGAAACTTATGAGAAAATGAAACTTATGATTCTGTTCAAGGTTGCATCATGTCCCTCACAGTGTGTAGGTGTTATACTACTGAACTGCAGCTATTGTAATACTTTATTGTTTAAGCTTGTGTCCTGGCTTCACAATAACTTCCAATCCTCCTCACTGAATGGTAATCCCTAAAGACTTTTTATTTAAATGGAAATTTTCTTCTGCAGAAAAAAAGAAGATACTTCTGTGTTCTACAGAAGAAAGAAATTCATACAGGTTTTGAATGAAATGAGGATGAGTAAATTATGACAGAATTTCCATGTCTGGGTCAACCATCACTTTAAGAAGGTTGGTTTAAGTAGACCTATACATTTCTTACAATTCTTAAACTTTCCTTTATCTTTAATTGGCAAGTACATTATGTAAGAATAAGTTTCTGTTTCAAGAAATGTTTACCTGTGTTAAGGTTAATGTTTCGTTTTCTCATGAGGATCCTCCCCTTTTGATTAACTATAAAATGGCACTGAAACAGACACATTATTTCATTCTCCTCCTGATCGAATATGGATCTGCAAATCTCAGTTTTTCTCTGTTCATTGCTGTAGAACTCTGATGTGACATTTTATGAAATAAAATACTACATCACCATTTTCCTGCAGTCATATTTAATAAAGCATGTCATGCTGTAAATAATTCTGATAAAACCGCAATAATAAAAATATCTTATTTCTTAAAGGGGTATATCATCAGTTATATCATCAGTCAATCAGCCCATTTCATATATTGAATAATTTCTATTTACAAGTGTATGTAAATGAGATCCTGTATCTTCAGAATCTTATGGTGTTAAATTACTATTTTATTGGCAAGGAGGACTCTTTTTCTCAGTTTGCAGTTAATGGGGGTCCTGATAAATCATTTCCTGTTAAACTAAAATTATTTTGTATGGTAATGCTTTTATTGATGTTATCTGGGAATGTTCAGCCAAATCCTGGGGCTACTACATCTATTCTTTGTTTGCCCACTCCCTCAGATTTTAAAAGTAGAACAGGTCTTGGGTTTATACATTTAAATGTTAGGAGTTTAGTTCCTAAATTGGATACGATTAAGATTTGGGTGAATGAGACAAATGCTGACATAGTTGTTCTTACTGAAACCTGGCTTAAAAAATCTATAACTGACGATTTGATTTTTATTTGAGAGATGAAAATATTTTTTCACAGTGTGTGTGTATATATATATTCCTCAAGCTTGAGAATGTGATCAAAATGATGAAACTCACTCTGATGTGTTTATTAAAGATTCAGTTTTTGTCTTTCACAATGTCTCAGGTCTAGTTTATAATTTCAGAGAAAATGAAACTGTTGATTATGATTCTGTTTAAGGTTGCACAGGTGTACAACACAAGGGGTGTGTACTGTAGGTGTTATACTACTGAACTGCAGCTATTGTAATACTTTGTTGTTTAAGCTTGTGTCCTGGCTTCTCAATAACTTCCCATCCTCCTCACTGAATGGTAATCCCTAAAGCCTTTTTATTTCAATTGAATTTTTCTTCTGCAGAAAAAAAGAAGATACTTCTTTGTTCTACAGAAGAAAGAAATTCATACAGGTTTTGAATGACATGAGGATGAGTAAATTATGACAGAATTTCCATGTTTGGGTCAACCATCACTTTAAAAAGGTTGGTTCAAGTAGACCTATACATTTCTTACAATTCTTAAACTTTCCTTTATCTTTAATTGGCAAGTACATTGTGTAAGATTAAGTTTCTGTTTCAAGAAATGTCTACCTGTGTTAAGGTTAATGTTTCGTTTTCTCATGAAGATCCTCCCCTTTTGATAAACTATAAAATGACACTGAAACAGACACATTATTTCATTCACCTCCTGATCGAATATGGATCTGCAAATCTCAGTTTTTCTTTTGTTCATTCTCTTCACTGCAGGTACGAAGACAAATAATGTTTGTGATGTTACTGGGTACAAATACAGATCATTGATGTCTCTTTCTCTCTGTTTTATTCCTAAAGGACATTCTCTCAGCTGTTATCAATGCATGAGTCCGACGGGTTCTTGTGCAGGACAAACGGTTAAAACATGTCCAAGTGGATATTCTCAGTGTGAGAGTGCAACAATAATAGCACAAGCTGGTAAGTCCAATAGGATTGAAATGTACAGTTATTTGACTGATAGAGACTGTGTTAATTTACTGGTGCTGCAACAGAACAGCTACTCCTTTTTCTGGCGCAGAATATTCAACATATATTTCTGATATTTCATTTATGATTTTGTATTTAAAAAATGGTTTGAAATGAGAAAAATGCTCAATTTTGACATTTATAAATACATTTACCATTAAACTAATGTGCAGTTGAACTGGTCTTTCCTGTATCATTCATATTTTAGGTGACATTACTTCTAAAGTGAAGGCTAAAGATTGTGCAGTTGACTGTCAAAGTGGGTCCATGAGTTTCGGCATTGTAAAGATGACGACTTCCTGCTGTAACACAAACCAGTGTAACGTCCAAGATGCTCCAGGTATTGTACTTCACTGATCATACAAATATCTTCTTTAAAGTCAACATTCAATTTACTTCCATATGAGATTCAGTCAGAAAATAAAAAGCATGGTGTGGATCATCTGTGATGAACTGATTGAATGGAGCTGCAAAAAGAGTGTTGTTTCATTAGATATTTTGTACAGAAAATAAAATAAAAGGATACATGTTTTCCTCCTGTAGAACCCTCTAACATCCCCAATGGAAGGAAATGTTTCTCTTGTGATGGACAGAGCTGCTCAAACACAGTGGACTGTTCAGGGACTGAAGATCGCTGCATTAAAGCAACAGGTGAGGATCTGGAAATGGAAACAAATTAAAGTCATTATCTTTTAAACTGTCTTAGGTTTAAACATTTGATAAAGATCACATGTTCTCCAGCTTAGACTGAATCAACCATTGTTTTCTTTCTTTTCATCAGGGACTTTTGGAGGTCAGTCATTGGTTGTAAAAGGCTGTGCATCTAAATCTATTTGTGACGCCACATCAGTCAGTAGTGTTGAGGGCATCTCATGTTGTGAGGGGAACCTGTGTAACGGGGCTCAGAGTGTCACCCAGAGCTTCCTGTTCCTCTGCTGTTCTCTGCTCTCCTACTTCATGATGCACTGAATACAGCAGATCTTCACATTCTGCAGTGTGACACGCTGTACTGAATATAGTATTTTTTTGTACTACCATTGGTGTTCTGATGTGATTTTTTTTTTTGCTGTAGAACTCTGATGTGACATTTTATGAAATAAAATACTACATCACCCTTTTCCTGCAGTCATATTTAATAAAGCATGTCATACTGTAAATAATTCTGATAAAACCGCAATAATTAAAATATCTTATTTCTTTAAGGGGTAGTTCATAACATGAAAATCATTTACTCCCCCTGGTGTTGTTCTAATGCAGTATGCCCTTCTTTCTTTTTCGGACCACAAAAGGAGACATAAAAAAAATGTCCAGCATCAAGCTTTTAAAAAAGATGCAGAGAATGATCCCGACATGTGTCATATATTCCAACTCTTCTGGGGGTATATGATGGGTTTGGTGAAAAACAAACCGAAATGAATGTATTATTTAATGAAAATCCTGACCTTGGCCGTTGGTCTTCTGTCCACGGCGCACATTCATGACATTCTATTAGTGCCGCATTTCATTTTGACTCGAGAAATCAAGATTAATAAAAGCTCGACATGAAATACAATGGTTTTAACATACTGTGACTCACTATGTCATGGGCATGACAAACTAAGGGGGCTTTCACACTCGGCACGTTTGCTGCGGTCCGAGTCTGAGCGCGATTGTTCCCGGTGCCCCCCAACAGTTTAGGGATATCAACATTCTAGCATGTAGAGACACTGTATCAGCTCTTATGATTATGAAGACTGGAAAAGCTAGTAGTCATCAAGAAATATTATATGAAATCTTGTTTATAAATTCAAGGGTACAAGGGAAAAATATTACATACATGTGGATACCAGCACATGTGGGCATACAGGGAAATGAGAAAGTTGATAGATTGGCAAAAAAGGCAACAAAAAAAAGAGCATGTTGACATTGAAATTAAATGGTCAAAATCAGAATAAGGGAAGAGTCTAGTGTGGAAAAAGGTAATGGAAATATGGCAACATCAACAATGGGATCATAAAAGTAAAGAAAGACATCTATACATGATTCAAAATAAAGTAGCCGTTATAAGAGAGATGACAAATAGAAGGAAAGAACAAGTTGTAGTAACAAAACTTAGGATTGGGCATTGTAAGTTAAATGGAACTCTTTGTGTGTTAGGAAAACATCCCACAGGTCAATGCGATGAATGTCAAGAGGAGGAATGTCACATTTTTATGTTACACAGGAAATTTACTAGCCTGACGTCGTCATACTCAGATTCTAGTCAGAATATGAGTCTGATACTGCTCCATTGGGCTGTGATTATGGGGTGTAGGAAAGAAAATGCCTCTGCACTCAATTGGATAGACCTACAACCAATCAGAGCAATGGAGTAAGTGACGCATGTTCTTCATTCATCTTTCCGATCGACAAATACCGTGATCGCGGTTCTCTGGTCCTCTTTTAAAATTATTGCGCTGTCGATATCTTCTATAACAGACGCGATGGTGGAATCTACACATGATGTTTCATAAACAAAGTTCGGGAGGAGCACGTTCAAATAATCAATCCAATCAACTTGTCATCAAACATTTACCATGTCTACCCTATCAGCATGAGAGGAAGCATATATTTATTCACTCTGTCAACTCATCTAACATTCCTTGACAATTTTCAGCATCCCTCCACTCACTCTCGGCTTGTTCTTCCACAGCCTGGAAACTTTGGGTTCGGGACGAATACTGAGCCCGGAGCCCTCTCCTCGGACAGCACGCCAAATATGCATTTATTCTGACCTATTTGTAAGTGTGAAATCTCAATTCTCCAGCGGCAGTCATCTTTGTTGTAAACAAATTCAACCCAAGCGCTCATTGGTGACTTGGATGATTACGTTACAGTTGATCATCTGTCCATCATTGTATAAACCCCGCCCTGACAATTTGATTGGTCCGAACAGCTCTGGTTCGGGCATAATAGGGGTGGGTGGGGGGTTTGGCTGGAGGTCATGGTGCAAAGGACCCTAGATTGAAATTACTCTGAATCATCCCTTTAAACACATTTGTTGAATTTATGCCTCCTTCTAAACACAAATCAATAACTTCTCACCCAATTCCCCATACTTCCTATTTTCAGGTCAGAACGAAGCTCAAAAAGCTTTGCTCTCAGACATGACACGCAAGCCCTCAAAAACACACAACTGTCACATTGTCAGTCTGTTTTGATTTCTGTCTTTGTCTGTGTTCTGTCAATTAGTTGAGTTCTTTCTCAGCCCCCTGCCTGTTTGTTTCTATGGCGTTTGATTGATTGCAAGTTCAGTTCAGTTATGTCTTGTTAATTTGCTCTTCAGTTCTGTCTATTCAAACCCTGTGTTCTGTCTTGTTCTTGGTCAGTTCTTAACATTGCATGTTTTGGTTGTTCTGTTCTTGTCCAGAGGTTATTTTGTGAAGTTTGAGTTTGTCTGTTAATAAAACTGCTGCACGTAGATCCTGCTTCCTCCATCTCTGCTACACGGCCACGGAAGCTGTTCCTGAGACACCCCCTGAACGGCCTGCACCTCCCTGGCCTCCTGAATGGCCGGATCCGCCCTGGCCCCCTGAACGGCCGGATCCGCCCTGGCCTCCTGAATGGCCGGCTCCACCCAGGCCCCCTGAACGGCCGGATTCGTCTTGGCCTCCTGAATGGCCGGCTCTGCCCTGGCCGCCTGAACGGCCGGAGAGTTCTGTTGGTGCCGCCCTGGAGGCCCCCTGTCGGGCTAGGCCTCACCCTCGTCGGCCTCCAGGACGGCCACCCTCCCACCCCATGTGAAGTCCTTGCGGTGTAAGGATATGCCTTCTGGGAGGGGGGGCGTTCTGTCACATTTTCAGTCTGTTTTGATTTGTGTCGTTGTCTGTGTTCTGTCAATTACTTCAGTTCTGTCTTTCTCTGCCCCCTGCCTGGCATTTGTTAGTTCAGTTCAGGTATGTCTTGTTAATTTGCTCTTCAGTTCGGTCTATTTAAACCCTGTGTTCTGTCTTGTTCTTGGTCCATTCTTAACGTTGCATGTTATGGTTGTTCTGTTCCTGTTCTTGTCCTGAGGTTATTTTGTGAAGTTTGAGTTTGTTTGTTAATAAAACTGCTGCATGTAGATCCTGCTTCCTCCATCTCTGCAACAGATTGTAACAACAACATAGTCTTACACACTAGCTAGATCAATCCAAAACACTCACAAAAACCTCCTTTTGACAATCAGGAATCATTTTACAGCTCAATGTCTATTACAGTATACAAAATAAATAGAGGGATGCAGATACAGTGAAATTCAACAATAAGCTTGATGAAAAGTTTATTCATTCCACTATGTAAAGAGATCTTGCAGTAGATGAAACATATCTTCAGTAAATCTTTTCTTTAATTTATTATAATTCTGGCTCCGGGTCTTCTTTCAAACATCTGGTCCTTGGGTCCTAAACTTTTACCCCCTAAACAGTAATTGTGGAGAATGCGGGCAATTATTCTCGGTGACACCCCTGGCTAATCACCAAACAAGGTAGAAAGAGGTTAGGGCTGTCTGAATGGAAGAGATTGGGATATGTGACATTGTTTTATGTGTATGCTTGTATGCTGCAACCAAATTTTAATTTAATGGAGTGCACGTCACCGAAAAGCAACAGATATGAGCTGCATATTATTGATCATCAGCTAAAATTTCAAAATCAAAGAGCGGCAACAGCCCTGCAAGATCATTTCGTTTCTTTACTTTTAATGATGATGATTGTGTGTTAAGCGTCTGCGACTTACTTTCACTTTGATTTGCGATAGTTTGCACGTTTGCTTAATGAATAGATGCTCAGCTGCTCATCTGCGGTGATGCGTGTTGCATTGGTGTCGTCATATCTGGCTATAACATATAGGCCTAGCCATAACACTCTCTCACACGTTTATTTTTTTAGCAATTTTGGGAGGAGTAAAATTTACATATGTGGTTTCTACAGCCAGATGCATTTACACTTGTCCAGTTTCATCTGGAATGCGGCCCAGACCTCCTCCTGAAGTGGTTTGAGCGATCGGTATGTTTCGGAGGGCATTTACACCTGGTCTTTTCACGATCGGATCAGCTATCAGATCTGAGAAAACGCATGAAGTGACCAGGTGTAAACAGCTAAAAGTTCACGCAGCTCCTGAAGCTCTCTACCAAGCAAATATTGCCCGTATCTTGGTGAAACTAAGATGCACTAATATTCAGGGAATTTGACATATAGATTAGTGGTTCTCATGTGTGTAATCAATATAAAATGTAGAGTGATGTCACCAGTCGAAATAGCTGTACCCCGCTCACGGTATAATTCAAACACTGGTGGGAAAACCAAACAAAAATAGTTTGTTGTAAGATGTGAGATGAGACAAACACGTTCTGAGATGTGTGTGTGTGTACGGGTGTGTCTGTGGTTGTGTGAGTGTCTCTGAGTAAGAAAATAAATATGTAACAGTTTAAAATTGCTTACAAAAAAATCTCTCAAAATATGGCTTCTTTTCTCGAAGCTCTACACACAAGGCCACAAAACACACACACACACACACAACATGCAAAACGACACATCTCTTGCAACGTCAAACACTTCATTCAAAACTATTTGAACTCTTCTAAAAATTGTGTTTTTTATATTAACGCTACACACAAACCATCAAATGATTCGCCACACACGTCAAACTACACATGGATGTGAAAAATGTAAAACTCTAAAATCTTGTGTCTTTTTCTTGTTCAGTGTGCAGCGGAGTTACAGGAGGTGTTGTGAGTAACAACAACATAGTCTTACACACTAGCTAGATCAATCCGAAACACTCACAAAAACCTCCTTTTGACAATCAGGAATCATTTTACAGCTCAATGTCTATTACAGTATACAAAATAAATAGAGGGATGCAGATACAGTGAAATTCAACAATAAGCTTGATGAAAAGTTTATTCATTCCACTATGTAAAGAGATCTTGCAGTAGATGAAACATATCTTCAGTAAATCTTTTCTTTAATTTATTATAATTCTGGCTCCGGGTCTTCTTTCAAACATCTGGTCCTTGGGTCCTAAACTTTTACCCCCTAAACAGTAATTGTGGAGAATGCGGGCAATTATTCTCGGTGACACCCCTGGCTAATCACCAAACAAGGTAGAAAGAGGTTAGGGCTGTCTGAATGGAAGAGATTGGGAAAGGAGAGTGTGAGAGCTTCACTCCGAAGAGGAGAGTGAGGATTAATTATACTAAAGTATAAGAAGTCACTGATGCCGTCGTTAGAGGCAGCAGACAGCGCAAGTGAAGCATGCTCTGTGGGGGCCCTGCTGGGCATTGTTGGTGTAGCACCACCCCAGCAGAGTACGTCCCATGGCACCGCAAACCTGCTCTATCTCTTCCATCTCAGGTAGGGGATCCCCGAATTTAATCAGGCAGTTAGGGATTAAGCTATTAGTTAGAAAAACAAAAATAGACTAGAAATAGGGTTGTTTGCCAGCGATGCATAAGGAACGATCCCGAGAAAAAAAATAAAAAAGTTGTGACCCAAATTGGCATGGACCAGTATATGTATCTGTCATTTTGGAGTATCCTTTGCAGTTTCATCACGCAGAAGCCAAGCTGTGTTGTTCAAAGATCGCCGCCTCCATTTCTGCAATAACAGGTGAGTTTGAACCGTGATTAAGATATGGCAGACAAATTGAGTAATTTGATCAGTAATCTGAACAGTCCCGAAACAAATAGTGAGACTGAAGAGAGCAAACGATGTAAGCAGCTGTGCTCTGAAGCCCTGACTTCAAAGAAATTTGCAGAAATTATTAAGAAAATGGGTAGTCAGGATTTTGATTACGATTGGCAAGATAAACAACAACTTGACTGGCTATAAACAAACAAAGAAACTGACAAATTTACATTTTTAGCCTTGTATTGCTTATGATGATTACAAAAAGCAAGTAAATGTAATTATGGGTCAGGGATCATTTCCTTGGACAAAATCATTTCCTGCGTATCAGTGGCTCTGTTTACATTCCTGATTGGGACACACTGCTTCAATGGTGCAGTAAGTTGTAGCCGTTTGCAAGCTCACAATGATCGAAATGTTGGCAAGGTATGTGCTGCTGTAGTTGAGGCTGACACAGGACACAGCCACCAGATGACAGAGAGTGGTTTACTGTAAATGGCCACTCAGAAGGTGAGAAAATGTGAAAGTGACAGGAATTTCTGGTGTTAATGTGTTAGTGAGAGAGACTGCTTGAGTGGAGAAAGGGATGGTATTTCTGTTATCGGCCTGCTAAAGCAAGCTTAAACAAAATAATGATAATGAACCAAAACAACCCAGCTGACTTTTCTAAAATCAAATGAATAATGAAAAGAGATGCTTTGAAACTGGTTAAGAGACTATGTAAAATTAAGTAAAAACCGAAAGAAACATGTGAAGTAAATATTTTTAGAGTTAATATCAATAAGCGAACATTGAAAATGAGCAGTTACCATATGTGTGTCTAGTATAAGTGCGTGTGTTAGCTGGACTTTATGTCTTGTATGTGTTAGTTTGGGGTACTATTATTTCCTGATTTTGTGGATATTGTGTCATTAACCTCTGGAATGAGTGTTTTATCATTACAGATGGGTTAAGTGAAACGACAAAACTTTAAAAGAAGCTGATAATTCAAAGTCAATCTGATGAAAAGACAATACAGAAAATGGGACAAGCTTTAATTGGATTGGTTTTCCAGCTCTGTCTGCTACTGGTAATTATGATTAATTTAGTCATTTATGATGTTGTAAGTGGACTCTGGATTAGTATTAATGTGAACTGGAATTGTGAAGTTAAAGATTGACGTCCATTATTTGGTAAAAACTCATATAAATTCAACTGTGGGTCTAAATTTAAATAGACAACTAGGTGGGATCATAATGGTAAACGTAAAAAAAAAAAAAATGTAAAAAGGCTGACAGCGCTGGTTATGAGGCAGAACGAAAAGAAAGGTTGGCAGAGAACTGGGAAATATGGAAAGATGAGAAGAAATATAGTAGAAAAATGAATGTTGTGAAAATAAACATTTCTGATGAAATGGTATGAAAAGTGAGTTTCAGATAAAAATAATAAGGCATTGAGTATGATTAACAGGGATTAATGTGATATAAAGATATGGAATGAACAAAAGTTTTATCAAGCAGAATTGGGAACAATTCTATATTTTAATGGAAAATAATGATTGAAATGAGGATGTGAATTTGTTTTATTTTACTTCTATTTTTGAAAAGAAAAAAAAGTGTACAGATGTTATACAATTAGGATGGTACATGCTATGTGACTGTAAACTGAAGGATGAATTCAGTAGAGACTTAAAGTGCTTAGATGGATAATTATGGGTCTTAATTATTATTATTTATTTTTTGTTGTTGTTTAGTTTTAGTTAGACAACCATTGTGTTTTGAACCTAAAGGGACTATAAAGGGGGCAGTGAAAAGAATGGATCAACCATCCTTCTTCATGTATTAAAAGGAATAGGAAATCATAGTTTTCTAAAAAAAAAACTAGTGCATGTATCCTGGTATTTATGATTATAGATAATGTCTGTATTTAGGATCTGAGCAGTGGCTGCGGGTCTAGCCCATGCTAGGAATACAGCAACAGTGTTTGCTTATTTAGCCCGGCTTCCAGAGAATAAATATGTAGGCCTACTTGTTTTGTATCAGTTAGTGGATGATAAAACCAAATTAGCCAAGATGAATAACAGCTGTGACATGTAAATGACTATGTCCGAAGATGATATGATGTGATAGGCTATGATATGATATGATTTTTGTGTGTGTGACATTGTTTTATGTGTATGCTTGTATGCTGCAACCAAATTTTAATTTAATGGAGTGCACGTCACCGAAAGCAACAGATATGAGCTGCATATTATTGATCATCAGCTAAAATTTCAAAATCAAAGAGCGGCAACAGCCCTGCAAGATCATTTCGTTTCTTTACTTTTAATGATGATGATTGTGTGTTAAGCGTCTGCGACTTACTTTCACTTTGATTTGCGATAGTTTGCACGTTTGCTTACTGAATAGATGCTCAGCTGCTCATCTGCGGTGATGCGTGTTGCATTGGTGTCGTCATATCTGGCTATAACATATAGGCCTAGCCATAACACTCTCTCACACGTTTATTTTTTTAGCATTTTTGGGAGGAGTAAAATTTACATATGTGGTTTCTACAGCCAGATGCATTTACACTTGTCCAGTTTCATCTGGAATGCGGCCCAGACCTCCTCCTGAAGTGGTTTGAGCGATCGGATTCAAATCAGTTTTGAAATGTGTTTCGGAGGGCATTTACACCTGGACTTTTCACGATCGGATCAGCTATCAGATCTGAGAAAACGCATGAAGTGACCAGGTGTAAACAGCTAAAAGTTCACGCAGCTCCTGAAGCTCTCTACCAAGCAAATATTGCCCGTATCTTGGTGAAACTAAGATGCACTAATATTCAGGGAATTTGACATATAGATTAGTGGTTCTCATGTGTGTAATCAATATAAAATGGAGAGTGATGTCACCAATCGAAATAGCTGTACCCCGCGAAGCTCACGGTATAATTCAAACACTGGTGGGAAAACCAAACAAAAATAGTTTGCTGTAAGATGTGAGATGAGACAAACACGTTCTGAGATGTGTGTGTGTGTACGGGTGTGTCTGTGGTTGTGTGAGTGTCTCTGAGTAAGAAAATAAATATGTAACAGTTTAAAATTGCTTACAAAAAAATCTCTCAAAATATGGCTTCTTTTCTCGAAGCTCTACACACAAGGCCACAAAACACACACACACACAACATGCAAAACGACACATCTCTTGCAACGTCAAACACTTCATTCAAAACTATTTGAACTCTTCTAAAAATTGTGTTTTTTATACTAACGCTACACACAAACCATCAAATGATTCGCCACACACGTCAAACTACACATGGATGTGAAAAATGTAAAACTCTAAAATCTTGTGTCTTTTTCTTGTTCAGTGTGCAGCGGAGTTACAGGAGTTTGTCACACGTAGCCTACATGTGTGTTCACAAATACACTGTATTTACGGTATGTATGGACAACTGTTGCACAATTGATGTACTTTACAGTTATTGACCTGAATCAACACTTGAGCTGAATAATGACACTATTGGCCTGTTAGAGCTGCTTACAGAAGAATTTTTAAGCTGCTTTAAAACAATCTGTACTGTATAAATCGCTATAGAAATAAATTTTACGACTTAGAAATACAATGGTGAAAATTGTATTTGTTTCTCAGAACATTACGGCAGCATGTGAAGTCTTTACAAACTGCATGGGCTTATGTTTCTTTACATTTGTTATTTATGGTTTTGTGTTTCTGTTGACTATGCGCAGTCTATTAGGTTTATGATACAATTGTTTAATCTGGCTCATTATTCTAAAACATTCATTTATAATAAGTTTAAGATATGCTGTTTGAGTTGACTGCAGATGGGTGCACAAATCAGCGGTCATCACAACGTGTTATGTCTACGGTAGTTTCCCTTTGATGTATTTTTCCATTAACCACACAGAGACAAGTTGTAGTTGTGCATTTTTGTTATTTATTATTTCAAATCTGTATTTATCCCCACATTGCAAACAGTTACTCCACAATCCACATGCTGTCTACTTGTTCCTGTGACTTTTCAAAGGAGGGTGTGGGACCACAGCTTCCCTTTTTTAGTGTTTGGTTAAACCATTTCTATTAATAAGGAAGAGAACTTAACCCTTGGTGATGTAGGCATGGATAAATGTCTTATGGTGTTTACACTTAGTTTAAGTGGCCGAATGAGTTTATTTTATTTATTTTCTGAAGTTAAATGGTTAAATGGTCATATGTTTTGGCTACAAAGGTTTTTGGTATTGATGCCCCTGCAGTTGGTACGGTCTTGGTTGTAATGAGCCTGTCCTAGGCTATATAAGCCAGTCTAAACTGAATCTTGGGAAGGGAAAAATGGGGTCATATTGTTGAATGTATCCATGTAGATTTTGCTGCCTGTAGCAATTTGTTTTCCTTTGGTTGTTGATACATCAAAGTTTGCACTGAGTCAAGTGTATATTTATTTTTGTAAATATATACAGCGGGGGAAATAAGTATTGAACACGTCATCATTTTTCTCAGTAAATATATTTCCAAAGGTGCTATTGACATGAAATTTTCACCAGATGTTGGTGTTAATGAAAAATTCATTATTCTTGTGTTTATTCATTTAAACTTGTTGATTTCATTTAACTATGTGTAGTAGCATCTGACCATGTGCTTCTGTGGGGGTTTTCTAACAGCTGAAGAAGGGACAGGAAAACAGGGTAATAAATACTTACACCTGGGCACGAGAAAGGATCCGGCCAGGAGAATACAGGGGTCGTTTAACAATAAACATGGGGTCCCATGCCCTCCCCTTAGGGGAAGCAGGAGGCAATTTAGGTCATAAATGAAGGCCTTTTGAGTTATCAGGAATCAAAGAACAGTCTGCTCAAGGGGGGGTCAAGAAACCAGTCCAAACCAGCTATGATAGAAGGTATCTTTTCTGTAAGGTTACACTAATCAAGAAGGGTGTGGTTAAGATGTTGGGGACCTGTATAAAATGTCTATGCTTTATTGAGTCTATAGGTATTCTGTTTTCCAAACCGGGTAGCTGCGGTTTTTGTGAAAAGAATCCTCAGAGAATAAACCTCTCTTCTTTATTACAATTTTGCCTCTTGAGTGTTCTTACACATGTGATGCTGTTTTTCCCAGTGAGATAGAAAATTGCTATTACAGCTGGTGTCAGAAGTTTGGGATCCTGTGCGGACGCTTCTTCTCCTGGTCCTGAGAACGGATTTGACGGGAAAGTGCACGACCTCGGCAGCACCAGGCGGCCGTCTCATACCTCGACGGTTTGAGATAGAAACTCAACAGATTACGGGAAAGAGAGAGCCAATACCGCATTCAGGGCCAGTGGAGGAAGCTCCCACCAGGACCATAAAGAATCCGCGGTGGTTGCGGGAAAAAACAGAAAAAAGCATCTCTGGGTAAGATACGGCAAATTGTTTTATTAAAGTTGAGTGTAATTTGATAATTGTGAGTGAACGTGAACCATATTGGCTGAGTTTTGCTTTTTGGTACGAGCGAGAGGTGATTCAGTTAAATCACTTTTTTTGGGGGGGAGAAATTGATCTGACGGTTTCAGACCGATTTCTGCCTCACTTAGCTCGTTAGTGGACAGGGGTCCACTGGTGATTCATAGTTAGTGGACAGGGGTCCACTGGTGATTGCGTTCTACTCAAAATTTATGTAAACCTTAGGTAAAATTTACCACATTGAATTAATCAAATAAAACAGGTAAGCGCAAAGGCGCACGAGTTAAATCACAATTTTTGGGAGAAATTGATCTGACGGTTTCAGACCGGTTTCTGCCTCACTTAGCTCGTTAGTGGACAGGGGTCCACTGGTGACTAAACCTTAGAGAAAATTTATTAAGTAAGCGCAAAGGCGCACGTGAGAGAACTTTGAGTGGAACGTAATTACAAACTGAAACCCGTCCGATCTCGGGGTGTAGAAAAGATCGGGTCTGTCGAAGACGTTTGACAGATTCTGTAAGACACGTGTCGAATTGTGAAATCCAGAAAAGGGGGACTCAGCCAAAATGGGGTCATCTAACAGCAAACCAGATCATTTTTATACACCAATTTTCTGTCAAATGAGAAATAATTATGGTGGTAAATGTATGACTGACATACAGAAACTGATCAAATATCATGATTTCCCTGAAGCGGGAACATTGAGTAAAATAAGACTTAATGTCGTGAAAGAGTCAGTGGAAAAGAACGCAGGGAAACAGAGAGGCTGTTGTGTGTGTGTCAAGCATGTGTGTGTAAACTGTGAACCGACTATAATGTGTTGGGTGGAAGAGGCTGACAGACGAGAGCGAAAGCAGATACAAAAACAGTTACTGGGTGATAGTGAGAAAAATGTGAAGGATGTTGTATGTGTGAAAACAGTTCCACTGGAACAGAATGCTACTAATGAACCGAATGTATGTGTTTTTCCACATTTGACCGAGACGGCAACGGCTCAGCCGCCGGCCTACAACACAAATCACTATCCCGTAGCTGAGACTTGGGCTCTCAGGCTGGATCTTGATCTGGACCGCTCTCAACCAGCCCCGAGAACAGCCCAAGAAGCACGACTTGCAGAAGCACGAGCACAAATTGAACTGGCAGAGGCAGCCCAAAGAGCAGCGCAGGCAGAGGCAGATGCAAGAGCAGCGCGAGTGGGGGCAGAGGCCGCAGAGCGAGTGGCACAAAGACTAACAGCGCAGTTTCAGGCACTGTTACACGGGCGTTTGAGTGCAACGCTGAGGCACGCTACTCACGCTGAAGAGGACAGAAAGGAGAAGGAAAAACCCCTCACAATGGTGGTTATGCAACAACGACAACCTAAACAACCCAACAAACCTGCATCTTCCCGTTCAAACCCTGCTGGTCGAAAAGGACAGAAAGGAAGAGCTGCTGGAGGAAAATGGAGCTGTTATGTTTGTGCCACAAATGCCCACTCGCTCCGAGACTGTACAAAATGCAGAGTGTGCAAGAAGGACGGACACTGGAGCAACGCGTGTCCAACCATGAAGTCGGATTGAACCGAGGGGGCTGGAGAGCGGGACGGAGGGGGTCCGGTTCTGGGAAGCCAATCTCTGGCTACAGCAAAGGGAAGTGAAAATATTTTTACTAACACGACGCAAACACGACGCACACACAAACACATACACTGATTTTCTTTCTGCTACCTGCAATGAAAAAACTGCTTGCAAATCTTTTTGTGTGTCTGATGAAACTTTGAGCAAAGCTGTGACTGATGATTTGAGCAGTGCTGTGTGTGATGAGCGTGTGAAAATGTACAAAAGTACAGGGTTTTCTGAAATGCCAATTTACCCGTTACTAGTCAAAGGGGTAGTTCTTGAATTTTTGGTCGATTCTGGTATCAGTCTGTCCACATTGCGACCATGTGATTTACCATGTGTTCCTAATTTGACGGGAAAGTGTATGAAAGCACTTCAGCGTCTGGGCATTTGATTTCAGACCGGTTAACTGAGCCGTTAGAGTGTGAGACAGAGAGTGGTCGGTCATTCAGACATGAGTTTGTGTGGTCTCCCGGCTGTCCCGCACCTCTGATGGCTCGTGATTTAATGTGTAAATTGAATTTGTCCCTCTGCGCCGATTCTTGTGGAATCAGCGTCGAGGAGGCACCACAAATTACTTGCACTAAATTTGAGCCGAAGTGGGCTTATGTCTGGCAGGTAACAGATATTGATGGGGCAGAAAAGATTTTGAAATTGGCAAAGGATTGTACAAACCCAGTCAATACAGAATTCATGACAAATGACAAAATGCATTGTACATCACATGTCGTAACAGAGCGAGATTCAGATTTTGAAAAGATGTGGTTTAATTCTGTGAAGAATGAAAGTGTGAAATTTGACCAGATTTGATGGAAAGAAAATGTGTGTGTGTTGTCTGTGTTGAATGAGAGTCAGAAAAGTTGTTATCTTATAACAGAGAACACTGTGTGTCACTTATCTGTCTCGAAGGCCATAAACCAGCAGTGGAGAGATGTAGGCTTGTTTGTGAAAGAATGTTTATCAGCCACAGACTAATGTGAAAGGTGATTCACACACACAGCAGAGAGCAAAGGTGGGGGCATTTAAATCAAACTGTGAATGGTATTGGGAAAAAAAGGTGACAAAACAGGGGGAGGGAGATATTTCTGCTTCAGAAATTGATATTTCTTTGGCACAAATACCACCAAACTTGTGGGCAAAAACTTAATATGACGTGGGGCTTATTAAAGGATGTTGTAATAACACCAACATAAGATTTCAGACCATGTAGGGCACAGTATCCCCTGGAACGTGAGGCAATAGAGGGCATAAAACCAGTGTTTGATGCTCTATTGCAAAAAGGGTGTAATTAGGCCTTGAGATGATTAACCAGTTAGAACCCCAATTAACCGCACTACTCTCTTATGTTAATGACCTTTTGATCTGTTCAGTGAATGAGTCTGTTTGCAGGGCTGACAGTGTGACGCTCCAGCATCTTGGAAGGGGAGGGCCACAAGGTCAGCCTTTCAAAGCTGCAGTTTGTGAAACAGGAAGTGACATTCCTGGGGCATGTTATCAAACAAACCAGCAAAACATTGTCACAAAAGAGGGTGCAGGGCATAAAAGACCTGCCAAAGCCAGTAACAAAAAGCAGTTGTTGTCATTTTTGGGGATGTGTGCTTACTGTCGTACATTCGTTCCCAATTATGCCATTTTAGAACAGCCTTTACGAGCCCTTACAACAGGGAAAGGGCTGAGGTCATGTGACAAACTTGTTTGGACAAGTGAAGCTGAAGCCGCATTTGATAACATGAAAGTACAGTTGTGCATGGCTCCTTTGTTGGGCCTTCCGGTTGTGGACCGTCCGTTTACGCAGATTTGTTGATGAAAAGCATGGTTATGTGACTTCTGTTCTCCTGCAAACACATGGTGACTGAGACCTGTGGCCTATTTTCAACAAAACTCGACCCTGTAGCCGCAGGACTGCCACATTGTCTAAGGGCAGTGGCAGCGGCTGAATTGGCTGTCATGGCCTCAAGAGAGTTTGTAGGCTATGCGGATCTGACTTTAGGAAAAAAAAAAAAAAAAAAAAATTCGGTGTCCATGATTTTGCAGGAGCAGAGAACATCACATTTGTCTACAGCTCGTTGGTTGAGATATCATACGATTCTGTTAGATATGCCAAATATAACTGTCAAAAGGTGTACAAAGTTGAACGCAGCGACCCTTTTACCCACAGAGCAGGATGGTGAAGAACATCACTGTTGTTTGTCAGCTCTCGAGCAGGTATGCACACCGCGCCCAGATTTATTAGACATTCCGCTGGAAAACTGTGACAATGTCCTCTTTGTGGATGGATCTGCGTCGAAAAATCCACAAACAGGACAGAATAACGTAGGTTATGCGGTGACGACTGAATTTGAAACTGTAAAATCTGGCAGATTGCCATCTAATTACTCAGCGCAGGCAGCTGAGTTAGTCGCCCTGACTGAAGCATGCAGACTAATGACTGGTAAATGCGTGACGATTTACACAGACTCGCGTTATGCTTTTGGGGTCACACACGACTTTGGCGCTTTGTGGAAACACAGAGAATTTTTGAAGTCAGACGGCCGACCCATACTGAATGCTACTTTGGTATCTGACCTCTTGGAGGCCATTCTGCTTCCAGACAAGATTGCAGTTTGCAAATGCGCAGCGCACACTAACGATAAGACTTCTATCTCAACAGGCAACGCCAGAGCAGATACGGCGGCAAAAACAGCGGCAACGACCCAGACTGAAGCTGATACCAGCGCCGCCACCTGCGTATCAGTTGACATTAACCTTCATAATGACATTTCTCCTTGTTTACAGAGAATGCAGTCTTTTTCCACAGGAGCTGAGAAAAACAAATGGAAGGCGGCAGGCTGCCGCCTTGTGGATGGTGTATGGACATCTGTTGGGGGGAAGCCGTGCCTACCAAGCCACTTTTTCCAGCATTATTCTAAGTTGTCACATGGGAAAGACCATGTGTCAAAGGCGGGGATGATTATGCAAATGAGAGAATTGTGGTTTACCAAAGGTTTCACAATATATGCTGAAAATGTTTGCAAAAAATGTGCGATTTGTACCGCATACAACATTGCACGGGGCATCAAAACACCATTGGCAAGCCAGCCAGCCCCAGATGGGCCATTTGAATATTTAATGATCGATTTCATTGAACTGACCCCTTGTGGAAAGCAGAAATATTGTTTGGTACTTGTTGATATGTTTTCGAAATGGGTGGAGGCTTTTCCCACCTCAAAACAGGATGCTGCGGCAGTGGCGAAAGCGCTGCTGACCGAAGTCGTGCCCCGATGGGGCGTCCCAAGGAAGATAAGTTCAGATAACGGAAGACACTTTGTCAATGAGACAATCAAACAGGTGGGTCAGTTCTTGGGAATCGATTTGAGAACACACTGTGCATATCACGCTGCCAGCGGAGGTGCGGTTGAACGTGAGAACCAGACGGTGAAAACCAAACTGGCAAAATGTTGCGAAGAAACAGGATTGTCATGGGTGAAAGCGCTACCCACTGTACTGATGTACATGAGAATGAGAAAGAGAGTAAAAACGAATTTGAGCCCATTTGAAATTCTATTTGGTAGACCACCATTCATGGGTATAGTGGGGGAAAAGAGGCGGCTTCCATCAACAGATGTGTGTGAGAATGAAATGTTGAATTACTGCAAATAGATGTCGTGTTTGTGATCTAACAGTTCTGTGCAGGTGAAAGAAATGCCAGGGGCAAAGTAGCAGAGACGTTCCTGCACAAAACCAGACCGGGTGATTACGTGGTGATCCGCGACTTCAGGGGTAAGGGCTAGGACCGTTCCAAGTCTTGCTGATCACGCATACGGCGATGAAGATCGGAGAACGAGCCACGTGGGTGAATGCCAGTAACTGCAGGAGAGTCCGACCCATATCAGGAGAGCAACAGGAGGAGGAATCCCAACGACAAACAACAACAACGGCGAAACCTCTCGTGCTGCCAGGGCCACCCGAGATCGAACGGGCCTCTGGAGAGGAGCTGGCCTGGATGAGAGACGAGGGGACAAGCAAAGGTCAGACCGAGACAATTGACTGGTCAGACTGCAGAATTAAAACCAACCACGAAGAAATCAACTTTAAGCGTCCATTCGATAAACCGTATCAAAGTTCACCAGCCGCAGTGTGGGTTTGGGGTAATATCATATCACCGTTTGCAAAAAAGGACTGGTCAGGGTGCTGTTATCCAGCTTTAATGAATGTGGGAACTTCTGTGTATCTGCCAAACAAGGTGGTTGAAGTTAACAAAGAAAATGTTTAGTGAAAACCTTTAGAATATGTTGAATGATTTTCTTTACAACTTATGGAAATTAATGTGCCGCCAGTAATAATGATGAAGATTATGATTTGGCTATGTGATTGAATCCGCCACTGGTGGACTGTAAAAGAATACAGAGAACTGCTTATCAGTGGCTCTGTTTACATTCCTGATGGGGACACACTGCTTCAAGGGTGTGCAGTAAGTTGGAGCCATTTGCAAGCTCAATGATCAAACTATTGGTAAAGAGAGTGTTTTAATTGTGGTCAGCAGGGCCATTTAGTCAGTAATTGTAAATGGACACTCAGAAAAGAAAGTGATAACGTGAAAGTGACGTGTATTAATGTGGGTTTTGAAAGTCTGAGAAAGAACTAAGAATGTGAACGGGGAAAGTGAAAGAAAGTGAAAAGAATGTGCAAGTAAATAAGGGAGAAAAGAAAGTTTAAAGGAAAGTTAATAGATGGAAGTCGTAAGAAGATTGGAGGATGCAGAAGGAACTAGCAGGTAGGGAAAGATGAGAAGAAATATAGTGAAATGTATGTTATGAGAATAAAATTTCTGATAGAATTTATGGAACTATTTATGTCAATTTAAGTGACTAAAAGGATGATTGTGGTTTGAATGAAAGGCGTTGATAAGGTTTTAGATGATATAGAGAGACAAATCTAATGAGTTTTATCACAACTTGTAATAAAATGTATCAGAAGCAGAGAGGGCAGCCTCACAAGTTAGTGTGAATACTAAAGTTAAGATTGATAAACTGCAAGAGAAAACACTGAAGTCAGGTATTAAAGTATGGTAATTGAGAACCTGACAACTAAAATGAAGATGAAATGCGAAATGTTATTAAGAATTAGAATAATTATTATTCTTTCTTTAAGATAAAATAAGCAGAAGCAGTATTACTGGATTAACAGTTGCTAAATGTAAAATGTGTAGAAAGGCATCTGATTAAACAAACAGTTTGTTAGTGTTTTGAACGTGGAGGAATAGTGTTGACCATGAAAGAACGAGGAGCTGATGTTTTGCCTTTCAAAGATAAGTTTGTGATTGGCTGAAACAGTTTGCTTGTCTGAATCTGGTGTGTGCTGTGGCTGAAACAGCCAGTGCGACAGAGACAAGATCTGAGAGGAAATTTGTAATGTAATGTCTAAATTCCCTGATGTGGGCAAAAGACAAATATTTAAAATTATGTTTATTTGAAAATAGATGTAAATTACTGCTGGGCTAGAGTTAAAAGTTTAAGTGGTAGATAAAGTTTGATTTTAGAAGTTTATGAGAGTACAGTGTGCCAGTCCTAAATGCCTCAGAGTCTATCTCATTCAATGTCAGCTAAAAGCTGTTAACTGAGCCTGTGCGATTTAGGGATTGAGAGATGAGTAATATGATATTTTGGCTTTTGAGAAACAGCAGAGATAAGTGGGACTGAGAAAATATTGATAACATTAAGTTGAATCTGCAGACTAACAACTTGATAGAGGAATACCAACCCGTTCTCATCTCAGGGCGTCATATAAGGCCGTTTTGTCACGTCCTTCGGCGTTTTCTGCCCACGCATATAGCACCCTTTTGCTTATAGATGACACGCACATGGCTTTCAACCAACTTCAATGTAAAACCATCCGCGATGTAATTACACGCTCAGGGCTTCGCCAGTCGTCAATTCACCTCAACATTGACCGACTGCACAGACTAAAGACGTTTTCAGCAACGACTAATGTTTGCTCTATGATTAGGATTGCCTACACCTAATATAGGAGGTCATTGTTTTCCATTATTTATCTTTCAAGAGGAGTCTATTTGCCATTTTCAACAACTTTATCGTCTGTGAGAGACGCTCGCGGCTTAACAACCTCCAATGCAACCCACCCGCGTTTTACAGGACGCAGTTGGACTAGCCAATCCAAGTGCGTGATATCAGACGCTTTCAGCAACAGTAGCATACGTAGGCTACAATTTCGTTTAGTTTTAAATTAGCCTGTGGTAGCCTACTCAATTTAAACGTGAATGTGTGCTAGGTATCCTAACTAAAAAACACGACAATATAGGTTCCATCATTCCTTAATTGCCCGCAGGAGTATATTGGCCGAATTCAACACACACCCTTTATCGTGTGTGAGAGACGCTCATGGCTTTCAACCATCAATGCAACGCACGGGCGTTTTACAGGACGCAGATGGACTCGTCACATATGGACGCTTGGCCAGGACCCCTTGGCGTCACTTTTTAACGCACTGGGTATACCTTTGGCGTCATTTTTCAACGTGCAGGGTAGTCCGATTGACTTCTATAGAACTCTGAACCGGAGCCTGCAGTGTTGAAATTTGACGTCTTGGGTAACACCGCAACCCGTCTGCTGTGCATGGGTCGAGGCTACAATAAATAAAAATAAAAAGGAATAGAGACTACAATAAATGATCTATGCCAGGGCTAGTCAAATGGCGGCCCCCAGATGATATTTATCTGGCCCTCCAACTGTTTTTTATGTTTAAAAACCCTCGCAATCTGATATCAAAGTGCCCTCTCTGCGCAAAGGTTTAGCGCGTTCATGCAACCGCATTCAGCGGTGAGTTTAACAACGCTCAACTGCAGGTAAAACGGCATTCAGAGGTGAGTTTATTCAAAACAACGCTCAACTGCAGGTAAAACTACATTCAAAGGTGAGTTTAACAAGCTCCACTGCGTGCAAGTAAGCAGTTTAACCGTTTTCTTGTCATGGGTACTGGTACACTGCTTTAACTAGAGCATGCTGGGTAACGTATTTTTATCGGAGGTTTGTTGATGTTAATACATATATATAATATGCTACGATTGTGTTCAATTAATCTTTTTATTTTATTTTATTTTTTATTGATTAAATCCTCTAAATTAATAACGATGACGTCACTGTATGGGGCGATCCCAAGGTCCATTGCGATTTTCCACTTGGTAAGTAGAAGAGTTAATTAATAGAGATGGATACTATTCTTAAATTTACACATCTAAAAACTGTTGAATCAGGACAAGAAGTTGTGTTTAGAACCTTTAGATGTGTAAGGTGGCAATTTCGTATGACGGTAAATAATAGAAGGCATTATAACAATATAGCTTGCTGCACCAAATGTGCAGGCTAGCAAAGTTTGCTAATTGAATTCAAGTTCATTTTTGTCGCATATAATCATGTATCATAGGGGAATGTAATATTTTCAGTATTACATTAGCCCACAACTATGATCCAATATTAGAAATGTTCAGATGAAGAACAGTTGCCAGATTGTTTTGTTTTACAGCCTAATTATTTAAAATCCACGCAAAATTATATAATTAACACCAAAATAAATCTATAATTAACAATAGAAATTAATTCATAACTACTAAATTGTGGCTCATCACAATATGAAATGATAAATAATTTGTGTGTTCTTTCAGAGGCTATTTAAGGCTACAGTGAACAGTGCAACTGTAAAATTATTTTCCATTTCTGTCCTTTGCCTTAAAATAAAAAAATTCCACTTGCCCAAGCCTTTTTTTATCGCACATAGATCAACCCAAAACCAACCAAATGGCTGGGAAACTATCCAATCTGGCAACATGAAGAATACTGGTGTAAAATATAAGGCGTTCGATTCTGAATTGCTTTTTTCTCCCTCATCAGGTCCTTCAATTTTGCCTGCTCTTTATTCTTATCCCCCACCACACATACACACACAGAAACACACACAATAAAGGCACTTTTAAGAGCCACGTCTGTCTTGTGTGTTTCTGTCAAGTATTACTGTAAGTCAGTCATGATGGCAATGGCAGAAACTGCAGAGTACCTCTGGCCTTATCTGAAACTGGCCATTGATTGCATACAGTTCAAGAGGAATGTTTCTTGCATTGTACTCCAACTCCATTAAATGTCCTTAAAATAAAATTGCTTAATATATTACTGATGTTTCTAATAATTCAGTGGATTTAACTAATGTCTGATAACTGCTTTTGTTCATTTCAGGTGCGTAAACTTGAAGCTGTAGGATACAAGCCAATTTTATTTATTGGCAAGCCAGATAAAAGGGCTTCGAATAAATGGGTTGCAGATATAATAACCCATCTGCACCCCACTCCTGTCACTAAAATTCTTTTGGAGAAGATGCGGAGGGCCTATGAATTTATCTTGACAAAATGTAAGTAATGTTTTGATTTAGAAATTATGAATGTTTAAAATGTTAAAATTTCTTTGTTAATATGTACAGATTTTAAATGAAAGTAAACTTGTATTATAGCAACCTCCACAGCACAGCAACCGGAGAGTCAAATGGTGCAGCAGGCAGAGAGTCAAACAGCGACGGAGAGTCAAACGGCGGCGGAGAGTCAAACCAAGGAGTCTGAGACTGTATTTGTTCTTAACCTTGTTCCTCTGTCTTCCCCACTCTCTCCAACCTCTCTCTCTTCTTCTTCTACTTGTACAACTATTCTTCCTTCACTTTCTTCCAAACTTCCACTGCCATGCTCTAAGTCTTTGCAACAAATGAAAAGGACAAACACCTCTGCCTCGTCACACTATTCTCCCTCTGTCTCTCTTCCATCTCCGTCTGCCTCTTACATTTCCACGTCTTTGTGTCAGGAAGGGCCACGTGTGAAGAACAGAAGAAAAGGTAACTTTTTGCATGGTACATCTTACTCCACACTGTTAATAAATTTGCTCCCAGTCAGAGTTGACTTCATGTAAATTTGATTCGTTTGGCTAACCGGGGCATTGGTAGCCAGTTCACAGTATTTAGTTATTTAGCTGTGGCCAATGTCCAAGGCCTGTGGTTAATGTCAGTCCCTGACTTACGGTCCTTCCACACTGAGTCTGAAATTTTCGTATGCGTTTTTCCGTATTCATTGTCAAAACACCATTCAAAATTCTTGCTACTGATCCGAAAAACGCAGAAAATCGAACCCGATCCGATTTTTTTTATGACGGCAGTGTGTAAACGTGATTGACAAAACATATTTATTCGTCGTATTTCAGAGTCAGTGTGCAAGGACCATTAAGCTAAGAGGACTTTGGGAAAGCCAATCCTGTACATTTTGCTTTCAAAAACAGGGACAAATTTACTTTGACATGAATGGAAAGGACTGCATATCACCTCATGTGAAATGATAAATTTGGACTGATTCAGCTACAAAGCATGGCATCAAGGCTTAATAAACTTTCCGTGTCTTTTCATCATTTCAGGTTGCCGAAAATGTAGTGGGCAGAAGGTTTTCCTCTTTGATCGAATAACTGGGGAACGGATAAATGAGGTAAAATGTGTTCTGTTAGGCTGCTTTCTTGTCTAAATGACTGATTCTGACCTTTCAAAGATAATAAAACAATATGTTATGCCCTAATCAGTGATTGCTAAAACAGTTCAAATAATTATTATTCGTGTTTGTGTGTGTAGGGGAAAGCCGAATTGAAAGTCCACTGGTTGCCATGCACTGTGTGGTAAGTCATATTTTATTTTTTATTTAATTCTCAGTACTCAGAAGCAAATAGCGATGAGGTGGAGGCATTTGGAAGAGCTAGATCCGGCAGGTAGGCCCTTGTAACCTTTAGGACATGCATTCCGATGATGAAAAATTATGGAATAGTCTTCTGAGCATTCCAAAATCAGACACACTCTCTCAGTCCAGACTAAAGACAAATATCTGGACTGTCTTTAGTCTGGACTGAGAGAGTGTGCCTAAAATTATGGAATAGTCTTCCGAGCATTCAAAATTCAAAGACAAATGGGCGAATGATCTACCTCCTTGTCTTTATTTAGAATATTCTATTTGTAAGATCTTGGAATTTTGTGATTAACACAATGGATTGTAGGTAATGAGGAGCTGGACCATTCAGTGCTTGCCGAGTAATTAATAGAACTCTAAAATTAGCTGACAGACAGCCAATGTATGGACAATAAAATGGTCCTGATGTGATCAGGTTTTACTGTTTCTAGTAAGTTCTCTAGTGGCTAGCTCTAGCTCTGAACTATCATCCCTCAGTTTATCAGAAACATTTTGAAATCAGTAAATTTTGAGATACATGGCTTTTAATGTACAGGAACTGTGTGGAACATTGTGGAAGAGATGCCAGACAATTGTAGTTTAGTAAAAAGTACAATAGTTTCCTGTGAGATGCAATGTTGTATAAAAATGTGTAAAATGAAAAAACACCGTAAATTGAGTGAATGTACTAAGTGGCATTCCACCACTGGGCTTAACCGGGGTTAATGCTACTTTAACAAACATAAATACATTTCAATGAACTCTCTAAATTTAACCCAACAGTGATTTTGTTTTGGTTTTTCTCTGTGTTCTAATGAATTTTTTTGCACTTATGATATTTTACAGTGGCAAAACCTGGGATGACACATGGGAGCCTGCCAGTGAACTCCTACATGTTATGCCTAATTCCCCACATCCCAACCAGCTTTCAGCATGACAGCCTAGTCACCTGGACTCAAGCACCCTTAATTTCTTTTTTTTTTTCTTTTTTTTTTGTGAGTTTTTTTCTTTTCTTTTTTCTTTTCTTTTCTTTTCTTTTCTTTTCTTTTTCTCTTGCTTTTGTTCATTAAAGTTTTTTGCACAATACCCAGTCTCTTTTTGTGTTTATTTTCTTAATGGTGTGTAAAAAATAAATAAACTTTTGCATTTTCATTAACTGCACAACGGCCAGGAAGTGTACCATGGAGATCATAAGGGAGAAAATGAGTGCTGTTTGGCATAATGGCATTCCCAAAGGCATCTTTTTTTTATCTTTTTTTTTTTTAGTATAGGTAAGTCTACTTTATTTGTTTGGTATGCCAGCCATGAATAAATACCACAGAATACTCCTAAAGATATTAAAATGTTGTAATCCTGTTTGAAATGTTAAATTACAATTTCAGATATTAATTCCTTTAACATTTATAATTATAATTGTAATTATCTATTTATATTTGCCTTTTTACAAAATAATGTAAAATTAATCATGTAAATATATATATTGTTTTTATTTTGGGGGGCAAAGTGTTCTAAAAGTGTTCTTCAAAGGGAAGAAAATAGTGTATTTTCTGGTGGCAGCCTTGCATCTCCTGGGTTTTTTTTTTTTTTTTTTTTTTTAAGAAAAGAAAAACTAGTTTGGCATATCAATACATTTTGGGAAATTAGTACAAAGTGTGAGTGCAATCATCTTTAAATGTTACAGACGCATTTTATTTGATTAAGAGATTAACTTACATCTGTTTAAAACAAATACTGCATGCTAGAATAACTATCAAGAGTAATTTTCTTTTTGTAAGATTAGGGTTACATAGCATAGGTTACATAGCCTATCTTCAGTCAGAACTCGGAGGAGTCTGTTTTTTTATTTTTTATTTTTATTGCAGAACTTATACATACATGATCATGGAAATTAAGCGTTGTTGTATATCTTTCAATGAAAAATAACAACAACAAAATAAATAAATATCCTGGATTTGCGTACATCAAAAGTCGGAAGAGCCTGTAAATACCATATATGGACAAGTGTGACGTGGCTTTGACGTTTCCATGGCTCCAGAAGGACAAGCTGTGGTTGGACTAACGTTTAAGTCAGAATAAAAAGTGCTCCATATCGCAAACTATGTTTTGCTGGCGTTATGTTGTCAGTAATACTGTCAGTTAACAATGAGGTATTGCTATATTGAAAGAAATTACACGTTTACCGAGATCCTAACCCTAACCCTATAGTGTAACTACACACTTCAATGAACTACAATTTACAGCGCCTGTCCCATGGACACAATGATAGAGGCTTATGGGTAATGTAGTTTAAAAACGTTTAGTAATGAAATTAAATAAATACAATCTTTAATGAACAAAGGGACATCTAAATATGTTCATTATACAAACCTCTTTGACATATTTGAGAGCCAGACTGAAATTTGTTATTTTACTGTGAGCACTTTTTAAAATGCTTTTTTAACACCTTTCCATGTATGCCAGACATCTCTGTCCAACATTATGTATTAAACATAGCATAAATAATTGTCCTACCAGTTTTCACTTTTATACACTTATCAGACTTTGCATTTGCAGACTTTGCAGAATGTGTATTTTTTTTGCTCTTCCAGGGGTATGGGACCCCTGGGGGAGGAAGGGCAGTAAAACCTACACACAGGGGCGTAGTTTGTGGGGGGGATGGTGGGGGGGGGATAACCCCCCCCAAATCTATGCATTACAACCCCCCCAATATTTATACCATGATCACAATATCAGGAGGCATACCCAAACTTCAACCCCTCCAATGTTCAAACCAAATCCACGCCCTTGCCTACACATATGTACTCTCTTCATCATGGACAACAAACTGTACTGAGTCACATTTATATCTGAACATTCTTTTTCTTTCCCGCCTTTTCTATATTTACATCATGCTTGTGTTAGGTTTTGATTATATTGCAAGACTCTGAACTCGGAATACAAAAATACAGTAATATTTTACAAATGTTGTAAAATAGACCTTTTCTGAATTGCTAAAACACTAAACCTCCCAAATTATCAATAGCCTAATCGAATTTGTCGAATAAATCACTCATTCTGTAAAACATTAAACAAGTTCAGGTAGTTAAAACACTGTTTGCAAATCTCATGCACTCTTTTTGCAAAACTCTAAACACATTCTCACTCACTAAAACACATTTCGCACTGACACATTTATGTTTCAAAGCACTAAACACAGGCAGGCAAAAGTTAAACAACTACAACACAGTTGTCATCGTTAACACACAACTACTCAAAATTGTTCACTTATTTCTAATGATGAGACCAAACCAACTGTACATCATACAAGTCAGTTCAGAGTGCCAAAACTGACTCAACATGTTGCACTGAACTGAATGTTACCAACAATGGATGGAAACAATATAAGAGGGAGAGGAGGAAGAAGAGTATGTGAAATAGGTGGTGAACAAAGAGGAAGAGGAGGAGGATGAGAAAGAGCAAGGTGTGAAGAATGTTGTCAAGGCTGGATCTGCTTTAGGGATTTTCCCTTTTCCTGAGATGACATTGTTATGTGGAAGAAGTCATCAGGCCGGACCAACATGAAGACATGATGCTGAAGCAGAATAAAATCTCTCTCACTGACCTTGATTCCTCTAGTTGCACAACTCTTCTGAGTGACTGTAACGCTTTTCATTTAGAGTTTTTTACTGTAACCTTTTTGTCTTTTGCAGTTGGGTCACTGTATTTCCACAGTATAAAAAGTGCTGAATATACAGACATTCAATACTATACAATATTCAGTACAATACTATACTTGCAGTGCATACAGTATACAATTTATTCACCTTACTACTGTAAGTTGTCATTACTATACTTTTTTTACGTAATTGCAAAATTTGTTTACTTAGTTACGATATACTTTTATTTCGGTAACTGCGTGTTTCGGATTCTGGTCTTCATTTTTCTCTGTAGTGTCTAACGAATGATCTGTAGTGTTTATAATATTGACTGATGTGTGTATGATCTGAAAGCATTGTTTGATTTTGAGCACAGATAAAATGGTTTTGAGGCAATTGTTTGATTGCCTACAGTTCAACTAATGAAAGTTACTGTACCACACAGTACAGTACTTTAATTAATGCAATTCATTTCCACCACTGACTGGTTGTAGAGGCATGCATGCACACATTTCTATGTATGTGAAAGAAGAGGTAACACTTTGGTTATATTTATGGTGATAAAAAGCAGATTTTATTACATGCTTTATATTCATAGTTAAGGTCATTGTCCAGAAGTATGAAAGGTGTTACTGTCTTGTAGATTACAGTCCATCATCAGAAATTTCATAGTCACTGTCGTACTCATCAGCTGAAGCACTGTACAAGAAGTTGATGTCCTCTGCTCCAGACAAAACTTGCAGGTAACAGTCTCTTGCTTGCACCTTCATTTCTCTGATTTGATGCCGCTTTCTGAGGATGATGCTCTGCAGACCTTTCAAACCTTCTTCACTTAGGCCACATTGCGAATCTTAAAAGAGGAACACAAGAATATAAGACCAGCATTAGAAACTTTATAAACAGTCATCATTGTTGTGTATATTTATTAGGGCTGCCCCCTAATAGTAATCTTTGGTCGGTGCAACCCTATGTTTATGTAATTTATTACAAATACATACTTTTCATTGTCTCACTAGAAAACAAGCAGGACAGCTCTCTGAGGGTATCGGAACGAGTTGAAAGAGATTTCCAATGGTGGTCCATCTCTGCAACAAGAATCTTCTGCTCCTCCTCAAGTCTCCTTACTGACATGATGATGTCAAACGCCTTTCTCTTTGTCCTTAGATCGACAGAGTCTGGAATGCATTTATGATAAATAAATAAATAATTTGTATTAAACATCAACCTTCAAAAAATCTCTGAAATAGTATG
This sequence comes from Abramis brama, assembly GCF_963993115.1. Lineage (NCBI taxonomy): Eukaryota > Metazoa > Chordata > Actinopteri > Cypriniformes > Leuciscidae > Abramis > Abramis brama. Next base: position 29,876,113 of record NC_139977.1, on the reverse strand, counting down.
GGGTTACAGAATGACATTTGAAGCATTGTGGGTTATGTGTCATTATGTATCAGATTTGTCAGAAGCAGTCAACAAACAGTGACAATTACCGTATATACCCGACTATAAGACGACCCTGAATATAAGACGACCCCCCCATTTTCCAGACTTATTTTTGGGACAAAAGGAGATTTTTGTGGAAAAAAATCTGGATTTAACAGAAAATAATTGTATTTGAAAATTGCAGTGATAATTCATTCTCTCTCTTCCAGGATGAGCGCACGCACCTCTCTCTCTCTCTCTCTCTCTCTCTCTCTCTCTCTCTCTCTGCTTCTCGCGCGCACCTCTCTCTCTCTCGCTCAGCATCTCGCGCGCGCAGCTCTTTCTCTCGCTTGCTCTGCGTCTCGCATGGCAGAGGGGAGCAGCTTTTTATTTCAGTTAAACACAGATATTATGTTGCTTCTCTAATTTTACATGCAAGTATAGCCGAAATCATTTGTCTTAATGGGTCGCGTTTCAGTCACTATTTCATATTAATTCCGTTGTTCCTTCTCCCTTTCCCCCCGCGATTTTGTCTATATCGCGAATATAAGACGACCCCCCATATTTCAGCCTATTTTTAGGACAAAAAACCTCGTCTTATATTCGGGTATATACGGTACAATTATTTGTGACTAAATGTATTACAAGTAATCATTTCCTCACCGTCAGCCCAATCCTTTACATCATTCATCCAGTCTTCCAATTGGCTCGCTGTCACTGTCAATTGCGCTTTCATGGACTCTAGGTTTTGTAACTGGCTTTGCAGAGCTTTTGTGGTCTACAATAACAAACAGTGGTAAGAAACAAAAAACAAATGCTCAATGCACAGCTTCATACACTGCTAACATGCAGTACTGAACATCTAAAATTAATTCTACTGATGTCATTACCTTTTGATATCGGCGGGTCAGTGAGATAGCCAAATTGTTGAACTTTTGCTGATTCCAGCGCATGGCCATGAGAGTCAGCATGTCTGTGCATCCTGAAAAACAAAGAAAATATGATGTTACCATATTCCTCCTACATATTATGTAAGGATGTAACTAGTGCAGTATGTGGTAATCTTACCTGCTTTTGACATATGCTTTCTGGTTACTGCAATCCTAGATAGGAAGGCATTGCACCGTTCCACCTCCTCCCCTAGTGTTAAACCAGCACCGCCCTGATATGCCCCACACATTTTACCTGGTTAAGAATTAAAAAAAAAAAGAAAAGATGTTTGCAGATGTTAACAGTTCAGATTATACGATTCTATCGCATAGCAACACTTCCTTACCTCGCATTTAAAATCATGGGCTTTGGCATGAAATACCGAAAGGAATGGCTTCATATAGGACTCTGTGCCGACACACCGCAAGCTCCAATCCCTCCTCGTCTACCTTGCTGGCAGATCTTTATGAGGTCTCTCTGGCTGCTGACCACTCCCCTCCACAAACACTTCTTCCACTGACCTACAATATGGAAAATTTTTGATGAAAATAAGACTATCCTAAACAAACTCTTCAGAAAGAGGTTATTATAGTGCTGTAGTCTAATTATAATCTAGAATTTTACATGTTTGGTTGTGTTGTGAATGTGGTCTACAAATCGTTTCACGTCTTCGTCCTTGGCTATGAAGACGCCTTCAAAGATGGCCTGTTCCTCAGATCTAAAAAAAACAAAAAAACAACAATTGGTGATGGACAACAATTTATGATAACTTAAAATCTGAGATTTCTTAGTTCACATTAAAGAGCTATGTTTTCTTATTAATACAAACACTGTGATACACAGTTTGGAGTAGCTAGCAGCATTCTTGAAACGGTAATGCTTGCGGTTTCCATGCATCAACTGAAACTGCAAGCATATCTAGGGTGCATGCAGGACAGTTGAAGGGCTCTTCCTTGTATATGTTGTCCACCTCAAATCGCACAGCCTCCCACTCAAAACTATTCTTAAAAATGCTTGGCAGGACGGTCCTGGTGCCGCCATCTTCATTTCTTCAAATGAAAAAAAGACATCTGTGGCATAAAGTGTGGCAAATTGAAGGGTTGCAGGCCAGTAGTCACTTCTGTTTAGGTCATCGACTCCAGCAGTCCAAGTGGATTGGCATGCCTCACAAATTAACTCGGGCATGGTTAGATCATGTCGTCCTGGAAATATCAAAAACACATCCACTGTAATGTAAACCAGGGTTTGGACTGAAAAAGATCATACAGTACACTTGAATTATGTTCATTTGTATTGACTGAGAAATATAAGATTGTAATAGATCAATGGCAATGAAGCATATTGCAGAAAAAGTACTCAAGATGTGCTCAAAAATCTGACTGACACAGAGTATCCACATACATTCAAGATAAAACAATAAAAGACAAAAAGGCTGAAAATAATTTTTGAAGCTGCCAAAGAGGGACCTAAAAAAAAAAAAAAAAAAGAATTGAACATTTTACACCAGTATTCTCTTCATCTGTGTTGCCAGAATGGGCTAAATTGTATGTGATATTCATTTTATATAGTTCAATAAACAAGAAGTTAATATTGTTAATTACATTTTAGATAGAAATTAGACAAAAATTGTCAATAAATGTAAGTTTTGCTCTATTTCGCAAAAAAAAATAAAAAAATTGTTCCAAACAAAGCCACAGCAGAACTTCTAATATATATATATATATATGAATCAGTCAATAAGTTATGACAGCATTACTTATTACATTAATTATACACATTAATTGTTTTATTTCATATTGCAAAATTGTGATGAGCCACAATTTAGTAGTTATGAATTAATTTGTATTGTTAATTATAGATTTATTTTGGTGTTAATTATATAATTTTGCGTGGATTTTAAACAATTAGGCGGTAAAACAAAACAATCTGGCAACTGTTCTTCATCTGAACATTTCTAATATTGGATCATAGTTGTGGGCTAATGTAATACTGAAAATATTACATTCCCCTATGATACATGATTATATGCGACAAAAATGAACTTGAATTCAATTAGCTAACTTTGCTAGCCTGCACATTTGGTGCAGCAAGCTATATTTTTATAATGCCTTCTATTATTTACCGTCATACGAAATTGCCACCTTACACATCTAAAGGTTCTAAACACAACTTCTTGTCCTGATTCAACAGTTTTTAGATGTGTAAATTTAAGAATAGTATCCATCTCTATTAATTAACTCTTCTACTTACCAAGTGGAAAATCGCAATGGACCTTGGGATCGCCCCATACAGTGACGTCATCGTTATTAATTTAGAGGATTTAATCAATAAACAATAAAATAAAATAAAAAGATTAATTAAATACAATCGTAGCATATTATATATATGTATTAACATCAACAAACCTCCGATAAAAATACGTTATCCAGCATGCTCTAGTTAAAGCAGTGTACCAGTACCCATGACAAGAAAACGGTTAAACTGCTTACTTGCACGCCGTCGAGCATTGTTAAACTCACCTTTGGATGCCGTTTTACCTGCAGTTGAGCTTTGTTAAACTCACCGCTGAATGCGGTTGCATGAACGCGCTAAACCTTTGCGCAGAGAGGGCACCGACTTTGATATCAGATTGCGAGGGTTTTTAAACATAAAAAACAGTTGGAGGGCCAGATAAATATCATCTGGGGGCCGCCATTTGACTAGCCCTGGCATAGATCATTTATTGTAGTGTATTCCTTTCTATTTTTATTTATTGTAGCCTCGACCCATGCACAGCAGACGGGTTGCGGTGTTAGCTACCCAAGACGTCAAATTTCAACGCTGCAGGCTCCGGTTCAGAGTTCTATAGAAGTCAATCGGACTACCCTGCACGTTGAAAAATGACGCCAAAGGTATACCCAGTGCGTTAAAAAGTGACGCCAAGGGGTCCTGGCCAAGCGTCCATATGTGACGAGTCCATCTGCGTCCTGTAAAACGCCCATGGGTTGCATTGATGGTTGAAAGCCATGAGCGTCTCTCACACACGATAAAGGGTGTGTGTTGAATTCGGCCAATATACTCCTGCGGGCAATTAAGGAATGATGGAACCTATATTGTCGTGTTTTTTAGTTAGGATACCTAGCACACATTCACGTTTAAATTGAGTAGGCTACCACAGGCTAATTTAAAACTAAACGAAATTGTAGCCTACGTATGCTACTGTTGCTGAAAGCGTCTGATATCACGCACTTGGATTGGCTAGTCCAACTGCGTCCTGTAAAACGCGGGTGGGTTGCATTGGAGGTGGTTAAGCCGTGAGCGTCTCTCACGACGATAAGGGTGTTGAAAATGGCAAATAGACTCTTCTTGAAAGATAAATAATGGAAAACAATGACCTCCTATATTAGGTGTAGGCAATCCTAATCATAGAGCAAACATTAGTCGTTGCTGAAAACGTCTTTAGTCTGTGCAGTCGGTCAATGTTGAGGTGAATTGACGACTGGCGAAGCCCTGAGCGTGTAATTACATCGCGGATGGTTTTACATTGAAGTTGGTTGAAAGCCATGTGCGTGTCATCTATAAGCAAAAGGGTGCTATATGCGTGGGCAGAAAACGCCGAAGGACGTGACAAAACGGCCTTATATGACGTCCTGAGATGAGAACGGGTTGGGAATACTGTTTCAACACAGTTTTAATGAAATTGATGGCATATAGTACAAATTTGTATACTTTGTGAAGAGTCCTGAAACAAACAGTGAAAAGAGGAGAGCAAACGCTGTAAGCAGCTGTGCTCTGAAGCTTTGACTTCAAAGAAATGTGGAGTTTGTAAAATGTTGGGGTATCATGTTGTTTTAACATTCCTGATTATAGTGACAACATAACCAATATCATCGAGCACATGAGAAAAGCTGAAAAGAGCTGCCTCAAGCTACTGGTAGTGAGTGGGTGGGGTGGCTGATGTCTGCATGGTCAGGGTGGTTTTTCAGAATAATTCAAACTGTCTTGCCAATTGTGGGTATGGGATTATTAATTCTGTTTTGTTTACCATGCATTATGAAGTGTGTTTCCAGCTCAGTGCAGAGATTGATCAGGGCAGGGACGGTTAGCAAAGTGACGTCAGTTCAAGCAGTAAAACTGACTCTGTACCCAATAACTGATGGAGAGCAATGTGATGATTATGACAGCGATGACGTGTATGCAGACATGAGTTAAATGTGTTTCCTTTTGCCTTTCTGGGACCATGAAAGGGATTTTCTAAACTTTGATTGTTTAGGTTTTGATATCATTGATTGACTGTTCTATTTACTGTGTTTTTATTATGATTATTTCTTGTTTTTATTTCCTTTTTCCATTATAAGAATGATGATATGTTCAGAAGGTTAAAAACAGCGGTCATCCGTGTTACGAGGTGGCGTAAAAGTGGAAGGGTTTGAAATGAGGGATTTTTATGTATACTACTTCTTTGCATCTTTTTTAAGAGTCAAATCAACCAGTGTTTTATGAATTGATATGTTTTTTCCATACTAATGTGATCTATACCAGGGGCGTAGCAGCCATTATAAAAGTGGGGGGGACAAAAGCTGTATGTGGCCATAGGATGTGACCCAAAGGTGATGTTCATAACAGTGTTTTCCTGGCTCAAAATGAGGCGGAGGTGGTAAAATACTAATAATGTGTTTTAATAATAAGATAATTAAATGTGTATTTTTTTGTAGATCATCATATACCCTAATGTGTTTCCCACATTATTTTTGTGGGTGGAGCTTAGTACCTGTAGGGGGGTCCGGGGGTATGCCCCCCCGGAAGAAAATTTTGTACATTTTAAAGATAAATTCATTAATCTGGTGCACTTTGAGTCACCCAAATCCACTGTTAAAAATAAATAATCCACCCGCAAACCGCCCATATTCTTTGATTTAGATATCTGCATCTGATCATCACATTACAATTATTCAAATTTTCAGTGTTAAGCATGATAATATGGTAACATATCACACTGAAGTAGGCTGATTTAAAATTAACATTTATTTAAAATAAAAGTTCTTCTTTTGGCAAAATTACATTTCCTTAATAGCCTAAACAGAGACTTACTCCCTTCAAACTTAAATTGTCAATGTTTCATTACATCACTGTTTGAAAACACTAATTTTTTGTACCTTTATAAAGGGCATTTTTTTCCATAATTTTATTAAATGTATGCTCCATCTTTCATTTCAAATTCTTAAATTTGATCAATATATTCAATTAAAATAATAAGACACTAGGCTGTTACCAATTAAATTGAATAATTTACATTGAAAAATTATAACTGTATTAATTTGGATTATTTTACATATTTTTGAATATACAAATAATGAATGTTGAAAAGAATGGTACTTTATGAAACTTAACCGCCAGTACGAGGCGGCAGGCGACCGTCTTAATGAGCGAGTCATTGAGTCATTCATTCAAACGATTCGTTCAAACGGCTGATTTATTCAGAATGAGGCAGTTTATGAATGAGTAATTAAATCTTTGACTCAACCGATTCGTTCGAAACGCTGAATCATTCAGTAATGCAACAAGTGTTGCTGTGAGATGCGCGATGGTTCTGCTGTTATCTTTGGAACTATTTTCGCTGCTGAAACAGAACAAAAACAGTCATTGCGTCTAAAATGTAAGTGACTTAATTTTAACTATTTATTTATTGAACTGTTATGAAACCAGCCACGGTTTCAATGTTGATGGCATTCAGGAAAACAGCTGGTAATGTGTAAAATATGTTATAACTGCGCGAGCCTCAACAGCGCACATTATGCTATATTATTATCAGCTATAGGCTATCAATCGCCACTTACATCAAATTAAATAAAACAGAATCATCCTCACGTTTTCGGTGATTCCCTGGTTATTTTTTATTTTTATATTAAAAATTGTTTTAATCAGGGCATTTGTCCGGTTGGGCAAGTAGTAGGCCTACAATTCTCTCTCTCTTCCTTACCACTGTGGACATCTATACTTTATTTTTATGAAATAAAGATATTTTGTGATATTTACAATATTTCAGTTATACTACACTTGAACAATAACTTTTATCTTTCTTCTTAACAGTTGGACAAAAAAAGTGTTCAATGAGTAGGCCTATACAGATTATTGGATTTACTGGATAATTTTATACAACAGACATTTTATAAAAAATATATCAATAAAACCTAAATCAATGTATTTACAAGGTTTTAATATTATTTTGGTCACCCAACGTCGCAACCGAAATTTAACTAGCTAAATATCAACGTCTTATGAAGTTGCGTGCCTGATGGGAAATAATCTGTTATGTCTCATTTAGCAGATGCTTTTATCCAAAGCGACAATTAGGAGAGCATTTAACACACACTCGGCACAATCCAGCGCGACATGATGAGGTCCATACGGGTTCTGTTGTCGTACACGTCTTACTCTGCGTTACAGTTGGTTAAATCAACAAGGAAATAACTTTACGCGTGATTCATGTCATCGCGACATACTTACAGTGCGTGTTTGAAAAAAGGATGTAATCGTCCTCTGCTTTTTTCTGGGGTGCATTTACCCCAGACGGCCAAACAGCAAAGTGACTAAACACAACGAACGAAAATTCGCAAGAGCAACAAGAGATTTGAAGCTCATGGCAGACACGCCCAAGAGATGATTCGCGCTGTGATTGGCTGAATGTTAGTTCACTCAAGTCTAAGTAACAAATCAGAGAACACAGGCGGAAATATTGCCGCTGGGTCAAAGAAAAAAATGCGGGGGACAGAATCACCTGTTTCTAAAAGTGAGGGGGACGTGTCCCCCCCGTCCCCCCCGGTTGCTACGCCCCTGATCTATACTATTTCTTGTTTATACTGAGGTGACTGAGGGTCCGGTCTATAGTATTGGGGATGCAATAACAGTGTTTATTCATCTAGCCCGGTTTCAGAATAAACCTTTACTTGCTTGCTATAAAATTAAGGGCCTATCCTTACAAAAACAGCCTAAGCTTTTTCATTCTAAATTTTAATGAAGGTTCAAGTAAAATGATCAGGTATATAGAAGTCAGACATGAAGAGTATAACTGTGATGTGAAGACTTGAATCAATTCTGTTCTTGAAATGTAATGATGTAATGATTTTGATCAAGAAATTAGAAGACAAGGGTGAATTTTTCTTTAATGCGTTTATCAGAGAATGATAAAGAGGAGGAATTTGTTACGGAAAAATTCAGTATTTCTTATATTCATTTGTTTTCAAACTGTTAATTCCATTTAATCATATGTTTCTGTGAGGTTTTCCAGCAGCTGAGGGGGGACAGGAAAGAGCAGGCCAATAAAACAGATGGGCAGGAAGATAGTGAAATACCTGAGCACGAGAAAGAGTTTGGTTAGAAGAATACAGGGTTATTTAACTAATAAAAGAAGCACCAGGCCCTCTCCTTAGGGAAGCAGGAGGCAATTAGGTCATAGATGAAGGCCTTTGGGTGTCTCAGGGACAGAGAACAGTGTGACCTGCATCAGGGGGGTAGAAACCAGTCCGAACCAGCAGAAGATAGGGGGTATCTTTCTGGAAATTTACAAGAAACCTGGAAGGAGGAGTTTTTTGCCAAGAAACTGTATAAAATGTCCATGTTTTATTGTGTCTAGGTATTCTGTTTTCCAAACCGGGTAGCTGCGGTTTTTGTGAAAAGAATCCTCAAAGAATAAACTTTTCTCTTTATTACAGTTTTGCCTCTTGAATGTTTCTTACACCTCTGATGCTGGTTGTTATTAACTTTTGAAAATTGCCTTTACACTGTCACGGTTCATGAATTCACTGTTTTCTTCGTGTCTCGTGTATTTGTTGTTCTGTGTGTGTGGGTGTGTGTGAGTGGGCGTGGCTGCTCATTTCAACTGATCAGCGCTCCACCTGATCTCATTCCCCTCACCAGCTGCTGCCAGTTTATTCATCTATATAGACTCATCGCACTCTCCTTTCTTTGTCAGATCGTTGTTTTGGTGTCTTCAGTGTGTGTCGTCGTGTGCCATTCCAGTCCTGTTCCTGTTCCTGATCGTGTTCCTGTTCGGTGTTCTCGTGGTGTTCGTCGCGTTGGATGTTCACTTCACTGGATTCACCGTCACCTGTCTTCACCATCTCGCTGACCATCAAGTCCCTGCGCCACCAGCCCACCCGTGTATTTTGCCTTGTGTCTACTGACCCACAATAAAAGAGTACTTGCAATTTTGCTTCCGCTTCATGAATTATGACAGAACGATCTGACCAAGCGATGAGAGCAGCAAGTGGATCCTCTTCTCCTCTGGATGACTTCATCAGAGCCACCATTTCTCGGATTGAGGCCCAGGAGAGGACTTCTAATGAGTCGGGTCGGGCCATTCAAGCTCTCGTGGCGCAGGTGTCCGAGCTCACCCAGCAGCTGCAACAACTACGAGCTCCCACTGCGCCACCACCCGCACCGCCCGCTCCCCCAGTACCACCACCGAGCGTCTCCCAGTCAGAACCCCGCCTACCGGTTCCTGAGTCGTATAGTGGTGAGCCGAACTTTTGCAGAGCATTTCTAACACGCTGTTCAATGCATTTTTCTCTGCAGCCCAGAACATTTGCCACCGAACAGAGCAAAATGGCGTTCGTGCTCACACTGCTGACTGGGAGGGCAGCTCTATGGGGGACGGCGGTGTGGGAGAATCAAGATCCGTGCTGTGCCTCGTTCCAGACACTCGCCGCCGAGATGAAGATGGTGTTTGACCGCGCGGTCGCGGGAAGAGAAGCAGCACGAACCCTGGCGGACCTCAAGCAGGGAGGTAAATCTGTATCTGATTATGCCATTGAGTTCCGGACCTTGGCGGCTGAGTGTCAATGGAACGAGGAGGCGCAGTGGGACATGTTCCTGCATGGGCTGGCTGACCGCGTCCTGAAGGAAATCTACGCCTTGGATTTACCCGCTACACTCAATGGACTTATTGATCTGGCGCTTCGCGTGGATTCTCGTCTCTCCCGAGTGGAACGGATGAAGTTACCAGCTCGGGCTTCTGCAGCCGCTGAGACCACGCAAGCCAGCGGCGGGGACGCGGTCAGCCCCGTCTACGATCACGAGCCCATGCAGGTCGGGCGAGCTCGGCTTTCCCGGGAGGAGAAGGAAAGGCGGAGATCCCAGGGCCTTTGCCTGTACTGTGGGACTGCTGGTCATTTCGCGTACAACTGCCCGGTAAAAGGGCAAGCCCGGCAGTAAATCTGAGGCTACTGTCGGGTGGGATCTCCGCTGAGAAGACCTCATCAACATCTACGCTCCTCCCGGTAAGACTTAGATGGTCAGCCAACACTCACGACTGTCTAGCACTTTTGGATTCCGGGGCAGAAGGTAACTTCATGGACTACACATTCGCTCACAAGATCCACGTTCCTCTGTTACCCCTCACCCACTCCATTGCTGTTCACGCCCTCAACGGTCAAGCTCTTCCTACCATTTCATTCACCACTGGACCCATTACACTTACAGTATCCGGAAATCACACAGAGACTACCTCATTTTACATCCTGGACTCCCCCCTTGCACCTATTGTTCTCGGTCACCCCTGGCTCATCAAACATAACCCCAAGATAGACTGGCAGCAGAGATCAGTGTTGGAGTGGAGTAGTTTATGTCACAAGTCCTGTCTTGTGTCTGCTTGTCCGTCTGTTGTTGTTTCTGCGTTACAGGAGGAGGCAGTGGATTTGTCAAACGTGCCCACGGAGTATCTGGACCTGAAGGAAGTGTTCAGTAAGTCTCGGGCTGCTTCTCTCCCTCCGCATCGTCCCTATGACTGTGCGATAGATCTACTGCCAGGTACGTCTCCGCCTAAGGGCAAGCTTTACTCTCTGTCTATTCCCGAGAGGGAGGCCATGGAGAAATATATTTCTGATTCTCTGGCATCCAAATTCATCCGACCTTCCTCTTCTCCAGCGGGGACGGGGTTCTTTTTTGTGGGGAAGAAGGACGGTTCTCTGCGACCTTGCATTGACTACCGAGGGTTGAATAACATCACGGTAAAGAATACTTACCCTTTGCCGTTGATGTCTTCAGCCTTCGAGAGGTTGCAGGGAGCGTCGGTCTTCACAAAACTGGACTTACGTAATGCTTATCATTTGGTCCGCATCAGGAAGGGGGATGAATGGAAGACCGCTTTTAACACCCCCAGGGGGCACTTTGAATATTTGGTTATGCCTTTTGGGCTGTCCAATAGCCCAGCGGTCTTCCAGGCACTCGTCAATGACGTGTTGAGAGACATGGTCGATCAGTTCATTTATGTCTACCTGGATGACATATTGATTTTTTCTTCGTCTCTCCAGGAACACGTTCAGCACGTCAGACGAGTGCTTCAGAGGTTGCTAGAGAATGGGCTTTTTGTCAAGGCGGAGAAATGCGCTTTTCATGCACAGTCTGTTCCTTTCTTAGGGTACATTGTGTCGTCTGAGGGGATGCGTATGGATCCTGAGAAGGTTAAGGCTGTGGTGGATTGGCCAAGTCCAGATTCCCGTAAGGCCCTACAGAGGTTTCTGGGGTTCGCCAATTTCTACCGGCGGTTCATTCGCAATTTCAGCCAACTAGCCTCGCCTCTGACCGCCTTGACCTCCCCCAGAACTACGTTCAGGTGGTCAGACGCAGCTGAGGCTGCGTTTGCCAAACTGAAAGGCCGCTTTGTTTCAGCCCCCATCCTAGTTACCCCTGATCCATCACGTCAGTTCGTGGTGGAGGTCGACGCGTCAGAGGTGGGGGTAGGTGCAGTGTTATCCCAACGTTCTTCTACAGACGACAGAATGCATCCGTGCGCGTTTTTGTCTCATCGTTTGTCCCCTGCCGAACGTAATTATGATATTGGTAACAGAGAGTTGTTGGCAGTCAAGTTAGCATTGGAAGAGTGGCGTCACTGGTTAGAAGGGTCGGGGGTACCTTTTATCGTTTGGACCGATCATAAGAATCTGGAATACATTAGAACCGCTAAAAGATTGAACTCTAGGCAGGCTCGGTGGGCACTTTTTTTCGGACGTTTTGACTTTACTCTCTCGTACCGCCCGGGCTCCAAAAACATCAAGCCCGATTCTTTGTCACGCATTTTTGACCATTCCGATCGCCCGTCTACTCCCGAGTGCATTTTTCCGGAGACCCTAATTATCTCCACACTCTCATGGGAGGTCGAATCGAAGGTCAGGACGGCCTTAGAAGGGGTAACGCCTCCGCCCGGTTGTCCACCGAACCGTTTATTTGTGCCAGAGGAATTACGGTCCAACGTCATTCAGTGGGGTCATTGTTCCAATGTGGCTTGTCATCCTGGAGTCACTCGCACCACGTCCTTAGTTAAGCAACGATTTTGGTGGCCACGTATGGCTCGTGACGTTCACAGTTTTGTTTTGGCTTGCTCAGTTTGTGCCACTGGTAAGACTTCCAATCGACCCCCAGACGGGCTCCTTCAACCGCTGCCGATCCCTTCGAGACCCTGGTCCCATATCGCACTAGATTTTGTTACCGCCCTCCCACCCTCTCAGGGTAATATGGTAGTTTTGACCGTGGTGGACCGGTTCTCGAAGGCGGTCCATTTCATTCCCTTGCCCAAATTACCCTCAGCCAAGGAGACAGCGTTAACAGTCGTTAACCACGTCTTTCGGTTACATGGCCTCCCGACAGACGTGGTTTCCGACAGAGGACCCCAATTTGTGTCCAAATTTTGGCAAGAATTTTGTAGATTACTGGGTGCGACGGTTAGTCTGTCCTCAGGGTTCCATCCCCAGAGCAATGGCCAAACTGAGAGAGCCAACCAGGATTTGGAGAGAACGTTGCGATGTCTGGTCTCCAAGAATCCTTCCTCATGGAGCCAACAACTGTCAATGGTGGAGTATGCCCACAATTCGTTACCAGTATCATCTACGGGCCTATCACCGTTTGAGTGTAGTCTAGGTTACCAGCCACCAATTTTTCCTAGTCTGGAATCTGAAGTCGCGGTCCCCTCCGCTCACGCCTTTGTCCAGAGGTGTCGTCGCACTTGGACTAGAGCCCGCGAGACTCTACTCCAAGCGGGAGCGCGCACCAAGGCTAAAGCCGATCGCCACCGGTCTAGGCCTCCCGTATACGTCGTTGGTCAAAAAGTGTGGCTTTCTACTAAGAACATTCCTCTCCGTTCCGTCTCTAATAAACTAGCTCCCAAATTTATTGGCCCATTCACTGTCACCAAGATCATTAGCCCGGTGGCAGTCCGCCTCAAACTCCCTCCAGTGTACAGGAGGATTCATTCCGTCTTCCATGTTTCCAAAATTAAGCCCGTGTTTCGTTCTCAGTTTAATCCGCCTGTCCCGGTTCCTCCCCCGCCGCGTCTCGTAGAAGGGGAACCTACGTATTCGGTTAATCGTATTCTGGACTCAAGGCGGAGGGGACGCGGATTCCAGTACTTGGTGGACTGGGAAGGTTACGGTCCGGAGGAGAGGAGTTGGGTTCCTGCTAGAGACATCCTGGATCACTCTCTTATCGATGATTACAATCGACAGGTAAGGGAGTCTGGGGACGCCAGGAGGCGTTCCTAGGAGAGGGGGTACTGTCACGGTTCATGAATTCACTGTTTTCTTCGTGTCTCGTGTATTTGTTGTTCTGTGTGTGTGGGTGTGTGTGAGTGGGCGTGGCTGCTCATTTCAACTGATCAGCGCTCCACCTGATCTCATTCCCCTCACCAGCTGCTGCCAGTTTATTCATCTATATAGACTCATCGCACTCTCCTTTCTTTGTCAGATCGTTGTTTTGGTGTCTTCAGTGTGTGTCGTCGTGTGCCATCCCAGTCCTGTTCCTGTTCCTGATCGTGTTCCTGTTTGGTGTTCTCGTGGTGTTCGTCGCGTTGGATGTTCACTTCACTGGATTCACCGTCACCTGTCTTCACCATCTCGCTGACCATCAAGTCCCTGCGCCACCAGCCCACCCGTGTATTTTGCCTTGTGTCTACTGACCCACAATAAAAGAGTACTTGCAATTTTGCTTCCGCTTCATGAATTATGACATACACTGACATGATTGTTAAAAAAAATCACATTGTCTGAGGCCTCTGGAGAACTCAGAACAACTGCTAGCATAAAGTTTAAGGTAAAAATAACTACCATTAAATTATAGTATCTTACTACTGTGCAATAATATAAACTGTTCATTCATTACATCACTTTACCTCTGTCTTTATCCACTTTTATCCTCTTCTCTTCTTGGCACTGTAGGCCTGTCTATCGCAGAATATAATGCTAATTTATAATGTGTCATGTAAATTCGGCAATCCGTCACAATCAGGAAACTTTCACCGTGTCTAGACCTATTTTTTTTCGCGAGCTGCCAGGCCCGTTTCTACAGGGGAGCATGTTAAGTGTGAGTGTGTCAAGCGCCCTCAAACAAAAGCAATGCGAGAGGCGACGCTACACAACAAATTGCCAACAACTGATCGCGCGCGCGCTGTTTCTGACGGACTTCAAGCACTCGCTGGGCGGGGGAAGATTGATGTGCCTGACCGGGGGGGACTTGGTTGAATGAGACAACACGCGAGGAGGCGGAGGCGGGCGGGAGCGAGCACAGCAAAGAGAAGGCAAACAAGCAAAGTGAGAATTTCAGAATTTAATATAAACAATATCTCGATACGATATGTCAAAATCCACATCGTGTTTAAAAAATATATTGATATATTTTAAATATCGAGATATCGCCCACCCCTAATATCTACCAAGTAAATTTCTATAATTTCATCACCAGGCCAACATGAGTTGTTTGGGAGGATGGGGTACAACTAGGAAGGTGTTTCTACAACAGCAGTGATAATGTCCCTCATACAAACCTGTGGCCAAAAATCTCAGTGTCACTGAGAGTCGATCTTTTGCACTGATGATGGCCATTCGAAACTTTGTGTTTGCTTTCCAGATGAGTGGCTCCACTTTTTGTAATATATATTCGAAGTCCTCAGAGGTCATCCGGAGTAACTCTCTGAATCCACTTCTGTCTTTTATCTGGTTAAAAAAGGGTGGTTTTACCTGGGTGGTCAAGCTAGCACAAGGTATTCTGCATAGCATTAGCATAGTTAGCAGTACATGATTGCAATAGTAGGCTATAGCAGTATTGACATAACTCACCTCCAGTTCCCTTTGAAGGACAGACAGACCTTGCTGTTTGTTTTTTCTCCATTGCTGAGCTGATGCTACTTTGCTAGCTACCATAGAGTGTCAGCTGCTTGCCCGCGAAATTTCATGTCGCAGGAGTGGGGCGGGGTGGGGTGCGGTGGGGTGGAGACGCGAGCGTCAAGTGGAGCGGGGGATTGGATGAGAGCAGTTGACCAATGTAAGCTGTCCGGCCGGACAGCTTACATTGGTCAACTTCTCTGCAGCTGTACACTCAATAGAGTGAATGGATTTTTTTCATTCTTTTTTCTCTTCATATTGTTAGGATTGTACTGTAGAACCATAACCAAACGAGGTTATTAATAATGAACAATCTTTGAAATCGTAGACCATAGCTTTAACACGAGAATGAACCTCATTGGCTCTTTCTGAAGCTCAAAGTGCTGATTAACACGAGAATGAACCTCATTGGTTCTTACCTGTCAAGCAAACATGCTTGAGCTTCCATTTACTACAACTGATGTGTGAGTTGATGAATGTTTATATGTGATTAAAAGCCTGAATTTAATATGTTCATCATATAAAGCGATCGTGTCTCTTAAGAAAATTTTGAACTAAACCGCTCAATTCATATGGATAGTTTTATGATCTCTTTATGAACGTTTTGAAGTTCTGTAGACTGTCAATGGAGGGACAGAAATCTCTCAGATATCATCAAAAAGATCTTCATTTGTGAGTAATTAATGAAAGAATTTTCATTTTTGGGCGAACTATCCCTTTAATATGTTAATAAATCTGTGTCATGTGCATTGTCAAGTCTGTTTAGATTTTTGTTCTCTGCTCTTGGTGAGTTTCATGTGTTTTAGTCAAGTCTAGTCAAGTTCAGGAGCTGGTTGCGTAAACTGCTGTAGCAAATTAGCTCAAAAGGGAAATATATATAATTAATTATAGAGAATTAAAATTCATTATAAATATTTGGATTAGTTTTAGAATTGACTGTAGCGGAATTATTGAATCAGTTCATCAAATGAACAGAAAAAAAATAATCAATCATCAATTCTAGGAAATAAATTATCTTCCTGGCCAAGAAAGAATAAACTTTTCCAACTAAAGTATTAAAGTAAATAAAGTACTTGCAGGGTAAAATATATAGTTAGATCAAGATGTTTAAGTGACTTTGATTTTTGTGAGCGGCAAACACAGAGACAAAGCGTGGATATAATGGTTTAATAAAGGAAACTACGGGTAGGCTATACACACACAACTAAACTAAGCAAAGAAAAGTGAAGAAAGAGAGAGAGAAGAGAATGGCAAGATTACAATCAGTTAACCACAACCTACAAGAAACATCAAAGAATCAGGGTCACCTTAAAAGGGGTACAATAACTTAGCATCTAAACGCCTCTAAAGGCTGCGAACGGGTACTTGCATTGACTTCGGTTGCTGAACAAGTCCAGATGCGGTAGATTCTGGAGATTCTTGATGATTTTGCCAGGAGTTCGCTGTAGCGTTCGTTTGGGTTCTTCGGGGTGGTCCACGTTAAATCCAAAGAAGTTAACTTGAAGATGAAGTTGCCGGAAGGAGATGGGAAACGTAGTGTCTCAAATGAGATTGAGCAAAGATCAGGGTCGGTATTTATCAAGCCTCTGAGAATTACTCCCAAGAACACTGCTAAGAATGGACTTAACCCCCAGGTGCTCTTCAGTCAGTTTTGACCATTTTATTTTTTATCTTTTAAAAATCACAGCTTCATTGAATTGTATAAAACTTGGTGACTTTTATGGCATTTGCAATGTGAACATACAAAAAAAATTGAGGGCATTATTCGAGCAGGCTAAGTGGTCGTAAAAAAAATAGTCACAACTTCTACTCTTCGGTCAAAAATGGAAAATAAGAACTCATGTTAAGTATGCACACTAAAAGCCTGCCAAACAGCGCCTGATTATTGGACTTTATCTTTTGCATCTGATTGTGCTTGCATCTGACTGTTAAACACACACAATGTTTACATAAACACAGTTGGTTATATCTAAAGTGAAAGTAATCAGTTGTGTCTGTGTGTTAGAAGTGTGTAGGTCTTAAAGGGACAGCAGGGTTATAGTAAACATACTGCTTGTTCTTAAAGGGATAGTTCACCCAAAAAGGTTATTCCAAAACTGTGTCAATTTCTTTCTTCTGCTGAACACAAAAGAAGATATTTTGAAGAATGTGGGTAACCAAATAGTTGCTTGTCACCAGTCAAGCAACTATTTGGTTACCCACATTCTTCAAAATAACTTTTATGTGCAACAGAAGAAAGAAACTCATTCAGGTTTAAAACAACTTGAGAGTGAGTAAATGAGGACAGAATGTTCATGGGTGAACTATCCCTTTAATGCCAATAAATGTATTATTGTTATATTTTTACAGGTCCATCTGATACGTTCATTTTATGTCTTATTTAAGTATTTAATTTAATATGGTCCGTTTCTTACAATTAAATTTATTTTTTATATAGAGAATACTTGCACTTTTACAAAAAAAATTGACCCTGACCCTGACCCTGACCCTCTAGTTGGAATATCTTTGTTTTCATTTTCAATAAATACTGCTGCAACTGGATTCACACCTCTCTTCGTCCCTGCTTACACGTTACATTTATAATATCTGTTAATCATATGTTTAATAGTAATAGGGTTGCCTATTATCCATGTTGTGTTGTGAAGTCAGAATTTTGACTATACATTCGGAAACTAATAATGAATTCAGTTTTGTGTATTGAAAAAGACTTTGATTTAACCAAATCATAAGACGGATTTTTCGGTGTGATTTCTATCGTTCGTTCAAATTCGTGTTGTACTGTCCACTAGATGGCAACACGAATGGACCGATCTATGCTGGTCCATTCCTGGGGAAGATGTTTTTAATCGTTTCCACTGAGCAGTACGGTACGGTACGGTACGGAACGGTACGCATTTATTTGCGTTTCCACTATCAAAAGTTGTGAATGGTACCAAAATGCCGAACCGTACCGTACCACTTTTTAGGTACCCTTCCATTGGGGTACCTAGCACAGTGGAACGGTACTAAAAGGTGGAGCTAGACTCACTGCAGGACGTTGATTGGTTGACAGAGAATCGTCACTTGTGCGTGCTACACAGGGGGGCAGCGTTTCATATTATTTTGAAGGTACCCCCGGGAGCCGCCATTGGCTAACAAGCCTTCACCTGCTGTTAGCATCCCATTGACTCCCATTCATTTTGGCGTCACTTTGACAGCGAATAACTTTACATCTGAGGCGTTTAAAGACTCCATTTGTCCATCGTTTATTTCTAAAGAAACACGACAATGTATAAAAGGCTCCATTACCTTGTATCTTACGTTATGGCCCCGTAGAAGCAGTTTTTGTAAAAGTAGGCTAACGATTGCGTCATAACCACGCGACTCTCTGGAAATTACCGTAGAGACAGGAAGAGAAGCTCGCAGTCAATCGGGGGGACATGGAGGCATAAAGTCCGATAAAGTCAAGGGAGAAGCCCATAGAGAGTCATGACGTTGCTCCTGCTCCTAGCTCATGGACAGATCCTACTCACGCTTTCCGTCTCTGCAAGATTCGGAAGGGAATGGTTCAGATTTCGTTTGGCACAGCTACTAGAAAACTTACAACTGTCAGGCAGGCTGCTCACGTCACATCCACGTCGTCAAGCTCAGTTTGAGTCTGCGCAGTACGCTCGGCAATCAGGAAATGAGGGCTTCTAATGTGCTTCACTTCTCTCCGTTGAAACCTATGGGGTCGCTGTGTCCAGTTTATATACTGTCTATGGTGCTACAAGGGGAATGACAACATAAGAAGCGCCATTTTTTAATATACAGTTTAATATAATACTACTGTTACTGTATCACGAAATGTAATTTTAAGAGTTTTTCAGGCGAGAATGTAGTTGTTTAAAGCTCAAATCTGTGGTTTATTTATAAAGATGATTTTTTTTCCCCCGGTTGTGAGATCCATGCGGTCAGCGGGCGCTCGGCGCTCATGTTTCCCGGCTGGATGAGCCTTTCCTCGGCTAGTCTTCTGACATTCGTCGCTGAGACGCTGACTCCGACGGTAGTGGTTAAACATGAGATATTTCGTCTTGTGTAGACCTAACGGGCGATCTTTGCTCTCGTGAATATATAATGAGTTCCCTGTCAATCGTTTTGGCTGAGGGCTAAGTTTAGTTTCATATTATAGTTATAGGCTATTTGTATTTAACTTTACTTGTAATGTTAGACTAGAGCGCTGCATTTGGATATTTGACTGAATTGTTTGCTTTATTTCTTATTGTATAGCTTCTTGTACCTTTTACTTAAACTTTTATATAGGCTATTATTGATAAAACTGAAATTTTACAAAAAGAAATATGGTTTCTTGTCATTTTTTTATTACAAGATTATCACTGATGTTTATTGCAACATTTGTACAAACGCATATATTGCCTGGAATATGCTTCTTTTTTTTCTTTTTTTTAAACGAAAAGAGGTAACGTTAGGGTTGTGTTTTAAATTTCGTTTTGTTATAAATAGAATAACGAATAACCTGCAGTGAATAATCAATATGCGTTGCGCATGAACCACATTTGTGTCCCTATAATGTTTAATTTATTTAAATGAAAACGAAAAGAGGCAGAGTGGTGTTTTATAACATATTTCGTTTTATTGTTGCTTAAAATGTACATACAGAGTAACAGAGATAACCGGAGTAGCAGAGCGAGCTGAGTGACGCTTTTAAGAACGCGCTGTAGGGAGACCGGGTATGGTTGTAACACGGGGAGAGTTGTAACACCACCATTTCCACCAATTGGGGATAAGATAGGAGTCATGCAATCATTTTAATGTTTACCTACTGTCTCCCTGACAACACATGGTGGTTGTCAAGTCTGAAAACTGACACAATCTGAACTTATTGAGAAAAAACTGATTTTGAGGTAAGAAAGTACATTTTTTGACCAAGACTATTTTTTGTCTAGCATCTAAACTATTGCAGATAAATAAGTTTGACTTATATTAGATTAAAATGTAGTTTCTTAGGCAAAATGTGATGCAGTTTTCCCCTGCTAATTTCAAACCAGTATGCTAATACAGCTAGCTAAACAGTGACTGACAGGGGTGGGGTGGGTTGTAACACACACAAAAAAAGTGTTACAACCATCCCCTATCATACAACTGATTGATTTTAAAGCCGAAGGAGGTCTGGGGAAAATGTGCCCTATGCGGTCTCTGGGCCC
Organism: Abramis brama; assembly: GCF_963993115.1. Taxonomy (NCBI): domain Eukaryota; kingdom Metazoa; phylum Chordata; class Actinopteri; order Cypriniformes; family Leuciscidae; genus Abramis; species Abramis brama. The sequence goes on along the minus strand of NC_139977.1, from coordinate 29,855,853 downwards.
ACAAAACCTGCACTCCTGGGTTTACCGGCATTCATTTGTCAGCACTGTGACTCTGATTAACACACACACACACACACACACACACACACTCACTCACTCTCTCTCTCTCTCTCTCTCTCTCTCTCTCTCTCTCTCTCACACTCACACACACACACTCTCTCTCTCTCACACACACACACACACAGATAGATATTTGTTTTTTTGTTAGAAATTGTAGTTTGTTTATCAAGTATACTGTTAAGTAAGTTCGTTCAAGTAGACACATTTACATATACACCCACACACACACACACACACACAAGTTAATCAGACAGTCTGTTCCAGAGAGGGATTGAGACATTGTTCTTTTATGTCAATAAACCTGTTTTTGAAGCATATCTTATAGTGTGGCATCCATTTTTGCTTCTTTTGTGTAATTGTTACAACTTACCCCAGCATGTGTTACAGCCTACCCCGGTATTGGGGTAGGTTGTAACGAAGGTACTTCATGTATTTGACACCAACTCACAAGGTCTGTGATATTCTTGTAGAGGATTGAATTGGTGCCATTTGTAGTGAACACATGTGGGTACTTTGTATAAAAGTTTGAGAACTCTAGCTACAAAATTCAGTGAGTTATAGTTACTGAAGCAAACAGTGTTACAACCATACCCGGTCTCCCTACCATTTGCATGTAGGAGTCGCACATGGGTGGCAAGTACAAACTTTGCGTACTTGATATTGAGAAAAAGCCTAATGTCGGCGCTTGTCTTCTTGTGACAAACATGTCGAGGAGCAAGAACAAGATCTGCTGCATGTCATCCATTGTAGTTTACTATGTTCTTCTTCGCGCGAAAATGACGTCGATCGAAACACCACGCCTATCAAGTAAAGGTACTGTTGGCAGTGGAAACGCTAGCCAGATCATGGTTAACAGACCCGAACCGTACCGTACTGTCCCGTACCGTACCGTACTGCTCAGTGGAAACGAGGCATTAGTTGATGCCCATTCTAAGTGGATAGAGGCATATCCAGTAAATCCGTATCCGTTGCTAACACAATGATAAATCATAAATCAGATGTAGGCTATGTACAATAACATTACGAATCGTAATTACATTACCAATTCAACATGGTTTCCCACTGTAAAATCTGGGCTTATTTATTGATTTATTTATGAAATTCCTTTCATCCAAACGGCATGAGACTTTGTGATTTTCCTACTCTTGCTACAGTATACTTCATACTTCTGTGCAATAAAATCGCTGAAAAAAATTATTATAATATTAATTTGATAATAAACCCAAAGGCAAAACACGTGATAAGTGACCATTCTCGATGAGCGCTGCTCTTATGATCTTAAAGGGATACTCAACTTTTTTTGGAAACAGGCTCCCCCAACTCCCCCAGAGTTAAACAGTTGAGTTTTACCATTTTCGAATCCATTCAGCCGATCTCCGGGTCTGGCGGTACCACTTTTAGCATAGCTTAGCATAGATCACTGAATTGGACATGACCATTAGCATCTCTCTCAAAAAAATGACCAAAGAGTTTCGATATTTTTCCTATTTAAAACTCTTCTGTACTTACATCGTGTACTAAGACCGACGATGAAAAGTTCATATCAGCCTAAGAAAATCGCAACTTTTCATTTACCGTCGGTCTTAGTCTTACAGTGTCTGTAAAATGGTCCTAGAAGATTTTGTGTCTTGGGGGAGGATTGCCTATGAGTTAAATGTTAGGGGAAATGTTGTATGTTAAGGGTGGTATTTGGTTTGTCCAGTAGGGGGCGGTGGCGCACTGTGTTTGTGGGCTGTAGCAATGTTAAAAGCAGAGAAGAGACGAGTCCTATTAAAAAGAGACCATCCAGAAGTTTTTCCTTGGTATCTACATACAACAGTAATCTCATAATAATGAAAAACTTTCTTGTAATAATGAGAAACTTTCTAGTAATTATGACTTAACATCTCGTAATATTGAGAAACTTTCTGACTTTACAGTTTTTTACAATCGCTATGACAGTTTTTTCAATACATTTAACAAGTTTCCTAAACTCTTAACGCACCAACACACCTAAAACACACAATTGGCAAAACGGTTAATTTCATGCTCAAAATCACACATTGTAAACTAAACTCCAAAACTAATTTTCAAAATACAATAATACACTAGCACAATACACTATGTCTACCAAAACACTGTAAACATGTTTCAAAATCAAATAATTATTCAAAACACTAACACATGTTCTCTTCCAACAGGAACATTTAGTCAATCATAACACAATGACAAAAAAACACTATCATCAGCTGAAATTACAGAAACTGCATTATTTTATATGTGTCAAGTATGCCCTTATACAACAGACAGTATATTGTATTTATCATAGATTGTGTTTTGCACTGCAGTTTTTTTTTTAGTCTCTCTACATTTTTGTGTTGTTTGTAATGTAAATGCATGCATTTTGTTGTTGTTGTTTTTTTTGCAGCAGAAATTCAATACAACAAAATAAATTACTCTTCTTAGAGTAGCTTTATAGAATGTATGGTTTATGAAAAAAGAAGACAGAGACAGAATTGCTGCAGTAACGGCTTTATTTGCAACAGGACATTTCTGCAAGATAACAAAAATATGCAATATAGCTGCCATTTACAGTATTACTGTATGTGAAAATACAAAATATACAAACAGAAAAGGCCATCTTCTAATCTGCCCGGTCTTCTACATTTGTCCACATGTTCTCATCCACATCACACCTGATATCTTCCCTGGCAAGGCATCTTGGGAAGAATCTTTTACAGTAACATGCCTTATCCACCCCTGGCAGTGTTCAGCTGTGATGTCTTGGTATGCAGCACCTTTTGCATACAGGAGGGACATTTGGTCCTGTGGACTATGGTCAAAAACCTTTCATCTCCAGGCTGAGGAAACTCCTCAATGGGGTTGAGGAAAGGGAAGTAAGGGGCAAGGAAATTGGACATCATCCTCTGATGGGCGTCAAACCAGGCTGTGACTATACGGGAATGGTGGAATGCCACATTGTCCCATATTTGCATAACTTCAATCAGCTGTTTCTCAATAGCAATGGAATAATGTGAAAATACAAAATATACAAACAGAAAAAGCACCAGAAGAATAAATAAATAAAAATAAAAAGAGTCATCTTCTAATTATTTGCATAATTCAATCAGCTATTTCTCAGTAAGAATAGAATAAAATACAGGGGATATATTTGTGTTTCAATTCACAATATAAGCAGCTGTTTACCTTGACTTTAGCCTGTAAGGTTAGGTTTAGAACATGGAGTTATCTGTTCTGACATACAGTGTGAAAGCATTGGTAAATTTGGCAGTAAAAATCCATTGTTTTGTTCTTGTTTGAGCTTGTGTGTAAAAGAAGTTCAAGCATTTTAAATTTGTGTTAATTGTATGCATTCTGTGTTAAAGCAACAAGAAATGTGTTAATAGTATAGCTTACACAGACGGATGTAGTGCTAACTGTGTTAAGAGTTTTGGAAAATTGTTAAAAGTATTGAAAAATCTGTCATAGCAATCGTAAAAAAACTGTAACATCTCATAATAATGAGAAACTTTATTTAAAGTTTATAAATAATGAGAAAATTATAAATATGAATATTATTTAAATTATTATTATTTATTATTAATTGTTCATTAAATAAACAAAATTATGAGATGTTAAGTAATAATTATGATAAATTCTCTAAGAACGTAGAGAGTTATACAGGCATCTAGTGCTAACACCATGAAATGACGTTTTATTAGATTTTTTGGCGCTAATAATGTAATCTAACAAAAATTGGATTTAAAAGGCATAGACTCTATATTAATCTGAAATACTGCATTAATTGAAAAAAATATTTTAAAAAAATAAGGAACATTTTTTATTAACCAAAATATTAGGTTATCTGAGCCACATTAATTATCTAAGTTGATTTGACAAAAAAGATTAAAAGTTGTGATGACAAATCATGAAAATATTTTTTTTCACAGTGTATATATTTATATTTACATTTACATTTAGTCATTTAGCAGACGCTTTTGTCCAAAGCGACTTACAAATTAGGACTAAATTAAGCGAGTCATCGTGAAGAGGCAAAAAACAAGCAAGAAGTGCTCAAAATACGAAGTTCAGGCATTGTTCAGAGTAGCATAAGCCCGATAAGCCAGGATTTAAAGGAAAAGGAAATATATATTTTTTATTTTTTATATATATTCCTCAAGCTTGAGAATGTGATCAAAATGATGAAACTCTCTCTGATGTGTTTATTAAAGATTCAGTTTTTGTATTTCACAATGTCTCAGGTCTAGTTCTGTGGTTCTCAATTCCAGTCCTCGTGACCCACTGCTCTGCACATTTTGTATGCCTCTCTTATCTGACACACTCAGTTCAGTTCATGGAGTCTCTCCTAATGAGCTGATGATCTGGTTCAGGTGTGTTAAATAAGGGAGACATACAAAATGTGCAGAGCAGTGGGTCACGGGGACTGGAATTGAGAACCACTGGTCTAGTTCATAATTTCAGAGAAAATTAAACTTATGATTCTGTTTAAGGTTGCATCATGTCCCTCACAGTGTGTACTGTAGGTGTTATACTACTGAACTGCAGCTATTGTAATACTTCATTGTTTAAGCTTGTGTCCTGGCTTCTCAATAACTTCCCATCCTCCTCACTGAATGGTAATCCATAAAGCCTTTTTATTTAAATCGAAATTTCTTCTGCAGAAAAAAAGAAGATACTTCTGTGTTCTACAGAAGAAATAAATTCATACAGGTTTTGAATGACATGAGGATGAGTAAATTATGACAGAATTTCCATGTTTGGGTCAACCATCACTTTAAGAAGGTTGGTTTAAGTAGACCTATACATTTCTTACAATTCTTAAACTTTCCTTTATCTTTAATTGGCAAGTACATTGTGTAAGATTAAGTTTCTGTTTCAAGAAATGTCTACCTGTGTTAAACTTTCATTTTCTCATGAAGATCCTCCCCTTTTGATAAGCTATAAAATGGCACTGAAACAGACACATTATTTCACTCTCCTCCTGATCGAATATGGATCTGCAAATCTCAGTTTTTCTCCTGTTCATTCTCTTCACTGCAGGTACGAAGACAAATAATGTTTGTGATGTTACTGGGTACAAATACAGATCATTGATGTCTCTTTCTCTCTGTTTTATTCCTAAAGGACATTCTCTCAGCTGTTATCAATGCATGAATACGGCGGGTTCTTGTGCAGGACAAACGGTTAAAACATGTCCCAGTGGATCTTCTCAGTGCATGAGTACAACAGCAGTGGCACAAGCTGGTAAGTCCAATAGGATTGAAATGTACAGTTATTTGACTGATGGAGACGGTGCTATTTTACTGGTGCTGCAACAGAACGGCTACTCCTTTTTCTGGCGGAATATTCTATGCAGAATATTCAACATATATTTCTGATATTTCATTTATGAATTTTCATTTACATTTTTTTGACATTTATAAATACATTTACCATTAAAATAATGTGCAGTTAAACTGGTCTTTCCTTTGTCATTCATATTTTTAGGTGACATTACTTCTAAAGTGAAGACTAAAGATTGTGCTGTTGCCTGTCAAAATGGGTCCTTGAATTTCGGCATTGTAAAGACGACTTCTTCCTGCTGTAACACAAACCAGTGTAACGCTCAAGATGCTCCAGGTATTGTACTTCAATGATCATACAAATATCTTCTTTAAATTCAACATTCAATTTACTTCCATATGAGAGGTAACACTTTATAATAACGTTCAGTTGTAAGTCATTTATAACTGGTTAGTTAATTATGAACTAATCATTTACAAAACATTCATAAATGATTAGCATGTGATATACTAACATTTTATGTATAGTTTGTAAATTCTGTTACGAGTCATTTACAAGTGATTAGTAAATGATTAATTAATCATTTATGAAACATGACTATGCATTCATAAGTGATTAATAAGTAATATGTTCATTATTTTATGTATGTTTGTAGATTCAGTTATAAGCCATTTACAATCGATTAGTTACTGATTAACTAATCAGTTACAAAACATGACTATGCATTTCATAAATGTTTAATAAATGATGTTTTATTTTGTATGTTTTGCTCACATCAGGTGCACAGTGGTTAAAGCACTTACACTGCAGCACACACTACAGTGTTCAACACCTGTTATAGATGTGTAAATGCATGAATAAATCATTTACAACACTTTCTGCATCCCCTAATCTAAAGTGTAAACTATTCATCACTTGTAAATGTGTTACACATCATTCGTAGATTACCACTTCAAATGATGTGTAACACATTTACAAGTGATGAATAGTTTACATTAGGGGATGCAGAAAGTGTTGTAAATGATTTATTAATGCGTTTACACATCATCACATCATCGTTACTTACCTGTTACAAATGATCTGTACGTGTATACAAGGCATTTACAACACTTTCTGCACCCTCTAATTGCTACATACATACAAAAAAATAACATAATTTATTAAACATTTATGAAACACATATTCATGTTTTGTAAATGATTAGTTAATCATTAACTAATCAATTGTAAATGACTTATATCTGAATTTACAAAACATACATAAAATGTTAGTATATCACTTGCTAATCATTTATGAATGTTTTGTAAATGATTAGTTCATCATTAACTAGCCACTTATAAATGACTTAACTGAATGTTATTATAAAGTGTTAACAAGGAGTGTAGTTTCATTAGATATTTTGTACAGAAAATAAAATAAAAGGATACTTGTTTTCCTCCTGTAGATCCCTCTAACATCCCCAATGGAAAGAAATGTTTCTCTTGTGATGGAAAGAGCTGCTCAAACACAGTGGACTGTTCAGGGACTGAAGATCGCTGCATTAAAGCAACAGGTGAGGATCTGGAAACGGAAACAAATTAAAGTCATTATCATTTAAACTCTCTTAGGTTTAAACATTTGATAAAGATCACATACTGTATATCAGTGTCCAGCTTAGACTGAATGCACCTTTGTTTTCTTTCTTTTCATCAGGGACTTTTGGAGGTCAGTCATTGGTTTTAAAAGGCTGTGTGTCTAAATCAGCTTGTGACACCACAACATCAGTTAGTAGTTATGAGGGCATCTCATGTTGTGAGGGGAACCTGTGTAACGGGGCTCAGAGTGTCACCCAGAGCTTCCTGTTCCTCTGCTGTTCTCTGCTCTCCTACTTCATGATGCACTGAATACAGCAGAGCTTCACATTCTACAATCAGACATACTGTACTGAATATATAGCTTGTATTTCTTTGTACTACCATTGGTGTTCTGATGTGAGATAGATATATATATATATATATATATATTTTTTTTTTTTTTTTTTTTTTTTTTTGCTGTAGAACTCTGATATTTTATGAAATAAAATACTACATCACCTTGTTCCTGCAGTCATATTTAATAAAGCTTGTCATGCTGTAAAGAAGTCTGATAAAACCACAATATTAAAAAGATCGTATTTCTTTACAAAAGATTACAGTGGTAGTTCATAAAATGGAAATAATTTACTCACACTGGTGTTGTTCTAATGCAGTATGCCCTTCTTTCTTTTTCGGACCACAAAAGGAGACATAAAAAAAAAAAATGTCCGCTTCCACTCGTTCATATAATGGCAGTGAAAAGCAGAATGACCAGCATCAAGCTTTTAAAAATAATCCCATACAACACGTGTTGTATATTCCAACTCTTCAGGGGGTATATGATGGGTTTTGTGAAAAACTAACCGAAATTAAAGTATTATTTAATGAAAATCCTGACCTTGGCTGTTGATCTTCTGTCCATGGCGGACATTCATGACATTCTATTAGTGCCACATTTCACTTTGACTCGAGAGATCAAGATTAATAAAAGCTTGACATGGAATACAATGGTTTCAACATACTGTCAAGTCAAGTCAAGTCAAGTCATGTCGTCTTCATTTATATAGCGCTTTTAACAATGTAGATTGTTTCAAAGCGGCTTTACATTGATAATAGGAAATTAAAGTAACAGAGATTGTTTTGCTTTACAGCAGCTCTAAAATAAAGTTGTTGTCCAGCTTTTGATTGATTCACTTCCATCGCAACGATCATTAGTTATTAACTTAGGGGCTGCTAACACGACACCGTTTAAACAGAAAACTCATAAGTTCTTTCTGTGCAAACTTCAAAAACGTGTACCCGTGAGAACGCTGATGGCGTGCACATGCATAGGTATGCGCATTTGAATATACTAGTGCAAAATGCCCGTGCAAAATCAGTTTTTGTGTGTGTTTTTAGTAATGATTTGGTGCCCATGAAAGAGACTGTGAACGCATTGAATTCAGGGAGCAGGCTAGGTTACTACAAATGATGGCTGTGAATGAAATATAATATTCAGAAGTAAACAGCATAGCTGACTTATAGATTCAGTTAACATCCACAAATGAATAAGCGTGTTGATTCAGGGACCAGTGCAAAGTGCCCGTGCAAAATCAGTTTTTGTGAGCTGATCGCCGTCAAAAAAGTTCAGGAGATATTTCTTAGCGATGGCTGATTTCAACAGTTTCAATATGATAAAAAATTTAATTTTTTATGTTATTATAACCTAAAGATGCTATGTGAAAGTTTGAAACGGAAAAAGTGGTTTTCATCTTGCCACTTTCTAGGTAAAGAAAACACATTTTTACTCAAATTAATCAAAATGGATTTATCACGTTCTGGAACCAAACTATAATATTCAGAAGTAAACAGTGTAGCTGACTGTTTGTGTCAGAATGTTTATTTTTAAACCACAACCTTCTTGGGGCTTCTTTGACCGATACAACCCTCTAATGTCAGAATGTTTATTTTTAAACCACAACCTTTTAAAAATGATATATTTAACGATATCTTAAGCATTTCTCATCCAAACAACGTCAAATTTGGCACTGCACTTACTCGTGCCCGTAGCGAGACACCTGTCGAGTTTGAAATCCATTGGACTAATGGTTCGAGAGATATGTGGTTAACAGACAGACACACAGACAGACACACACACAGACAGACAGACAGACGTTTCTGTAATTTATAGATAGACTAGTGCAAAATGCCCGTGCAAAATCAGTTTTTGTGTGTGTTTTTAGTAATTGTTGGTTTGGTGTGTTTGAGTGCTCATTGTTACAATTACACAGCAAAAGTTCAGTGACTTTTTATTATTTGTGCATGGTAGAAAGCACACAGTGAACTCCGGGAAAACACTATGCTTGAGCAAACAGCTTGTGAATAGGCAACTACAAATGATGCCCGTGAAAGAGACTGTGATCGCATTGAATAGGATATGTTTAGTTGGTGAATAGCATAGGCTACTATTACACAGTAGCGATAACGTTAAGCGCACCAGAATGAAATATAATATTCAGAAGTAAACAGCATAGCTGACTTACAGATTCAGTTAACATCCACAAATGAATATGAATTACATCCACAATGAATTACATCCACATCCGTCGATTCAGGGAGCAGTGCAAAGTGCCCGTGCAAAATCAGTTTTTGTGTGTGTTTTTAGTAATTGTTGGTTTCTTGGTAAAGAAAACTATAATATTCAGAAGGAACCAAACTATGATATTCAGAAGTAAACAGTGTAGCTGACTGAGTGTTTATGTCAGAATGTTTATTTTTAAACCACAACCTTCTTGGGGCTTCTTTGACTGATGCTGCGTTCTATTATGGTCAACGATCCGACTCGGCCCTCGGATATGACGTCACTTCCACACTTCAAGCGTTCTGGTATGTTTTGCGCGTCCGAGTCGGAGAAAAAACATGGACGCCACCCGGAAAGCTGTTTCTATGGTAGCACTGGCCGAGTACCAGGCGCTCCAAAATAAGTATGTGCTTCACCTACACAACACAGAGGAAGAACTTCAGGAAGAGAGCACAAGACGCAGAAGGTATGCTCATTTTTAGTATGTTTGGTGAAGTTTGAGCCACGTTATAATAGATAATTTTGATGGTGATATTGAACTCCTTGCAGTAGGCTATTGCTCTTCTACAGAATGCTTTTTGTCGTCATAAATAGATGCACTTAAAAGCTAAATGTAATGTTTCATGCATGTTTTTGACAACTTGTGCAAGATGCAAACTTTGAGCTGCCAACTCTCACGCATTCACCGTGAGACTCACGCGATTGACACTTTTCACACACTCTCACGCCACACATCCATTTTCTCACGCACAGAAAAATCGTCCAAGCAAAGAGGACACGGAGACCGACAGACTAGACAGAGCAGGTTCCTTATCATGTAAAAAATCTCAGCTCTCAGATTCTGTCAATTTTATTACGAAATTCAAAAAATAAATACCGTTTTGGCGCTTTGTAAATGTGACGTGACAGATCCCTAGCGGCACGTGACCCGATCATCTCTAGCTAGATAAAAGTGACAGAATCTGAGAGCTGAGATTTTTTTATATCATAAGTAACCTGCTCTGTCTAGTCTGTCGGTTTTTCCGAATTTTTCTTTTAATAGTAAATAAACACGAATGAACACTGTTGAAAGATACAGTACAAGTTACCGAAATGTATATTCCTCATACATGATATCGACCAATCAATCAAACAAAGGGGTCAATAAAACAGCTGGAGAACAATCATGTCACATAACATTTAGCCTACCTCAAGCCATTTGATGACCATAATATAGGCTATAGCACGTTAGTTGGCTAGAAAAAAAGAGCTATAGAGAGTATTTTGCTAAATATGTGTACTATATTACATATTTATTATATTTTTACTTATATGCTATCATTAAATAAAGTTGTTATTATAATTAAAAAAAACGCATTATATTTAATTTGAGTTATTTTTAACCTTAAATAATACTGCCAGCTGATAGGGCTCTCTCTATGTTTACAGGCGAGTTGTTTTTTTCTTGAGAAAAATTAATGCCTATCTTGTGTAGCCTACCTAATATTTATCCAAATGAGTCAATATTAAATCAAATCACAATAATTGAATTGAAATAATAAAAAAAAGTAACTTACCAGAAATTGTACCATGTAAACATTGTAGCATGTTGTCACTAAACCTACTAAAATTCAGTTTAGTTACTAAAATGTTTTGGCAATCACAATACACTTATTGTGATGCAATATTTTTTTTACATCCCCCCAATCCCCCCTAACCTATCCCCGCCATAAATCTCACTCCAAGCAAAACTCAAAAGTTGGCAGCTATAAATGAGTTAAAAGACATGTATTAACGGCAGTTTTTTTAATCTCTATTTCTTTTTCTCATTCACGCAGGACTGTGGTATCAGCTGTGCTGCTGTCCAGGCAGCAGATCATCCTCAAGTCTGGAATGGAGTGGGAGATCATGCAGGATATGGATGACAATACATTTGCCCGTCATTTCCGGATCAGAAGAGCCAGGTTTGAGCAGCTCCTTCGACTGCTTCAGGAAGGGGGCCTGCACAGCGAACACAGCCATGAACTTCCCCCCTTGCCTGTTCCCAAAAAGGTCCTCATGTTTCTCTGGTATATGGCCAACCAGAACAGCTTCAGAGAGATATCTGATAAATGTAATGCTTCCCAGTCAGCGACGCACAGAGCCATCCTTCAAGTGCTGACCATCATGTCAGGGATCGGCACAAACTTTGTGTCTTGGCCAAGGGGCTGTGAGAAGAGGATGTCTTCTGCTGTCTTCCAGCGCATCTCTGGCCTAGATGGAGTCATTGGGGCGATAGATGGTTGCCACATCAGGGTCCAGAGGCCACCCATCAGAGGAGGGGATTACATTAACAGGAAGTCCTACTATTCTGTCCTTCTTCAGGGAATTGTCAATGATGAAGGCCGCTTCATTGACATCTTTGCTGGACCACCAGGCAGGGTGCACGATGCCAGGATGCTGCGGGGCTCCACTTTCTACACCGAATGGCAGGAGAAGATGGGGGACTATCGTCTGCTCGGGGACAGTGCCTATATTGGTCAGGCCTTCCCCTTCATTGTAACACCTAAGCGTGACAACGGGGCCCCTTACTGATGCAGACCACCAGCAAAATTACAACATCAGTCGGGGGAGGGTCATCGTTGAGCAGGCATTTGGCAGGATGAAGTGCAAGTGGCGGCGCTTAAGAGACCTGCAGAACACCAGGATGGACATCGTGGTAATGGTTATCATGGCTGCATGCTTCTTGCACAACTTTGCGCTTGGAGATGTGAATGGCTGTGATGAACACCCAGAGGGATGTCCAAGAGAGGAGGATGGCAACGAGTAGTTGTGACTATTTTCATCTAATAAATGTCTATTGTCTTTTTACACCTTTTAAACAGTTTCATTGTCAATTTTCTCCCCCTTTAAGTCGTACCTAGAACTGTCCTAAACCTAAAACCCACAGAGTTAGGTTAGATAGATAACACTCTCCTAACATAACTTTATATTTTTTCTTAGTAGAGTGGTGCTACATCATGTGATGTAATGTTCATGTATTTCTAGGTGTTGTAATACAAAGTGCTAAACCTTAACTTAATGCTTCATTGTGCTTCACAGGCCAGTGAGGTGTTTTTTGTAGCTGAAAAGACTGGTAACATTCAACCATGACAAGGCTTGGTTAATATTAAAACAATATTTTATTGAAATGACTTCTATAAATTGCACAGAACTGTGCTTTGTTTCCTTTTTTGTGGTCATCCACAAACACCATCCTGGCAGTCTGGGCCACTGACAAAAACGACAACACAGGATAACACTGAAAAACTGGAAAGTTAAGGCACTATTATAAATAATAATATTAATAAATAAAATAAATCAACTGTATAACAGCATGTAAACAATTCAACCCATACCAACATACATTAACATTAACATGAGAATAAAAATAATAATTTTACATCTTCTCCACCATCTGGGCAAGCAACCTCTGAAATCCCTCCTGGGATTCCTTCATTTGTGCCAGGGTCTCAGCGTGGCGTTTTTGGGAGGCCGCTTGGGAGGCTGCCTCTGACTCCCTAAGAAATGCCAACAGCTCATCCTCCCTCTGGCACTTGCGTGGCCTCCTTGGGGTGTCAGGGAGCATGGTGGTAACAGTGGGATGAGGAACACAGGAGGACGAAGGAGGTGATGGAGGGCTAGATGGAGCTGGAGAGGGGGAATTGGTCAGACACACAGGTGAGGGAGTGCTAGTGGACTGTGCAGGTGAGATGTCTGGTGCAGACACATTGACCTGTAGTGCATCTGGCCTGCGCACATCCAGTCCCATGGTTGTTCCCAAAACAGGGAAGACGATATCATGGTGACCTCCCAAGAGGTCATCCATCTCAGCAAAAAACTGAAATTTACTTGGGCCCCTCCCTGTGGACGAATTGTTGTCCTTTACTTTTTTGTATGCCTCCACCAACGTGTTCCATTTGCGAGCCACCTTGTCTTGCACAAAGGTCTGCTTGAAATGGTGGCTTAGCTTGCCAGCAATATCCTCCCACAGCAGCTTCTTGGACTTCCTGGCCAGCTTCAGACGCTGGTTCAGGTCATGGAGGGACCTGGGAGGGCCCTTACCCTCTGCCTCTATTTGCAGCCGCATGAGGTCAATCAGAAATAATGTTTGGTCCTTCAAGAAAGTCTCGTTGGCAACAAGTGAGGCAGTGGCAGGCAGTGGGGCGTTTGAAGGCAGTGGGGTGGTGGCTCCCACCTGGCTGATATCTGAATCAGTAAAGAAAAAGAAAGAAAGATGTTAGCACAGCCCTCAGGGTTTAAAACAGCGCATGTGCATTAGTATCTCACCTGTGCTTTCAATGCACACCAAGTTAACCGAGGTCATGAGCGCCTGGTCCAAGTAATAACCAGCCGCTGGGTTGGCTTGTTGTTGAAACAAGGGCCCTTGAAAGGGCCGGGTCCTCTCCTGGTCCCAGTATAGATCCATCTTCCCATCAATAAACACTAAAAATGAAACGCTGTACATTACACTATGTATCTTTTGGGCAGTATGCTATAATGTACAGTTATCATTTTATCATTTAAGTCTGTGTAGAGAGAATGGTGTCGTCTTAGCGGCCCCTAATTTAATAAAAAATGATCGTTGCGACGGAGGCGAATCAATCTAAGCTAACTTTAGCTGTTAAATAACTTTATTAAAGAACCGCTATAAAGCCAAAACAATCTTACCTTAAATTATACGTTTATCTCTGTAAAGCTGCTTTGAAACAATCTACATTGTTAAAAGCATATAAATGAAGATGACTTGACTATCACACTTTTTTATTTTTATATAGGCCTATGTTTTATATATAATATATATGATTTTTTGTTAATATATCTTCATTACCTATATATATATATATATATATTATTATTATACAAAATTCAAAAAGTAGTCAAAACACAGAACATATAACAGAATTTTTTTTACAACATTATGTGCATATTTTTTTAATTAATGAAATGTCAATCTTCAAATTTATAACAAAAGATACAACACAATACAAAAGCAGGCTAATGATAATAAATATGTCTTAAAAAATAACGATGCATTTTAATTGTTTATTAATAAACTAGTGTTTTCTAAATCAGTGTCGGTTGCAAACATATTGTCTCCATACATCTCCGGTGTAAAGTGCGCTCCTTTAATAGAGAGAAATGCATCTTTCATACGGTTTACATAATCAGATAATATTTGCTTTCGATTCGATTTTTTATTTTTTTTTCCGTTTAAAAGCTTTACATATCAAGCTTTATATAGATATTTTTCTCATATATGTGATGACGTTATGTTTCTGCTTATTTTTTTTGATGCGCTCCAGTTCACGGAGATCATGAAAGCGCGCACTGATTGTTTTATTTTACGAAATCAAAACGTTTTCTTGTTATTGTTAATTTACACAAATAAAAGTATTGCGACTGATGCATTATTCTGTTCTGTATGGCCAGAAATGTTGATAGGAAAATGCAAGTAATCGCGTCGGTGCCTCTATGTCATGCAGTGCGCGCTCCACACTCCGCACACACATTTGGTTATGCGCCTAATAATAGCGAACAATTATCTAGGTTAACGTTAAAGTGAGCGGCCATGCCAGACGGATAATCCTCTTCATGTTTAACAAATCAAATCATGCATTAACGTTACAGCGAGGCGCTGCGCCAGTTTGAAAAAGGCGGGTGTAGGCTACAGGACATTTTTTTAATGAACGTTTGTTGTAGGTCTACTAGGCATAGAGATATCTGAACATCTTTGCCAAATGAAGAGTCCCTAATACGAGTGATTAAACGATTAATTTCATTAATAACGATTAAACGAATGAAAATAATTCATACTTACAAGTCACACAGGTCGCAGCCATCTTGGATTCCGTCTCGGAATTCTTTCTCGGTGTCCTCAACAGCTGTCCAACTTCCGAGAGGCGAGATCCGAGGAAAAGGGGCGTGTTGGTGCGTGTTGCTAGGCAATGTCTGTCGTCCTAGTCGGAACTCCGACACGGATAAATAATAGAACGCACCATGATACAACCCTCTAATGTCAGAATGTTTATTTTTAAACCACAACCTTCTAAAAATTATATATTTAACAATATCTTTTGCATTTCTCATCCAAACAAAGTAAAACTTGGCACTGCACTTACTCGTGCCCATAGCGAGACACCTGTCGAGTTTGAAATCCATCGGACTAACGGTTCGAGAGATATGCGGTTAACAGACACACACACAGACAGACAGACAGACGTTCCTGTAATTTATAGATAGACTAGTGCAAAATGCCCGTGCAAAATCAGTTTTTGTGTGTGTTTTTAGTAATTGTTGGCAGGGACGTGCACAGACATTTTGAGGGGCAGGGGCTCAAGTGAAATAAAGGGCACTTCTCATAATTACGTTTTTTTTTTCTTCTTTTTTTAAACAAAAAAGTATATATATTAACGCAACTCTGACTTCCTTTTTAAAAAATTAATTAAAAAAGTTAATTAATTTTATCTTCCTCAAACTCACGCAATTGTTTCATTTTCAAAAGATGCTACTAGTTTCAAGTATATATTTAGAATAACCTAAATAACTGCATCAAGCAGAGGGGCGTGTTTTACTAATAATTTGTTTATTTTTGCACAAGGCACTACATCATTTTAATTATTTTGGTGTTATCAGAATACATAACACTTTAAAATCAACACAAATATTAACTCTAAACTGAAGAGGGCTGTTGCTGCTATTTTGTTAACTTTACTGAAAAAAATCACTGCAAAAATGATTGACAAAATACAAAAATACAGAAATTTAATAAAATTATTACAAAAAAAAGTAATCAAAATAAAATCTGTTACTTCCATTCCCTGGTTGTCTCTCCTTCCTCCCTTACAGCGGCAACCTTCTGAAGGGCCATGTCCCTGTAGATGTTTATGCATGTACACACACACATACACATACACAATAACTGATGGTGACTGACATGGACTTAGTTTCACATTTGAGGGAGGACTGTATCTTCATCATCATCAAATACAACCTTCAAAATCCACATTTAGATGGAGTTTGTTACACTCTAAAAAATATTCTGTGGCTTAGTAAATATTACAGAAATATTTAACTTTATTAACTTAATAAAATCTCTGAAAATCTTACTTGATTGTTTGAATTAAACTTACCAAAATAATTGAGTAAAAATTCAATAAAAGCCAATGTCATGTATGTGGTTGTATGGAATACTATTTTATAAAGGTTTAGAGGAAATAAAAAAAAGTTAAATCACTCATAAATAAAAAGTTAATTTATAAATATTGTTATTTTTAATGTTTAATGTTAACTTATTTCTACTCAGTTTTATGTATTAGTGTACCAGATGCAGTTACTCAGATTTACTACATTTTTTAGAGTGTATCCTCCATCTGTTTGCATCTGTAGATTTCTTCTAAATTCACCAATTTAGATTTCTAAATTTCAGGGGGAAAGACTCTTGATGGTCACGGTCTCAAAGAGCATGCACAGAGTCCAAATTAAAACAATTCCCCATCGTCCAAATTAAACAATTCCCCATCGTAAGTACACATTGATGACCTAAGACACGAAACGAGCGGTTTGTGTGAGAAAACGAACAGTATTTATATCGTTTTTAGCTCTTATACACAGCACACGTCCAAGTGATCTGAGGGCGCGCGCGCATCCTGCTGTGTGACGTGTACGCAGACTGGTGCATAGATATATACACTAGATTTCGCCTTAAAGACATTCGTTCCAATGACCTGCCGTAGACAAGGCGACATCTAGTGTATATATCTATGCACCAGTCTGCGTACACGTCGCACACCAGGATGCGCGCGCGCCCTCAGATCACTTGGACGGACCTGATATTTAGATATACTATTCTTCAATAAATATATTTGTTTGACAGGGAAGCTGTGCGCAAACAGGAATATATATTATTTTTCAAAAATAGAAAAAAAGCACCCCAGAAAAAAGGGCACTTTCTCTCCAGGAATAAAAAGGGCAGGTGCTCAAGCCCCCTTTGATGTCTATGTGTGCACGTGCCTGATTGTTGGTTTGGTGCCCGTGAAAGAGGCTGTGAACGCACTGAATTCAGGGAGCAGGCTAGGTTACTACAATTGATGGCCGTGAATAAAATATAATATTCAGAAGTAAACAGTGTAGATTACAGAGTGTTTATGTCAGAATGTTTATTTTTAAACCACAACCTTCTAAGTGCTTCTTTTACCGATTTATTTAAGAAAACGCTATGCTTGAGCAAACAGCTTGTGAATAGGCAACTACAAATGATGCCCGTGAAAGAGACTGTGAACGCATTGAATAGGATATGTTTAGTTGGTGAATAGCATAGGCTACGTCGATTCAGGGAGCAGTGCAAAGTGCCCGTGCGAAATCAGTTTTTGTGTGTGTTTTTAGTAATTGTTGGTTTCTTGGTAAAGAAACAAAATCAGTTTTTGTGTGTGTTTTTAGTAATTGTTGGTTTCTTGGTAAAGAAAACTATAATATTCAGAAGGAACCAAACTATAATATTCAGAAGTAAACAGTAGCTGACTGAGTGTTTATGTCAGAATGTTTATTTTTAAACCACAACCTTCTTGGGGCTTCTTTGACCGATACAACCCTCTAATGTCAGAATGTTTATTTTTAAACCAAAACCTTCTAAAAATGATATATTTAACGATATCTTTTGCATTTCTCATCCAAACAACGTCAAACTTGGCACTGCACTTACTCGTGCCCGTAGTGAGACACCTGTCGAGTTTGAAATCCATCGGACTAACCGTTCGAGAGAGTTTGAAATCCATCGGACTAACGGTTCGAGAGATATGCGAAGAAAAGACACACACACACACACACACACAGACAGACAGACGTTTCTGTAATTTATAGATAGACTAGTGCAAAATGCCCGTGCAAAATCAGTTTTTGTGTGTTTTAAGTAATTGTTGGTTTGGTGCCCGTGAAAGACAGTGTGAACGCATTGAATTCAGGGAGCAGGCTAGGTTACTACAAATCATGGCTGTGAATAAACTATAATATTCAGAAGTAAACAGTGTAGCTGACAGAGTGTTTATGTATACCACAACCTTCTAAGTGTTTCTTTTACTGATATTTTTAACGATATCTTTAGCATTTCTCATCCAAACAACGTCAAACTTGGCACTGCACTTACTCGTGCCCATAGCGAGACACCTGTCGAGTTTGAAATCACAGTTTTTATAAAAAATCTTTGAAAATCAAAATCTGGATTTGAATTGTTTATGTTATTATAACCTAAAGATGCTATGTGAAAGTTTGAAACAGAAAATATGGTTTTCATCGTGTTTATATCAGAATGTTTATTTTTAAACCACAACCTTCTTGGAGCTTATTTGAATGATACAACCCTCTAATGTCAGAATGTTTATTTTTAAACCACAACCTTCTAAGTGCTTCTTTTATTGATATTTTTAACGATATCTTTAGCATTTCTCATCCAAACAACGTCAAACTTGGCACTGCACTTACTCGTGCCCGTAGCGAGACACCTGTCGAGTTTGAAATCAATCGGACTAACGCTTCGAGAGATATGTGAAGAACAGACATACACACACACACACACACACACACACACACACACACACACACACACAGACAGACAGACAGACGTTTCTGTAATTTATAGATAGAAGATAGATGTGCGCAGGCGTGTAGTTCTTCCCTACAAACCAACCTTCAACAAACTACTTGTCAGGCCTTAAAATTTATAATACAGAATTTTTAGCACTTCCACCTAGCCACGCGAACCGGAATTATCCCAACAACACTTTATCTGTAGATAGGTAAAGGGAGGGGAGGGAGGCCTTCACAGGGGAGAGACTAGGTGACATTTCACCACTGCGCTTTCGTCGTGTCCAGGCGCAGGTCCTTCATCAGATCAGGATACAGCCTGGATCCGGCGGACTGCGGTAAACCTCGGGATAAACAGAGAGACTAATATTAGCGTAGACGCCATCCTTCTCATGATGTAACAAGTACATCAGGATTTATGGGAAGTGTTCCCGGTTCCGGCTGACCTAAACTATGCAGCCTAACATTGAATTCTCTATTCTATATGAACATTGATTTTTATATTCTAGGTATTATCAACTGGCCGGAATTTTGAGATCGCAATAGACGTGAAGGACTATAATGCATTAAGAGCTCGCTCAACTATACTGCAGAGCTAAACCATTTAGTGCTTAGTAAGTGATCAGCAATATTTTAAAATGTATACGATGTTTAATAGGGAGCCAATGCAGGTTTGACAGAACCGGGCTAATATGGTCATACTTCCTGGTTCTGGTAAGAACTCGAGCTGCTGCATTTTTGACCAACTGTAATTTGTTTATTAAGCATGCAGGGCAACCACCCATAATAGCATTACAATAATCTAGCCTTAATGTCATGAGCGCATGAACTAATTGTTCCACATTTGTCAACGAGAGCATATTACGTAATTTAGATATATTTTTAAGTTGGAAAAATGTGATTTTACAGATACTAGACACGTGACTTTCAAATGAGAGATTGGTATCAAAGAGCACACCCAGGTTCCTAACCGACGACGAAGACTTGACAGAGCAGCCATCAA
This sequence comes from Abramis brama, assembly GCF_963993115.1. Lineage (NCBI taxonomy): Eukaryota > Metazoa > Chordata > Actinopteri > Cypriniformes > Leuciscidae > Abramis > Abramis brama. The sequence continues at coordinate 29,835,818 of NC_139977.1, read as the reverse complement.
GTGTTAGACAGTATTCTAGGTTATTACGTGAGGAAGTTTTTTGTCCAATAATTAGAATCTCTGTTTTTTCAGAATTAAGTATTAGTATTTTGTGAATTGGAAAGTTTCGTCAATGTCGGGGTTCTGCCCTGGCAGCGTTGTCTGTGTTGTCTCTGTTTAATGTATCTATGTTTACGTTGTGCTTAAACGCATGGCTGTGTCTTTGTTTGTGTTTGCCATGTGCTCCTCTGTCCCTTCCTCCTCATTTCCCGGTACCACGTCCCCTTGTTTAGTTGAGTCCTTGTTTGAGTGTTAGCACCTGCCTCCTTGTTAAGTACTTGTTTGTCTGAGTGTGCTCACCTGTTCCTCATGTTCTTAGCTCCCTTTATATGTTTGCTCTTTCCCTCTTGCATTTGCCAGTTTGTTAAATGTTGTACCTCTGAGTACTACTGTGTCTCAGTATCGTTTCTCTTAAGTCTTTAGTGTTTTGTTGTAAAAGTTTGTTAGTGCTCTGGTTACTGCCATTGGCTCTGTCTGCCTTGTTCCCTGTTCCCTGTTCCAGTCCTGTCCAGCAAGCAGCCCTGTTTTGAGCCTGAGATACCTGAGCGCCAAGCTGTAAGAAGTTCCTGTCTGGCTTTATCTGGTTACCATCTGGTCTCACTCTGATCTGCCATATCAACACTCCAGCCTACGGACACCCCATACATCTGCTGCTCTGCTGTTGTCATTGTCTCATCTCTACCTATAGATTGGATTGCTATCTTTCCCCACCTCGTTGTGTCATCTGTTTGTCAATAAAGCTGTTAATTGTCATCCTGCATTTGAGTCCTCCTTCACAGATCCGTAACAGTCAAGGCCTGAAGAAAAATAGAGCTGAGTATCATCAGCATAACAGTGAAAACTAATGCCATGCTTCCTAATGATATCTCCCAAGGGTAGCATGTACAAAATGAAAAGCAACGGTCCTAGTACTGAGCCTTGTGGTACGCCATACTGAACTTGTGATTGATAAGACATCTCTTCATTTACTGCTACAAACTGATAACGGTCAGATAAGTATGATTTAAACCATGCTAATGCAATTCCACTAATGCCAACATAATTTTCGAGTCTATTTAAAAGAATGTTGTGGTCAATAGTATCAGAAATAAATAAAATGTATTTATTTTATTATAAATAATTCAAAAGAATAGAAAAAGTTTCTGAATGAATTCCTGATCGGTGAGGTGAAAGGTTAGCTCCGCCCTCGATTGAGAAAAAGTTTAGAATAAGGAAGAGTTATTCAAGGAAATATATTGTTGAGAACAGAACACCTCAAGGGAGTATAATAAGTATTTTATTATTCTCTATATTAATAAATGATGTTTTCAGGGAAATAGAGAATGGGATGGGAATTTCACTGTTTGCGGATGACGGAGCGATTTGGAAGAGGGGAAGAAATCTGAAATTTATTGTTAAAAAGCTACAGGAAACTATTACGAAAATAAAGGAGTGGTCATATAAATGGGGGTTTAAATTCTCAGTAGATAAGACAAAGATAATGTTGTTTACAAAGAAAAGAATTGGCACTGAGGTAAAACTAAAGTTATATCATCAAGAATTGGAAAGAGTGAAACATTTTAAGTTTTTGGGGTTATGGTTTGATGAAGGAATAACATGGGATGTACATATCCAGAAAGTACTGGACAAATGTAGGAAGGTGTTAAATGTTATGAGGTGTTTGGTGGGAAGTGATTGGGGAGCTGACAGAACAGCACTGAAAGCAATTTATTGTGGATTAATTAGATCAGTACTGGATTATGGTTGTGTGGTGTATGGATCTGCATCAAGCACATCCCTCAAAAATTAGATAACATTCAGTTTCAGGCTTTTGAGATTATGTACAGGGCCATTTAAAACAACTCCAACAGCAGCACTGCAGGTGGAAATGGGAGAAATGCCACTCGAGTTGAGAAGAATACGGCTATCTCTGAATTATTGGGTTAATTTACAGGGCCATAATGAAGATCACCCAGCACAAATCACTTTAAAACATTGTTAGGAAAAGGAGAAGAGAGAGACAAAAAGTTTTGGGTGCACAGTTATACAAAAAGCAACAGAGTTAAAATTAACTGAATTAAAATTCAGTCCAACAGTACCATTGCCAGCAGTACCGCCTTGGGTACTACCTGAAGTGAAAGTAGATCTTACACTATTAGGAAAGAAGAACAAAGATAGGGGGATTATTTTGAATTCACATACTATACAGGAATATATTACAGTTTTTCTCGATTGCTTAAACACTATAACCAGGCTTTTGAACTAAAATTTCAAAACCATAACGCCATTTATCAAAAAGCACACCCATTTCACTAAACTATAAACACTATTCCCTGTTTTGACACATGAGTCAGATTTGTTGAACTGTCACTGCAAAACTCTACACACAAATCCCTTCATTTCTCATTGCTTAGACCATGTTGTCATTTAGAAAGCACTAGCATTCAATATTGTTCACTCAAGTCAGCACAGCTTCAGCTCAGTTAGCACACAATTATCCAGGTGGAAACACTAAGAGTCCAAATTTAACACACATCAATCAGAACCTTCAATAGATATATAAAAGGGCCCAAATCAGTTTATTGCGTTTTGGAACAATGGATCCAGAAAGACATGAAGGAAGAGGGATAAGAAGGAGGAGGAGGAAGGGCAAGGGCAAGAAGACAAGCAGTCTCAGATGAAATTCAAGCCACTCTAGTTGCCCATGTCTTTATCAATGGTATGACTATGAGGGAGGCTGGGCTACGAGTAAGGCCAAATTTGAGTTGCTTTACCGTCGCCTCGAGAACCTTCAGGAGGTGTGGTGGCAAACAAAATTCTATCACTGAATAAGAGACAAACATTTCCAATAGCCTTTGATGAGGTTTATTTTCTTGCAAGAAAAGGCCAGCAGTCGTACAGTCACACAGAGTGGCTGCAGAGTGTGACAGTGAAGGGAGGGCATCCTTTCTCCTTTATAGTCTTGACTCCCAGAATGTTATCTTTCTAGGCAAATGATGGTATTTCAACCATATGTGGAACATTCTTAGACGTATCCATCATATTGTCTCCTTGAGTGGAGGCCCTCCTGTCACGTCCCAACACTCTTTACCATTCCAATACAATTCAAATTCCATATTAGAATATGGTTTGTGTGTGCTCTTTTACTGTCATATGTTGGTCACACACATCTTACTGTAAGTAAATATAAAAAAAAAATTAGAGGAGAGAGTAAAAAAGAAGAAGAGTAAAACAGGAAAAAAAAATATTTTTGTGTGTGTGTGTTTTCTGTGTATGAATAAAAATGTGCCAATGTATCCACTGGTTGTGTCTTTTGTGTTCATCATGTGAAAAGGTTTGTGAGGGGGGAACCACAAGCAACATAACTTACCAGTTTTGGAAATGTTGTTTTGAATTTATTGCACCAGTGTCTTAGACTATGTTGTAGTGTGTGTGATTTTGAGGGCTTGTGTGTCCTGTCTGAGGGCAAAGTTTGGTTTTTCAGCAAGAGTGAATGGTTTTGAGTGTAGAGTTTCATTTTGACCTGAAAATAGGATGTCTGGGGAATTGGGTGAGACGTTATGGATTTGTGTTTATAGTTTTGAGAATACGAGGCATAGTTTCAAGAAATGTGGGTAACACTTTAGAATACTGTATCTTACTTACTGCATAACTAATAAGTAATTATTGAAGAACTAATAGGTAATTATTCATTAACTACTTATTCACTACTGTTAACTACTAAGGAAGATGTGTTAACTAATCAGTATGTAATATATTTTTATGATTGTGTTAAGTAACAGTTAGTTAATCAATAAATAATGAATTCTGTCATAACTCTTGAAGAACTACTACTAATTATCTACTAATTAAGGTTCAAGAAAAATAACTAAGAAGTAATTACTAATGAACAGTCATACAAAACTAACCTGTTTTTATATTTTATATACAGTACTGTGTGTGTCTGTTTTCCTCAGCATAGAATGCCATTGAGTAAATTCATGTTTGAGGCAATGACTGCACTCAAAAAAATGAAACGTTGACTTTAATTAACTTTTACTTGTCAACAGGTTCCACATAACTTAATTATGTAAGTTGAAAACAAATATTCAAGGTTATCTAACTTAATGGGGTTGTTTAGGGAGAAATAATATTTTTGACTTAAGCCAACTACAATCAATCAGTTTTGCTCAACAAGAGACATTTGAGTTTAACTAACTTAAGTCAGTTGTGTTATATGGACTAACAAAATTAGTTTTTACTAGTTAGGTTTAATTAATTAAAGTTCGTCAACAGGTTCCACACAAATTACTTAAGTAAACTCCACTTAACATTTGTTAGTTCCTTTATTCAACACAAGAGGTTAACAACAACTCTTTACTTTTTATCTTCTGTTTTACAAAAGAGAGAGAAAAAAAAAAGTCAAACATACCCATGAGTAGCAGGATTTAAAGTGGGTTATCTTTACCTTTAAAAAAAATAGGCAGGGCCGTCACAGCGGGAAACTGAAAATATAGGGAACTTATTAGTAATTCATAAATAATTATCAAATAATTCTGCAGGAATTACTTAGAACCTGGAACAGTATTCTAAAGTGAGAATATAAGGAACTCATTAGTAATTAATAAATAATTATCAAATAATTATCCAGGAATTAGGCTACTTATAACCTGAAACAGTATTCTAAAGTGAACATATAAGGAAATTAATTGGTAATTAACAAATAATTATTAGATAATTCTTCAGGAATTACTTGGAACCTGGAACAGTATTCTAAAGTGAGAATATAGGGAACTCATTAGTAATTAATACAGAATTACCACATACTTCTGACTCAAATCAAACTTACTGTAAAAAACACATTATTAACGGTATTATCTAAACCTTTGTAAAATAGATAAGTTATCATACATTATGATACATTTTGCTAATTAAATAAAAAGTTTGCTTATTTGCAGATCAATATATAGCCTAGTAAATGTCTGCACTTATCTTTCTTATTAGTGCTGAAGAATGACTAAAACTGGCTAGAAAATAAAATAAAAAACATTGATCAGTGCTTTTTACTTTTCAAGTAATTACCTTTGTACTTTTACTAAAGTAATTTTGAAAATGAATAGGCCAATAGTTTATCATTTTACTGGAATAATATTGTATTGGGTTATCTGTACTTTTACTCAAGTACTTGATTTGTGTACTTCATCCACCACTCCACTGCTAAAATAAAACGGTTTATTGTAGTAACCACTGTGTATGACTGTTCATTAGTAGTTACTTCTTAGTTATTTTTCTTGCACATTAATTAATAGATCATTAATAATAGTTCTTCAAGAGTTATGACATAATTCATTAGTTATTGATTAACTAACTGAAACTTAACACAATCATACAATTCTATTACATACTAATTAGTTAACACATCTTCCTTAGTAGTTAACAGTAGTGACTTAAGTGTTAATAAATAATTATCTATTAGTTCCTCAATAATTCCTTATTAGTTATGCAGTAAGTAAGATACAGTGTTCTAAAGTGTTACCGAAATGTGTTTAAGCAATCGAGAAAAACTGTAATAGTTATTACAGTTATATCCAGATTTACACAGATGCATCAAAGAGTTTAGTTAATAGGATAGGAGTAGCTTTTATTGTTCCAGAGTTTCATATTACAATAATGAAGAGGATTAGCGATAATGTATCAGTATACACAGGAGAAATGCAATTCTGTTAGCAGTACAGTGGATAGAGGAAATAAGATTCAGATTCAACTTCATCATTAATCAGTTTACAGAGCAGTCACTCAGACAGCAGAGCAGATATTTTGATAAAAATACAACAAACATTATATAGAATTCAAATGATGGGCATTACAGTTATATTTTTGTGGGTGCCAGCACATATTGGAATCAAAGGAAATAAAATGGCAGACTGCAAAGGAGGCCGTAAAAAAGAGAATACGTTGATGTGGCAGTTAACATCAGTAAGATGGAAATAAAGAGCATTATTAAACTGAAGTTGAAGAACAGGTGGCAAAAGCAGTGGGAGGACGGTGGTTTTACAAAATTCAGAGGAGAGTGGGAGAAATGAGATGTGCAGGAAGGAAAAGGAGAGAAGAGACAATTAGACTTAGATTTGGGCACACAGGATTAAACAGCACTTTATTTAAAGTAGGTAAACATAACACCGGAAGAAGTGAATACTGTGGGCAACAAGAGACAATAGAACACGTCATGGTACACTGTAAGAAATATGAGGGAAAAAGGAGGGAAATGATCCAAAACCTTAGAATGAAAAGAATAAATTTTTATTTAATAGAAATTCTTAGAAAGAAAGAGATAAGTGCTATGGAATTATTTTTCATTATCTTAGAATAATCAATATGACTGAGAGGATTTGAGTCTTAATTTTTGTTTTGTTGATTTTGTTTTGTTTTGTCGATTCGGTTTTTGTTTTGAATAAAATAAGTAGTAATGCACCATTTCGTTGTGTGCCAACCACCAAAAAACTCCAGAAAGAAGAAGATTGAGAAAAAGTTTTCCAGAAAGATTGGGTATCAAGCTGAGACGAGATTAGAGTTACTACAGTTATATCCAGATTTTCCTGAAGACAAGAATTCAAGTTTTTTTTCTTCTTCATGGACTGAACTGTTTCCATTTTGATGAACATTCTTATTTCTTATTTTTGCAATTGAGACAACAACTGTTGAATTTGAAATTGAAATATTGAGGTTGACATTTAGAAAAGTGACATTGGGAAATTTTGATTGTTTTTCTGGTATATGTCATTTAATTGAAATACTGTATATTTCTTTCATTTAATTGTTTTATTTTATTTTATTTCTATAATTATTCCAACAACCAACAAAGAGAGAAAATATACTTAACTTTTATTTAATTAATTGCAGTCCAGTAGTCTGAGTGATTTATTCATTTGAATTTATTATCACTATAGATTTTGCTAGTTTTGCTTCAGCGAGTCGATCCGAAAATCTTCTGAGTCTGGTCCATAATCTGAAATTGTAAGATCTAGAAACCGAGCCACGCACTACAATGGTTCTTTAAGCGCAACGGAGCAACTCTGTCTAAAGTGCTGGAAAAGAGAGAGTTAAAAGTTTCTGTCACAATATCGAGTTCTTCTAAGCTATCCGGGATGCTGAGATGATGAAACTGATCAGGAAGCTATTAATAAAGCAATCTTTAGTGGCAGAAGTGATAGGTCTAACATTTTTGTAACACGGAGTCGACTTTGCAGCCTTGGCTAAATGAAGTTTACACAAGACTAGATAATGATCTGAGATGTCATCACTCTGCTGCAGAATTTCAACGGCATCAACATTGATTCCATGTCATAATATTAGATCTAGAGTATGATTACAAAAATGAGTAAGTCCTAGCCAGCACAAATCTCAAACGTGATTTATCATTTACACTATATATATAAGCACCAACACTTCAGAAGAATTATATTTGAAACTAGACTTCTTAGTAATTCTAAAATATTACTATAAATTACAGCAACACCTTCCCCTTTGCCTTTCAGACGAGGTTCATGTTTATAACAGTAATCTTGTGGGGTAGACTCATTTAAAGTAATGTAATCGTTTGGTTTTAGCCAGGTTTCACAGCACATCTAGATTATAGTCTGTAATTATATCATTAACAATAAGTGCTTTTGAAGTAAGGGATCTAATATTCAGCAACCCAAGCTTTATCATTTGCTCATTTGTATTATATCTGTTTTTTATTTGTTGAACATCAATAAAAATGTTACCCTTATATGGTAAACCCAATAGGCGTTTACTCTGCTGCGCATAATAGCATCAAATTAATACAAAATACAATAGCTGAAAACAAAGAACAAGATGGTTATTGTCCCTTTTAATCTAAAAGGTGCAGTGTGTAAATTTTATATTTAAATTACAGTTTTAGTAAATTTTAGAGGCATCTAGCGGTGAGGTTGCAAATTGCAACCAACAGAAGTAACGGTGGCCGACAGGAAAAGATGTCGTCGTCTGAGACTCCAGAGAGTAGCCTAACCAGTTAAGCAGTTAAGAGGTTTCTTTTAAGAAATTATATTTACTTAATTATTCAGTAAAACGATATGCTTCGCATGAAGGAAGCTTTCTGCTGCTTGTAAATGGGATCTTTCGAGACAGCGGTACGCCATTCATTTGCCGCTCTGATTGCACTCGCTATGCGCGATTACACCACAGGCTCACTCTTGCTCGTATCCAAGGTAAATCATCAACACTATCATGTGTTTTATTGAAATAAATACGTCGTCATCAGCTAAAACACATGCGCAGGTTACTTTTCTTCACGAACAAGTGCTCACCCGAGTTCATGTTGCTTTTACATTCATGTGAATCGCACCACAGTTCCAGTGCAACCGAACTCAGACCACCTCCTTCAGGTAGTCTCAGGTTCAGTACCCCGGTGTGCACCCGGGTCCGCATGACAACTTTCAACAATTTTTCATGCGAACCATGCCCTGTTTTGAACTAAACTGCCAATGTGAAAGCACTATAAGTGAACCGAACATGTGCCTTCCCTTCCCAGTCACATTACAACATTATATCTTCTTTTGATATAGGCATATCTCTATTTCATGTTCGCAGTTGAAAACGCTGATGTTCCCTTCCCAGTCTGGGAAATAGCTTGCATAAAGGTGGGATAAGCAGATTTGAAAAGCACTGTTTGGAAGTTAGTCGGACCGACACAATTTAACTCGACTTTATCGTAGTCTGTTTATTACAGTTTTTCTCGATTGTTTAAACACATTTCTTGAAATTATGCCTCCTTTTCTCGAAACTCTAAACACAAATCCATAACTTCTCATCCAATTTCCCATACTTCCTATTTTCAGGTCAGAATGAAGCTCAAAAAACTTTGCTCTCAGACATGACAAACAAGCTCTCAAAAACACACACACACACACACTACAACATAGTCTTACACACTAGTGAGATCAATCCAAAACTTTGTAACAAAAACCTCCTTTTGGCAATCAGGAATCATTTTACAGCTCAATGTCTATTACAGTATACAACATAAATAGACGGATGCAGATACAGTGAAATTCGACAATAAGCTTGAAGAAAAGTGTATTAATTACACTACTGTAAATAGATCTTGCAGTAGATGAAACTAACTAGAAAAGAAAAGTTGAAACACCAAAGAATTGAACATGAACTTGGAATTGCAATAGAATACTGTCAATTAAATAAACACATAAATTCAGCATCCTTGGCCAAATTGCATTGCAGTGGTAATGACCATATTTGCTACACTATAACAGTGTCTTCTGACAAAAGACTTTCTCTCCCTCACCTAGGCAGTCGTCTCTCAGTTCTGTAAAAATATTAAATGTAAGAACTTAAGTAATTGGCTACAAATCAGTTTGTCAATTACGAGTTTGAGGGTGTACAACATGTGCTACAGTATATACTGTATACTAGTGAAAGTTCTCTCATCTAAAGTACTGCTACTGTATGTGTACGTAGTATAAAACCCTGTAGATGAGCCTGTAGACCAACTCCCCTGGTCATGCCTGGATAAGAACATGGTCAGCTATAGTGCTTTGTATTTCATCAGGAACAAATGTATTTTGATGATATCCCTTTTATTTTCCTCTCCTCTTCCTCTTTGTCTCCACCACCAGGATCCATTTTCCAAAGCACATAACCCCCCATGGCCCTATTTATATTATCCTGAGATTCTGATTGATGTGTCATCCATTTTGTTACTTAGTTTACACATGGACAAATGTGTGCTATTTGAGTTCACAGTGAGACACTTGAGGTAATTGTGTACTTGTGTTTTCTGAATGAGAACACTGTTAAACTTGTGCAAAATGTGGACATTTTTGTGTAGAGTTTTGCAGAAAACATTGAGAAAATTGGAATGTGTGTGAAAACAGGTGAAATGTGATAAATGTTTTGAGAAACATGTCTTTGTTTCTAGAAATGAATGAATGGTTTGGGAAATTGGGCCAACTGAGTCAGTAGTGTGTTAGCAATCGAGAAAAACTCTAATATAGAGAAATGTTTCCCCAGTGATTGTAAAAAACAACAACAACAACAACAACAAAAAAACTGTAAAAAAAAATTCTGCTTCTTTGTCATTCCAAATCTGTTAAGAAATACACAAGAAAATTATTTATACTTTAATGTGTTTTCATAGCCATTTTAAAGATAAAATATTATAATAATATTTTATAATACTTATATGATTAAAATAATGTTAAAGCAAGCTGAATCACTGGCACATCCTTCCTCAAATCCATAATGCTGAGAAAAAAATTATATCATCTGATTAAAAAGGTATCACTTGCCCAGTTTTGCCCATGCAAATATTATGTGCTTCTCTTGAACATGCAAACATTCTGCATATTATTTGTCTGCCATTATACATTTTCCCTTCCACCGTTCCTTATTTCCTTAACTTATTTTTCCACTGCTTTTATCTCGCTCCTGTTTTTCACCCTTCTGTTTGTGTTTATCTTGATATAAAATGTTCTTTTTTTGTTTCCTTATTTATTTTGCATTGTTCTTCTTTATTATTATTTTCATATTAGTTTCTCTCAGTGCAGGTGAATATATTCTTTGACTGCAGCATTGACTTTTTTTCCCTTGTGCTCTAAACCCATATTTTTATTTGTTTAAACTAAAACAAACAAATGTAACTTAATCAACAGTCCTGGGGCCTCATGTACAAATACTTGCGTTGAATTCATACTAAAACATTGCGTACGGATAAAGCTGTGAATGTGCGTACGCACACAAAAAAACAGATGTATGAATCTCTGCGTACGAAGGATCCCACGCATATTCTTGTACATCCCAATTAACGTAAAATTGAGCGCACATGCACGAGCACAACGCCCCACCCAGTCTCCTCCCTTAATTAAATCAATTTAAATATGGTAATGAGTCCACTTTGGCAAAAGAAAGCAGTAAGAAAATGGCTAAAGCAAGTGGCAAGAAACGAAACTTTACTGAAAGTGAATTGGAGGTGCTACTATCGGAGGTAGAAACGAGAAGAAATATTTTATTTGGAACTTTGTCCTCCGGAATTAATAACAAAAGGAAAAAATATGAGTGGGAGAGTTTGGCTGATGCCGTCAATGCGGTGGGATCTGAAAGTTATTGTGGTCCCTAAAAACTCGTTCTCTTCGGATTCTGCCATTAGCAATGTCCTCTAATAAGGCCAAAGCTGCCATTGCCATAGACTAAGGGTTGTATCAATTTGCATATGCTTTTATATGTTCTTACTTAATTGCATAATTGATACAATATTCCCATAGGGCTCGTGTGACAATATATGTCAATTATTTTATAAATTGCAAATTAATAGCAATGCTTCCCACAGGTGGTGGTGCGATAGACTTGTAGAACAATTCGTTGTGTAATGTTTGCAACTTCACTTCATTGCCTGTAAGAGTCGCCAACGGTAAAAAACAATGAGAAATGTACGTACGCCAGACATGAAATTGGCGTGGAGGAACGCACATTCTCGCGTTAATTTCACTGTTAGTACATCCGACCGTGAGTGTGAAAGCTGGCGTACGCAAAGTTTTTGTGCGTACGCAAGATTGATAAATGAGGCCCCTGGTCTTCACTCCTGCTTTGTAATTCCTCATCTTTTAAGAAATCCACAACTTTCTCAATCAAATCAAGTCAATTTATTTCCCTTATTATTATAAGGGAAAAAGAGGGAGATAAAATAAAGAAAAAGGAAAAAACAAGAATGATGAAGGAGAGGAAAGGGAAATAAGGGAAGGAGAAATAGAGATAAAAATAAATCCTATTTGTTCACTCCTATGCTTCCGCTAACTGTAGTAAAATTATTGCTGTTTTTTTCTCTGTTTTTCTCTCTCTACACAGCAAAATACCCAGTGTTGTTCAGAGTTGTTTTGTTAATTGTTAACATGGGTTAATTTACCAGTGTTAAAAAGTGTTGATTCTGGTGTTGATTTGAATGACATCAACACTTGCAGTGTAAATCAGTGGTGATGAGTTGATCCTATTTCCGGTCCTTGAACATCGTTTCCTGTTTGATTAATGACGGACGACCACGAGGAGATCAACAGTGTTCAAACAGGTATAATATTTTTGACCACTTAATTCTGCCAGTTTTCATATTTAGTTTATGTTTCTCAACGTTGTCGGAGTGCTAACTTTATTTCCTTTTAGATTACGAGGCAGACCACCGATAGCAGCCACTAGGGCATCTTGCAAATTGAGGTAAGATTTACATAGTTAATGCTGATCAGTTTGCACATTCGACGTGGGTTCTGTTATATTTTAGAATTTAAGGTGGAAATCGACAAGATATTTTCTGTGAATCGTGTTACTTTAACTGCGTTAAAGTAACACTTAAGTAACACCATAGACTGTCCACGCACACATTCATGACACTCTATTAGCACCACAGTTCACTTCAACTCGAGGAATCAAGATTAAAAAAAGCTTGTCATGGAATACAATGGTTTCAACAGACGGTGACTCACTATGTCGTGGGCATGTCAAAACGAAGGGCTTTCACACTGGGCACGTTAGCTGCGGTCCGAGCGCGATTGTTCCCGGTGCCCCCCTGCAGCGTTGGTGTGGTTTCACACTCAACTTGATTCTATCAAACCCTGCTGCACTTTCGTTCATCTTCACAAATGTGCAGGGCGCATGATAGAGCTGTGTAAAACACTCTTAAAGGTACATTGTGTAATATTTAGGAGGATCTGTTGACAGAAATGCAATATAATATACATAACTATGTTTTCAGTGCTGTATAAAGACCTTACATAATGAACCGATATATTTTTATTACCTTAGAATGACCCATTTCTATCTACATACACCGCGGGTCCCCTTACATTGAAATTTTGCGCTGTCGTTCTTCATGCAAAGAGGCTATCTAAAGTCAGCGAATAAAACACTGATACAATGATGAACAAGTAACAATAATATTTGCAATAACTATAGCATATCGTTTTACTGAATAATTAAGTAAATATAATTTCTTAATTCATCTTTGTAAAGAAACCTCTTAACTGCTTAACTGGTTAGGCTACTCTCTGGAGTCTCAGACGACAACATCTTTTCCTGTCGGCCACCGTTACTTCTGTTGGTTGCAATTCGCAACCTCACCACTAGATGCCGCTAAAATGTACAACATTTTTAATTTAAATATAAAATTTACACACTGCACCTTTAAGATTAAAAGGGACAATAACCATCTTGTCCTTTGTTTTCAACTATTGTGTTTTTTATTAATTTGGTGCTATTATGCGCAGTAGAGTAAAGGAATCTTGGGTTTACTGTATGTGCTTCGCATGAAGGGGGCTTTCTGCTGCTTGTAAATGGGATCTTTCGAGACAGCGGTACGCCATTCATTTGCCGCTCTGATTGCACTCGCTATGCGCGATTACACCACAGGCTCGCTCTTGCTCGTATCCAAGGTAAATCATCAACACTATCATGTGTTTTATTGAAATAAATACGTCGTCATCAGCTAAAACACATGCGCAGGTTACTTTTCTTCATGAACAAGTGCTCACCCGAGTTCATGTTGCTTTTACATTTACGTGAATCGCGCCACAGTTCCAGTGCAACCGAACTCAGACCACCTCCTTCAGGTAGTCTCAGGTTCAGTACCCCGGTGTGCACCCGGGTCCGCATGACAACTTTCAACAATTTTTCATGTGAACCGTGCCGTTTAGCACTATAAGTGAACCGGACATGTGCCTTCCCAGTCACATTACAACATTATATCGTCTTTTGATATAGGCCTATCTCTATTTCATGTTCGCAGTTGATAACGCTGACGTTCCCTTCCCAGTCTGGGAAATAGCTTGCATGAAGGTGGGGTAAGCAGTATTTGAAAAGCGCTGTTAGGAAGTTAGTCGGACCGACACACGAACAACAACAACCAGGGCCGTCGCTAGTGGGGTGAAAGGTGGTGACAATTATAGGGGCCCCCACTGCCCAGGGGGCCCCTCAAAATCCAGCAGTAATACTATATAGGCCCCTGTTGTATGAATAATTCTAATATTTATATTAGTTGTATGCCTGAGATTTAAATGAAAACCACAAAAACATGCAATTCACGAGTTCACACTTACATATAATTTGAGGGGGTAAAGTTTAATGCGTATTTGGCGTGCTGTCCGGAGGGAGGGCTCCGAGCTCGGAGTTCGGCCCGAACCCAGAGTACTCCCCCCGTATGTAAGTGCTTAGGACTAGAAGCGTGGAGAAGGGGTGGTGGAGGGATGCTGCAAAACTGTCAATGGAATGAGGCTAGACTGCTGAGTATATATACACCTCTTACCATTGATTGCTGAGTGCTCTCCACTTGTGTTAATTATCTGAACCTGCTCCTCCCGAACCTTGTTAATTATCTGAACGTGCTCCTCCCGAACCTTGTTAATAAAACATCATGTAGTATAAAACCCTGTAGACCAACTTCCCTGGTCATGCCTGGATAAGAACATGGTCAACTATAGTGCTTTGTATTTCATCAGGAACAAATGTATTTTGATGATATCCCTTTTATTTTCCTCTCCTCTTCCTCTTTGTCTCCACCACCAGGATCCATTTTCCAAAGCACATAACCCCCCATGGCCCTATTTATATTATCCTGAGATTCTGATTGATGTGTCATCCATTTTGTTACTTAGTTTACACATGGACAAATGTGTGCTATTTGAGTTCACAGTGAGACACTTGAGGTAATTGTGTACTTGTGTTTTCTGAATGAGAACACTGTTAAACTTGTGCAAAATGTGGACATTTTTGTGTAGAGTTTTGCAGAAAACATTGAGAAAATTGGAATGTGTGTGAAAACAGGTGAAATGTGATAAATGTTTTGAGAAACATGTCTTTGTTTCTAGAAATGAATGAATGGTTTGGGAAATTGGGCCAACTGAGTCAGTAGTGTGTTAGCAATCGAGAAAAACTCTAATATAGAGAAATGTTTCCCCAGTGATTGTAAAAAACAACAACAACAACAACAACAAAAAAACTGTAAAAAAAAATTCTGCTTCTTTGTCATTCCAAATCTGTTAAGAAATACACAAGAAAATTATTTATACTTTAATGTGTTTTCATAGCCATTTTAAAGATAAAATATTATAATAATATTTTATAATACTTATATGATTAAAATAATGTTAAAGCAAGCTGAATCACTGGCACATCCTTCCTCAAATCCATAATGCTGAGAAAAAAATTATATCATCTGATTAAAAAGGTATCACTTGCCCAGTTTTGCCCATGCAAATATTATGTGCTTCTCTTGAACATGCAAACATTCTGCATATTATTTGTCTGCCATTATACATTTTCCCTTCCACCGTTCCTTATTTCCTTAACTTATTTTTCCACTGCTTTTATCTCGCTCCTGTTTTTCACCCTTCTGTTTGTGTTTATCTTGATATAAAATGTTCTTTTTTTGTTTCCTTATTTATTTTGCATTGTTCTTCTTTATTATTATTTTCATATTAGTTTCTCTCAGTGCAGGTGAATATATTCTTTGACTGCAGCATTGACTTTTTTTCCCTTGTGCTCTAAACCCATATTTTTATTTGTTTAAACTAAAACAAACAAATGTAACTTAATCAACAGTCCTGGGGCCTCATGTACAAATACTTGCGTTGAATTCATACTAAAACATTGCGTACGGATAAAGCTGTGAATGTGCGTACGCACACAAAAAAACAGATGTATGAATCTCTGCGTACGAAGGATCCCACGCATATTCTTGTACATCCCAATTAACGTAAAATTGAGCGCACATGCACGAGCACAACGCCCCACCCAGTCTCCTCCCTTAATTAAATCAATTTAAATATGGTAATGAGTCCACTTTGGCAAAAGAAAGCAGTAAGAAAATGGCTAAAGCAAGTGGCAAGAAACGAAACTTTACTGAAAGTGAATTGGAGGTGCTACTATCGGAGGTAGAAACGAGAAGAAATATTTTATTTGGAACTTTGTCCTCCGGAATTAATAACAAAAGGAAAAAATATGAGTGGGAGAGTTTGGCTGATGCCGTCAATGCGGTGGGATCTGAAAGTTATTGTGGTCCCTAAAAACTCGTTCTCTTCGGATTCTGCCATTAGCAATGTCCTCTAATAAGGCCAAAGCTGCCATTGCCATAGACTAAGGGTTGTATCAATTTGCATATGCTTTTATATGTTCTTACTTAATTGCATAATTGATACAATATTCCCATAGGGCTCGTGTGACAATATATGTCAATTATTTTATAAATTGCAAATTAATAGCAATGCTTCCCACAGGTGGTGGTGCGATAGACTTGTAGAACAATTCGTTGTGTAATGTTTGCAACTTCACTTCATTGCCTGTAAGAGTCGCCAACGGTAAAAAACAATGAGAAATGTACGTACGCCAGACATGAAATTGGCGTGGAGGAACGCACATTCTCGCGTTAATTTCACTGTTAGTACATCCGACCGTGAGTGTGAAAGCTGGCGTACGCAAAGTTTTTGTGCGTACGCAAGATTGATAAATGAGGCCCCTGGTCTTCACTCCTGCTTTGTAATTCCTCATCTTTTAAGAAATCCACAACTTTCTCAATCAAATCAAGTCAATTTATTTCCCTTATTATTATAAGGGAAAAAGAGGGAGATAAAATAAAGAAAAAGGAAAAAACAAGAATGATGAAGGAGAGGAAAGGGAAATAAGGGAAGGAGAAATAGAGATAAAAATAAATCCTATTTGTTCACTCCTATGCTTCCGCTAACTGTAGTAAAATTATTGCTGTTTTTTTCTCTGTTTTTCTCTCTCTACACAGCAAAATACCCAGTGTTGTTCAGAGTTGTTTTGTTAATTGTTAACATGGGTTAATTTACCAGTGTTAAAAAGTGTTGATTCTGGTGTTGATTTGAATGACATCAACACTTGCAGTGTAAATCAGTGGTGATGAGTTGATCCTATTTCCGGTCCTTGAACATCGTTTCCTGTTTGATTAATGACGGACGACCACGAGGAGATCAACAGTGTTCAAACAGGTATAATATTTTTGACCACTTAATTCTGCCAGTTTTCATATTTAGTTTATGTTTCTCAACGTTGTCGGAGTGCTAACTTTATTTCCTTTTAGATTACGAGGCAGACCACCGATAGCAGCCACTAGGGCATCTTGCAAATTGAGGTAAGATTTACATAGTTAATGCTGATCAGTTTGCACATTCGACGTGGGTTCTGTTATATTTTAGAATTTAAGGTGGAAATCGACAAGATATTTTCTGTGAATCGTGTTACTTTAACTGCGTTAAAGTAACACTTAAGTAACACCATAGACTGTCCACGCACACATTCATGACACTCTATTAGCACCACAGTTCACTTCAACTCGAGGAATCAAGATTAAAAAAAGCTTGTCATGGAATACAATGGTTTCAACAGACGGTGACTCACTATGTCGTGGGCATGTCAAAACGAAGGGCTTTCACACTGGGCACGTTTGCTGCGGTCCGAGCGCGATTGTTCCCGGTGCCCCCCTGCAGCGTTGGTGTGGTTTCACACTCAACTTGATTCTATCAAACCCTGCTGCACTTTCGTTCATCTTCACAAATGTGCAGGGCGCATGATAGAGCTGTGTAAAACACTCTTAAAGGTACATTGTGTAATATTTAGGAGGATCTGTTGACAGAAATTTACATTTACATTTACATTTAGTCATTTAGCAGACGCTTTTATCCAAAGCGACTTACAAAGTAGGACTAGATTAAGCGAGTCATCATGAAGAGGCAAAAACAAAAAGCAGCGCAAGAAGTGCTCAAGATATAAAGTTCAGGCATTATTCAGAGTAGCATAAGCCCGATAAGTGAGGTTAAGAGGGAAAGGGGAGGGTTTTTTTTTTTTTTTTTTTTATGTGGATAAGTGCTCACGGAAGAGATGGGTTTTCAGATGTTTTTTGAAGGTTGTCAGGGATTCTGCATTCCGGATGAGGGTGGGGAGAGCGTTCCACCAGCATGGAACTGTGAATGAGAATGTTCTGGAAAGTGATTTTGTGGCTTTCTGGGATGGAACCACGAGACGTCGCTCGTTGGCCGATCGTAGGCTTCTGGTAGGGATGTAGACTCGTAGGAGTGAGTGAAAGTAGGAGGGAGCTGAGCCTGTGATAGATCTGTAAGCAAGCGTCAATGCCTTGAACTTGATGCGAGCAGTGAGAGGTAGCCAGTGCAGTGAGATGAACAGAGGAGTGACGTGGGCCCTCTTTGGCTCGTTGAAGACAAGACGAGCTGCAGCATTTTGGATCATCTGTAGGGGTTTAGTTGCACATGCTGGAAGTCCGGCCAGAAGAGCATTACAGTAGTCAAGCCTAGAAATGACCAGGGCCTGGACGAGAAGTTGTGTTGCATGCTCAGTTAGGAAAGGCCTGATCTTCCTGATGTTGTGCAGTGCAAACCTGCATGATCGAGCTGTCTTTGAAATGTGATCTGTGAAGGTCAGCCGGTCATCAAACGTTACTCCAAGATTTCTTACCGACCTTGATGGGGTGATTGATGATGACTCTAGCTGGATGGTGAAGTCGTGCTGTAGAGACGGATTGGCGGGGAGGACGAGAAGCTCAGTCTTTGCCAAGTTGAGCTGCAGGTGATGTTCCTTCATCCACGTCGAGATGTCCGCCAGGCAGCTTGAGATCCGTGCAGCTACTGTGGGGTCATCTGGTTGGAACGAGAGGAAGAGCTGTGTGTCATCAGCATAGCAGTGGTAGGAGAAGCCGTGTGCTTGCATGATGTGTCCCAGTGATGTGGTGTAGATGGAGAAGAGGAGGGGACCAAGAACTGAACCCTGGGGAACACCTGTGGTCAGTTGATGTGCTCTGGATACCTCGCCTCTCCATGCGACCTTGAAGGACCTACCTGTGAGATAGGACTCAAACCAGTGGAGTGAAGTTCCTGTGATGCCCAGTGATGAGAGGCTGGACATAAGGATCTGATGATTCACAGTGTCGAAGGCAGCAGACAGATCCAGGAGGATGAGTACTGAAGATTTGGAAGCAGCTTTTGCGATCCGTAGGGCTTCTGTGACAGACAGTAATGCAGTCTCAGTAGAATGCCCTTTCTTGAAGCCGGATTGGTTGACATCCAGCTGGTTGTTGAGAGACAGAAAGGATGTTACTTGGTTGAAAACAGCTCTTTCAAGTGTCTTCGCAATGAATGGTAGGAGAGAGATAGGTCTGTAATGTTCTACAAATGATGTGTTTAGCGTTGGTTTTTTAAGCAGTGGAGTAACCCGAGCTTGCTTGAATGCTGTAGGGAAAATGCCAGTATGGAGGGATGAGTTGATGATGTGTGTGAGTGCTGGAAGAAGTGTGGGAGAGATGGCTTGTAGAAGGTGTGAGGGGATGGGGTCTAGAGGGCAGGTGGTAGGGTGACTGGAGAGGAGAAGTGTAGATACTTCTTCCTCGGTTAGCGGAGAAAAGGAGGACAGAGGGATGTTGGCTGTGGAAGGGGTCGGTCTGGGTTCCTGTGTGTGTGGGGCTGAGAACTGACTGCTGATAGTTGTTGTTTTGTGGGTGAAGAAGTTCGCAAAATCGTCAGCAGTTAAGGAGGAGGCGGGTGGTGGTGGAGGTGGACAGAGGAGAGAGTTGAATGTCTTGAAGAGTAGTCGTGTGTTGGAGGAGTTGTTGATCTTGTTGTGGAAGTATGAAGATTTTGCAGCATGAACATCAACAGAAAAGGAAGAGAGGAGAGATAGATACGTACTCAGGTCAGATGCGTCTTTTGATTTGTGCCATTTCCTCTCCGCTGCCCTGAGTTTGGTCCGGTGTTCCCTAAGAACCTCAGATAACCAGGGGTTAGAGGGAGTGGCGCGTGCTGGCCTAGAGGAGAGAGGGCAGATATTGTCTAGAGAAGAGGTTAGAGTGGAGCATAGGGTATCCGTTGCGGTATTCACATCCAGAGATGAGAATTGTGAGGGTGGGGGAAGAGAAGATGACACGGCAGAGGAAAGATGGGAGGGGGAAAGTGAGCGCAGGTTTCGTCTGAAAGTGACTGGTGGTGGGGTTGGTGGTGCAGGGGTAGAGAGTTGTAGACTGAAAGTAATGAGGAAATGATCTGAAACATGGAGAGGTCTCACCAAGATGTTGTCTGTGGTGCAGTTGCGTGTGTAAACCAGGTCCAGTTGGTTGCCTGATTTGTGAGTACCTGTGGTGATGAGTTGTGTGAGATCGAAAGAGGCTAGGAGAGAGATGAAGTCTGCTGCATACGGCTTGTCGAGATGGATGTTGAAGTCACCAAAGACTAGAAGTGGGGTGCCGTCCTCAGGGAAAGTGGACAGCAGCACATCCAGCTCATCCACAAAGTTACCCAGCTGACCTGGGGGACGATAAATGACTACAATATGGATCTTAATGGGAGTTGTGAGTGTAATAGCATGATATTCAAATGAGTTGTTGTTGCATAGAGAAGAGAGCGCAGAGTATTTGTAATTGTTAGAAACGAGGAGCCCTGTACCCCCACCCCTCCCTGACTGGCGAGGGGAGTGAGAGAAGGAGAAATTGCTAGAGAGAGCAGCGGGGGTTGCTGAGTCTTCTGGACGAATCCAGGTCTCAGTCAAGCCCAAGATATTAAGAGTAGAATGAGATGCAAAGGCTGGAATGAAGTCAGCTTTATTGACTGCTGACTGGCAATTCCATAGACCCACGGAAAGAGAGAGAGGAGTGTGTGCGGGTGAGAGAATGGGACGCAAATTGGCAGTATTGCGCTGCCTTTTGCGCGTGATGAAAGGGCGTTGCCGAGAGATAACAGTAATGTATTGAAAGCACATGTTGATTAAGGTGGACAATAAGATAAAAAGAGTGAAGGAAGAGGGAAAAGGAGATACTTAAGTGCCTTTCTGGTGTCCTTGCTCGGTGGAGTCGCGCAGGTAGAGTCGATGGTCTTTACCCAAGTCGGTCTTCACACGAGGAGGCTGAACACGAGAGCTGAACGCTTCCGCTGACGCTTCCGCGACAGCGCGCAAATTACACAGATATACAGATAATGCTTTCACCGCTTGAGTGAGTACAGCTGTTTCGGTCGGGCAATTAAGTCTGAATAACGCGAAAATGTGCCAAGACGAAACTCGATTAAAATACAGCACTGAAATAACAGGAGAACAGAGTATTCTAGAAAAAACCACTTGCGCGCTCTTGTTGTGTCTCTTGCGTGCTGCTCGCTGGTCCTTGTCTCTATTATATAGATAGAGTTTCTATTGTTTCTATTATATAGAAATGCAATATAATATACATAACTATGTTTTCAGTGCTGTATAAAGACCTTACATAATGAACCGATATATTTTTATTACCTTAGAATGACCCATTTCTATCTACATACACCGCGGGTCCCCTTACATTGAAATTTTGCGCTGTCGTTCTTCATGCAAAGAGGCTATCTAAAGTCAGCGAATAAAACACTGATACAATGATGAACAAGTAACAATAATATTTGCAATAACTATAGCATATCGTTTTACTGAATAATTAAGTAAATATAATTTCTTAATTCATCTTTGTAAAGAAACCTCTTAACTGCTTAACTGGTTAGGCTACTCTCTGGAGTCTCAGACGACAACATCTTTTCCTGTCGGCCACCGTTACTTCTGTTGGTTGCAATTCGCAACCTCACCACTAGATGCCGCTAAAATGTACAACATTTTTAATTTAAATATAAAATTTACACACTGCACCTTTAAGATTAAAAGGGACAATAACCATCTTGTCCTTTGTTTTCAACTATTGTGTTTTTTATTTATTTGGTGCTAATATGCGCAGTAGAGTAAAGGAATCTTGGGTTTACTGTATGTGCTTCGCATGAAGGGGGCTTTCTGCTGCTTGTAAATGGGATCTTTCAAGACAGCGGTACGCCATTCATTTGCCGCTCTGATTGCACTCGCTATGCGCGATTACACCACAGGCTCGCTCTTGCTCGTATCCAAGGTAAATCATCAACACTATCATGTGTTTTATTGAAATAAATACGTCGTCATCAGCTAAAACACATGCGCAGGTTACTTTTCTTCATGAACAAGTGCTCACCCGAGTTCATGTTGCTTTTACATTTACGTGAATCGCGCCACAGTTCCAGTGCAACCGAACTCAGACCACCTCCTTCAGGTAGTCTCAGGTTCAGTACCCCGGTGTGCACCCGGGTCCGCATGACAACTTTCAACAATTTTTCATGTGAACCGTGCCGTTTAGCACTATAAGTGAACCGGACATGTGCCTTCCCAGTCACATTACAACATTATATCGTCTTTTGATATAGGCCTATCTCTATTTCATGTTCGCAGTTGATAACGCTGACGTTCCCTTCCCAGTCTGGGAAATAGCTTGCATGAAGGTGGGGTAAGCAGTATTTGAAAAGCGCTGTTAGGAAGTTAGTCGGACCGACACACGAACAACAACAACCAGGGCCGTCGCTAGTGGGGTGAAAGGTGGTGACAATTATAGGGGCCCCCACTGCCCAGGGGGCCCCTCAAAATCCAGCAGTAATACTATATAGGCCCCTGTTGTATGAATAATTCTAATATTTATATTAGTTGTATGCCTGAGATTTAAATGAAAACCACAAAAACATGCAATTCACGAGTTCACACTTACATATAATTTGAGGGGGTAAAGTTTAATGCGTATTTGGCGTGCTGTCCGGAGGGAGGGCTCCGAGCTCGGAGTTCGGCCCGAACCCAGAGTACTCCCCCCGTATGTAAGTGCTTAGGACTAGAAGCGTGGAGAAGGGGTGGTGGAGGGATGCTGCAAAACTGTCAATGGAATGAGGCTAGACTGCTGAGTATATATACACCTCTTACCATTGATTGCTGAGTGCTCTCCACTTGTGTTAATTATCTGAACCTGCTCCTCCCGAACCTTGTTAATTATCTGAACGTGCTCCTCCCGAACCTTGTTAATAAAACATCATGTAGTATAAAACCCTGTAGACCAACTTCCCTGGTCATGCCTGGATAAGAACATGGTCAACTATAGTGCTTTGTATTTCATCAGGAACAAATGTATTTTGATGATATCCCTTTTATTTTCCTCTCCTCTTCCTCTTTGTCTCCACCACCAGGATCCATTTTCCAAAGCACATAACCCCCCATGGCCCTATTTATATTATCCTGAGATTCTGATTGATGTGTCATCCATTTTGTTACTTAGTTTACACATGGACAAATGTGTGCTATTTGAGTTCACAGTGAGACACTTGAGGTAATTGTGTACTTGTGTTTTCTGAATGAGAACACTGTTAAACTTGTGCAAAATGTGGACATTTTTGTGTAGAGTTTTGCAGAAAACATTGAGAAAATTGGAATGTGTGTGAAAACAGGTGAAATGTGATAAATGTTTTGAGAAACATGTCTTTGTTTCTAGAAATGAATGAATGGTTTGGGAAATTGGGCCAACTGAGTCAGTAGTGTGTTAGCAATCGAGAAAAACTCTAATATAGAGAAATGTTTCCCCAGTGATTGTAAAACAACAACAACAACAAAAAAAACTGTAAAAAAAAATTCTGCTTCTTTGTCATTCCAAATCTGTTAAGAAATACACAAGAAAATTATTTATACTTTAATGTGTTTTCATAGCCATTTTAAATATAAAATATTATAATAATATTTTATAATACTTATATGATTAAAATAATGTTAAAGCAAGTTGAATCACTGGCACATCCTTCCTCAAATCCATAATGCTGAGAAAAAAATTTATATCATCTGATTAAAAAGGTATCACTTGCCCAGTTTTGCCCATGCAAATTGGCATGAAAATACTTCCCTTTCAATCAACAAGCAAGATATTATATGCTTCTCTTAAACATGCAAACATTCTGCATATTATTTGTCTGCCATTATACATTTTCCCTTCCATTGTTCCTTATTTCCTTAACTTATTTTTCCACTGCTTTTATCTCATACTGGTTTTCGCCCTTCTGTTTGTGTTGTATCTTGATATAAAATGTTCTTTTTTTTGTTTCCTTATTTATTTTGCATTGTTCTTCTTTATTATTATTTTCATATTAGTTTCTCTCAGTGCAGGTGAATATATTCTTTGACTGCAGCATTGTCTTTTTTCCCATAATTTCTCAAACCCATATTTTTGTTTGTTTAAACTAAAACAAACAAATGTAACTTAAATCAACAGTCCTGGTCTTCACTCCTGCTTTGTAATTCCTCATCTTTTAAGAAATCCACAACTTTCTCAATCAAATCAAGTCAATATATTTCCCTTATTATTATTATAAGGGAAAAAGATTGAGATAAAAGAAAGAAAAAGGAAAAACAAGAATGGTGAAGGAGAGGAAAGGGAAATAAGGGAAGGAGAAATATTTGTTCACTCCTATGCTTCCGCTAACCGTAGTAAAATTATTGCTGTTTTTTTTCTGTTTTTCTCTCGGAGTGCTAACTTTATTTCCTTTTAGATTACGAGGCAAACCACTGATAGCAGCCACTAAGGCACCTTGCAAATTGAGGTAAGATTTACATAGTTAATGCTGATCAGTTTGCATATTCGACGTGGGTTCTGTTATATTTTAGAATTTAAGGTGGAAATCGACAAGATATTTTCTGTGAATCGTGTAACTTTAACTGCGTTAAAACCATAGACAAAAATGAACGCAAATGGGCCATTCCACCGAATGGGTAACATTTGCCTGTTGTAACTCTTCAAAATTAAACTTTATTTTGTATCTTTTTTTTAACACTAAATCTAATACTTCACATATTTAACTATTCAAAATGTGTATTGGTTAATCTCGGGCAACTTTTTTTACAAGGTTTCCAAGCAGAAGATGGACGCATGTTTTCTCAGTCCTGTTACCGAAACTCATGTGCCATTTAAAAAGCATGTTTAAAAGCATGTCAGTAAATTCCTTTGTTTTCCCCACAAGAAAGTGTTTAAAGAAATTGTTGGTTATATGTTCAAATAATTGATATTTGTGACAACAACAAAAAAAATATTAAGGCAAGGTGTATTTTAATAAAATAAAATAAACACAAAGCCATTTTTTCATTTCAAAGAAGACCGAAGCCTCAAGTTTATACATTTTTTATAATTAAATTTATTAAACAATTGTATAAATGATGGACCAAACACAATTGGTAAAAAAGTGGTTTAACCTTATATATAAAATAAATAAAATTTAGTAACAGGAATAAACACTTGGTAACAGGAATGAACATTGGGTAACAGGAATGAGTTCCTGTATGTGTATGAGATTTCTGTGTTGAATTGATTAACTATGTGCTAGTACTTCACAGTGAAGGAGGTGGAAAGAGAAAGAAGGAGAGAGAGGAAGGAAGAAAGAGGGAAGTTAAGACAAAATGGGGGAAACGAGAGGTTTGCTTCTTCCCGTGCAACATGCCATGGGAGGGTGTTTCTGGCACCTGCATAGTATGGGTTCTCTCCATCTTCTACAAAATAAGGAAGACAAAGATAAAAAGTTTAAGTCACTTCGTGGTGGACTGGCTCCCTGGAAGTTTGGTATTCACATTGTAAAACTAATATTAATGTCTACAATTTAAGTAATTGCAACCTTAAAACTCATAATTCAGGTGAATATTATTATATCAACTAATATTTACTGTATTAAATCAACAAAACAGAGGACTCTACTCACTCCTGTTACTTTAACTCACTCCTGTTATTTTTCATATGAGTAACAAGACTGAAAGTAACAGGATTTAGTTTCTAAGCAAAAAGCTATCAA
Organism: Abramis brama; assembly: GCF_963993115.1. NCBI lineage: Eukaryota > Metazoa > Chordata > Actinopteri > Cypriniformes > Leuciscidae > Abramis > Abramis brama. The sequence goes on along the minus strand of NC_139977.1, from coordinate 29,810,115 downwards.
ATACATGACATATGGCCACATAGCATACATGCTAATAGCATGCTACACTGCAAAAAATGCTTTTCTTATTTAGTATTTTTGTCTTGATTTCAGTCCAAATATCTAAAAATTCTTACATCAAGAAGCGTTTACTAGAGAAGTAAAATGACATAAGAAATTCTATTTTGTTTTAAGATAAAAAGAAAGTAATTTAAGTAATTTTTGCTTAAAACAAGCAAAAGTATCTGCCAATGGGGTAAGAAAAATAATCTTGTTTTCCATTTGAATTAAGATTTTTTTTCCTTGTTTTCCATTCGAATTCAGATTTTTTTTCTTACCCCATTGGCAGATAATTTTGCTTGTTTTAAGCAAAAATTACTTAAATTACTTTCTTTTTATCTTAAAACAAAATAGAATTTCTTATGAAAAGCATTTTTGCAGTGTAATAGCATGAGGACACTGAGAAAATTCTAGTGACTTACCAAAAGTTAATTTTTTTTTTTTTTTTAAATAACAAATAATTTTTACATTTTTTAAATAAACAAATAATATCCAAGAAATATTTTCGGTAACAGGACAGTATGTTGAGATCATAGACAGTATATAAACTGGACACAGCAACCCCATTGGATTCAACGGAGACAAGTGAAGTCAATTAGAAGCACTAACTTCCTGAACTTCCGTTTTCCGGTTGAAGAATGCGCATGCGTTGCGTCTGAAAATTTGAATGCGTTGTTGTCTTTGGAGCTCCATCGATTTGATTTATAATTCTTGATTTTTCTCTTTAAACTCACTTACAACGAACATTTTCTACTTTTCCTCACTGAGAAGCACTGCTGCTCAAACCTCATAGTTACAACGCGGACTGTTGAGCAGACGCGTCTCAAGTCTATTAGTGATCCAACGGCGGATACTTTTATAGGTTACTCCTGTGGATCACGGCTGAACGCGTCTTCTCCACACTCACTTACAAACAAACATTTTTTCGCCTATCGTGCGTCTACTCTACACCCGTACCACTAAAAAGACGGATTATATCCAAGACTTCAGTCATAAATTAGTATTAATATTGATAGCATCACTGGTAGCGTCGTTGCTAACTTACTGTCCATCTGTTAAAATGGCGAATATATCAGATGTAAGTAGTCTACCTTTTGGTGCAGGTGAGGACACATTTGAGCTTCACGCACTGCAGTCTGAGCTGGAAGCTGTTGAGAAACAGATCCACAACCTTTTAGTGAGACAAGCCGAGCTGATAGACCGGCGTTTAGCTCTTGAAACATCACGCGCCGATGCACACAAATCAGTGATTAACGTTACTAACCCGCTAACTCCGACCTCGTCTACTCCGTGCGTTTCTCAACATCGGTCCCGTGCGCCGAGGTCGCGATCAGCCATGGTCTCGTTCACTCCAGCTCCAACACGCCACCACGAAGCCTGGATGGTTCCGCAGCGGAAGACGCGAGTCAGGTCTAGACCAAGAAGACTCTCTCCGACCCTCCCGGTTTTCGAGATATCCACCCAAACCGCTTCTCCCCTCTTCGCGAAACAGAACGCGATGCTGTGATCATCGGCGATTCCATCGTTTGGCACGTACACGCTACGTTAGGTAAAAGTAAGGTGCACAGTCACTGCTTTCCTGCTGCTCGTGTTTCTGAAATCGCTGCTCGCATTCCCGAGATTCTGAACGGTGACGAGCGCGTCGGTACTGTGGTCCTGCACGCGGGAGTGAACGACATCAGGCTGTGCCAGACGGAGGTTCTGAAGAAAGACTTCAGGAATCTGATTGATACGGTACGCAGCACATCGCCTGAAACAACGATCATAGTGTCAGGACCGCTTCCCGCGTACCGACTAGGACATGAAAAGTTTAGTAGGTTATTCGCGCTAAATGAATGGTTAATGTCATGGTGCAATGAGCAGAAACTGCTCTTTGTAAATAATTGGAATCTGTTTTGGGAGCGTCCTAGGCTTTTCCGTGCTGATGGCTTACACCCAAGCAGATTCGGAGCGGATCTTCTGTCGGATAACATCTCCAAAATGTTAAATACCTTTTGACTAGTAACCAAAAGTCCAAATCATAGTCTCTGCTGCACCAATTTAACTGATATAAATACTAGTGTAGAACATTGCATAGAAACTGTGTCTATTCCTCGTTTAATGAGATCAAATAATAAATTTACTGCAGGATCTAGGAAAAATCTAATTGTTATTAAAACAGAAAATGTTGCTATTAGTAAACAAAAACAATTTCTAAAGCTAGGTCTTCTAAACATTAGATCACTCACACCTAAGGCAGTTATTGTAAATGAAATAGTCACAGATAATAGCTTCGATGTACTTTGCCTTACTGAAACCTGGCTTAAACCAAATGATTATTTCGGTCTAAATGAGTCTACCCCAGCAGGATACTCCTATAAGCATGAGCCCTTGTCTGATTGGTCGTGGCGGCGGTGTTGCAACAATCTATAGAGATATTCTCAATGTTACTCAGAAAATGGGTTATAAGTTTATTTCATTTGAAGTACTTGTACTAAATGTTACTCTCTTAGATGTTAGAAAAACTTCCCTATTATCTCTAGCCTTGGCTACCGTATATAGACCGCCTGGGCCTTACGCTGATTTCCTAAAAGAGTTTGCAGATTTTCTCTCAGATCTATTGGTCAATGTCGATAAAGCATTAATTGTTGGAGATTTTAACATACACGTAGATAATCCAAATGATGCGTTAGGGGCTGAGTTTACAGATTTATTAAACTCCTTTGGGGTCGAGCAAAACGTTACCGGACCAACTCATCGTTTTAATCATACACTCGATTTAATTATATCACATGGAACCGATCCAACCGATATAGATATCATTCCACAAAGTGATGATGTCACTGACCATTACATGGTAACTTGCATATTACGTACTGCTGTAATACATAATGCTGCGCCGCGTTATCGATCAGGCAGAACAATCCTTCCATCCACCATAGATCATTTTTCAAATTGCTTATCTGATCTGTCTCAGCTGCTCAGTGAACCCAAACAAACAGATGAACTAGAGGAATTAACTAGCACTATGAGCACCATTCTCTCTGGAAAATTGGATATTGTTGCACCCATTAGATTAAAAAGGTCAGAGAGAAAAGTAAAGCACCATGGTACAACAATACTACGCATGTTCTAAAGAGAGAAACCCGTAATTTAGAACGTAAATGGAAACAAACTAATTTAGAGGTCTTTAGAATCGCGTGGCAAGACAGTATGTCACGTTATAAAAAGGCCCTAAAAGCGGCCAGGGCTGAGCACCTCCGCAAACTAATAGAAAACAACCAAAACAATCCTAGGTTTTTATTTACCACCGTGGATAGACTAACAAATAAACAGATGTCACCTGAACATAATATTCCGTTACAGTTTAGTAGTAATGATTTCATGAAGTTCTTCACTGAGAAAATAGAAAACATCAGAACCACAATTGTAAACGTTCAATCCTCAATCGCGCCTTATAATTCAGCCTCAATTATCACGACGCAAGAACAATTACAGTGCTTTACAACTATAGAACAAAAAGAGTTAAAGGACAAGTTCGGTATTTTACACTTAAAGCCCTGTTTACAGATCGTTTCTGATGAAATAGAATGGTTGAGATTAAAATCTGGACACATGCTGCTGTCCCGAGAATTTTAGATTTATTTCGCTTCCCCCCCCCCCCACCTACACAATGGCAGCCTATGGGCACTGGAACAATCCTTCATAAAACGCATTAAACTTTAGATTACAAAGACGTGAAACTCACCGAGTGGTCAGGGGTGTTCACTGATATGCTCACACAAAAATCACTGCAAAAGATGCTTTCCAACAGGTTTTATCGTAGTTTTTGTCCAACTCCATTGACTTGTATTGGATGAGCTGTGTGAGGTACGGTATTACTCCGCCGCTTCTTCTTCTGCTTCTTCTGTGTATTCAATTAAATGCCTGTGGTTTGCTTGCAATTGGCAAAGGTGCATTATCGCCACCAACTGGGCTGGAGTGTTTATTATTCAAGCTCTCAACGGAAGAATCTACGGGTGTGAGACGTTTGGAAAAATAGATCCACAGTTTTACAACGAATGGTAAAACACCTGTTGGAAAGCATCTTTTGCAGCGATTTTTTTGTGAGCATATCAGTAAACACCCCTGACCACTCGGTGAGTTTCACGTCTTTGTAAACGAAAGTTTAATGCGTTTTATGAAGGATTGTTCCAGTGCCCATAGGCTCCATAGATCTGTAAACAGGGCTTTAAGTGTAAAATACCGAACTTGTCATTTAAATAAACTTATCACTTCATCTAAAACAACAACATGTTTATTAGATCCTATACCAACTAAACTACTGAAAGAAGTGTTCTCTTACGAGAGGTTCTCTCGTATTGCGTAAGCTTGCTTACGCTGCGGGAAAAGTCTTCTTTTCTCGAGATACTGAAGCCAAAAATTATCCTTAATTTCATATTTTGTCAACGCAGTGCAGCTGCGGGCAGCTGAGCTAGAGCGGCATACTGCACGCTCATTGGCTGCCTCGCAGCAACTGCTTAAGCCTATCAGTGAGCCTGGCGTGACGTCGCGCCCGCCAGAATGGGCGGTGTCAGAGCGTATATAAGGAAGGCTCGTAGGCTATATTCTCTGATTTCTGTCTTTTCAGCGAAGCACTCGCATCGCTGAACTCTGAGAGGAAGCCGTCGCCGTTGTCCTGCAAGGAACAGCTAACGAGCCAGCTTAGGACAGCCTGAGGAAGCCGGACGAATCTTCGCCGCCTTCAGCCTGCCGTGCCAGCTCAGCTATCCGGCGATATCCTTTGCAAAAGCTCTTTCTATGTGTTTTGCTTCCGCAGCACTATCTAAAAGAGCGGAGGCGTTGTTGCAAATGCCTCGCACCACGTGCGGCTCATGCCGCTCTACGCTCAGCGACAGAGACCGCCATCTTATCTGCGCTCTCTGCCTGGGCCGGGACCACGCAGCCGTCGCGCTTTCCACGGGCGGCTGCACCTTCTGTGAAGAGCTGCCGATGTCGACCCTGCGGGCTCGACTCGCCCTCTTCACAGAGCCTGCTCCAACCGTCATTGGGCCGCGAAAGAAGAAACGCCGCTCTCAACGACCACCGGAGCCCGAGACTCGAGCCAGGGCCTCGCCGGAGCCTCTCCCGCGAGCCTCGCTCTCTCCTTCTCCGCCCCCGCTTCCCGACGCGCAGCCGACGGCTCTCGCCCTCGATGCCGTCGCCTCAGGGGATGAAGCGGATGACAACGCGCTACTGGACACGTGCTCATTAATGGCGTCGGACAGCGAGGGATGGTCCGGTTCTGTCCGCTCCGCCTCCTCCACCAGAGCGTCCAGCAGGACTCACGCCAGTGTGGACGCCGAGCTTCTCCGCCTCCTCACTTTGGCAGTCGAGCACCTGGGCCTCGAATGGTCTCCGCCAGCGGTGTCCCCGCCCAACAGGCTCGACGGATGCTTCCTGCCCGCCAGTCGACAAGCTCCAGCGTCCAGACCAGCGCCTTTTCTACCGGAGCTTCACGAGGAGCTTGCTAAATCGTGGAATGCTCCAGTTTCGGCCAGACTCCGCTCTCCGGCCTCATCAGCTCTTTCCCGCGTGGATGGAGCCACGGAGAAGGGGTATGACCGGATCCCACCGGTCGAACAGGCGGTTGCAGCGCATCTTTGCCCCCCATCCGCTAGATGGCGTTCAAAGACTGCCCTCCCGTCTAAGGCCTGCAGGACTACTTCGGCGTTTGTCAGCCGCGCTTTCTCCGCCGCTGGGCAAGCCACCTCAGCCCTGCACACAATGGCGGTCCTTCAAGTTCTCCAAGCCGACCTCCTCCGCCAGCTCGACGAGGGAGAACTGAATAAGTCTGCCTTGACCGACCTGCGCAGTGCGACGGATCTCTCCCTTCGCACGACGAAGACAGCGGCCCAAGCTATCGGACGTTCCATGGCTTCGCTGACCGTCATAGAGCGCCACCTCTGGCTAACGCTAGCCGACATGGGGGAACAAGAGCGGTCCGTGTTTCTCAACGCCCCGCTCTCACCCACCGGTCTCTTCGGCCCTGCGGTGAGTGGCCTCGTGGACCGCTTCTCTGAAGTACAGAAGGCGTCACAGGCCATGAACCTCTTTCTGCCCCGCCGCTCGAGCTCCGCTGCAGGCCGCTCTAACACTCAGCCTCCTGCAAGCAGCTCCACGCAGCGCCCGTCTCGACCTCCAGCTTCGCAGCAGCGCCAGCGCAGCCGACCCAGGTCCCGCTCCACCAGCCAGCACAGGCCGCTACCCCCGCGGGGTCCCCGGCCTAGAGTTTCGCTGAAACCCGAGCCTGCGAAGTCCTCCTAGCACTCGTCGAGAGGAAAAGACGGTTGAGTCCCGCCGCGGCCGGACCGCCGTCAAAGCTAACTTGTATCCCTCTGCCAGTCCCCTTGATAAAGGCTACTGCAGTAGTGTCCACCGCAGCCAACGAGCCAGTTTCTCAACTCTCTCACCTGCACACAAACGCCGTTTTTACGGCGACCCAGATAAATCAAATAAAGAGTATAAAATCTGGTCATTCGGCTCACGCCGTCAGTGTTATGAGTGTAGTAAACATGCCCACGTCCCAGTGTTCATTGCTACACACAAGCACAATCTCCCCTGTGTACCCCACAGAGTGCACTCGCATAAAGCGCGCTACGGCCGCTCGAGTGTTAGTTGTAGGTCACGTGCCCACGCCCCAGTGCTCACACCTACACAGTGCTCGCTCTGTCTCACACATTCGGGGTCCAGAGCAATCCGTCACCGGCTGTGTGTTAATAAAGAGCCCTGTGCCCGCTACACAGCACGCGCACTCTCATGTGAACACTCACGAGCCCGCCCCGCTTCCGCGCCGCGAGCCGTCACACACAACGCTCTCTCACAGCGTCACTCAGCCGGCTGGCGCTATCAGCGAGCCCCCGTCTCCCCTCACTGTCACTGCGCGACTCGCGCACATACCGCCACAGGCTCCTTGTCCCGCGCTGTGCGGCGGGCGGGACCCGGAGGCGATTCGACCCCTAGCTATGAGTGCGAATGCATGGAAAGCTATTCCGGGAGTGTCGAAGTGGGTACTAAACACAGTGATAAAGGGCTATTCGCTTCAATTCGCTCGCCGCCCCCCGCGCTTTCGCGCCCGGGTCGAGACTCAAGTGAAGGCGGATGCAGCTCATCTGCTTCACGCAGAAATAGCGAATTTGCTGCACAAAGGGGCGATAGAACGAGTTCACCCGCCGGTTACCGAGGCAGGCTTATACAGCCGTTATTTCCTCGTACCCAAGAAAGGCGGAGCGCTCAGACCTATATTAGATCTGAGACATTTGAACAAAGCGCTCGTGAAACGACCATTCAAAATGCTCACGACCAGTCAAATCCTCGCGCAGATTCGCCCGGGGGACTGGTTCATCTCTCTCGATCTGAAAGACGCGCATTTTCAGATTCAGATTATACCCCGTCACAGGCCATTCTTGAGATTCGCCTTCGACGGTCAGGTATATCAGTACACCGTCCTGCCGTTCGGCCTGTCCCTGGCACCCCGTACATTTACGAAGTGCATGGATGCGGCTCTCGCACCCCTGAGATCGAAGGGAATGCGAATTCTGAACTATCTGGACGATTGGCTCATTATAGCGCACTCAACAGAGGAACTAGTTTCTCACAAGACAGCGCTTCTCGGTCATTTGGAAAGCCTGGGTCTTTCCGTGAACTGGGACAAGAGCTCTCTAACCCCCAGCCAGTCTATCACTTTTCTGGGTATAGATCTGGATTCGGCGGCGATGACGGCCAGATTGTCAACACAGCGCGCACGCTGTGTTCGACACCTCGCCGCTTCCATTCAAGTGGGGAAAGTTTTTCCCCTGAAAACCTTTCAGAGGCTTTTGGGCCATATGGCGTCAGCCGCAGCGGTCCTGCAGCTGGGTTTACTTCGAATGCGCCCGCTTCAATGCTGGCTAAAGTCGGAAGTGCCCCGCAATGCATGGTTTTCGGGCCGTGCACCAGTCAGAGTGACTCAGCGCTGTGTCTCAGCCCTGCAGCCCTGGCTGGCGGCCGAATGGTATCAGCGGGGAGTGACGATGGGGGTCATCGCACACCGCAAAGTGGTCTCGACAGACGCGTCCAACATGGGTTGGGGAGCGACTCACGAGGGCAGTCCGATTTGCGGCCCATGGTCGAATACGGAGAAAAACCTTCACATAAACTGTCTAGAGATGCTGGCGGTCGAGAAAGCGCTGAAGCACTTTCTACTGCTTCTACGGGGACACCATGTGCTAGTTCGCTCGGACAACATGTCAGTGGTGTCTTACGTGAACCGCCAGGGCGGAATCAGATCCAGAACCCTGCGCGCTCTCACAGAGCGCCTCCTATCCTGGGCTCAGGGCCCGCTGCGCTCCCTAAGGGCAGCTCATGTACCCGGTCGTCTGAACGACGGCCCGGACAGACTGTCCAGGGACAACGTTCCCCCAGGGGAATGGTCTCTACACCGCCAGACGGTCCAAACGCTTTGGCGTCGTTTCGGCGAAGCGGAGATCGACCTCTTCGCCGCGAGCGAGAACGCTCAGTGCCAGAGGTTTTTCTCAAAACACGAGGACGCGCTGGCCCAGACCTGGCCCAGCGTTCCGCTGTATGCGTTCCCACCGATCTCGATGCTGCCTCAAGTGCTAGCGAGGATCAGGGAGGCGGACTGCGCAGTGCTCCTCATAGCTCCGCGCTGGGAAAACCAACCGTGGTTCCCCGAGCTAATGAGACTGGCAGACACAGCCCCATGGCCGATTCCGGTGAGGAGAGATCTTCTCTCTCAAGCCCGAGGATCGATTCTGCATCCCCATCCAGAGCACTGGTCTCTGCATGCGTGGGAAATCAACGGATATTCGTTGATCTGCCAGAAGGGGTAATTAACACGATCACGCAGTCCAGAGCCCCCTCGACGAGGCGGCTCTATGCGTCTAAATGGTCGGTGTTTAGCAAATGGTGTGTGGAAAAGGGTTCTAATGCTCAGTCCTGTGGAGTCCCACAGGTATTAAACTTCCTCCAAGAGATGTTGGACGCGGGCAGGTCCCCCTCCACGCTCAAGGTGTACGGCGCGGCCATAGCAGCGTTCGCCGATTCGGCGCGCGGCCGCTCGCTGGGCAGGAACGAACTCATTACCCACTTTCTGCGCGGGGCCAGGAGGATGAACCCTCCTCGGCCCCCGTCAGTCCCTATTTGGGACCTGTCTCTGGTCCTAGAGTCCCTAAAAGTGCATCCCTTCGAGCCTTTGGACTCTGTGGAGTTGAAATACTTGACGCTTAAAACCGTTTTTCTGCTAGCTCTGGCTTCAGTCAAACGAGTGGGTGATTTGCAGGCGCTGTCCATCAGCGCGTCGTGCCTCGAGTTTGGACCTAACGACTCGTTAGCCATTCTCAAACCGAAGCACGGTTATGTCCCCAAAGTGTTAGGTACTCCCTTTAGGGCTCAAGTCATTACCCTATCGGCCCTGCCGTCATCCGGCAGCGAGGAGGGTGTTAACCGCCTTTGCCCGGTCAGGGCGTTAAGGTGTTATGTCATGCGCTCTGCAGCCTTCAGGCTCTCAGAGCAGCTTTTCGTCTCGTTTGGAGGGCGCGCTAAGGGTCGCGCCGCCTCGAAACAGACGCTATCCAGATGGATAGTGGATGCTATTGCAGCAGCATATGCGTCAAAAGACCTGCAATGTCCGTTGGGCATACGGGCTCATTCCACCAGAGGCATGGCCTCATCGTGGGCATGGTCCAGCGGGATTTCCATTCATGACATTTGTATGGCGGCGGGCTGGGCGTCCCCCTCTACATTTGTTAGGTTTTATAACCTGGAAGTTCCCGCCCTGCAGGCTAAACTTCTGTCAGTCTAGTCGTGTTCACGTCCTGCTCATGTGCGCAGGCTGTATTATCGATTAGCTTGTCTGTTGAGCTGCACGCTCAGGGTATCAGTATGCATAGACCGGCCGTACCGTTCTTGTGTTCCCTAGGTGTGCTTATGAACATGTGTTGGCCCGCACCGCTGGCCACCTGTCATTTCACCTCTATGCTTTTCATAAAGAGTCATATGTGATCGTTAGGCGCGCACGGCGTGGACAAGGGGTTCCCGCAGCGTAAGCAAGCTTACGCAATACGAGAGAACCTCTCGTAAGAGAACGATACTTGGTTACTCACGTAACCTCGGTTCTCTCTAGAGAGGGAACGAGTATTGCGTTCCCTGCCGTGCTTAAAGCCTATAGCTCGTGTCGCTTCATTCGACAGAAAACAGAGAATATAGCCTACGAGCCTTCCTTATATACGCTCTGACGCCGCCCATTCTGGCGGGCTGTGGCGCGCGCCCTCATTGGGCGTGACGTCACGCCAGGCTCACTGGTAGGCTTAAGCAGTTGGCGCGCGGCAGCCAATGAGCGTGCAGTATGCCGCTCTAGCTCAGCTGCCCGCAGCTGCACTGCGTTGACAAAATATGAAATTAAGGATAATTTTTGGCTTCAGTATCTCGAGAAAAGAAGACTTTTCCCGCAGCGTAAGCAAGCTTACGCAATACTCGTTCCCTCTCTAGAGAGAACCGAGGTTACGTGAGTAACCAAGTATCGTTACCTATAGTGGAAGAGCCTCTCCTCAATATTATTAACTCATCTTTATCTTTAGGTCATGTTCCAAGAACATTTAAACTGGCAGTTATAAAACCTCTCATTAAGAAACCACAATTAGACCCGCATAATCTAGCAAATTATAGACCCATTTCAAATCTTCCTTTTATGTCTAAAATACTAGAAAAAGTTGTGTCCGCTCAACTGGGCTCTTTCTTGCAAGAAAATGATATCTATGAAAAGTTTCAGTCAGGATTCAGGCCGCATCATAGCACTGAAACTGCGCTCGTTAAAATTACAAATGATTTACTTTTAGCATCTGACCAAGGCTGTATCTCAATACTAGTTTTACTTGATCTTAGTGCTGCGTTCGATACTATAGATCACACAATACTCTTAGATCGACTACAAAATTATACTGGTGTTCAAGGACAAGCATTAAGTTGGTTCAGATCATACTTATCTGACCGCTACCATTTTGTCTATTTAAATGGAGAAAAATCGATCATAACTCCAGTAAACTATGGAGTGCCCTCTGTTATTCTCAATATATATGCTGCCACTTGGAAATATTATAAGGAAACATGGAATTAGTTTCCATTGTTATGCCGATGACACTCAAATCTATATTTCATCACGGCCAGATGAAAACGCTAAATTATACAAATTGACAGAGTGTGTTAAAGATATAAAAGATTGGATGACACGCAATTTTCTTTTATTAAATCCAGACAAGACAGAGGTACTAATCATCGGTTCAAAAAACCGCCCACAAAACCTCTCACACTACATCTTTAACATAGTAGGATGTCCTGTTACTTTATCCTCTACAGTAAAATACCTGGGTGTTATACTAGACTGCAACCTATCTTTTGAAAATCATATTTCATATGTTACAAGAACAGCCTTTTTCCACCTTAGAAACATTGCTAAGCTACGTAATATGCTATCAGTTTCTGATGCAGAAAAATTTGTTCATGCATTCATGACCTCGAGACTAGATTACTATAATGCTTTATTAGCCGGTTGTCCTGCGTCCTCATTAAACAAGCTACAGTTGGTCCAAAATGCCGCCGCTTACTAGATCAAGAAAATATGATCATATAACACCAATTTTATCATCACTACATTGGTTACCTATAAAGTTCCGTATTAATTACAAGGTATTGCTACTGACTTATAAAGCCCTAAATGGCTTAGCTCCAGTCTATTTAACGGATCTTCTATCGCCCTATAATCCATCGCGCTCTTTAAGATCACTAAATTCGAGGCTTTTGGTCATACCTAGGATATCCAGATCCACCAAAGGAGGGAGAGCATTTTCACATTTAGCTCCAAAACTCTGGAATTGTCTTCCTGATACTGTTCGTTGCTCAGACTCGCTCTCCCAGTTTAAAACTAGATTAAAGACGCATCTCTTCAGCCAGGCATTCATATAATACTTTTAATCTTACAGTTAAATCCGACCTCTAGCTCATAAACGCCAGAGGAGAACTGGCCCCCTGACTGAGCCTGGGTTCTCCCAAGGTTTTTTTTTCTCCATTAGGTCACCTGATGGAGTTTTTCGGTTCCTTGCCACTGTTGCCTTTGTCTTGCTCAGTTGGGGATATTTGGGGATATTTAATTTAATTAATCAATCAACAATACTATTGATCAGCATTACCAAATGTGGACGTTTTCCACTAGAAACAAGCATTGATGTATTATTTTAATTTAATACTGTGAAGCTGCTTTGATACAATCTGTATTGTGAAAAGCGCTATATAAATAAACTTGACTTGATGGTCGAGCGTACTGCGCAGACTCAAACTGAGCTTGACGACGTAGATGTGACGTGAGCAACCCGTCTGTCTTCTAGTAGCTGTACCAAGAGAAATCTGAATCATTCCCTTCCGAAACTTGCAGAGACGGAGAGTGTGAGTAGGAGGTGTCCATGAGCTAGGAGCAGGAGACACTTTTGCTAAGTATTCTGATTAATTACTTTGTCATTTTGCCTCCACGTCCCCCCGATTGCGCGCAAGCTTCTCCTCCTGTCCATACGTTAATCTCTCTACTGTGCGACAGAGAGTCGCGTGGTTATGACGCAATCGTTAGCCTATTTTTACAAAAACTGCATCTACGGGGCCATAACGTAAGATACAAGGTAGTGGAGCCTTTTATACATTTTCGTGTTTCTTTAGAAATAAATAATGGACAAATGGAGTCTTTAAACGCCTCCGATGTAAAGTTATTCGCTGTCAAAGTGACGCCAAAATGAATGGGAGCCAATGGGATGCTAACAGCAGGTGATGGTCCGCTAGCCAATGGCGGCGCCCGGGGAGACTTCAAAATAATATAAAACCCTGCCCCCCTGGTTGAGATTGACCTTCTCAGTCATCTTCTTCTGCAGTTTTTTTTTGGCAGTTTGCAAACGAAGTGCATTACCGCCATCTTCTGGACTGAGGTGTGATCTCATTGGGATGTCAGTTTACACGATGAGAAAAAAAAGAAAAAAAATATTGCAAGCTGAGTTTCTTTCAGAAAGATCATAACTTCCTTAATTATAGATTGTGTGCCATACAAACTCAATAGGTTTTTTAAACTCAATTCATTCTTCGTTGCCCTCTCTACTTCTTTTTGCTTTTTTCAGAGTACTTTCTACATGTCAAAAGTACGTTTTACATTTTCCACTTCTCCACAATGTATACATAGTCCAGTCTAGTGTTTTCCTATATATTTACGCAGCCATTTAATCTTGTGTGCCCTATTCTCAACCTCGTAAGCATATTTTCCTCCTGCCGTCTCAGATTACTGTACTTTTTAACTATATCACTTCTTTCTGAATGCTACATAAATGTCTTCCTTTCTGCTCCTGATCCCATGTATCCTGACACATTTTGTTAATAGTATCTTTATTGATAACTTTAATTTCTGATTTACTAAGTGGAACTTGTATATCTATGTGCTCTGCCTTTAGGGCTTCTTTTGCTAACTTATCCACCTTTTCATTTCCCTCAATACCCACATGCGGTGGAACCCAAATAAACTGTAGCCTATTTTTTTTTTTTTTGTTGTTGAGTTAATCTAAAAATTTATTTATTTATTTAATCTAAAAGATCTTGCCTATGTTACGAGTTTCAAATTGTTTAACTGGAGTAACAAATGATTTTTGATTGGGTTAAATTTCAATTTAAACACTTTAATACAGGTTTTCTCTACTCTCCACAGAGGCAACATCTTTCATACTCACATTCACAGAAAATAATCGTGTCTTTACTAAAATCAACATCACTCTTTCTTTAAAGTGCAATACTATCAAAAGGATAAATCATGTTTTTATATATGGCCGTTTCTCAATACCAAGTAGGCCTACGCAAACTTCGGACTTGCGTCCTTGATAGTTCGGACTTGCCAAGTTCGACTCAGGAGAACGAACACCTGCGGACGAGAGGACGCAAGTCCGGTTGATCGCGTCACTCAGCTCGCTCTGGCTACTCCGATTCTCTTTATGTATAGGCTATTTTAGGCAACAATAAAACGAAATATGGTATAAAATACACTCTGCCTATTTTCATTTAAAAAAAAAATAAAAAATTAAACAGCCTATTAATGGCCACATAAATGTGGTTCAGGCAACAAGTACATTGATTATCCTCACTGCATATATTTATAACAACACGAAATATACAACACAACCCTGCTTCTTTTGTTTTCATTTTAAAAATATGAAACATATTGATCATTAAAACTGACATTTAACAAACAGAGACAGGGTTGTGTCATTTTATTTTATTATAGCCTACATGTACATACAGTGAAGAGAATGTACTAAAATACATTTAAAAATATTCAATATATTTTAAAATATAGAAAATAAAATGACACAACCCTGTCTCCTTTTGTTAAATGTCAGTTTTAATGATCAATAATATCCAGTATAAAAGTAGGCCTATAAGTAGCCTAAAAGGTATAAGAAGCTATACAATGAGAAATAAAGCAAACAATTCAGTCAAACATAAGTCAGTTAGGCTATCTAATAGGCTACAAAGTTAAAGTTAAATACATATATAAAGTTGTGAAACTTCACTTTGCCAAAACGATTTGCCATGGAACAAACTAGCCTATAGATTAATTTATACACCAAAGATCGATTTATACACAAGACGAAATATATCTCATGTTTAACCGCTAGACTAGAGACATCAGAGCCAGCGGCAAACATCAGAAGGACTAGCCTAGGAAAAGCTGTTCCAGTCGGGGTTAATGAGCGCTGAACGCCCGGTGATCGACTGGATCTCACAACTCCGAAAACGTCAGATGCATTTTTCAAATGGGCGCTATATGAGCCACAAGGTTATCCATATATGGAAGACTTTCAAGCTGCCTTGGGTGTTCAAACTTATACTGATGTTGTGTCATTGGATGCTGATATTAAAATGCCAGAATCACTCAGTACGTCGACAACACTTGAATCAATTTCCAACTGTAGATAACTGGGAGCCTGAGAGTTCGAAATCTGTATGTCAAAGAAATCAATTGCCAGATTCACCCAGTGCTCAAAGAATGCCTTGACTCAATGACTCAAACTGCAGATAGAAAGGAGCCTGAGAGTGCATCACCACTGTAAAATTGTTCTAGAAGATGCCTCTGAGTTAAATGTTAGGGGAACTGTTGTACGTTAAGGGTGGTATTTGGTTTGTCCAGTAGGGGGCGGTGGCGAACTGTGTTTGTGGGCTGTAGCAATGTTAAAAACAGAGAAGAGACGAGTCCTATTAAAAAGAGACCATACAGAAGTTTTCCTTGGTAGATACAACAACAGTAATAATGACTTAACATCTCACAATGAGAAACTTTCTAGTAATTATGACTTAACATCTCGTAATATTGAGAAAGTTTCTCGTAATTATGACTTAACATCTCATAATAATGACTTAACATCTCATAATAATGAGAAACTTTATTAAAAGTTTATAAATAATGAGAAAATTATAAATATGAATATTAATTAAATTATTAATTTGTATTATTAATTGTTAATTAAATAAACAAAATTATGAGATGTTAAGTAATAATTATGAGAAATTCTCTAAGAACATAGAGAATTATACAGGCATCTAGTGCTAACACCATGAAATTACGTTTTATTAGATTTTTTGGCGCTAATAACGTAATCTGACAAAAAGTAGATTTAAAAGGCCTAGAATATTAATCTGAAATACTGCATTAATTGAAAAAAAAAAAAGGTTTAAAAATAAGAAAACTTTTTTTTTTTCAATGGCAAAAATTAACCAAAATTAGGCTATTGTATAAATATTAACAAATACCATCAAATCCTCTCAAAATACAAAAGAAAAAATATTATTGAACGAAAATATATAACATTGGTTTTACTAGGGTGGAGGAAGTTACATTTTCAGGTGTCTGGTCAATTCTGACCAGAAGATAACAAGTGTTCTTTTCCCCAAAAAAATTCTTGTCTCAAAGCTGGGCTTAAAAGTTACTTATCAAGCATCTCAGTCGTGATTTAAGTGACTAAATCTTAAGTGCCAGTTTTAGAGAGGACATTCATCAGGGGATGAGAAAAAAAAAATTCATCCAACAAAGCAAACTTGTATTTTTGTCTTTTGGATGCACATTGTAGATTGGATAACAAGATAACCTAAATGCATAAAAAATAAAAAGTATTTATGTTTAAATTATCAACATTTAACATGCAAAGATTATATGTTTTTTTCACTCACTGATACCCAACCATAGACACACACACCCAAACACATTTACAAGTCCATGTTTGCATTGCAAAAGCTTTAACAAAAAGTTGAGAATGTTGGTTTAAATGTGCTTGTTCTCTTGAGTATGGAAGCTTTCTCGTTTAAAATGAATAAATAAAACAGTTGTTTTTCGGTTGGTTCTATGGTGTAACCGACTAAAAATTCGGGCACAACAGGGCTGAAAACACAGGATTTTTTTCCTCTTGTAAAACAAGTAACTAGGCCTATATCAAAAAAACACCTCTACTTCCTTGAGAAAATGAAACTTATGAGAAAATGAAACTTAAGATTCTGTTTAAGGTTGCATCATGTCCTTCACAGTGTGTACTGTAGGTTTTATACTACTGAACTGCACTGTTTGTTGTGCCTGAACGCGTTCATTGAACGATAGTTCATGAACTCGTTCATATTTTGGGCGAACGTGAACTGAACGTAGCCTACTGTATTACTGCCTGATGAACGTTACTAGGCTACTGTGAACTCGTTGATTCTGGTGTCTGTGAACGGCACGCTCTCTCTGTTTAACTTCGTTCAATAGGATGCCAGATTTCTATAGAGCCTTCCAGGCGAAAACCCGGCTAAAACACACCGTAAACAGGCCTTAATATGTAGCGGAAAAACACCCAATCTGGCAACACCAGCCACCAGTGTCGCACCGCCGCATGCGTAATCAAAAAAAAAGCAGCATGTAGGCGACATCGCGGCAAAGCAGCGAGGAGGCGTCGTATGATCATTTAAACGAGTTTTATGACACGGTCGGTGAGGATGAGAAAAATCTTACATTCCTGTGCAAACTTTGCCCGCCGGTGTTACGGTTTAACTGGTGACCGTGTTAACTGGTGACCAACTTCCTGTTCAGGTCATCCGCTGCAGATGTGAGCAGATTCGTCGATTCTGAAAGCACGAACTGACGCGATATTAAGCTGTCTAATAAACGCAGACTTGCTCGTTACATGCCTTTCGTATTCTTGTAAAGATGACAAAGTATTGCTATGATCTAAAAAAAAAAGGGAAAAAAAAGGTCATCTTTCCACGGGTTTCGAACGCGCGCAGAAAAGAGATCATTCCGTGAGAACACCGTGATAAACGTGTTGAGCTATCTCACTATTATAACACCCGTTACTTGCAGAATGTTGGAGTCAATTCACGATTTCATTCTCGGCGTGATTTTTATGCAGCTGTCCGAATCAAAACAATGTGCCCGTGTTAACTTGTGACCTCTGTGTGTTTCCTATTACAAAAACTCACCATGCCGTTATTTTAGAAAATATATAGCCTACTATATGGTTTATGATTTCAAAGCACATTACATGGACTCTGTAGTCAGACAATGGTACATAATTGTGGCTATACAGTTGTATAACAACTGCTATGGTTAAACTGGTTATTAATGTGTCGTCAGATACTAGCTCTGATGTCTCAGGTGATGAATATAATAACGTTATTTACATGTTGCTTTCGACGTTATTTTAGCGAAAATGCGACATGTGACTTCATTTACTTTGTCGTTGTAATACTGAATGAAATGTAAACGTCACATAGTCGCAATATGTAGCCTAAATGAGGGACCGGTTTGATCATATGAAAATACAATTAGAATACAATACAACATCTGCTTGATGCGGGATTGGAATTATGTAATTGTACAGTTGCAAATAATTAACTTGATTCTGCAACAACGTTGTTAATGCTACTTTAGGCTAAATTATGAATACGGTTTGATTATATTATTAGAAAAATCACACTGTCACAAGTAAGGAATCCCATTCACATAGCTAAACACTGGTATTGCATAGTGACGCCCCGTAGCCTAGTATAACACCATATGTTGTGATCCAGTGGTTTACTGGCAAACATTCTTACATTGGCAGGCTTCCCACATTTGTTTTACCAATTGTAAAAAAAAAAAAAACTATCCAGGAGAACCCTTGAAGTGTAGCCCATTTAAAGAGAAACATTTAAAGAACACCAAAAACACTACTAGGCTACGAATAGTCATCATTTGTAAACTGACACAAATGTGAGATGGGGCATTTTGTCCATGCAACCTCTTAGCCACAATGTTTACATATGAACACCTCCGATGCAAAAGCCTCTAAAAGCCACCTATGTAAAAAATTAGATAATAATTTTGAGTGAATGCTCTCCGCACATAGTATACGTTTATCAAATACTTTCTGTAAATTAACAAGTTTCTAAAAATCAACAATTGTGTTTTCACACAATTACAAATGTTTAAACACAGCATGTCAGAAATTAATACCTATGTTCAAGACTGTAAATATAGTATAAAGCCTCTACTTCAGCAACAACAGTAGCTCAGAAGTACTGAAAAAAATATGCTTAAAATATTGAGACACCTGATAAGCCGTTTTAGATAACAGATCAGTGAAATATTGAGAAATAGCTGATTCCACTCTCAGTCGGAGACATAGTCAGGTGTTGAAGTTCTTTACATTACTTGGACATACACACACACAAAAAACAATCTTTGAATTGTTTTTGTTAAGCGTGGATGCACAACAAGACAGAGAAGCAGAGAGAGAGACATCTGAGTAAGAGACAAGAATAGGTTAAGAAGGAGAGTCATAGATGGATCAGGACAAGGGATAAGAACAGTTGGAGGGCAGGAGATAGTGATAGTGATTTTGATAGTTAGCTTATATAATAGTTTTTTTCCCCTTTATTTAACAAAATAAATAATTGTTGTTTTGGCGGGAAAAAATAAGATTGTGCTAAATGTAATGCAGGTGTGTTCGTGTAAAGAAACAAAAGTAGGCTGTTTGACCTAAATGGAGTGTATAAGGAAAAGGGTAGGCCTACTTTAATTAATAAACGCTTGTTATCAATTGTACATTTTTTTTTATTGTTTACTTACAATAATAACAAGTAGTAGCCTATTTTGACCTGAGAATAAACATGACATTCCAAAAACTGCTATAATCACATGGCATAGCTGACAAGTTAACTCTCCTTTACAATGTAATCTTTAAGCATCTACAATGTGATGTTTACATTTCATTCAGTATTACAAAGACAAAGTAAATGAAGTCACATGTTTCTAAATTAATTTTCGCTAAAATAACGTCGAAAGTAACATGTAAATAACGTTATTATATTCATCACCTGAGACATCAGAGCTAGTAGGCTATCTGACGACACATTAATAACCAGTTTAACCAGCAGTTGTTATACAACTGTAGTAGCCACAATTATGTAGCCTACCATTGTCTCACTACAGAGTCCATGTAATGTGCTTTGAAATCATAAACCATATAGTAGGCTATATATTTTCTAAAATAACGGCATGGTGAGTTTTTGTAATAGGAAACACACAGAGGTCACAAGTTAACACGGGCACATTGTTTTGATTCGGACAGCTGCATAAAAATCACGCCGAGAATGAAATCGTGAATTGACTCCAACGTTCTGCAAGTAGGCTAACGGGTATTATAATAGTGAGATAGCTCAACACGTTTATCACGGTGTTCTCACGGAGTGATCTCTTTTCTGCGCGCGTTCGAAACCCGTGGAAAGATGACCTTTTTTATTTATTTATTTTTTAGATCATAGCAATACTTTGTCATCTTTACAAGAATACGAAAGGCATGTAACGAGCAAGTCTGCGTTTATTAGACAGCTTAATATCGCGTCAGTTCGTGCTTTCAGAATCGACGAATCTGCTCACATCTGCAGCGGATGACCTGAACAGGAAGTTGGTCACCAGTTAACACGGTCACCAGTTAAACCGTAACACCGGCAAGCCACCTTTCAAAATAAAGTTCTCTATAGGTTAAATAACTAAGAGTGCAAAGTAAACTTCCAAACTATAATAAACACAATATTACGAATATTAAACTAATATTAAGAAATATAGTATAGTATAATATAGTTAATTACGATATCAGAATAATATATTAATACCCAAAACTAAATAAAATAACTGAGGGTTATTTACACTCCCACCAAATCATGAGTGACTACAAATCTCAAATTTTAAGCATGAATGATTTCTAACATTCTACTATGAACTGTATAAATCAAAGGATATGTCAGGGAGTTCAGGCTGCCTCTAGCAGCAGGACCAGCTTCTGCACTGGGCGATCAACTATTGAAGGTTTGTTCAGACGTTTACCATCCTTCCCCAGTTTTCTGTCTCCAAAACGTATCTTCACTCTTCTTACCAAGCCATCCTTGCTAACTACAGTCTCAATAACTTCTGCCAAGCGCCACTCATTCCTGGGCAGATCGTCTGCCTTCTCCAAGACTATATCTCCAACTTGCATGTTCCTTCTTGGTGTAAGCCAGCATTGTCTGGTTGCAATGTTAGACACATACTCCTTCTGCCAACGGCCCCAAAATTGCTCTGCTAAGTATTGGACATGGCGCCATCTCTTGCGAGCATATACG
The DNA here is from genome assembly GCF_963993115.1 of Abramis brama. Taxonomy (NCBI): domain Eukaryota; kingdom Metazoa; phylum Chordata; class Actinopteri; order Cypriniformes; family Leuciscidae; genus Abramis; species Abramis brama. The sequence goes on along the minus strand of NC_139977.1, from coordinate 29,789,379 downwards.
TCCTCTCTAACAAACTTGCCAGGGGGTGGTAGCGCTTGGGTAGTTTTCAAAGTGAGTAGGTGATTTGGGGTAAGGGGCTCAGGACCTTTAGGATCATTCAGATTGTCTACTGTGAGCGGTCGGTTATTTACAATGGCCATAGCCTCATAGAAGAAGGTCCGAAGGGAAGAATCATCAAGCCTTCCAGAAGATAAGGACAGAGTGGCATGAAGAACACCACTCACAGTTCTAATCTGTCTCTCCCAAACTCCTCCTGTGTGACTTGAATGGGGTGCGTTGAAGACAAAGTCACATTGTTTGTCTGCTAAGAACGCCACCAGATGATTGGTGTCAATCTCTTTCATGGCCTTAGCAAACTCATTCTTAGCTCCAATGAAATTACTGCCTTGGTCGCACCTTATTTGACGAACTGCTCCCCTGATAGCGATGAAACAACGCAGGCCGTTGATAAAGGCGTCCGTGGACATGTCATCCAGCATCTCAACATGGACGGCTCTGCAACAGAAACAGGTAAAGAGAAGTCCATACCTCTTGTATGATTTACGGCCTTGTCTGGTGATGAATGGACCAAAAACATCCATTCCGCAGTACGTGAATGGAGGGGATGGATCTATACGCTCTGAGGGCAGGTTGGCCATTTTTTGCTCTTCTGTGGGTCTGCGAAGCTTACGACATCTCACACACCGACGTACAAAGGAGGCTACAGTCCTGTTTACTCCTGTTATCCAAAATCCTCTTGATCTGATCTCATTTATAGTTAAGCCTTTTCCTTGATGTTCCGTTTTTTCATGACAATCAGCGATCAGAAGTTTTGTAAGATGGTGTTCCTTTGGAATTATTACTGGATATTTAATGGAGTTAGGGACAGAAGAATTACAAAGCCGTCCTCCCACCTTGAGCAATCCGTCATGGTCGACAAAGGCGTCTAGATTGCATAGTCTGTTGTTGCGTGGGAGTTGCTTGCCCTTACGGAGTAAGGCTATCTCTTCTGCATACATCTGACTCTGTAAGTCCTTGATGATGATGCACTTAGCATCCTCACGTTCTGCCACTGTACTATGGTCACTAGACTTGTCCTTCCTGACTCGACGAAGTAGACGTGCAACTGCTTGGATGACCTTGGACCATGAGGAGAACTTCGTGAGACGGTTGGATAAGCAGGAATACTGTACCGTTTGCGTGTTCAGTGACTGAGCCTTCTTGACCTCTGGGTCTCCAATTGGAAGTTGTGTGTTAACATCCACAGGGGTAGGCATTTGCCTTTCCCACAAGACATTCGGTCCTCTGAACCAGCTGGAAGTGACAAGATCATTGACACTCATACCTCGTGATGCATAGTCAGCTGGATTTTCATCTGAGGGAATGTATCGCCACTGTTGAGGAGTTGTACTGTGATGGATTCTCTGTACTCGATTTGCGACGAACGTGTGGAAGCGGCGAGCTTCATTGTTTATATAGCCTAACACCACTTGAGAGTCAGTCCAGAAATATGCCTCTGCATCTGCAAGGTTCATTTCTTCCTTTAACATATCATTCACTGCAACTGACACAACCGCAGCGGTCAACTCTAACCGAGGGATTGTTGTGACCTTAAGTGGGGCTACTCTAGATTTTGCCATGAGCAAAGCACAATGGACGTCACCTTGTTCGTTCTCAAGCCTAAGGTATGAGCACTGGCCATATCCTCTTGTGCTGGCGTCCGAGAAGTGATGAATTTCTCTCTTTGTGATTCTCTGAAATCCAGCAGGCACAATACAACGAGGCACCTTGATCTTCTCTAGGTTTTCAAGATCGGCCTTACAATGCTCCCACCTTGGTCGCAAACTATCAGGTAAAGGATCATCCCAGCCCACGCCATTTCTGCACATTTCTTGCAGAACAGCCTTTCCTTTGAGCAAGAATGGTGCAAGAAACCCTTGGGGGTCGAACAATGAGGCCACTATAGACAGTATGCCTCTACGGGTTGCTGGCTGGTCCTTTAGGTTGACACGGAATCTGAAGTTATCATGTTCCAGTTGCCAGTAGATGCCCAAGGCTCTTTCCAAAGGCTGGTCAGTGAGGGACAGATTGACAGCTGTAACATCCACAGCACACTCAGAGGGTGGTATGCTCTCCAAAACTGCCTTGTTGTTAGACACAAACTTATGCAATCTTAAACCTCCAAGTGCACAAACCTGGCGAGCTTCTCGCGCCGACTGGATGGCCTTCTCTACACATTCAACACTGGAGACTCCATCATCCATGTAGAAATCTCGCATAATGAATTGTGAACCTAGGGGGTACAGATGTTCACCTTCTCTTGCAAGATGTTTCAGTCCGTAGTTAGCGCATCCAGGGGACGACGAGGCACCGAATAGATGTACTCTCATGCGGAATGTTTGAGGTTGTGAGTCGAAATCTCCATTTCTCCACCATAGAAATCGTAAGTAATCTCGATCTGCTTCGTCAACATGGAACTGGTGAAACATCCTCTCTATATCACACATCAAGGCCACTGGATACCGTCTGAACCGCAAAAGAATGCCAGTCAGGCTGTTCATCAGGTCAGGGCCTGTAAGTAGATGATCGTTCAAGTTGGACCCCTTGTATCTGGCAGAGCAGTCGAAGACTACGCGTAATTTCCCTGGCTTCTTCGAGTGATACACCCCGTGATGAGGGATGTACCATTTTTCTCCTTCCTTTCCTTCATCAATGACTCTCTCTGCATCACCATTCTCTATTACGTCTTCCATGAACTTCACATAATGCTCTCTGTATTCCTGGTCCTTAATTAATCTCCGCTTTAGATGTTGAAGTCTCATGACAGCAAGAGGCTCATTATCTGGAAGATAGGGTCTTTTCTTGAATGGAAGGGGCATTTCCAAATGGCTGTCTTTGTTCATTTTGATGTTTTCTTCCAGTTTATTCAAGAACATAATGTCCTCTTGAGACACCACTCTTGAGTCTTCTTTAGTATCCTTGAAATCTGACTCCAGCACTTTGATAACGTCAGCTGGCGTTACAGAAGGAATCTCCTTAATAGATACTCTGTGACACATGCTAACACCGCTTTGTGACTCATAATGTGTCAAGGAAGGGCCCACGATGCTCCATCCGAGATCCGTGCGAACTGCATATGGCTCATTGTCAGCTCCAAGAATCACCTCTCTGGGTGCTAAAGCTCTGGGACAATTATATCCTAATAATAGACCAACCTCACAGTCTTGAAGCAGGGGAATTCTGTCTGCCAGAGGAGCAAGATGTTTCCAACACCTGGCAGTCTCACTGGTAGGGATGTGGGCACGATCCACAGGGATACATTCCTTAGTGTATGCAGGGGGAAGTTCTAGAATTACCGTAGAATTAAAACCTCTGACTCGAAGACCGGAAACTCTTTCACTTGATATCAACGAATCTCTTCCAACCATGGTAGTGAGCCTAAGTGTCACTGGGCATGATTCAACCTTTAGACTTTGACTTACTGCATATTCGACGAAGACAGTGTCACTTTGTGTGTCTAACAGAGCATAGACGAGTTTCTCCGAGGCTGGGTCATTTTGTGAGGACAACCACACTGGCACAATCATTGAGGTGTTAGTAGATGTGCATCCAGATTCTACACTTAAAGACGTTGTCACAACCCTTTCATGTGTGTTCTCTGGGCTTTGGGCAGGGGAGAACTTCACCCTTCTTTCGAAGCTGTCATCGTGTAAGCAGGTAGGATGTCTTCCCTTGCAGGTATCACAGCTATGTCTGGAACGACAGTCTCTGGCACTGTGACCGAGCTTCAAACATCCGTAGCACAGCTTAGTATCCTTTATGAACTGTCTCCGCTCTTCAAGAGACTTTACAGAGAATTTAGAGCAATCATGAATCTGATGTTCACCGTTTCGACAGAACAGACATGGTTTAGAGACTTTACTAGTGTGCTTCGGATTCTCATGTTGTGTGATTATCTTTGTGTGGAAGACATTAGCTTTGTTCTTACTAACCTTGAGGTTATGTTTATCCTTATTAGCTTCAGAAGTGTGAAGAGCATAGAAGGAAGTGACTGGGTTGCAGGCTACCTCGGCCTCAACTGACATGAAGTTAGCGAAATCATGGAAAGGTGGGAAATCTTGAGTCTCACTCAGTGTTTGTGTAGCTTGACGATTCCAGCGTGCAGCCGCCCAATCAGGAAGTTTACTGACGAGTTTTCTGTTTTCCTCACAATCATTCAGTATTTCCAGTCCCTTAACATGAGGCATAGCATCTTTACACGCATTCAGGAAATCGGAGAAATTTCGGAGTCCTTCAGCGTCCTTGGGCTGTATTCTGGGCCAGCATGCGAGTTTCTCTCGAAATGCTCTTTGTACAATGAACGGCTGTCCATAGCGATCCTGAAGTCTTTTCCATGCATCCTTGTAAGCTTCCTCATCATTTCTGTAAAACATCCCTTCTAGAGTTTTCCGAGCGGAACCAGTTACATACTTCTTCAAGTAGTATAGCTTGTCTGCTGAGGAGATGTGTCTTTTGTCGATGAGTGATTGAAAAGAAGCCTTCCATTCAATAAAGTGAATGGGGTCACCACTGAAGACTGTAGGCTCTGGCATAGGAAGTCTGTTCAGCGTTATACTGTCTTGAACAGCCTGTGCAAGGTAAGACACATCAGCATTGAGAGTTGGCGATGATGTTTTTTCATTGAGTGTTGGCTTAATTGAGGATGAATACACAGGTTCTTGTGTAGGAATGCTTACAGATTTCTGCAGCTCGTGATTCTGATTGGTAGAGGAAATTATTTCTTCCTTGTCATACACTTCTAGTCTGGCTCTAGCTGCTCTTACCTCCTTGACTGCGTGTGATCTTTCAAACTCACTCCTTTGAGCATCAAGTTCTCTTTTTTGCCTTTCTTCTAGAAGTTGTATTCTTTCCCTTTGTTCCTTTTCCTCCAATAGTGTTGCATATTCGGATTCCTTTGCTGCAAGCTCTGCTTCTGCCTCTATTCGTTTAGCCATCAGTATGGAATTCAGTGAAGGTTGACTTATGGGTGTACTTGACTTGGAGCTGATACGTGAGACTGTAGAACCATAGACGGAGCGAGCATAATCTCGATCAAGCAATTCACGAAGACGCCCCTTTACTCTTTCACCGTCTAGGTCTCCATCAACACCTGAGATCCTCTCATAAGCAATCTTTACTATATCCTTCGTCACAGCGTCACAGGCATCAATCCGTCTTCTTGTATCAGTAGGAGGAGTAACATAACTTCGAACTCTCATGTATGCGTTCATTACATTGTCTCTTTCATTTTCCAATGTGTCTATAAGTGTTGCTAGCTGACTCTCAGGAATGTCCGTTTTCAGCTGCCCTCTTGCCTTTCGAGCCTCAGCTTTCCATTGCTCATATGCGTGCATGAGCCTTCTCTCTGCCTTTTGTGACTCCTCTCTCTGATATGCAAGCATCTTTTCTGTTGGAATTCGTGCACGAGTAGAGCGACGTACTTCATCTGTTTTTACCCCATCAGAATGATCATCTATCTCATCTTCAGAATCTCTGCTTTGAGAAGGTAGGATTTTTAAAGCTTCCATTTCTTTCACAGGAGTGCACGATTTGGATCCATGGTCTGTCATCATTTACATCAGCAAATGGAATCAATAGGAAAAGCTCTTACTGTAACAGCCCGGTTGAATAAAAGAAATTCGCTCTCTCACTGATGTTGTCTGTTTATTGTCCGTAATGCCTTCACAATGCCATCAGAACACCTTCACAACACCGTAAGAGCTAAAACAGACAAATTAACATTATTGGACTTAGTAAATAATTCACATACATATAAATGAAGCAAAACAGTAGTCAATATAGCAACAAAATTACGAAATTAGTACTAACATTTACCATAAACAACTTAAATTACTCATAAATCAAACAAACACATATAAAACCAATCTTAAAGAGACGATATGCTATGTAACATTATACAAATGCAAAAAATATAAATGATGTATACCTTGTACTCCTTTCCAACCAGGTGCTAAACAAAAAAAATAAAATAAAATAAAATAGCGACTAGATGACTAAATTTACTTAAAAGGTGACCTTAAAAACTATAATTCAGATCCGTGAATCCGTGACCGCATGGTTCCGTGTCTCCGTCTGTCAGCAATCTGTATGCGCGGCGCGCTCTCTGTGCGCAAGCGATCTGTTCGCCTTTCCGGCAAGCCACCTTTCAAAATAAAGTTCTCTATAGGTTAAATAACTAAGAGTGCAAAGTAAACTTCCAAACTATAATAAACACAATATTACGAATATTAAACTAATATTAAGAAATATAGTAGGCTATAGTATAATATAGTTAATTACGATATCAGAATAATATATTAATACCCAAAACTAAATAAAATAACTGAGGGTTATTTACAAAAACTGCTTATGGTTTCACTTTCACCCAAACCATGCGATCCTGCTGATTTGCCTTAACACCAGAAAGACCCGGCCCTTCCTATCGGAGCCACACAACTCCTTGGCTGTTTCTCAATTCCAAGAACGCAAAGAACAGACTTGCGTTCTCTTTGAGACCGGTCTTGCCAGCCGACCTTGAAAGAACGAACTTGGAAGGACGCGAGAACACAGAACGCATCTTTATGAGAACTGAGATGTGCTGCGATCTTGCTGCTTAACTGACCATCTCGGCAAATAGCGATTCACGACCAAAGCGCAATAAATACAACACAACATCACAAACAAATGTCACAACCTATTAAACATTTCTTTCATATTATTATAGATATTGTTTTCATATAAGTTGAGAATATGTTGAGATTCTTTTTAATATGCTAATAAAAATACTGCCGCTTTCTTAAGGTCTTTATCACTTTATTAAAATTAAGCAAAAGAGACCGACAAATGTAAACTTTCACGAGCTGTCACGTATATCGAGCTTGCTGCGGGAATCTCTCAAGTGAGAACGAGAAGTTTGAAGCTTACAGCCTTCCGTACTTCGACTGCCCGCAGCGTCTTCTGGGATTTTTAACGGTTCGATTCTCTCAAGTCTGCATTTGATTAGTGTTGCTTTCGTCAACGAAAATTATGACGAAATATTGTCGTCAACGAACCGTTATCACCTGACGAAAACGAGACGAGACTAGACGTAAATGCATGGTCATGTGACGATGACTAAAATACATGTATAATGCAATATCGTTGACGAATAAAAACGAGACTAAATGTGGTTTAAAAAATAAAAACTATGCTAAAATGTCTCTTCATTTTCGTTGACCAAAACGAGACGAGACGAAATGTAACGTCACGACGAATGAGAGAGTTGTGCGTGAACCCATAGCTTTGTCGGCTTTAAATTCTGGATTGCGATCTGGTCACCCGATTATCAGCGAATTTAACCATATATTACTCCATTAGTTATTCTATTAAAATGTCTCATTGATATATTTGACACATTCATAATCATTACTTTTGCTGGTATTGTGACAGCTGTTATGTGCGTTATTGGCAGCGTCTCTTGTTACATGAACACGTCACCGCATCAGCGCCAGAACATGGAGATTTTATTTTAGAGTAGATATAATCGCACAACCTATTCGATATTTTATAATTAAATAAACTAATCGAATATCCAAAAATCGTGACTCATCCCTGCATGGAATATGTTTCTTTTCCCAAATCTTCACTCACGTCACGTCTCACCCATTTTCTAAAGGTATTATAAACGTTTCTTGGTTCGCTTTTAATTAGGCCTATTATATTCGTATTCTTTACTGTGGTAAAGTAGAAAAACGCTGTAGGACAGATAGCCTACATTTGTACTTGCATGTCAAATTCTTTTTAACACAGTTGTGCTTGTTATATTAGACATTGGGCGCGAGTTTAGTTGTAAAGCGCGTTTGACACGTGTGGGTGATTTTTAGTTTCACTTTCTCTGGCAGCGCAATCTCAAACACAGCCTAAATATCTCGCCCTTGTGGAGGATAAAATTCGCTCTTCAAACCAATTTACATCAAGTAGAAAACACGAAGATATCATAAAGAGATCGATATCTTCGTGTTTTCCTGCTCTTGTCCCACATCCCTCTCAAAGCGCAGAGCGTATCACGCGTCTTTGTGTGGAAATATAAAACGAGTTGTTTTTTTTTAATAACCCCCCAACCACCGCCGGTAGTTGGTCCATTACCGCGGTGGTAAAAAAACCTGCCACCGTCACAGCCCTAAATATAGGCCTACTAAATAGCCTATAATAAGATAGCCTTGTTTGAAATTCTATATTGACTGGGTTAAATAGAATCGCATTACTAAAAAGAGACTAAAATACAATTTTCATTGACTAAAACTAGACTAAAATGTCATCAGTTTTCGTCGACTAAAACTAGACTAAAATGTCATCAGTTTTCGTTGACTAAAACTAGACTAAAATGTCATCAGTTTTCGTCGACTAAAACTTGACTAGACTAAAAAGAGTATGAATGTGACTAAAACTAATAAAAACTAAAATGACAGCCTGACACAAAGACTAGACTAAAACTAAAATTAAAACAGGCCGCCAAAAACAACACTACATTTGATGCATCCTCGATGTCAAGGACACATCCGGGCACTTCATGCGTCCTCTGTACTTGCGTTCTTGAGTATTGGAATTGAACTTCGACGGTTGATGATGACGTAGTACGAGAACACAAGGACACAAGATCACTGAAGAACGCATATTGAGAAACAGCCCTTGTCTAAGCTCTTGTTCTATCCAGACTGGACTATTGTAATGCTCTCCTGGCAGCTCTTCCAGCATCAGTCAAACCTCTGCAACTGATCCAGATGCTGCAGCAAGACCTAAACTCACTGCTTCAGATCTATGTGTCTCCAGAAGCTTGTGTTCTGCAAGTGAACAGCGCCTTGTGGTGCCATCATCCCAAAGAGACATAAAATCACTTTCACTGACCTTTACCTGGACTGTTCCCTGCTGGTGGGATGACCTGCCCAACTCAACACATTTTCAAGAAACCGCTAAAGATCCATCTTTTCATAAACACTTGACACAATAATACTAAATCTTTGTTTTAATAAAAAAAAATTGCTATGTGTACTGTGCTACACTAACTGGGACTTGTCACTGCACTTGTTGCTTCTATTGTTCTCTTAATTTTTAAGTCACTTTGGATAAAATGTAATTGTAAATGTGTAAAATAAGTTATATTAGAGTATAAAGGTATACAGCAATTGCCTTTTAATGTGGATATTTTTACATGTTCTAAATTATATACTAAGATTGTATTTCCTATCATTCACATATCTCGATGTTCAGTGTTTGTTTAAACAGTAATACTGTGAATGTGCAGGTATTCTGTACTTATCCGTTTAGTTAATTTAACAGAAATTGACTGTACATTTGCTATTATTAAGTACTTAATTAGAGATTGGTCAAAGTTGTGAGATTGGTCAAAGTTGTGAAATTTAAAATGCAAAAATTAAAACTGTAAATATACAAACTTTGTATTTGAATTTATGTACTTAATGCATTTTTATAAATAACTTCATAGTTATTATACACAGAAAAACTATATATTAAAAGATAATTACTGTATAGACAGCATTATTATAAAATAACTTTATAAAACCCTAAATTTACTAGTTTAACCTGAAAGTTAAATGTTTTTAATGTAATTTAATTCATTTTGACTGTAAAGTCAATTCTGTATTTTTACGGTTTTTGCCTGTAATTTTGTGAAATGGTTATTTGCCGTAATTGAACGGAATCCGTCTGGAAACTTTGCTGCCAGAGATTTACATATATATGTGCATATAGGTGCATATATGTACCATAGGTACATGTATGCACGTATATATGTACACAGGGTGCGATTTGTGAAAAAAACAGAGGGGGGGATGTTTTGAAACATTTTTATTCATAAAAATAAATCATGAGAGCATGAACTTCATTCACTGCATTTGCTCCTCTGGACCCTTTTCATTGTTCCCAGCTAGCTAGCTAGAGTTTTCGCGCTGAAAAATTACATAAATATTTGTACTTGGTGACATTCTGAAAAGCAGTACATGGATCAAAGCTAATGGACAGGATCAGATAAATCAGAGCTTAGATTCTCTGCCCGAGCCGGAACTTGACCCGACCCGGGCCGGGCCCTTGATCCAGCACTTGTGTTACAAAATGCAACACGTCACGTGTCATGCTCAGCGTCTCCTCCACTCGCACGCATCACACCGGCCCGGGATAATAAACTTTAAAAATATTTATTTTGTTTAAAAAATATTCTATATTCTAAAACCTTGTTGAATTAAATTAGAGTTGTAGCCTACTAGGCCTACTCCTCCTAGGCCATCCAAAGTTCATTCTTGTTCATTTTCTGTGTTCATCATTGTTCACGTTTTTTTATTTATTTTTTTGCGTTTCTTCATTCGGATACATTTGCGATCCATTTCATTCTGAATAAACAAACAAGGCAGTTTACATGATTTGTCCTTGTTGCATTATTCATTAAGATAATAATTAATAAATGCACGCACAATTATCTGTGAACTTGATAAATGTTGCAGATATGTTTTACTATGCACAAACAAATGCCTTTCAACTTATGTGTGCAAAATTCAGAAGCAGTAAATGAATGTGCAGCAATTTGTACAGAGATTCTGTAGGCCTACTATATGTGTTGTAGCCATTAAATAAGCTCATTTAGTTTCATATTTGTTACAATATTATAATGTTATTTTTTTCCATCTATGTTGATTTATGAAAAGTGAACAGCACAAGTAAGATAGGATGTGCAGTAGCCTATATCGGGAGACTTGGAGTGGGTCAGACATGATTTTGACCACTTCATTAAGTTTTGTTTTGTAGAAAACCTTTCTTTAAAGTGAATTTCGTTTTGTATAAATTGTATCTTAATTTTAATACATTTTTCATCAACGAATTGCATGTATTTAATAAATAAGAAGCAAATATAGCAGACATAGGCTATAATCATAGAGGTGCGCCGCGGTCACTTGCAGTGCACGTTAACTGGAGCGCATCTCAACATAAATTAACCGAAACTAAGTGTATGCCTCAAAGAGAATATTAAGAAATATATCTAAAGAAAGCTTGAAATGTCTTTAAACTAAACAATTCAAAACGAAAAGAAATAGGCAACACTCTGATGTAATCCATGCATGTATCCATAGGCTATATGCGCATTCACTACGGAGATGGCGATCGTCAACTTCATCTTTGCTTCATCTCAACTTCCCTGTCGCCACCCCTGGGTTTAAATCGGGCTCGGGCTCATAATTACAGTTAATGTGTCGGGCCGGGCCGACAAAGTCAATTCGCCTCATTCGGGCTTCGAGTCTACCGCGCCGCGCGAAACGCCTTCGCGCCCAGGACCTCTAGACGCGCGTAAACGCGTCTTTACATTGACTTAACATTGAAGTCACTCAAGAGTGAGTGAGTAATCAAAAAACCTTTGCGTTTAGCCTCAACTGAGTAAAACACTGTATGTGTAACTTCGGCCATTCTTAGTGGTGTGACTGGGCTGCTTGTCATCATAGAAACAGATAATCAGACTGTGATGTTTATTCCCGCTTATGCTGAATATGCGGCGTAAAAAAAGACCTGCAACCGTCTCGCAAGTGTTGATAGGCTATTACTCGTGAGGTGTAACCAATCATATAGCGCCGTGGGCGGGACATTGAGCGAGTCTGCAGAGTGGTGATTACAGAGAGGCTGCGGAGCCAGTCAAAGTAGCGCATTTTAAAATAAAATGGACTTTAATCAAACCACGGATCCGTGATAAGTTTTGTGATCCTCCTCGCCACTAGTGAAGTAGCACTGATCACTTTGAGGGGGGGATAAATTTATCCCCACCGGGGATAAAAATAATTAAGCAGAGGCAGGGATACATTGACCAGAAAGGGGGAAATCCCACGCATCCCCCCCGGCAAATCGCACCCTGTATGTACACATATGTGTACATATATGTACACATGTGCATATATGCACATATAATATAGGAAAACGGCCAATTTTATGTCATATATATTAAAAACCTATATTAAAACATATATGTTTATATAGGTTAAGTCTCATTGTTCATGATTTCAGAGAAAATGAAAGTTATGGTTCTGTTTAAACAGGTTGTTACATGTCCCACAATGTGTAGGTGACGTGTAATGTGTATCAGTACAACTGAATTGCTCTTATTGTAAAACTTTAATGTTGCAATAATAAAGTATATTGTTAACACCGTAACCCTAACCCTTACAATAAGGTTCATTAGTTACCATTATTTAACAAACAGTATTAACAAACATCAACAAACCATGAGCAACATTTGTTACTGTATTCTGTTCATCTATGTTAACATTAGTTAATAAAAATACAGTCATTCATTGTTTGTTCATGTTAATCAGTGCATTAACTAATGTTGACAAGATTTGATTAATGTATTAGTAAATGTTGAAATTAACATTAACAAAGATTAATACATGCTGCATAAGTGCAGTTCATTATTAGTTCAAACTAATTATTGTAATAGTGAACCTTATTGTGAAGTGTTACCACACTGTTAGACAGTTCTTGTAATTTTACAGGAAATTCCTGGCTAATAGTTGCCGTAAATTTACTGTAAACAGTATACAGGACTGTTAAAACAATTTTGAGAGGTAGGTTAAATAATAAAATAACTGGTATTTGGATGGCTGATGGCTGATGACTCAGTATGTTCCAGTACTCACCATGATGAGTCTAGTTATTCAAAGCCAGTCCAGAGGAATGCCGGAAAATCGGCCACAGGGTAAGTGTTCCAGACAAGTGCATTTATAAAAACCATTCTTAAAAAATTATTATTATTAAATTATTAATGGTTAAATTAAATTATTATTTAGTTTATGAATAGTTCTCTAAAAGACAGCAGTGCATAGGCTAATTATTGACAGCTTTCCCAAATCATAAGTCTGCTACGCTACTACATATTGATAATTAGTGTACAGTATCTAGCAGTAATGTTAATCTAGTGCTAGTAATTTGTCCTGCATTAGTTATTAATTAGTTTTGCATGAATTGTGAATTTTTTTCATTATTTCTCTGGGAAGTATTGAAAAATAGTAGTTATTGATTAGTTAATAGTGAACTACCACTTAAATCTCTGTGCTATTACTTACTAATTCGTTAATCAGAGTTACTTGTTAGTTAATTGTAGTTACTAGATTGTTAATATTGTGTTACTCATTTGTTCCTGTGTAGTTATTCATTAACGAAGGATCCGTATTTTAAAGTGTTACCAAAAATGGTCATTGTTTTGTCACTGAATTTCTGTATGTTATGTTTGCATATCACTATTGCACAAGAGTGATAAAGGTCCCTCTCTCTGACTTGTATTTTCTTTTTAATCTCAATCTTAATGTACCACATCCATTCACACAAATGACATTGCTCTAACAACATTTAATGAAGAGAAAAATATTATTGCAGCATATGATACTTGCAAATGATTATAATACTCTTAAAATGGAAATCTTTGGACTCCCCTTGCTTCAAAACTTGGTTGAATTAAATGTTATACAAATGGAGAGTATACATTCTTTTGAGCCTAACATTCATTGCCGATTTCAACTTCATTGTCGAATTCGTGTGAATCCGTATGAATGCCCTACCCCTGACCCCTGACCCCGCACCTAAACCTACCCATAACTGAGGTTTAGACAAATCGTACAAATTCATACGAATTAGCCTCGTTGTACTCACTCGTACGAACTGGAACATGAAAGTTATGGTTCTGTTTAAACATGTTGTTACATACAGGTCATACAGGAAGTCATACAGGTTTTGAATGACATGAGGGTGAGTAAATGATGACAGAATCTTCATTTTTGGGTCAACTATCACTATAAGAAGGTTGGTTTAAGTAGACCTATAGTACACATTGTAGTTTCCATATTAATCCGTTATTTGTCATTAAAGGGACACCAGGCAAGTCTGAGTGTTTTTTCTCTACGTAGCTCCCCCTAGTTTTCTGGTAGTAAATGCTTTCAAACACTCTGTCGTAAAAACGAACTGTTGTCCCCCCCCCCCCCTCGCCACGAGCAACCCAGCTGATCAGCTGTCAACCCAGCTGAGCAGAGGAACAGGGTATTTCAAAACCAGTTAGGTCTACCGAGGCAAGTAAAGCAATATTTTCTTTCCAACTGATGGCGATTTTTTATTTTTTTTATTTTATTGTGTTGTCATGCATACTATTATTTTTACCGGGAACGAACAATATGAACGAGGCGAACTACTGCTTTGGTGTTTGTTTGTTTTTGGGAGAATGGGCATGAGCATAAATATATATATATATATATATATATATATATATATATATATATATCGGAGGCTAATATTTGTCTAAAGTTATATTAGTAAGGTCTATAAGTTAATCTGGTAGAATGACGGTTTACCTTTGCTTGTCTAAGAAAACATCAGAACGTATTTTCTAGCTTGATCATGATATGTGCAACATGTTTATTGCCTATTATCAGACGCGTTGACTTAGTGACATAAAATAAAAGTGTAAGTGACACAAATAAAACCGACAGAGGAACGGCCAAACAACTACAGAAATCAAACGTGTTTGCTAATGACAATGCTAACATCAAAGTTATAGTATCTAGCGTACTAGTAAGCCCGTAACAGACAGCGATCATAATAAAAACCTTTACAGACAATAGCAAACATCCTGAGGTCGCAATTACTTGAAATTTAAATATTAAACACAGTTTATTCCAAAGATACTTACAAGTGCAACAGCAGGATCAGCATCCGTTTTGCAGGCTTCTGTTTCTCTCAGTTCTCCCCATTCTGAAAAAGCCGGTCCGATATTTACTCGAGTCTGACTTCTTGCTCGGTCAGTCTCCCGTTTCCTCTTTCATTGGTCCTCCGACAAAGATTTCCTAACTTTCTGCATCTTTTTTACAGCCTCAGCCATAACTCAATCTATCATTGCCCTTTGCTTATAACTAGCCGGTGCTTGAATGGGGGCGTGTACGTGTGCAGTGCCGTCAAGCAATTCGTTACATCGCGAGACCTGATATCACGCGATACTTCCTGACGCCGACCCGCCGGCCCAAAGTTGCAAGTGAGTTTTTTCCGCCCTCGGGCACCAGGGGGGTGCGAAACCACCACCATTCAACTCGAAATAAGTAATATAACCATTCCACTGACTCCAAAGCTGTTCAGTTAAGGTTAAAAAGTTACCTAGAGCACCTTTAACTGGCAAGTAAATGTTGTAAGCTGTAGTTTGTTTCTTTCTTTTTTTAATTTTCTCATGAGGATCCTCCCCTTTTGATAAACTATAAAATGGCACTGAAACAGACACATTATTTCATTCTCCTCCTGATCAAAGATGGATCTGCAAATCTCAGTTTTTCTCCTGTTCATTCTCTTCACTGCAGGTACGAAGACAAATAGTGTTTGTGATGTTCTTGATTACAAATACAGATCATTAGATGTCCTCTGTCTCACTGCATCTCTGTTTTATTCCTAAAGGACATTCTCTCGACTGTTATCAGTGCTCGAGTTTGACGGGTTCTTGTGCAGGACAAACAGTTAAAACATGTCCCAGTGGATCTACTCAGTGCTTGAGTGCAACAGGAACAGATATGGCACAAGTTGGTAAGTCCAATATGATTGAAATCTTCTGTTATATTTTACTGATAAAGATGCTGCTGTTATTTACTTGTTTTTCCAGCAGAATGAAAAATTTCAGTCACAATATATTTATTCTACATAGATTTCTGATATTTAATTTGTTTTCTCTCAGATTGTTATGATTTGTTTTTTATTTATTTATTAAAATGAAATAAAGTTGTAAATACATTTTCCAGTTTAATTGGTCTTTCTGTCTCATTCATGATCTTTAGGGGGCATTAGTTCTACAGTGAAGTATAAAGATTGTGATGGTGCTGGTGCTGATGCCTGTCAAAGTCTGTCCTATAATTTCGGCATTCAAAGGATGACTTATTCCTGCTGTAGCACAAACCTGTGTAATGCTCAAGATGCAGGTATTTGTATTTTACTTCAATGATCATGTGCAAATAACTTCTGTAAAGTCAACACTCATTTTACTTCCAAATGACATTCAGCTTGTCTGTGGTGAACTGACTGAATGGAGCCACAAATGGAGTGTTGTTGCATTATATATTTTGTAAAATAAAATAAAATAATATTCGTTTTCCCTCTGTATATCCTGCCCCAACTGGAAAGAAATGTTACTATTGTGGTGAAGATCAGAGCTGCTCAAACACAGTGGACTGTTCAGGGACTGAAGATCGCTGCATTGAAATAACAGGTGAGGATCTGGAAACGGAAGAAGATTAAAGTCATTATCATTTAAACTCTCTTATAGGTTTAAACATTTGACACAGATCACATATATCAATGTCCAGCTTATACTGAATCAGCCTTTGTTTTCTCTCTTTTCATCAGTGACTTCTGGAAATCAGTCATTTGTAAAAGGCTGTGTCTCTAAATCTATTTGTGACGCCACAACATCAAGCGTTAACGGGAACTTCACATGTTGTGCGGGGAACCTGTGTAACGGGGCTCAGAGTGTCACCCAGAGCTTCCTGTTCCTCTGCTGTTCTCTGCTCTCCTACTTCATGATGCACTGAATACAGCAGATCTTCACATTCTACAATCACACACACTGTATTGAATACATGTATATAGCTTTTCTCTGTACTATCCTTCGTGTTCTGATGTGATTTTTTTGCTGTGAAATTCTAATGTGACAATTTATGAAATAACCTTGTTCCTGTGGTCATATTTAATTAAGCTTTTTTAAAGAAGTTCAAAAGTTCCAATAATATTTCATTTCCTAAAAAAATTAATGAATCAACTTTGTTCAGAAGAAAAATGTTTGATAATTATTTAATTATTTAAAGAAGGAAAAATGTATCATTTCTCTTTTTGTTCCCTTTACTTATTTTGCACTGTTCTTTCCTTTTTATCATTATCATTTTGTTCACAAAGCAGGTGACAATAAAGTACAAAAAACAGTAACTGTGTTGGCACCTGCTCTGAGAGAATTTGAATGACTCAAAAGTACGAATAAAAGTTCTACTTCTGATTAGGATCATGCAACATCCTAAAATATTTAAAGTCCCCATGAAATCAAAATGTAGTTTTTTTGGCTTTTAGTATGAATATGTTAGCCTTAAGGTTATCTATATGCTAGTGAGCTCCAAAACAATGACAAAATTTGCATTTAGAAGATACAAGCGTTCAAAACTTACATGCTCTCACTTCCGTCCAATATGGATAAATGATTTTGATGATGTAACCGAAGCTATAGACTGTTGAACTCTATAGAACATAGATTCTGCTCACACCGAAATTCCCAAGTAATCATATTATATCTAAACAAAATGTGGTCAAAAATCCACCATTCTAAAAGACTGGAGTCTACGGACAGTGTTGGGGAAAGTTACTTTGAAAAGTAATGCATTACAATATTGCGTTACTTAGTTACTTTTTTAGAAAAGTAATGCGTTACGTTACTTTTTGTGTTACTTTTTTTCACCTGGGCTGCGGCTTGTTTTTTCTCATAACAAAAAAGTTATATTTTTGGGAAAATGTAAAGACCCTTTCAAAGCAAAATTGAAATAATAAGCCTCAGGCTGAAGGAAATGCAGATTCATGCATGTGCAGAGGGCGCAGCTCAACCAAACCTTTCAGCTGCTGCCATTCTGGATTAAAGAATAATAATAATAGGATACAGGAGAAAAAAAGTTTAACACTTACTTTACCAATAAAAAAAAAAATCTATAGTCATTTTTGCTTATTGTTTAACTGGATCAACGAAGGTCAGAAGCTACATTGGTCAATATAGTGAGATTATATGCATAAAAATGTATGTTTTATTTAACATATTTAGTTATTGGAGGTTTGCATAGTATTCTGATTCTGCATTTCACTGATTTTATTCATTTTGAGGAATATTGTATCTTTTTTGTGCAAGTAAGATTGGTAAATGCAGGTTTACATTTAGTCTAGAACTACAATAACCATCAGGTTTACACACAACACGGCACTTCGATTTGTCTCAACATGGGGACAAGAGAGCTGTCAGTCAATAAATGATAAAACAAAGTAACTTGCGTTACTTATTTGAAAAAGTAACTCAGTTATTTTGTTGTAAATTTAAAAAGTAATGCATTACTTTACTAGTTACTTGAAAAAGTAATCTTATTACGTAACTCAAGTCCCAACACTGTCCACAGACATGCACAGATTTCACAAACAATACAAAATCAATGCAAATTCTGAAATAGCCCTAAGCCTATACTACACCGTGTCCTAACCAGACGTGACGCGGTGCGTGAGAAAATGTCAGTTTTTCTATGTTAATTCAAGGTTTTTTGTACTAACCAGCCGCAACGGCGGTTTGCGACAATTCTGTTTTATAAACAGTTTCTATTTCAAAGTATGACAATGAAAATCTCAGGTGCAGATTATGTGCTTTATTTAACGTAAAAATAATTTAATATAAGTTTGAATATAATTTTTCATAACATTTATAGACACTGAAAACCCACTGAAAACCCACTAATTGGCTGTGCTTTTTGATTGATTTTGTCCCGTCTCGTTTGGACAAACAAATTGCTTGACACTGGAAATCTTAACGCATCGCGTCTGGTTAGGACTGTTTAAATTTGCTTTTCAAGGCTGCAATTTCTGCCAGAGGTCAACTCAAGCAACAGAACTAATGAGCAGCATCATAAGCTGTTCATTTCCCCTGTTTTGTCTGAATGCCAGCGTATGATAACTGCCACACTCTGCCATACGTAAACGCTGCATGGGAGCTACTCGATATGTCCGGCCCTATCTTCCTGTTTCAGTGGAAATTACGTCAACACACTAATAACTCAGCACGTTTCAAGGCACTTCAAAGGGCTTTTAAATGAACATTCATGATTTCAAAGAAAATAAAGTAAAAATTAACCAGTTTTAATCATTTAGTTTTAGGTCATTGCAACTCGACAGAATTGATTTGCAAATGGAATGGAAAATAATCAAAACTTGTCAGCACCAACATGTGAGCACAAGCATGTGAGCTGTAAGGTTTAAATATGTACACAAATAAATGTATTTAATTTCCTCTTACCCAGCACTAACCTGTATTAACCTGCTCAGGGGTGTGTTTCCCAAAGCCAACTGTGGTTGCACACACTGTAAAGAGTGAACATGTGCAGGAGGTATTTCTACCTGATTCTAAAAAAAAAAAAAAAACTAATTTTGTTGTGATAACCTACTACTAACAGTTTGATGTCACATAAAACAAGGGGATATTGTTTTAACTGAGTTACATTGACCCAACATACAACTTCCATTAAAGCTCAGGATGTACACATTCAACACATACGCACCTGCTCCTTGCAGAATGATGAGAAATGTGATTTGGGGTTATCAAACAAGCTGCATCAAAGTGAAATCGCAAATTGACAGCACTACTTTTCACCACAATGGTAACCACACCATTTAATAACAGAAACTCCTCTAAATGTCCTACTGAACATTAAGCATTAACAATGTTTTTTTTAATTTAACATAAACTACCAACATATTTCCCTTTACTGAAAAACACATAAAATAACACTTAATACCTAAGTTTACTCTCCTAGTGTAGCTCCTTGCAAAGCATGATGGGAACTCGTGATACATGGCCCCATCCAACCTCCCCTCAATACGGTGCAGTCGTCCTGTCCCCTTTGCAGAAAAGCATCACCAAAGAATGATGTTTCCACCTCCATGCTTCACGGTTGGGATGGTGTTCTTGGGGTTGTACTCATCCTTCTTCCTCCAAACAAGGCGAGTGGAGTTTAGACCAAAAAGCTCTATTTTTGTCTCATCAGACCACATGACCTTCTCCCATTCCTCCTCTGGATCATCCAGATGGTCATTGGCAAACTTCAGACGGGCCTGGACATGCGCTGGCTTGAGCAGGGGGACCTTGCATGCACTGCAGGATTTTAATCCATGACAGCGTAGTGTGTTACTAATGGTTTTCTTTGAGACTGTGGTCCCAGCGCTCTTCAGGTCATTGACCAGGTCCTGCCGTGTAGTTCTGGGCTGATCCCTCACCTTCCTCATGATCATTGATGCCCCACGAGGTGAGATCTTGCATGGTTCCCCAGACCAAGGGAGATTGACCGTCATCTTGAACTTCTTCCATTTTTCTAATAATTGCGCCAACAGTTGTTGCCTTCTCACCAAGCTGCTTGCCTATTGTCCTGTAGGCCATCCCAGCCTTGTGCAGGTCTACAATTTTATCCCTGATGTTCTTACACAACTCTCTGGTCTTAGAGTCTGTTTGATTGAGTGTGTGGACAGGTGTCTTTTATACAGGTAACGAGTTCAAACAGGTGCAGTTAATACAGGTAATGAGTGGAGAACAGGAGGGCTTCTTAAAGAAAAACTAACAGGTCTGTGAGAGGCGGAATTCTTACTGGTTGGTAGGTAATCAAATAATTATGCCATGCAATAAAATGCAAATTAATTATTTAAAAATCATACAATGTGATTTTATGGATTTTTGTTTTAGATTCCGTCTCTCACAGTTGAAGTGTACCTATGATAAAAAATTACTTGAATAAACTACAAGTAATAAAAACATACACTCAAAATATGCATTTCTCAGTCCTTCGCAAGTCTCTGTGGCAACAGAAATAAGACAAATCCAATCAACATCATGAATAGCACATCATTGTGCACGTAAAGTAATATAAAACAACACTATTTAAACATTATGGAATATATAAAGGCAAAATTACCATGTGCGCCTCTCAAACCATGCAGATCAGGCAATTTCTTCTCAAACTACATGTCGTTTCTCTGCAACCATGTTCGTTCTGACCCAAATGACACAGCCCCGCTCCAAACTCTGAACCGGGTCATGTGACATCACGTTTTCTACGTAAATCTTACTTAAAGAACCCCTAACTTTAAACAACTCAAAGGGCATACATTATAAATATCGGCTTCTGAATATCACAGTTGTTTTTTAGATTGACTGAACTCAAATTGACATTAAATTTATAACAAAAACATAAATACACATCTCAACAAAACATGTCCTTTGACAGTTACAGTTAGGCTATACATTAAGTTGCTCAAGCAAGTGGCAAAACACTTAAAAGGGGTAGTTGATTATGATTTCACTTTACTAACTCTAGTTAGTGTATAATGTTGCTGTTTGAGCATAAACAACATCTACAAAGTTACAACTCTCAGAGTTCAAAGCTAAGGGAGTTTTTTTTTTTTAAAGAAATTGCTTTTAACGGACTACAACAAATGGATGGTAGGGACTGCACAAGCTTCCTCCCGTGTTAGTGACATCACAAACCTTAAAATTTACATAAACCCCGCCCCCGGGAATGCATTTATAGATTATCATGACAGAATATGCTAATCAATGACTAAAAGATAACTACACATAAGCTACTACATAAATTCATCAACTAACCATTCAGAAATGTCCTGATGCATTCTACATGTTGTTACTTCTTGAGTCTCTCCATCATTGACTGCGGTTTGAACATAAAAGGTTAAAAGTTTTTGAAATTTTAGTGCATGTATGTGTGAGGTAAAAGGACATGAGCTGTTGAGCTCCGCCCATTGTGCCGGAGTGGCAGTTCATTTGCATTTAAAGGGACAGACACAAAAATGGTGCATTTTTGCTCACCCTCAAAAAGTGACAATTTGCTATATAAAAATATCTGTGGGGTATTTTGCGCTAAAACTTCAGATACACACTCTGGGGACATCAAAAACTTATTTTACATCTTGTGAAAAGGGCATTATACCACCCATTTTAACATGTTGGCCTACCTTCTTGTGTTAGTCACAAACATTTACAACTGACAAAAACTCTCATGCCTTTTCTTTTGCATTTAAATCTTTATACAAGTAATCTTGCAGTTCATAAAGAACTTGTTTTTCCACCTCCACGAAGGGATGATTGTCTGAGTTTGATTAGGCTGTGCAATTATGGTGAAATTTAGGGAGGCACCGATACCGATACCAGTTTTTCTCAACTGCTTACATAAGACGTCACTAACTATGTTTACGCAAAGAAAGGCGTTTTTACATAATTTTGTGTGATACCAGTATCAGTATTGGGCCCGAAACTGCGCTTGTGTACATGCTCTGATTTTACTGATTTTACTGTACACCACGCAGCGTGTACAGTACTAAAGTGTCTGTGACAAAGAAACAGACAACAGAGTGAAAAGAGAGCAAAATGGATTATCAGAGAAGGATTTATATGAAGTAAATGTATATAATTAATAGAATGTTAAACAAATTAAATATTTACACTTATAGCTGGTGTGCGCACGCTGATAAGCAAAACGTGGAGTGGATTGAGTGCACAGCAGCAGAGACGCGCGAGTTTGTCGAGCACACAACCCCTTTTTCACAGACATTACAAGTTTGTAGTTCGGTCAGATATGTCAATAGCCAAGAAAGTAAATCAAGGCACATATTATGAATGTTAACTAATGATAAAGAGAGACCGCACACACTTCTGTTGAATGCACTTTGCTGATCATTAACTGCACATATGCGTCATTTGGATTAAAACTAAATCTAAAGAAAGAAAGGCACATCTAGACAGCGCTTGAATACTGAATTGAATTCTCTTTCATGTGTTCCTGCACTTGAACTGACATATTAACACAAAATTATGTAAAAATGCCTGTCTTTGCAAGTAACATAGTAAACGTGATGCCTTAAGTGAACGTAAACAGATATAATGTACATGTAACACTAACAGTATTGGATATGTGCAATCAGTCTCAAAGGAGCAGCTTAATAAACCTGCAGCTGTGTTTTTAATATTAATCAAACAACAAACGACAAATAAATCACTCGCTGCTCTTGACTGAATGACTTTTGTAAATTCATCTATATTTAAGTTATACAATGAAAACAATGCATTGTTGTTTTACATTTGATTACTGTATTCAAATGAAACAACTGTTACCTGAAAACCTGAATAGCACTTTTTTTCATTTAATCTTCTTGTTCTATTGAGCCCTGCTGAAGAAGCTCTAAATATGCCCTGTGCTATAAATAAAAGATAAAATATGATAGAGCAATAGAATGAACAGTGAAAGCAACAGAAGCTTGTACAATGCATCTTATTTACACATGCTTAAACACAGCATCAGAAATGAAGACCTAATGCTCCAAACATTAGTATAAAGCCTCTACTTCTGCAACAACAGCAGCTCAAAATGATTGAAAAAAATATCTTAAACAAAGACTGAAACAACTAATAAGCATTTTTAAGTAGCAGATCAAATATTGAGAAATAGCTGAATCCAATCTCAGTCGGAGGCATAGTCAGGTTTTTAAAGTTTTGTCCATTACTTGGACATACACAGAAAATATGACTCTTTGAATTGGTGTTGTTCAATTTGGATGCAGAGCAACTCAGAAGCAGAGAGAGAGAGAAAATAGTGTCTGGGCGAGAGAGAGGAACCAATGTTGAATGAGAGGAATAGTTGAAGGAGGAGAGGAGTAGTTGGATCAGGACAAGGGAGAAGAAGAGGTATGGGAGAGAAATGTGTGTTGTGTTTCCCCTTACACATGTGGAACATTTGAAAGCTTTTTCCCGCCATGGATTAGAAAATAAAAAAGGTAATTGTAACTTTTTTCCTCTCAATTCCTAGTTTAAAAAGTCACAATTGCCTTTATACTTTTTCATTCTGTGGTCAGAAAAAAAGCTTCCATATAGAAACCAAAGGCCATGGTTTGTTGTTGATCAATAGCAATTTCATGTTTTCATTTCAGTAAAAGCTTAATTTAAAGCTATTACTACTATTCCAGTACTACTGTTCCATCTATGCAGAATATGCGGTCTGTGTAGGGCACTAACTATGGGGGCACCATCCCACCCTCTATGGGGGCACCATCAATACCCCACACCACCCCCAGAAAGAGATTTCAAACAAGGGGGCAGTTGAAGTTCTGCATAGGGCTGCTCTGAGCAATTGTTAGTTTTTTTTTTCTACTGTACATTCTATAAAGTAGTGCCCCATTCACTTTTAGATAGTATGTTGCTAAGAATGCACATATTTAACACTTATTATAAAAACAATGGATTTCATATTGTCTGCAGGTGTAACTGAAACATGACAAGTAATGTAGTTTTCGTAATGCCATCAACTGTTAGTATTTTGACAGTCATTGCGCTATGATTGACGGATTTAGTTAAGGTTAAAGCGAGGTTAAAGCACGCAAGCAGACCATATACCGGGAAAAAGTGTACGTGCGTTGTGGACTGGCCTGTGATAACTGCGTTGGGCTGAAACTAGCAAAAAAACACTTGTGTCGCGCCTGGTGCCGCACTGCGCCAGGTGTATGATAGGGCCCTTAATGTTCATGTTGGATAGAAAACTAGTGCTCATGTTTTGACAGATTGATTCACTTTTGAATCAGGTTTGTTGTGTTTAAATAGAGTTAGTATATGTACTAACTATTTGGCCAACTATGTGATATAGGTGTCTTTAAGGGTACTTTAAGTTATTATAAACGCTTGTTAGCTTTTGTAAAAAAATAAAATAAAAAAAAACTGTGAATTAGTTCATTTCATCTATAAAGCAGTTCTCCAAAAAAAAAAAAAATTGTCCAGCTCTGTTCAGTTCTCATACAACATCTCCAGCCCCACAGAGATGGTCTTCAGTCCCATCAGCTTTGCCCTGGTGCCCTGCCCTGCCGGTTCCACCCTGGCCGTGGAAAATGATCAAACTCCAAAAAATAAATAAAAATTAAAACTGAAAGCAGCATTTATCGGGGTTCAAGCAGTTAAGGCCTTTAAGCACAAAAGCATCAAAAGTTATTAAGTTTTATTTAGCAAGCATGTAACCACTGACATAATAGATGGAAAATACCATTTACAGCCAATACAGGCAATGTACCATAGGAAATATATGGTTTTAAAGCTTTTTATCATATATAGCGCCACCTATGGTCCGATCTCCATAGAATTTTGCATGCTTGTTAATGATGTTATGTCACATATGCTCACCAGTTTTTGTGAAGTTCTGATTTTTCCTTTAGGATTTATAGGCTTTTGAGTGTATTTTGTCACGCCCCTTTTCTAAATGACCCTGTTACAGCCACCCAAATGCAAAAGTTCAACTTTTTTTCGATAATTATTGATCTAGAGAGTCCAGAGAATTGTCCTAGACTGGTTTGGTTCCGATCGGGCGAAAAACCAGGGACTAGTTCGCAAAAGTAGGTTTTGGACAAAATTCGACATAGGGGAAAATACCCATTTTGTCCGCCTTGAGCCAGGGATTACAGTGGTGTAAGACACTTGAGTCTAGGACAAACGGTCTAAGAGCTATGAGCGATGTTGTACTTTTGGTTGCTGTAGCGCCACCTATGGGCCAATCGGGGTCATACTCTGATAGGTTGTCCCCAAATTGAGGCCTACCATCTGGCCAGGTTTCAAGTCTCTAGGCCTTACGGTTTGGCCTGCACGATGCGTTTTACAAATCCTTACAATTACAATAGGGTTTCAGCATTTCATGCTTGAACCCCTAATAAATGCTACAAACAAGAATATATTTGTTGCTGTCGGCGGAAACCTCGTATCTCTATATTTCATCTTTTTTAAAATCTTTTTGTTTTTTTTTAAATGAATGCTATTAGTCATCCTTTACGTCTGTAACAAATATTTAATCAATGGAAAGGATTTAAAGGGTTAGAGACTAAGCCTTGCAACATTGAATCCTCAAACTGTCGGTCAAACCTCATAACTCCATAACTCTATCATGAATGAAGTGCTGCGCACAGTTTGGACCGTGTCTGCTTTTTTGCAGTGCAAAGGTAATAAAGAACCGTTTGTTTGAGTACAGCGTTTTCTTTACACAAGAAACACATTGTGTCTAAAAAGGCTAATGTTGTTTGCTTTTAAAGGGCGGAGAAGAGTACTGTTTTAAATATCCTGTGCATAGCGCTTCATCTTTTATATCATGAGATTTTGGCCAAATGTATTCAACAACAAGAAAAACTGAGCGCCCATTTAGCTACAATAAACTTTATAACCTGTAAGTTGATGAAAAAATAATGCACACTGACAGTGCACTGGCTGTTCCAGTGATGGACGAAACATATCTCTGTCATTCGCAGGTCAAAAAAATCAATATTATAATGACACACGCAAGACTAAAACCACAATAAATATCAATTTGGACAACTTTGTGTTTAAAAAAATACGAGGTTTCCGCCCGACAGCAATGATAAGTAAATTTGTTTTATCATCACCAACAACATCATAGCTACCTAGATGACCATTCCTTTGTTGTGACCTTGTTGAGAGGTGTCCTGTTCAATCCAGTCCAATTGTGTTTCCCTTCCCATTCTACCATACAGCCTGAGACTTCCCTGCGTGCTAGTTCCTGGCAGCTGAACCGGTTCGGCACCCTTGAGCCTAAAGCAGTGTTTCCCAACTCTGTTCCTGGAGGCACACCAACAGTACATTTTCGAACTCTTACTAGTCACTGGCATCAGATATCTGGGTCATTGTGCCCTTGTCTGGTCTTCACCATAACCATCAAAAATGTAAGAGTGTGCTTTTTTGTTGCATAAAATTAAACTAAAAATTTAATTTCATCCACATATTATATGCCTCAGAGCAACTATTTTTTCTGCAGCACTCATTGTTTTGTCACTACAAAACGTATTTGTGTATGTTATGTTTGCATATCACTATTGCACAAGAGTGATAAAGGTCCCTCTCGCTGCCTTGTATTTTCTTTTTAATCTCAATCTTAATGTACCACATCCATTCACACAAATGACATTGCTCAAACAACATTTAATGAAGAGAAAAATATTATTGCAGCATATGATCCTTGCAAATAATTATAATACTCTTAAAATGGAAATCTTTGGACTCCCCTTGCATCAAAACTTGGTTGAATTAAATGTTATACAAATGGAGAGTATACATTCTTTTGAGCCTAACATTCACTGTCGATTTCAACTTCATTGTCGAATTTGTGTGAATCCGTACGAATGTCCTACCCCTGACCCCTGACCCCGCACCTAAACCTACCCATAACTGAGGTTTAGACAAATCGCACAAATTCATACAAATTAGCCACCTTGTACTCACTCGTACGAATTGGGAGATAGCGTTGCGCATCTTTATGTAAAGTTCTTAAACTTTTTCTCTATGCTTGGTTAATGTTTGCCCACTTTTTTTAGTTCTTAAATTTGTTCATTCATTCTGATGTTATCCATCATTTGCTATTATTCTTGCTTTTGTAGGCTACTCCTTGCTTTTTTGTGTTAGCCTAAAATAAGATGACGATGAATAAAGAAAAATAAATAAAGAGAAATAGTATATTTTACCTAGGCTCCAGCATCCCCGATCAGACAAGCTGCTTGGAAAATGCATGGATATTATATTTTTACTGTTTTGAACCAGACAAAAAAATCATTCATATAATATTTTCCTCAAGAGATAATTACTATTCAGCTAATTTTAGTCATGTGCTTGAGATTGTGATGATCATGATAACTCCCCTCATCGTTCATGATTTCAGAGAACATGAAAGTTGTGGTTCCCTTTCAGTCGAGAACGTTTGATATAGTCGACGTCGACTGAATGGGACTACGTCCTCCATTCCCTCCTTCAGGGAACGGTGGGTTGCATACGCAACCAGGACGTTCTGTTTAAACATGTTATTACATACAGGTCATACAGGTTTTGAATGACATGAGGGTGAGTAAATGATGACAGAATCTTCATTTTTGGGTAAACTATCACTATAAGAAGGTTGGTTTAAGTAGACCTATAGTACACATTGTAGTTTTCATATTAATCCGTTATTTGTCATTAACTGGCAAGTAAATGTTGTAAGCTGAAGTTTGTTTGTTTCTTTTTTTAATTTTCTCATGAAGATCCTCCCCTTTTGATAAACTATAAAATGACACTGAAACAGACACATTATTTCACTCTCCTCCTGATCAAAGATGGATCTGCAAATCTCAGTTTTTCTCCTGTTCATTCTCTTCACTGCAGGTACGAAGACAAATAGTGTTTGTGATGTTCTTGATTACAAATACAGATCATTAGATGTCCTCTGTCTCACTGCATCTCTGTTTTATTCCTAAAGGACATTCTCTCGACTGTTATCAGTGCTCGAGTTTGACGGGTTCTTGTGCAGGACAAACAATTAAAACATGTCCCATTGGATCTACTCAGTGCTCGAGTACAACAGCAATGGCACAAGTTGGTAAGTCCAATATGATTGAAATTTACTGTTATATTTTACTGATAAAGATGCTGCTATTATTTACTTGTTTTTCCAGCAGAATTTAAAATTTCAGTCACAACATATTCTACACAGATTTCTGATATTTAATTTGTTTTCTCTCAGATTGTTATGATTTGTTTTTAAAAAATTGTTTAAAATGAAATAAAGTTGTAAATACATTTTCCAGTTTAATTGGTCTTTCTGTCTCATTCATGATCTTTAGGGGGCATTAGTTCTACAGGGAAGTCTAAAGATTGTGATGGTGCTGGTGCTGCTGCTTGTCAAAGTGTTTCCATAAATCTCGGCATTGTAAGGTCGACTTCTACCTGCTGTAGCACAAACCTGTGTAATGCTCAAGATGCAGGTATTTGTATTTTACTTCAATGATCACGTGCAAATAACTTCTGTAAAGTTTTTTACTTTTTTTACTTACTCATTTTACTTCCAAATGACATTCAACTTCTCTGTGGTGAACTGACTAAATGGAGCCGCTAAAGGAGTGTTGTTGCATTAGATATTGCATATATTATTATATATCCCTCTGTAGATCCCGTCCCAACTGGAAAGAAGTGTTACTATTGTGATGATAAGAGCTGCTCAAACACAGTGAGCTGTTCAGGGACTGAAGATCGCTGCATTAAAGCAACAGGTGAGGATCTGGAAACGGAAGAAGATTAAAGTCATTATCATTTAAACTCTCTTAGGTTTAAACATTTGACACAGATCACATATACCAATGTCCAGCTTAGACTGAACCAACCTTTGTTTTCTTTCTTTTCATCAGGGACTATTGAAGGTCAGTCAGCTGTTGTAAAAGGCTGTGCGTCTAAATCAGTTTGTGACGCCACATCATCAGTTAGAGGTATTGAAAGCCTCTCATGTTGTGAGGGGAACCTGTGTAACGGGGCTCAGAGTGTCACCCAGAGCTTCCTGTTCCTCTGCTGTTCTCTGCTCTCCTACTTCATGATGCACTGAATACAGCAGATCTTCACATTCTACAATCAGACACACTGTATTGAACACATGTATATAGCTTGTGTTTTCTCTGTCCTTGCTGTTCTGATGTGATTTTTTTGCTGTGAAATTCTAATGTGACAATTTATGAAATAAAACTACTACACCTTGTTCCTGTGGTCATATTTAATAAAGCTTTTTTAAAGAAGTTCAAAAGTTCCAATAATATTTAATTTCTTACAAAAATAAATAAATCAACTTTGTTCAGAAGAAAAATGTATGATAATTATTTAATTATTTAAAGAAGGAAAAATGTATCGTTTCCCTTTTTGTTCCCTTTACTTATTTTGCATTGTTCTTTCCTTTTATCATTATCATTATGTTCACAAAGCAGGTGACAATAAAGTACAAAAAACAGTAACTGTGTTGGCACCTGCTCTGAGAGAATTTGAATGACTCAAAAGTACGAATAAAAGTTCTACTTCTGATTAGGATCATGCAACATCCTAAAATATTTAAAGTCCCCATGAAATCAAAATGTAGGTTTTTTGGCTTTTAGTATGAATATGTTAGCCTTAAGGTTATCTATAAGCTAGTGAGCTCCAAAACAATGCCAAAATTTGCATTTAGAAGATATAAGCGTTCAAAAATTATATGCTCTCACTTCCGTCCAATATGGATAAATGATTTTGATGACATCGCTCTGCACTTCAGACAGATTTTCTGTTCAATCAAATGCTCTCTAGAATATGAAGCTCCGCCCCTACACTATAAATAGACACTGTTGCTGTGGCTGAAATCAATCACTTGATAACTTCACACAATTACTATTTTCTTCATGGTGAATGGCACATAGTGCACTATATAGGGGGTAGGGAACGATTTAGACTGTTTAAATATGTGAAATGCTTTCCATTGGGGCAAATGAAGTCTGGTTTCACGTTAGTGTCATATATATATAGTATAGTATAGTATAGTATATAGTATATAGTATATTGAAGATATGAAATAATCATGGAACAATGAAGAGCTATCCTTAATTACAACTTGAGTCATATGGATTCATGCATTAATTGTTTCTGGCAAATACTGGAAAAACTGGAAGAGAGGGCAACTCTCTGAGAGAATAAAGGACATTAACATTTGAACTCACTCTTGTGCACCATTTGATACGCAAGTCTCACCTTAGAATCATCTTAATCTACATCTTTTTCCCTCTTCCCCCATTCCTTCTCTCTCATGCTGAGATCACCAAAATTCACCCAAGAATCTATATGCTTTAATGTGAAAAATTATCATACAGTATTACAAATGTTTGGTATCATTTGAAATGTCTCAGTGCGACTGGTACAAAGGTCTCATTCCCACAGAAGTAAACCAAAAAGTTAATAAGGTGTGGAGAGTTTAGAGATATCTTGTCAACTGCTGTGGGTGTGAGTCTGGAACGGTGATTAATGCAAATTCCCACTGTGAACTCATGTTTACATTTGAAAAGAGGTTTCTGCCTTGGTCTGAGTATTTAGGGAGATGCTGAAGAAGGCTCGGCGCAATGTGTAGCTCAAATTAGACCATGATGCTGAGAGTGGCCAAGATTCTAACTTACATTCGAGGTCGTGATAAAATGGAGTCAGATATAAAATGGAGTCAGATAAAAGTTTAAATGGAATTAAATTACTTTGCCACGCGGGAAGACAGTAACGCTCAGAGACCTTCACCCGTCTTATTGGAAACCCCCATTTGGACCGATAAGCGGGCTTACAATACTCACAGACAGCAACATGGTGCCGGCCCAGATCCAGGCCACCTCTCATACATGAGTAATCCACATGTACCAGATGTAGCCCGGATCTGGACCGACACTGTTGCTGTCTGGTCTAGGTGCTCTCTTAGGCGTGTTACTTGTGTTCCCACAGCAATGCTGGCATTTTAATCTAATAAATGTTGACTAATAGATGTTGTTTTTGAAATCATGCTTGAGTGTTCATTGCCGCTGTTTTGATTGGCGAAACATTCTCTTTTGGCTCGTGCACACAGTCTTCACATGGAAGAGCGCGTCAATCTATCGCTTAATGCCATTGTGGAGACTCTAATCTTTCCAATGAAATCACCAAACAAAATGCACACAAATGTGTCCCTGCTCTTTATATACATCTTTGATTTTAATGAGGGAAAAAAACAATACAAGGGTGGATTAGAACCTTGAAACCTCTAAAAAAAGCTCTTCCACTATACCATTATAGAATACGAATGTTAGATGCGAATCTATTGGGCTTTTCACACTTGAAATAGTTAACCTGGGTCAATCTTAACCCCGGGTTAACTGAATCCTGGGTTACCTGGGGTTTAGAATGACCCAGGGTTAATTATTTCAAAAAGCCCTATGGTGTACAAGTTTGGCACTGCAATGCGGGGTTAACTCTGCAAAAGTTAAAAAAAGTTTTTTTAAAAACTCCGGAGCACGGTTTCATAACTCCGGGTAAAAAGCGGTGCTATCCCCTCTTCTAAATTACAAGAGTGAAACGTTCCTTACCCAGGGTTAAAAGCGGTGTTTAGAGCATCAATAACCTGGGGTTAAGCGCAGTGTGAAAAGCCCTTTTAAGTGTGTGTGTGCATTGGCTTCTGTAGTCTTTTCTTACCTATTGTGATGTATATCTGAGTGAAACTGCCTCTGGAACAAGAAAAAATATTTAGGACTGGAATTTTATGAACATTTCATGATAACTGCATCAAACAGCAGTTTCAAGGAGCCATTAAAAAGAGAGAGAGAGAGAGAGAGAGCGAGAGAGAGAGAGAGAGAGAGAGAGAGAGAGAATCAGTCTAAAGACAAGTCTGTAATGATTTGGAAGGTTTTTAAAAACATAAAAATATTATAACTTTTGGGAGAAAACAAAATAAAAATGTATAAAACAATCTATTGCTAAACAAGAACAGGAGAATCAAACATGCAAGCAAACGATTGTCTATGACAAATTAATGCTGGGAAACGTCACTCCTGTCTTGTATCTTCCCAAGTTTCTCAGTCATCCAGTACATACTTGCCTACTAATTTCTAGGTGTGGAGCCTTCCTTCTATCTTAACATATATTTGTTCTTTTTATTTCATTCCCATGTTTTTTTCCTTTCTCATATTTGTTTGTCTTGATAAATAGTTTGAATAGTTCCTTAACTTATTTCACCCATTTTAATCCATGAAGGGAACTCCGCTGTATATTGGTGTGCAAAGAGAATAGAAATCAATCTTGGCCTGATTTTTCAATAACTTCCCATCATCGCCACCCCACCTTAAGCATTCTTATGCAAATTTAAGTCTTAACTGTAAGGTTTATACAACAAAGATGTACCATAATTAAATATATTTTGTCAATTCCTCTTACTCATCTTTGGCTGTTAGTAAATGCATGTACTCATTACTCATCTTTGGCTGGTTAGTGCATTCATCCTAATTGAAATCAAACATGAACTAATGTGGTGCTTCTGGTTAAAAACTTTGAACACCAGTTTGTGTATAAACAGATTGTCCAAGCAAAAATGAACATTAATTTACTCCCCCTCAGGTCTTTGTATTTTTATGTCACTATAGTTCAAGATTAATCTATTCAAATCTATGTGATAAACAAGTTAAGGTCAAAAGTAGTCAAAAAGTAGTCAATTATATAACCTAATATGTGTAATGTAATAGTTATGTAACTAACCACACAGTTTTCATCAAGTAATTTGTATTCAGTAATGGACTACAATAGAAGTAATCTACCCAGCACCGACTCTGGTATAGTTACTGTTGTATTGAGAATACTGTACAGTAGCCTATGTATATTTCAGAGGTGTCCAATCCGTTCTGCCCTAACACACCTGCCTGAATTTTCCGGTAATCCTGTAATCCTTAAGGCCATTGCACACAAAGTCCGAAATTCGCATCCGAAATTTTCGCACGTTAAAAAAAAAATTCGACCTCACGTTATGTCAATCACGCTTGCACACTGTCTACGAAACTTTCGTCCGTAAAAAAAAAAAATTCGGATTGGGTTCGATTTTCTGCGTTTTTCGCATCCACAGCCAGTGTTTTGAGAGGTTTTTTGAAAATTCAGAGCCAACGACAAAATCCAGAATGACGTCTGACAAGTTGATACACTATTCGTCTCACAGCACAAGTACTGTATGAAAAACAAAATGCGGATTACAAAGACACTGAATAAAATATAACCTGTATACAGCTGTTCTGTCTGCCAGCGCTTCCGCCGGTGTGTGTGTGTGTGTGTGTGTGTCCGTCCATAGACATACTGTCAGTCTCTGTTCAGGATCGATTGGTTCACGGAAATTGGTGGTCTTCTTTTTAATATGTGGTATCGCTAGCAAAGCATCAAACTGTTCCACTGACATTCTGAGGTAAATTTTGAATCGTTTGGGATAATTTCGCAACTCCTTGATAAGGAGGTGAAACTCTCCTTCCTCTCAGCGCAATCTCAGGATTGGATGGACCCAATATTTCCTCTTTCTTTTTTTCTTTCTCTTTTTAAGAAGAAAGAGGGCAACAAATTCATCCTCACTGCTTGACGAATCCATTTTGTATTTTTTGCGTTTTTTTCCGCAAAGGTTTAATAAATACGCATCGGACTCAGTGTGCAAGGTTTCTGTGTGTGACGAATTTTAAGGCTGACGAACAC
The DNA here is from genome assembly GCF_963993115.1 of Abramis brama. Lineage (NCBI taxonomy): Eukaryota > Metazoa > Chordata > Actinopteri > Cypriniformes > Leuciscidae > Abramis > Abramis brama. The sequence continues at coordinate 29,755,499 of NC_139977.1, read as the reverse complement.
GAAAAAACGCATACGAAAATTTCGAACTCAGTGTGCAATGGCCTTTACAGATAACATTTGGGTGTTTTAAAAATCGTCTACCCTTTATTAATTTGATTAACGTTACGTATAAAATGTAGTCGTAGTAGTGGATTTGAAAGTTTGCTGAAATGATTAGCAATATGTCATAAGTGCTCTTGAGCCAGTGATGTGCAGGCTAGGTAACTGTTAGCATACAATACATGTGCTAACTTTATATCAAATAAGTGACCTTTGCATTATGTCTAATATTTATTACACAGCAAATTAACCAATCAGAAGATGGACCATTTTCCACCGACCACCGTGTTCAGTCTCACCAGATTTAATTTATTCAGGTAAGCATTGCAGTAAAACTCACTAAATCAATTAATCAATTAATTCATATCAAATCAAGCATTCTAAACAACTTAAGTTTTTATTTTTGCATTCTTTTGATCTATTATTAGGCCAAGGAGTCCGACCTGACCAGGAAGGTGCCTAATAAGCATAGCCTATCAGCGCACAGGTAGGTTAACTACTGAGGGAAAGAAAAAGATCATCACATGTGGATTTCTTGCATCATGTATCTTACTGTGTATTTGTCTCAAACAGCTGTCCCTTCACTGCAAACAAGTTGAAATTGGCTAGCCTAAATCCCTGATTGCAGTTAAGCCTACGAATCTCAGCATTTTTGGAGAGAATTAAGGAAATGTTAGTATTAAAATTTAATCTGGCATAATTTAGTTTACAGTTCAACTGAAATGTTAGAATGTGCTGACAAAAGGGTGTTACTTACAAATATATATATTCTGAATTATAGTATGATGGAGATTAAAAACAATTTGATGCTTGTGTAATTTTCTCCTCTCTCTCTCTCCCTATTATATTTTTATATAGTGTTGGAACTGCGATCTTCTCTGAAGAAGAACTGAGCACATTTGTGTTGGTGGACACGTTTGCATCCAGGAAACAGGACTGATGCATATGTCACACTTTTCTGGAAACACTTCAGGAGTTTCAAAGTCGTGATCTGATTGGTTGAATTCTACAGGATGTTCGGGAGATGTGAGTGTCGTGTTCTTTATCGGTTCGCCTGGAAACAAATGCCGTGACACCAAAACCCCTCGTGGAAGAAGAATGCTATTGTGCTTACAACTGTGACAATGAGGGCTTACCAGGATCAACTAAGCGCTGGATTTTCAAAAGTATTTGAAGTTCGCAGCTCCATTGTTGCCGTAAACTTGCTTAACGTTCTTGAATGAATAATTTATTAGATGCAGCCAGTCTGTTATTGTAGGGACATCAGCATCATATATTATCACGCCCCTAAACATGACGCAGAACAAAACGAACTGTGATTGGTTGCGTTACATGTCAGTCAAACGTCCTCTTGGGTGGTCCTTGGTCAAGAAAAGCTGCAATAGAGTCTAGGGATAGGTCTGGCTAAACAAGACTAAGTTCTGAACAGGATAAGTTAATTTAGGTTTAGGTTCATTTATGTATTTTTCCCAAAGGTGAACAAAATGCTTATTCCCAAAGATTGGCTTATTAAAGACTGATTTTATGATCACTTTTACTTAAATGCTGTGAAAAAGATGGAGGAGTACAGACATTGATAATAATAATGAGAACTGTTTCTTGAGCATCAAATCATCGTATAAGAATGATTTCTGAAGGATCATGTGACACTGAAAACTTGGAGTAATGATGCTGAAAATTCAGCTTTGATCACATGAATAAAATAATATTTTTTAAATATTCAAATAGAAAACAGCTGTTTTACATTGTAATAATATTTCACAATATTTACTGTTTTTACTGTACTTTTGTATCAAATAAAATATTTGGTGAGCATAAGAGATTTCTTTCAAAAACATTAAAATGCTTAATATTTTCTAAACTTGGCCACCAATGTACATCAAGCCAAAAATGTTTTGGAAATAAGTGAAATTATTTTGAAGGTGGGGAAGTGTGTCATGTTACCTAATGAGATTGAGAAAATAACTGTTTTATCCTATGTTGGACATTTCCTTTTTGACTGCTTTAAATTGTATTGTTTTTTTCTGGATTGAATTTAATTGTTGATATGTCAGTCATTATAATAAATAAGATAATCAACCACAGACTTTATTTTGTCAAATGCTTATTTTGTTTAGGATTTAGGATTTTAGATACCTTTCTTAACACAGTGTGTGTAGCCAAGGATAGCACATAATGTGTGTTACACATGTTTACACATCTTTTACACATCTTTATGTTAACCTTTCTGACACATTTAGTGTGTTAAACTCATTAACACAGTGAATGAGTTGAAATTAACACAAAACTAGTAGTCCTGGAGCTCACCCACAAATGTGTTAAAATTTAACACAGGTTGTGTCATTTTTGACACATTCTTTCTAAGAGTGTACGTGTGAAAAGAAACCTGCTTTAGATGTATTATGTTCAGGACAAACGTAATAGCACTGCAATTGGCTATATTAGGTTAAGGACCAACGTAATAGCACTGCTTATATGTTGGCATGTAACGTAATTGCGATTTGCAAAATAGTTTCCTCAGAACGTATTTCATGTGATACAGGGTTGCATAAATGAAGAATACTTTTAGGAAACGGTCCAGAAAGAGGAAGTACCTCTATCATAAGTTTGTGTGTCAGATCCTTTTCTGTTAACCTGTCATTATCCCATGATGGCCCATCCCTTTTTCAAGGCTATAAAATGGGCACTGAAACATTATTTCATTTGCCTCCTAATCAAAGATGGATCTGCAACTCTCAGTTTTTCTTCTGTTTGTTCTATTCACTGGAGGTACAAAGACAAATTGCTTTTTTTTATATCCCATCCAAATCGAGATCATTGGATCTCTCTCACTGTCTCTCTTGTTTTATTTCTAAAGGACACTCTATCAGGTGTTATGAGTGCACGAGTGTGACAGGTTCTTGTGCAGAACAACAGGTAACAACGTGCCCTGAACTTTCCATGACGTGCATCAGTTCAACAGCAGTAGCACTAATTGGTAAGTACAGCAGTGGAAATGTATATGGATATTTAAGTGTGTGTGTGTGTGTGTGTGTGTGTGTGTGTGTGTGTATATATAAGATTTATGTTTGCAAGCGTAGAAATTTCTATACAAATTTCTGCTACTTAATTCATTTTCACACAGATTGTTATGCAAGTAATATAATTTGTAATGAAAAATGAAAATTAAAAGCAAATTTAGTCTTTTCTCTTGACTTCTGTTTTGCAGCTGTGATTAGAAAGACAAACACTTTTTCTGTTTTAAATAAATTGCATACATGCAGTCATCATTCCTGTATCATTTGTTTTTTAGAAGGCAATCCTTTTAAAGCAAAGTTTAAAGGTTGTATTCCATCAAATTCCTGTCTGTACCCAAGCATCAGCAGTGCAGTTGCCTCTCTTTTCTGCTGTAACACAGACCTTTGTAATGCCAAAGATGCAGGTATTGTACTTTACTGACCATATGCAAATGACTATCTTTTTTTAAAAGTCAACTTTCATTTGACTTCCGTAGAACATTCAATCAGAAAAGCAAATGTAGGAATTGATTGAATGGAGTGGCTTAAGTGTTGTTTCATTAGATGTCTTATTTTGTACAGAGCTTTCTGGAGATTCCAGTCCTAACATCTTCACTGTCCCCAGTATCCCCAGCCCCAACCCCCCCATCCCCAATCCCCCCATCCCCAATGGAAAGAGATGTTACCATTGTATTGTAAGGGCAGAGCTGCTTAAACATAATGGACTGTTCAGGGAGTCAAGACCGCTGTATTAAAGGAACAGGTGAGAATCTGGAAAAATAATATTAAAGTCATTATTTTCATTTCTTCATCGTTGGTGGGTCTTATTTTTGAACATTTGATACAGTTCACATACCAATGGCCAGCTTAGACGGTGGTTTTTATGTTACTTTCATTCACAACTCAACTTCTGTTTTCTTTCTTTTCTTAAGTGAATTTCAATGGTCAGTCATTTCCTATAAATGGCTGTGCCAATAAAGCGGTTTGTGAAAGTGTTGCAAGCTTCTCGTGTTGTGAGGGGAACCTGTGTAACGGGGCTCAGAGTGTCACCCAGAGCTTCTTGTTCCTCTGCTGTTCTCTCCTACTTCATGATGCACTGAATACAGCAGATCTTCACATTCTACAATCAGACACGCTGTACTGAATATATATTTATTCGCTGTACTATATAGTGTTCTGATGTAATAAACAGAAAAGTGGACATTCAAAATGCAATAATAGTTTAAAAAAAAGTGCATTTTTTTTTTCTTTAAAAAAAAATACAATAAATCTGTTTCTTCTGGACAATGATGATGATTTATTTATTTATTTATTTATTTTTTAAAATTGTAAGTAATTACTTACAAATTTTAGATGGTTACTGATTCCAAATGATATGACAAAAAATTTTGTTAATAATGTAGATTACTCATTTTAGGTTATGTATTCTGACTACTTTGATTACTTTTGACCCAACTCGCTTATCAAATTGATTTGAATATGAATATTGTATATTGATATAAATTTACAGAGCGAAAGAAAATATATTTCATTCTTATATATTCTTACATTCTTATATAAAATATAAGATAAATATCTTATATATAATCTTATAAAATATATTCAACATTTTGGCCCAGTATTAGACAGGGCTTAGATTAAGCATGATTAGGCCTTAGTTCAATAGGGCATTTATAGCTTTTATAAACGTGCCTTAAAAAAATAATTACCGGTGTGCATCATGAGACATATTTTACAATATATTTTAGGATGTTCCAGTGCGACTTGCTTTCAGCTAAGACCGCTCAAACATGCATTTTAGTCTGGGACTATAGGCCTTGTCTGTCGTATAAGTGCATTAAATATTACATTACGTTAGGGTTTCCCAGACTAGGATTTGCAAGTTTAATGAAAAGCTATTTAGTAATTAAGTCATAACATTTTTAAATTAACATGTCAAAAGAAAACATTTACTAAAAAAATTTAAATATTTGTTTACCTGCATGTCATGTGACCATTAACCGACATCAGAGAACCGTGAACTTAATTGTATTATTATTATTGACTTCATTTTATTATTGCCCTAACTTATTAACTTAAAATCTAAGGGCTTACTTCAAGTAAATATATTAGGTCAAAGAGGTTCAGCTGACAAAAAAGTTGGGGAATCCCTGCATTGTAAATATGAAAAGACGTGAATTTGTACACTTTAACATGTTCTACAGACAAAAGCCTTCCAGTGACATAGCAATACATTATTAAATGAGAGCGATAATTCAAATAATAATTGTGTTTGTCAGGAGCTGATTTGATATGCAATGTTGTAATGTTGAGAAAACACTTCTAAAAAGTGAAAAGATTTCAGTAAATCCAGTAATCAAATATTGTGTGGGTCTCAGTTTTCAGTGATCGGCTTATGACTAGCAGCGGGTCTGTGTGTGAACTGTGAATTCCACAAACCTGGCCTTTCAAGACCTTCTGAATGGATAAAAGTATAGGCTTTTATAAAGGAGAATTTAAAAGATAAGAAATAAGTAGAATCGATGAATTATGAATAAATTACTGTTATTTTATGTTAGAATAAAGAATAACATTAGAACATAATAACATCAATGGAAAAATAACTGTAGTCTGATTACGAGTATTTTAAAACGTAATAAAAGTACTTAACTTTGGGAATCTGACAACGTAATCCAGATGATATGTAATCAGTTACTATCCAGCACTGATCATTATTTAATTATTCAAAGGTTTTACAGGACTTTGTACGGACAATATTTACATTTCCACAATCAGGATTTTCCTGGCCGATAACAATAACTGATAATTCTTTTTTATTTGAAAGCTGATAACCGATATATTGGGCGATAAGTCTAAATCCAAATTTTTATATAATTTTTGAGTGCCTGATTACAAAAACAAAAGTCTCATGTCCTAATCACACAATTATAATGATGTTATGTAGCCTATATGACATGTTGCACTAACTATATTTTCCTTTTCAAAGTGATTCCAGTCATATTTCAAGCAATTCAAAACCATCATGTTGAACAGTGTGCATCTGAAGTGTCTCAGCTGAAGGAAATAATCAATTATTTATCGGCTTTAATATATCGGCCAAATTTTCTTATCAGGCCGATAACGATAATATTAAAAATAAAAATATATTGGTGGCTGATATATTGTGCATCCCTATTGGTTCTGTTTCTGTTTACCTGTGTTTCCTGTCATTGTTAACTGAGCTATAGTTTCCTAGTGTGTGCCAGTTTGTTTCCATAGTTACTGATTAGTTTCACCTGCATTTCATTTAGCTCAGTTTGTTTGCCTGTGTATATTTAGGGTGTTTCTCAAATGGAAGACTGCATCCTACCGAGACTGCGTCCTTCTTAGTCCAGTCCTTCTGAGGCTTGTAGGCTAGACGACTCCTCAGCAATTAAATGCTAGAATGAGACGGTCTAGTAAGTGTGCATGCCTATGTCACACATGTTCACGCCCCCACTTTCACTGCACAAAAATACTATTAAAACGTAATTTTGGAAAATTCTTTTGTATTACAAATCTTTATATTAACTGGCTTTTTATTAATGCAATAGAGTGAATGACAGCCCTCTGCAGTCTCCCAGTGGCTTACATTATTGGCAGTTTAGTGTTAGTGATTAATTTACTGCAAAACAAAAGATAACATCTATTTTTTATGTCCGAAATCATTTTTGTCTTACATTTCAAAATAAACTACGACAAGCTCAATACCAACTCCGTCCGTTTATTTTTGTGAATTTAAATATGTGCAAAGGATTGTGGGTGATTTAAGGCCACGAAGGATACATCCAATGCATACTTCAAAACTGTCCGAATGAAGGATGAGAAAGGAAGGCTGCCAAGGATCCTTCAAATTTAGATGGCCTTCAGCAATGTTTGATGACGTAGCGGCTGAGATATGCAGCCTTCAGTTTGAGAATCACCCATTGATCTCAGTTCTTTGTTTTGTGTTGTTTATGCTGCCATGTATTTTTCCCGTGATCTTCTTCATTGTGGATTATCTTTTTTGTTCAAAAAAAAAAGTGATGCAATTAAATCCCTTTCTCATTTTTGCCTTACCCACTGTGACAGTTAAAGTGCCTCTATTATGCTATTTTAAAGTTTCCTAATGTTGTTTTGGAGTCTCGTACAACAGGTTTACATGCATCAAAGGTCAAAAAACTGTTTCATTTTCTCATAATATTCATTTGCACATCACCACATTTTCAGTGATTCTCAAACGACTCGTCAGATGAATCAATCTCTCTAAATCCCTCCTTTCCGCGAGCTACTCTGCTCTGATTGGCCAGACGGCTCAGTCTGTTGTGATTGGTTTACTGCGTACAGCGCGCGTGTTGAAAACAAAAACAGCCATTGCCATAACAACGTCAGCTCTGCGTGTCCTGAGGATTCCTATCCGTTCCACCTGCACGATCCGTTCTACGCATGCGTAGAAAACGCCATTGTCAGTTTGAAATACTCTGACTTGTTTGTAGTTCTTTCTTCATGTAAGTGCACAGATAGTCTAGGCAGAAATGCATATTATGTTCCTTATTGTCTTCTGTAAACAACATTGAAGGGATTATTTTCCTCATTTAGATTATATAGATATATATTAGCCTATATAGACCCATACTAATACAAAATTACTCAACTTAAAAGTTAACTGCTTTTAATTAAAAAAAAAAACGACACAAACTGTCTTTGACAATACTACTGACCTCAGACCAAAACACGGCAAGTTAAGTAAGTTAAGCCTAATACCATACAGCAATGAATCGAAAAAGGAGAGTATGGAGGAAACTGATCATGTATGTTCATGTAACTCACAACTCCTTTATTATTTTGGATTGGCAACCACGTAAACACATCGTAATGCATAGCATAGTAAGCTACATTTAAAAGCATAAAAATAGTCCAAAACACAATACAACTAACACAATATCAAAAACACAATACAACTAACGTTACACAAATATGCCGCAAGTTGTGCCGCCTGCGTGAAACGGATCGTGCAGGTGGAACGGATCGTGTACCGACAACTGTAATCTAAACACAGTGACGTCGATTTTAGCATATCAATCCGAGCGCAAGTCCGATGATGAAACATTGGAAGAACTATTAATTCAACCCGAACCTCCATCGCAAGGACGACTCGAGCAGGACCTTTCTCAGAGATGCACTACTCATGTACATTGGTACATTGAGATGTTGCAACTGTAATTCCTCACCATCAGCATTAACAAGTGCATGTCCATCAACAAACCGATTATTTTACTTGTAGGCCTACTTATTTATTTACAGAGTATTTTTCTAATATATTGCGGTGAACACGTGGAAACTGTATCAATAATAGTGCATAACATTAGCCGAGCTCAAGCGTGAATGACTGATGTAACATAAACGTTGGTAAAACAAATCTTGCTTCAACTACTTCAAAGTAGTGAGAACGCCAGACAATCTGCATTAATAGACAGTTGTAGGTAATAGTTGCCCACAACTGATTAGCAGAAGTATTTCAGTAAGACTTAGCAGTTAGCAGGAGACCAACACAATATAAAACTCAAAACTAAGTATTTTGAACACCATCAATTTTAAGAGCAAGCGGTTTGCGAATCCTGCATTGAACTCCATGATTTGAGAAGCAGTCGTCAGTAAAATAAAGGGAACACAGCAAACGTTTAGGATTATACTGCTGTGGTATCATGATAAAGATGAATTTGAAAGATGAACCACCGATTCTTCACATGCTCATCCTTGAGCAGTGAAAAAAAAACTGGCTTTGCCTTACTACACTAAAACAACCATTATTTTTACCATGTCTTTTAACTTATGTTTCATATACTAGTTTAACCGAAGCTATAGATTTTGAAATTAAACATTTCTCGTTTTTAGTTAATTTATATGAAATTCTTTTTTAAGGACATACATTAATTACTTAATTACTTAATTAATTAATCTAGCAAGCCGAATCCTATTTCACAAGACCCTTACTAAACCAATCTTTGAGAGAGAGAGAGAGCACTTGCTGATTTATAACTGATTAACCTGGATATTGGATATATGGATAAAAGAAAAAGACAAACACCAGAAAATATTGTTCTGTGATATAATAATTTAATTACAGCCATACATTCCCTTGACGTGTCAAATTAAATTATATTTTGCTTGTATCAAAATAAAACATTCAACAACTTGAGATAGACATTTGATATGATATATTAGCCTAGCTATAGAATATACAATTCAATTACAATACAAAAGCTGTCTGTCTTTCTGTAAAGCTGTGTGTACTGTTAAAAGTGCTATAGCCTACAAATATATTACTTGATGGCATAAAACTAACTACCAGCTTAAAATTGCAGCGGGATTTAGCATGCTACATAAAGCTACCACATAAAGCTAAACCTACGGAGCTGGTGTGTGTGTTCACTCTTAACTTCCCATTGGAATTAATTGAAAACGCTTGCTCTGCTCCGCTATGAAATAAAATGCTCCGCTAGCATTTTACTTACAAATTAGTGTTTTAAAAGCGAGATGCAAAACAGGGGAAAATTCCACACGTCAAGTAACCGGTGGAAAAATTTCCTCACCGTCACATCCCGTCAACTGTCTGGTTAACAACATTATTTAAAATAGGCATAGCCTATCTTCTTTTGTGTTCAACAGAAGAAGAAACTCATACAGGTTTGGAACAACTTGAGGGTGAGTAAGTCATAACAAAATTTTCATTTTGGGGTGAACTATCCCTTTAATGAGATCAGTGTCGTATTTTGTGAAACTAATTAGTATTAATACAGAAAAGACCGATCCACAACGCTTTTAAGAACCGATAGGCTATCGAATAGACCAAAACAACAATAATAATAGGCAAATAATAATAAATTGACCATATTGAGAGCCATTCAATTCAACATTTCTGCTGCTGATAAATAAATGTTATACGGTAACATTAGTTCACTCTACTTGCAACTTCCTTTTTCTTTTTGAAACTGGAAAATGTTTCAAAGTCCTTTAAATAAAGTTTAAAATGGCATTTAGCATCATTTATCAGCAGGTGGCAGCAGAAGATCTTGTGTGGGCCCAGACCTAGTTTTGCATTTGCTTACATCAAACACGAAGGCTGGAGACTACAGCTCAATGCAAAATTATTTTGCCGTTTGATTGTGTTGTATTAATATGTTGATGTTGTATTAATAATCTATTAGCTGCATTTGTATGTTAAAAAAGAATGTTATTATTGCTTGTAAAAACTTAAAACTCACCTGTACCAGACTAATAAGAGGGTTTATCATTAAAAGGTAAACTGCAAAAAGCTGAACAACTGAAGGAAATGTGATTCAGTTCATCTTAAACTCCACTGATCATTGACAGAGCTTATTGTGTTTATTATTTGTTTTGAATGTCAGTCGGGTAGTTTGGCTGGGACCAAACAGTGGTGCAGTACGACAGGTGGGACAGGATCATAGTGTTCAGAAAGACATGAGCACATTAAAATGTTAGACCGTTCCTGATCATTCTGAAACAGTTCATACTGGCCTTCATTTTTCTTGAGATGTTTTTAATATGACTTTTAAAATTTAGCTGAGAATCTATAATATTTTTCTTGTTCTACCTGATCGATGAGTTCACCATTCATTTTAATGTTAAGGTCATTTATTATCCGCGTTCTTGTTATAGAAAAACACATAGATTTAGTTTCCCTCAGATTAAGTGTTAAACATGATTTGTTTAGCCAATTAAACACATTCTCAAGGCTTTTGGTCAGTGTACTGCCGATAACAACAGGGCTTTTGCAGGACACATAAACCACAGTGTCATCGGCATACATCTGAAGGCCAACTTCAGGACACACTTCAGGCAGCTTGTTTACATACTGAAGAGAACAGGCCCCATGTATGGTTCCCTGAGGGATTCCGGTCTTAATTTTACATGGGGCAGATTTTACATGATCAATAACTACACATTGTTCTCGGCCCTGTAAGTATGACTCGAACCATGATAATGCCTGGTGTGACGTATTATAAGATGACAGCTTTGAGATAAGACAGCTATGGTTTACTGTATCAAATGCCCTCTTTAAGTCCAGGAATACTGCACCCACGATATACTGCACCCCTTTCCTTTATCAAGCGGCTGCACAATATGTAAGGGATAATGTATAGCGAGGCGGTTGTTATAGCAAATAACATCAACATGTATCAGCCTGAAGGGGTTGTTATTCGCTATAACAACCGCCTCGTTATACATTATCCCGCTTATTACATGGCTACCTACCAAAATAAGTAAATAATTTGACACAAATTATTGATTTAAAAAGGAGTTTATTGATTTAAAAACGATTGTATTGCTTCCGCTAAAGAAAATAGTCCGTTCCGCGTCCATACATAGTTCCCACAGACCAATTAATGTCACGTAACCTCCCCGGAGACGCCATCTTTGAGGGCATAAACTGCTGTGTTTACAAAGTTTTACAAGCAATCTTCGAATATTTCTTTCTGTTTATAATGTTACGAAAATCATGAAGAGACAAAGTGACAGAGATTATAAAGAGACTTTATTTAAGTCACAGATCTTTTACAGTGCAGATCTTTTTACAGAAGCAATGCTCTGTTTGTGAACATTATTTTGGCCCACCATAGAACTATTATTATCTATTTAATACATTTGCGTTGCCCACGAGAGCCTCGGACGTGACGACACCGATCCCCCTCGTAATAAAGTAATCTAAATAATGAAACTCACAAGTTACCAGCATACACAAGATAGTACTGAGTAAATTACGTCTGTCAACAACACATTATACAGGCATGAAAACTCCTCACCTTTCGGCAAAATTCGCAGTTTTAAAACCAAAATGGGTCACCTACGTAATTTGTGCAGATCCGATGAGAAAATATTTGTGGGGTTGTGGGGTGGTGGGGTGGTGGGGGGTTGTCGTGGCCAGCATCTACCCGCTATATCTCTATAGTTACCATAAACTTCGCAGCTTTAAAAAAAACAATCATCATTCCTAATGCCGAAACCTGACAGCCAATCAGAGTCAGAGTAGGGCAGAATTCTTTTCAAAGTATTTTACACACCGCGAGTCTGACAACTGAACACACTGCCGAACAAAGAACCGCTTGTCGGAAAGCAAGCCTGAGGTAAGTTAGCTTACAATGTTAACTGTACTGTCAGATAAAGACAGCGATGTTGCCAATGTCATTATTTTTAATTTTGACATAGAAGAGGGCGGGATAATATCGCGAGCGGGCACGGGCGCCGTGAGTGCTGAGCGAGCAGGAACGAGTAGTGAGTTGTCGTCGAAAAAGATGGATAATGCAAAAAAGCTGTCGGGTGCTAAAAATAGAAAAAGAAAGAGGGGAAAGGAGATGGCATGTCAATTAATGCGACAGCAGCTAAATAAGTGGATGGTGAAAGGCTGCAGGTACTTTTTTTGTTTGTTTTTTGTTTTAACGGTCCATAAAACTCGTACATCGGTGGCCCATTCGTTTTGTTTTGCTTAATTGGCGGCGCTGGGTTAGTGCGTAATTAGTGTGTAATGCATTGGTAAAAAAAAAAAATGCATGACACCCCATGAAACACGAAGATCAGCGGCCCATTGGTTCTTTTCTTGATTGACACTGGGCTAGCCCAATCACATCTTTAATGTGAAGTATAGAAATATACGCTTTCAAGTATAGAAATAGTACAAAACTAATTATGAAAGTTTCCTTTATTTTTCAGTGCATTTGTTTTACAATATTGCTATTACTATCATGGGATTAATATTATAACTATTATTATGTAGTAGTAATGTAGACAGACACTGTAACTAAAAGAGTTTTGAATTTTTCTTTGTTTAATTTGCACCAGATTGATGAATTTAACATTAAAAAGCACAACATTTTCTTACGGGGGAGCATGCCCCCGAACCCTCCTAGAGAGACAGAGGTCCACTCACCACAGTGATCCAAAAATCATGTGACAAACACTGGTATTACTATGCCAATGCAGCTTACAGCTTTTTTGGGGAGATATATATGTAAATTGATTGGATTTTTTGCTGCCGCATCCTTCTCACCTTTTTTACCCCTGACCTGTTTTCATGCCTGATTATAAGATACGCACCTGACATAAAGTGCTCTGAGCAAATTCTTGCGTGTTTTGAGGGAGTTTCTTTCCTGTTTATCATCGCCAGCCGTTGTTGTTCTGACAAAAGCTTATCTTCTCACATTTATGAAGTCTAATGACGGGTAGGGCTGTCATTTTTTATTCGATATTCGAATATACATTCGAACATGAGGTGAAATATCCGTAATCGAACTATAAATAAACTATCCGGGTTTTAAATTGGCGTGTAATAGCGCATTTTTACACCGTAACATTGGTTGAATCAATGCCATTCTCCCCCTCTTCTGCGCGGTTTGGAGCACAGATTTTAACTAATTTGCGTGCATCAGCAAGCCGCAATCAATATGCGGGAGATTCCCGGAACTGGTAGATCTATTCACGGGTTTCAAGTGACGTCACACAGCGGTGTGGTCGCCATTTGTAGGACCGAATCCAAACGTTCCGTCTATCTGCTGTGCTGTAAGCTGCAATAACAGCAAATCTCAAAGAAATGAGAAATCAACGTTTTACAATATCCCCAAAAACCCTGAGCGTCGTCAGAGATGGATTGCTGCTATAAAGAGGGATCACTGGACACCTACAGAACACTCCAGACTCTGCAGTGAGCACTTTATTTCAGGTAAATAATTGCTAGGTTAACGTTAGTTGTTCTAACATTAGCACTAGTTCCTTACCAATCAGCCTTTGCATTCAAATTGAATTAATGAGTAGCTAGCTAACATTTCCAGACAAAATAGGTCATCTGTGTCTCTGCTAACGTTAAGTTAACTATATCCACTGTTAGATAGTAACTAATTCTGAGTAGGTAACGTTAATTGGTGTCTCATCTTCTACCACTGCAGGCAAAAAAAGTGAAAATCCTCTGAACCCGATTATGTGCCAAGTATTTTTGGCTACCTGTCACCTGAGCAACGACAAAGAAGAATAAATTGCTATAAAAAATATGAGCAGACACAGGCTGTTAAAAGGAAGAGATGTACCAGTGATGTGTCAGTGTCACCCCATGATAACCTTACTGACATTGAAATTGACAACACTGAACACTCTAAAGAACCTATCCATACTGAGAGCCGTGTAGCATGCACTGATGAAGCCTGTCGAGAAACTGTGAAGAAACTGACAGAAGAGTGTAGCAGACTGAGGGCTGAGGTTCATCAGCTTAGGGACAGGGCAAGCAAGTTATCTTTCCAGCAGGAGGTGTTCAGAGAAAATGATGAGATGGTCCAGGACTTAACTGGACTTCCATCCTATTCCAAGATGATGGTCGTCTTCACCTTCTTGTCAGGATTCCTAAAGGCGGGACCTGGGCTGACTCCTTTTCACTGCTTTTTAATGACTCTAATGAGAATGAGATTGAATCTACCTCTCCACTTTTTTACATATATATTTCACATGTCAAAGCCCACTGTAAGCCGAATTTTTAACAGTACATTAAATGTCATGAACAGTAGGTTGTCTTCATTCATAGTGTGGCCCAGCAAGGAGCAGATTCTAATCAGTTTACCTATGTGTTTCAAAAACAGCAATTACAGAAATTGTACTTCCATAATAGATTGTTTTGAAATTTTCATTGAGAAGCCTAAGAACATGAGAGCGCGAGCACAAACATATTCACAGTACAAACATCATAATACTGTTAAGTATTTGATCTCAATAACACCACAGGGAGTCATATCATTTGTTTCTACTGGTTGGGGGGGGCGAACAAGTGATAAGCATCTGACTGAAAACTGCGGCTACCTGGAAAACCTGTCACCTGGTGATGTCGTCTTGGGAGATCGAGGGTTTACCATAGGAGATGCTGCGGGCTTGTAGTGCTCATCTAAAATTACCTGCCTTCACTAAAGGGAAACAGCAACTGCACCCAAGTGAACTTGAAACTACAAGGGGACTAGCAGCTGTTCGGATCCATGTGGAACGCGTCATTGGTCTTGTAAGAAACAAGTACACAATTTTGCAAGGCACAATACCCATCTCTCTTTGCCAGACTACAATTCCAGGAGAACTTACATCTCTGGACAAGATGGTCAAAGTCTGCTGTGCTTTGTGTAATATTTGCCCATCTGTTGTGCCCTCAGAATAGAGAGTAACATTGTGTTCCCAGTGTAACACATAATAATATGAATTGTTGTTTGTTTTTATACAATTCTGTTTTATATTTGCAATAAAAAAACAGGTTTCAGTAAACTACATTGTTTTTATTCTATTCATTGTTAATTATTCATAATAATCAAATAATTCATAAAATAAGGTATATTACAACTTCATTAAGTCATGGTAAAAAAAAATGTATATACTTCAGTAACTGTCAAATATTATTTTAGTTTGTAATGCACAAGTTTCATGGAGATTATGTTGAAAGGACGCTGATGTAAATAAGGGGTGAAACTGATTAATCAAAAAACTTTTGTAAATATATACACGTCAAATAACTACACGTTTTCTTCTGCACTCC
Source organism: Abramis brama (assembly GCF_963993115.1). Lineage (NCBI taxonomy): Eukaryota > Metazoa > Chordata > Actinopteri > Cypriniformes > Leuciscidae > Abramis > Abramis brama. Next base: position 29,739,896 of record NC_139977.1, on the reverse strand, counting down.
ACACATTTCCATGTCTTCGGTACCCTGCTCAATTTAAGGCAAGACTTGTGAAAGTGCTTCTGCGTACATTGTCCAGATGTGCAGGTGATGTCATCTGTGTCACAAGGTTTACCACAGTAGCATCCCATTTCAGATGGCTGTTCAGTGGTTGTAGTGTGTGTGGGAGTATGGCGTGGAGCTGTATACCATTTTCCCAGCAGCTCTGGTAGTACTCTATTCTTGATGAATTCAACCACTTCGAGGTAAGCATTGTGGAAGAAAACAGGATCATACTTGATCCGCTGGATGAAAAACTCCTGCGGTGTCCATACAATAAAGTCACAGTAACTCACCATGGAAACATGCATCTGAACTTGCACTTGATACATGAACTTGTGGTCAGTCTTAAGCTCCATTGTCCCATCCTCTCCTATGCATAGACAGAATGATGAATCTCTGCAGCTTTCGTTGAGTGAACGGTCCCTGCTGTTGAATGGGCATTTTATCTCACCAAATCCGAACTTTTGTACCGACTTAAAAATAAAATGATGCTCTACTGAGTCGAAAGCTTTATAAAAATCCAGGAAAAGAATAAAACTATTATGTTCCACCAAGTTTTTATAATCAAATAAGTCTAAAACTAATCTAATGTTATTCATTATGTGTCGGTCTCTCATAAATCCAGACTGAGTCTCATCTATAACGCTATCCAAACAATCTTTAATTCTTTTAGCAAATATTATGGCAAAAATTTTATAATCGTTGTTAAGGAGTGTGATGGGTCGCCAATTGTCCAAATTGGTAAGATCTTTCTTTGGTTTAGGAATTAGTGTGATGATACCCTGCGTTAACGTAGGAGGTAAAGCTTCTTTATCAATACTCTCTTTAAAAACATTTGTTAAAAAAGGAGAAAGTTCATTAGCAAATAATTTGTACAGCTCAGCTGTGAGTCCATCACATCCTGGGGATTTATTGTTTTTCAAGCTCTTGATTGCACTTTGTACCTCATGAGTTAAAATTCCATCACAACACATTCTATCACTTTCGGAAATAGCTTTAACATTATTAACTGAGTCCAGAAACAAATTCGACATCTGCTCTGTACATTTTGAACTATACAGATTTTTATAAAAATTGGCACTGAAATTGGCTATATCCCTTGGATCTTTTATAATTTTGCCATCAACACATAATTTCTCAATTGTTGTAAGGGTAAAATTTCGTTTTTCAAGCTTAAAGAAATATGCCGAATTGAGTTCACCTTCTTCAAGCCATTTTTTCCTGGATCTTATATAAGCACCCCTAGCCTTCAATAAATATAAATCATCTAATTTAGTTTGCAGAGCTGCAAGTTCAGATTTCTCCTCCAAAGACAGACAACTAAAGTTACGGGTTTGAGATAATTTCATGATCAGGCTGTCCTCAAGAACTCTTCTCTTTTTAGCTAAGACTGCTCCAATGTTTCTTAAGTAAACTCCAATTTCAAATTTTAGAAGCTCCCAATTGGTACAAAAAGAATTTTGAATTGTGGCTGCTTTCCAATATTGAGCAATTAATTCTTTAATTTTATCATTTACATCTGGTAATTCTAAGAGTGAACTGTTCAGTTTCCACAAAGAGGCTTTGCTATGGCCTGGTGCATAATCTGCCGTTAAAGGGGTATTAATAAAGATAGTTTTATGGTCGGTCAAAGGGGTATATTGAATGCCAACATTTAAATCAAAATTGGACATACATTTTGATATGAGCCAATAATCAATTTGAGATTGACTAGACCCACTTTTGTTGGCCCAGGTAAACTCCACATTGTTAGGGTATCTTTCTCTCCAAATGTCCACCAATTCAAACTTATTTATTAATCCTAACAATGCAGGGCTAAGACACGCAGTTCCCTTTGGCGGATATCTATCCAAATAATTATTTAAAGATACATTAAAGTCCCCTCCTAGTATAAAAAAAGCATTAGGGAATTTATTCGACCAGTGTGTGAGTTTCTTATCTAACTTATCATAGAAACATTTATTATCCTGAGAAGTATTGTACCCATATATATTTCCCAGAATTATTGTTTGTTGGTTAAGTGAAATCACTAATAAATGAAAGTGGCCCAAACTATCTGAATCTGAACCTAATATATCCCCATTAAACGTATTTCTCAAAATGCTTACTCCAGCAGAGCGTTCAGTGCCATGTGAACTCCAAATATCACTACCCCACTGAGATTTCCACCATTTGTAATCATCTTTAGTAGAATGACACTCCTGAAGAAAACAAAAATCTGACTTGTGTTTTTTAGCAAACAAAAAAAGAGCTTTCCTTTTGACACTATCCCTGAGCCCTCTGGCGTTAAAAGATACTAGTGACAATGACATAAAAAACGAACAATATGAAAGAGAAAATAAATCAAGCTAAGTAACTGAATGAACCACTTGTTCAACTAACTTTCCTCAAAAAGTGCAAACAACCACAAGAAAAAAATTGCACACCCGGTACTTAAGTATTCATATTTAAGTTCAGAAAAAAAAGAAAAAAAATTAAATATAAATTTCTGTTTCAAGTAGTAACCATTTCAAAGCATAAAAATAAAAATAAATAAATAAATAAATAAAAGTATTAAAAAGCCTTCAATAAAATAATATTTATCTGTGTATAAGGGAGATTGGAGCTATTGATATAAAGTAATCTATTGCTTAAAACCATAAGAAAAAAGCATCCATTCCCCTTCAAAAAAAAAAAAAAAGAAAAGAAAAAGAAAAAAGATCCTAAGCAGATCGCACGTTAATCATTGAAAGAAACGGTTGCATATGAATAAACGTTACTACTAAGTAGGTTTGTTGGCTAAATCTTTAGCAGATAGTCTTTTACCCTCGATAACAGCGAAGGGACCGTGAAAGCCAGCCCTCTTCCCTTCCCTCCTCGCCTTCTCTACTGTCGGCCACAGAAGAGTCCTTGCATCCTTATCTTTCTGCGAGAGATCCTCGAAGACCTTAATCTTCTTCTCCCTGAGCAAGTCGGAGGTTTTGGCGTCTTTCCAAACTGTGTCCCGCTGGGAACGCGATGAGAAAAGGACAATTATGCGACGGGAGGACTTTTCCGCAGCAGAACGAGGGCCCAGTCGATGAGCGATGTCAATTCCGAGGTGCAAATCAGCCGCGATGCTTGGGAAAACCTGGCTAAAGAGGTCGATGATCATCTGCTTCACGTTCTCTCCTGATTTCTCCGGAATACCAGCGACACGCAGATTCCACCTTCTCTTGTAAGCATCCAAATCGTTACACCTATCACGAAGTTCGACGTTTTCTTTCTCCAGTTTTCCGATTTTCCTTTGCATCTCGTCAGATTTTTAATTTAAACACTTCACCTGTTCACCGTGGAATTCGAGAGAGCTGATTATCTGTTTAATAGAGTTCGAGTTCTCAATCACCGTCTTTTCAACTCCTTGAATTCGGCGCAAAGTTTCTTCGTGCATGGCCTCCATTCTCTGCATGAATCTCATTAGCATAGTATCACTCACCACTGGACTATCAGAACTCGGTTTGCTTTTTTTAGCAGGAAAAGTTTTAGCTTTTTTTGATCAGGTGTATCAGGTAAAGGCACGGAACTGTCAGACTGTCCAGCAACTGTCTCCATATCAGTGCATAGAGTTCTCCTTGCATAGCCTAACTGTGCATAGCGAGACGAGTTTCTTCTTTCTCTTCCATATTCTCAAGTCAGTGCAGTAGCAAAAGCACGTGCGAGCACGTCGATAACTAGGCTATAGCTTGGAGAAAAAAGTGCGTCTGCAAAGATTAATAAAACATTTACAAAGAAAAAAAGACTGTTAAAGTGCGGCTATTCAAAATGATTTCTGAACATGACCATTTTAAAAGTAAAAACCGGGATTTGAGCAAAAGTTTTTAAGAGCTACTGCAAAACCGTCTTGTCGACGCCATCTTGGCCCCTCCAACACGCTTGTTTTAAATACTTCCGCACATGCTTGGATGACGAAACTTTGTGTATTTACTAGTTGCCATATCAACACTATATAGAAAAAAAAAATTCGCCAATTTTTTTTTTTTTTTTTTTGGAAGATATCCATAGACATTTATTAAACCATAGCAAAAGTAAATTTCTTACTTAAGTTAATTTTTCATCTCTATTTTTTGTGTTTATTTAAAATAAGACAAATCTGATATTATTATAATCTCTAAGATGTTATTTAACAGTTGAGATAGTTATTTAATGCTTCGCTAACTAGCAGAAGACACTAGCAAGGTTTAAATCCCAGTTGTGCAGGCGAGGGCATGTTGTAACACTGCGTTACAATGTGCCACTATTAGAAATATGCTATTATATTCTATACTTTTATTAATTTTATTGAGAAAACGTGAGAAAAAGGTGAATAAAGACTGAGAGTCAATGTTCAGAAAATACTAATTATTTATTTGTTTTGAACTATGTTGTATAGCTGTGTTTTCATGTGTTCGTAGTCAAAACTCAAAAATGAGTTTCTATTTAATTATTAAAAATTGCCATTATTTTATATGAAAAAGTTTTTTAATTGTATTTTATTCAGAAAATATTTTAGTTTGTTTTGTATATTTCTTTTATTAGATCAGATAACTTTTTAAGCCGTCATATGATCATGTTACAATGTACCTCACCTATGGGGCATGTTGTCACATTTCACTTCCGTTCTTTCGGGGTATATCAAGAAAAAAGTATATACTGTATTAATAAAACAAAAACACATAATTGTAGTAGACATGTGGGAAATGAATGTGGGAAAAAATAAATACTCTGAACCATAAGTAGATTTACACAAACTGAGAAAGTCAAAAAGCGTTACTTTGTGCCCCGCTCTCCCCTACATTAAGTTGCTCAAGCAAGTGGCAAAACACTTAACTGGCAAGTAAATGTTGTAAGCTGTAGTTTGTTTCTTTTCTTTTTTTAATTTTCTCATGAAGATCCTCCCCTTTTGTTACACTATATAATAGCACTGAAACAGACACCTTGTTTCATTCTCCTCCTGATCAAAGATGGATCTGCAAATCTCAGTTTTTCTCCTGTTCATTCTCTTCACTGCAGGTACAAAGACAAATAGTGTTTGTGATGTTCTTGATTACAAATACAGATCATTAGATGTCCTCTGTCTCACTGCATCTCTGTTTTATTCCTAAAGGACATTCTCTCGACTGTTATGAGTGCAAGAGTTCGACGGCTTCTTGTGCAGGACAAACGGTTAAAACATGTCCCACTGGATCTACTCAGTGCTCGAGTACAACAGCAGTGGCACAAGCTGGTAAGTCCAATATGATTGAAATTTACTGTTATATTTTACTGATAAAGATGCTGCTATTATTTACTTGTTTTTCCGGCAGAATTTAAAATTTCAGTCACAATATATTCTACATAGTTTTCTGATATTTAATTTGTTTTCTCTCAGATTGTTATGATTTGTTTTTAAAAAATGGTTTAAAATGAAATAAAGTTGTAAATACATTTTCCAGTTTAATTGGTATTTCTGTCTCATTCATGTTCTTTAGGGGGCATTAGTTCTACAGTGAAGACTAAAGATTGTGCTGCTGCCTGTCAAAGTTTTTCCACGAATTTCGGCATTCTAAGGTCGACAACTTCCTGCTGTGGCACAAGCCTGTGTAATGCTCAAGATGCAGGTATTTGTATTTTACTTCAATGATCATGTGCAAATAACTTCTGTAAAGTCAACACTCACTTTACTTCCAAAATGACATTCAGCTTCTCTGTGGTGAACTGACTGAATGGAGCCGCTAAAGGAGTGTTGTTGCATTAGATATTGCATCTATTATTATATATCCCTCTGTAGATCCCGTCCCAACTGGAAAGAAATGTTACTATTGTGATGATGGAAAGAGCTGCTCAAACACAGTGGACTGTTCAGGGACTGAAGATCGCTGCATTAAAGCAACAGGTGAGGATCTGGAAACGGAAGAAGATTAAAGTCATTATCATTTAAACTCTCTTATAGGTCTAAACATTTGACACAGATCACATATACCAATGTCCAGCTTAGACTGAACCAACCTTTGTTTTCTTTCTTTTCATCAGGGACTATTGGAGGTCAGTCAGCTGTTGTAAAAGGCTGTGCGTCTAAATCTTTTTGTGACGCCACATCATCAGTTAGTAGTGTTGAGGGCATCTCATGTTGTGAGGGGAACCTGTGTAACGGGGCTCAGAGTGTCACCCAGAGCTTCCTGTTCCTCTGCTGTTCTCTGCTCTCCTACTTCATGATGCACTGAATACAGCAGATCTTCACATTCTACAATCAGACACACTGTATTGAATACATGTATATAGCTTGTGTTTTCTCTGTACTATCCTTGGTGTTCTGATGTGATTTTTTTTGCTGTGAAATTCTAATGTGACAATTTATGAAATAAAACTACTACACCTTGTTCCTGTGGTCATATTTAATAAAGCTTTTTTAAAGAAGTTCAAAAGTTCCAATAATATTTCATTTCTTACAAAAATAAATAAATCAACTTTGTTCAGAAGAAAAATGTATGATAATTATTTTATTATTTTATTATTTAAAGAAGGAAAAATGTATCGTTTTCCTTTTTGTTCCCTTTACTTATTTTGCACTGTTCTTTCCTTTTATCTTTATCATTATGTTCACAAAGCAGGTGACAATAAAGTACAAAAAAACAGTAACTGTGTTGGCACCTGCTCTGAGAGAATTTGAATGACTCAAAAGTACGAATAAAAGTTCTACTTCTGATTAGGATCATGCAACATCCTAAAATATTTAAAGTCCCCATGAAATCAAAATGTAGGTTTTTTGGCTTTTAGTATGAATATGTTAGCCTTAAGGTTATCTATAAGCTAGTGAGCTCCAAAACAATGCCAAAATTTGCATTTAGAAGATATAAGCGTTCAAAATTATATGCTCTCACTTTCGTCCAATATGGATAAATGATTTTGATGACATCTGCACTTCAGACAGATTTTCTGTTCAATCAAATGCTCTCTAGAATATGAAGCTCCGCCCCTACACTATAAATAGACACTGTTGCTGTGGTTGAAATCGATCACTTGATAACTTCACACAATTACTATTTTCTTCATGGTGAATGGCACATAGTGCACTATATAGGGGGTAGGGAATGATTTAGACTGTTTAAATATGTGAAATGCTTTCCATTGGGGCAAATGAAGTTTGGTTTCACGTTAGTGTCACGCAAACCACCGCAACTAGCACAAACGATAGTACAGAGTGGATCATATGCGCGAGTCAGCGCAGACCACAAAAAATAATGGCCACATTTGAATTCTGCACTATTTTAGAAAAGGGGAGGAGCTGCCAGTGGCAGTGTGGTGAAGAGATGAGTCCCACCTAAGGATCCACCCAAGCAATCCGATTGGTTCAAAGCATGTTTTATGGGTAATCGCTTTAGTGCCTGAGGTTACAAATCAGACAAAATCAATTTATTATATAAGTAGTTAAGTTATAACGACCATAAATGTCTTTTAACTTAAATGTTTCGTATACTAGTATGTAACCGAAGCTATAGATTGTTGAACACTATAGAACATAGATTCTGCTCCCACCGACATTCCCAAGTAATCATATTATATCTAAACAAAATGTGGTCAAAAATCCACCATGCTAAAAGACTGGACAGAGTCTACGGAGGGTGTTGGGGAAAGTTTGGGGTAAAAAGTTGATCTGCTCATAGGGAAAGTTTTTTTTATTATGTAAATCTTAAATATACTATACTATACTATACTATACTATATACTATATAGTATAGTATAGTATATAGTATATTGAAGATATGAAATAATCATTGAACAATGAAGAGCTATCCTTAATTACAACTTGAGTCATATGGATTCATGCATTAATTGTTTCTGGCAAATACTTGTAAGACTGGAAAAACTGGAAGAGAGGGCAACTCTCTGAGAGAATAAAGGACATTAACATTTGAACTCACTCTTGTGCACCATTTGATACGCAAGTCTCACCTTAGAATCATCTTAATCTACATCTTTTTCCCTCTTCCCCCATTCCTTCTCTCTCATGCTGAGATCACCAAAATTCACCCAAGAATCTATATGGTTTAATGTGAATAATTATCATACAGTATTACAAATGTTTGGTATTTGAAATGTCTCACTGCGACTGGTACAAAGGTCTCATTCCCACAGAAGTAAACTAAAAAGGTAATAAGGTGTGGAGAGTTTAGAGATATCTTGTCAACTGCTGTGGGTGTGAGTCTGGAACGGTGATTAATGCAAATTCCCACTGTGAACTCATGTTTACATTTGAAAAGAGGTTTCTGCCTTGGTCTGAGTATTTAGGGAGATGCTGAAGAAGGCTCGGCGCAATGTGTAGCTCAAATTAGACCATGATGCTGAGAGTGGCCAAGACTCTCAGCATCATGTATTTTCTGATGTCAGGTTCGCATCTTTTCTCTTTATTCCAGAGCATTTGATGCTTTGTATTTATTATCTTTGAAATGATTATGAAATTGGCATGATCCATTTACCTGACATAATAAATTGTTACATTTGATTTTATTCTGACTGACTCTGAAATTGTTTTCGCAAGTAGATTAAACGGATTTGTATGTTACCGCAAGTTTTGTGTCAGATTAGTGACAACTAATATTTTGCACTAATTCAAGCGTACGTGTTTTGCAAAGACAAGAAGTGAATTTCCATTTAGGGCAGCAAAAGTGCTGCTTGACCAACCTAAATCTGGGTGTGTCTTACCTCTGTTTTAATTTAATGTTACTTTAGATAATTGTACGTGGGAAACCGTGGCATGGCCAATCCAAAGCTATTATAAGACAAGTCAAGTTGGTTGACTTATATCTGTAGTAGTGGCCATACCTCTACTGAAGTAAATGCTACTTTATTTTCATGTGTATGCAATCACAGGGCTATACCAAAGTATCTTTGATTGTGTAAGCGTGAATGCGACCGATTTCAGGTATATAGCAATTACCTCTGTTTAGTGACCAAAGCTGGCGAGATTGTGATCGTGAGACCCATGTTAAACAAGGTGTGAGGACCTCTGAGCGACATAGCTTCTTAATATGAATGGGTAAAATATAAGTAAAGAGTTAAATAGAACAATCAAATGTATTTTTAAACTATTATATAATTGACCAATAACCAATTGGCAATCTAACTTACATTCGAGGTCGTGATAAAATGGAGTCAGATATAAAATGGAGTCAGATAAAAGTTTAAATGGAATTAAATTACTTTGCCATGCGGGAAGACAGTAACGCTCAGAGACCTTCACCCGTCTTATTGGAAACCCCCATTTGGACCGATAAGCGGGCTTACAATACTCACAGACAGCAACATGGTGCCGGCCCAGATCCAGCCCACCTCTCATACGTGAGTAATCCACATGTACCAGATGTGGCCCGGATCTGGACCGACACTGTTGCTGTCTGGTCTAGGTGCTCTCTTAGGCGCGTTAGTTGTGTTCCCACAGCAATGCTGGCATTTTAATCTAATAAATGTTGACTAATAGATGTTGTTTTTGAAATCATGCTTGAGTGTTCATTGCCGCTGTTTTGATTGGCGAAACATTCTCTTTTGGCTCGTGCACACAGTCTTTACATGGAAGAGCGCGTCAATCTATCGCTTAATGCCATTGTGGAGACTCTAATCTTTCCAATGAAATCACCAAACAAAATGCACACAAATGTGTCCCTGCTCTTTATTATTATATAAGTAGTTAAGTTATAACGACCATAAATGTCTTTTAACTTAAATGTTTCGTATACTAGTATGTAACCGAAGCTATAGATTGTTGAACACTATAGAACATAGATTCTGCTCACACCAACATTCCCAAGTAATCATATTATATCTAAACAAAATGTGGTCAAAAATCCACCATGCTAAAAGACTGGACAGAGTCTACGGAGGGTGTTGGGGAAAGTTTGGGGTAAAAAGTTGATCTGCTCATAGGGAAAGTTTTTTTTATTATGTAAATCTTAAATATACTATACTATATATATATATATATGCATGTACTCATTACTCATCTTTGGCTGGTTAGTGCATGTATTCATCCTAATTGAAATCAAACATGAACTTATGTGGTGCTTCTGGTTAAAAACTTTGAACACCAGTTTGTGTATAAACAGATTGTCCAAGCAAAAATGAACATTCATTTACTCCCCCTCAGGTCTTTGTATTTTTATGTCACTATAGTTCAAGATTAATCTATTCAAATCTATGTGATAAACAAGTTAAGGTCAAAAGTAGTCAAAAGTCAATTATATAACCTAAAATGTGTAATGTAATAGTTATGTAACTAACCACACAGTTTTCATCAAGTAATTTGTATTCAGTAATGGACTACAATAGAAGTAATCTACCCAGCACCGACTCTGGTATAGTTACTGTTGTATTGAGAATACTGTACAGTATGTATAATTCAGAGGTGTCCAATCCGTTCTGCCCTAACACACCTGCCTGAATTTTCCGGTAATCCTGAAATCATTAGGGTTAGGTTTACAGAGATGTGACTCATTTATGCAACCCTGTATCACATGAAATACGTTCTGGGGAAACTATTTTGCAAATCGCAATTACGTTACATGCCAACATATAAGCAGTGCTATTACGTTGGTCCTTAACCTAATATAGCCAATCTATTGCAGTGCTATTACGTTTGTCCTGAACATAATACATCTAAAGCAGGTTTCTTTTCACACGTAATCACAAAAACGAACGTTTGCATCAAGTGAAAGCATCAGGCACAACATAATAAGCTGTTTTAAATTTAAAATGTTCAATGCCTTATCGCGCTGATGTGACCGAACCCGAACATAATTTCTAAATATCTGTCCGAACCCGGCCCGGTCCGTCGGGTGACCACCTGCTTATAAGCCCAAGGGGGGACAAGGGGTAGGCTATGTATGTTTCTGAGGGACAATGTGGGACACGTGCCCCCCATGGGCAGACTCACTGTGGATAGTGGTTTACCCATTTCTAGCACATACCACCTTACATCATGGTATATTAATAATGCCCTATTCCCCTTAACATGTGTAATTGCTGATGTATGCTCATGAATAGGCCAACCAATGTGTATTTTTTTCTAAATAAAGATTCATAATATTTTGAACATTCAATGAATTGACAGCTAATAAATGGATTTTACACGCAAAATTTCGCTAAGCAATGGTAAACGTGACCGCACCTAGATTGTAACTTAGTGCTACTCGATTTACAACACACAAAATGTTTTCTGTAAAGGCCATTGCACACTGAGTCCGAAATTTTCGTATGCGTTTTTTCGTGTTCGTCAGCCTTAAAATTCGTCACGCACAGAAACCTTGCACACTGAGTCCGATGCGTATTTATTAAACCTTTGCGGAAAAAAACGCAAAAAATACAAAATGGATTCCTCAAGCAGTGAGGATGAATTTGTTGCCCTCTTTCTTCTTAAAAAGAGAAAGAAAAAAAGAAAGAGGAAATATTGGGTCCATCCAATCCTGAGATTGTGCTGAGAGGAAGGAGAGTTTCACCCCAGCAAGCAATTTTGCGTATAATAGACGTCTAATAGCCGTCAAAACATAGCCCAGACGTCTAGGCTAAAACGAGTCTAATTTTGGGCTGTCAGTGAAAATCTAATAGACGTCTAAACATAGCCCAAGAATAGACAATTAGACAGCTATTGAATGACTATATTTATACGTCTAATAGACGTCTAACCATAGCCCAAAAATAGACTAGTCATCAATTAGACAGCTATTAAACGACTACCGGTACATATATACGTCTAATAGACAGGCAATATGGGTCTAGGCTAAAACAAGGCTGATTTTGGGCTGTCAGTGAAAATCTAATAGACGTCTAACCATAGCCCAAGAATAGACTAGTCATCAATTACACTACATATACATGTAATAGACAACAAAATGAGACATAAGGATTCTTTTCACTCAAATATAACAGGTTCTCATAAAGGATAATCCATCCAAACTAATTGATTATAAAGGGATTTATTTAGAACAATTATATTAACAACTTAGACAACATTCAAACATAAAAATGAACAAATAAAATATTGGAAAATATGTAAAACAACTTAAGATACTAAAATTTTTAAGAATTAATTGTTAGCTTTATATCCATAACCACCACCCCCTGCTCTCCCTGGTGCTTGTTTAAAATGACCAGAAATTGCATTTTTTATTTCCCATTCAGTCGCCGAAGGAAAGTTGGTCATCACTGCGTCTGCCAAATAAGAAAAAGAAAAAAAATATTGCTCAAGAAAAGCATTGTTGACAATCATTTTTAACTAATTACAGTCATTCACTTTTGCTAGGATGCACACTAGAGCTGGCCAATATAGAGAATATAGAGGAATATAGATTGAGACTATATAATTTATATCAATATAGACAATAATTTATATCAATATTATTAATTAATAAATTAATATAAATAATTGTAAATTTTTGCCTGCATAATGGTGATGCACTAATTATATATATATATATATACACACACACACACACACACACACACACACACACACACATACATACATATACATACATATATAGACACATATATTTTAGGGGTGTAACGATACACGTATTGAACCATTCTGTACGAGGCTTTCGGTTCGATTTCAGTACGGATTTTTAAGAAGAAATGTTTGTTAGACAATTTTTCCTGCTGACCAAAATTTTTTAATTACAAATGTAGGCACGTCAAAAAGCGCGCTCATAATGTAAGAGAAATCATAACAAATCGTGACAACAATCGTGCTCTTTCAGGTAGTGACCATATAGACCTGCATTATATGACCGACTGACAGACAAGAACAGTTTGACTTAAAAATATCAAAATTGAAACTACTTCAGAAACAAAGACCTCTTAAATTCTTAACATCTTAAATTCCCTTAAGGTAAGCTAAAACATACCAAAATTTAATTTCAAAGTGAACTATCTCTATAAATCATTCTTTATCACTTACTCATATAACTCTAATGAACATAAAAAGATACTTATAGGGGTAGTTCACTTAAAAAAAAAAATCATGTAAGCATTTACTCACTTTCACTTGGTTTCAAACCTGTATGGCTTTCTTCTGTTGAACACACACACAAAAAATATATTTTGAAGAATGTTGGTAACAAGACATTTAATGGTAGTCAGTGACAAGTGTTCTGTATATTCAATTGCTGTACTTTGTTGACTGATTGCTGCAATAAACAGTGTCTTTAAATCGGATAAAGTGGATTACATCACTCCAGTTCTGAGGTTTTTACACTGGCTATCTGTCTGTCAAAGAATTCATATCAAAATACTACAGCTGGTTATTAAATTAATTAACATTTTAAGGCCAAAGTCAATTTCTAATCTTCTGATGCATTATGAACCATCCAGAGCAGACCTCTCAGGTCATCTGGGACAGTAGCCAGCTACTTTTATATCCCCAAAGTCAAAACAAAACATGGAGAAGCAGCATTCAGTTTTTATGCACCATATCTGAAACAAATTCACTGAAAACTGAATGTATGCTGCATATTTTAATTCTTTTAAATCAAGTTTAAAGACTTTACTGTTTGCCACTACCTTTTATTAATTGGAAAGGAATTTTTATAATATCTTTTCATGTTGCACTATGTTGCTGTCAAGTTTTATGTAAAGTACTTTGAAAATTTGCATTAAATCAAAAACTATTATTTCTTACTCTAATCTAAAAACAAAAATATATTGGCATCTTTAATAATAATAAAAAAAATAGTAATGATAATATTCATAGTTTCATGCCACCTTGAATTTAGATACATTTTAGATTAAGGGCACACAGTTGCAATAACACGTGTGCAGGTAACGTTAACTTGTTGGAGAAAAATAGTACTCTGCAATGGTAGCCTATAATGTTAAAATGTCACGGTTTCTACACATTTTAACAACTAACTAATTTAAACAATGAACATAACAAAAATAACACGCATACTTACAAGAGCGAAGTTGAAATTTGAAGGTTTTCAGAGTGTTGCTCGCCCGTTGCTCTCTGACAGCATCCTCGTGTAAAATAAAATTGAAAATGGCAGAAATGTTTATCGCGAGATCTGGCTAAAGTGATCTAGTCGCGCAATGCCAGTAGTCCCAGTAGTCATGTCTCAGTAGTGTCGATTGAGAAATGCCATTGCATTTGATTTAATTTGAAATGATAGACAGTCATATCGTAGATTGTGTATATGTTATGTTTATGTGTGACAGCATACATTAAGCTGTGTGAGCGAAAACATTTTTAAGACTAATATTCTTATACTAGCTCGCTGGTCTGAATCAGGGCTATAGCCAAGCCGTCCGTAGACCAGATTGCTTTGATTTCGCCAGGTGGGCTAAAGCAGACCGCATATAGCCCGTCCAATTCGGAGCTAAATAGTGACTACAGATCGACCATGTCGTGAAATGACACATTGAACCTTGTAGATATCATTACCAATGCGAACGTGATGAAATATAAACCATTTCATGCACTGCCTGGCAAAAAAAACTACAATTAATCAGTTTTGACTAAAAGTGGGCTACAATAGCCGGGTCTGAATACGAGCTAAATCGTGGCTACGCACAGCCTACACATATAACATGTAAAATAAAGCAAACCAAACAACTTGTAATCACAGTTGACTTTGCTTACATGATGGAATATCATAAATCTCACAAGTTATTTTGGAAAAAAATACATTTATCCAGATTAAATGTTATTTGGGCTAAAAGTGGGTTAGGCTACACATAGCCGGACTATATCGGGTCTATATTTAACCCAGACGTTGAAATGACGGCTATTGCTTGCTGGGAGGCTTCAGTGCTTTTAAATGCCTTGAGAGCTTCGCCGGTGTATGGAGAGGGATTGTGGACGAGGTAGATATAAATATCAGCAAACTTTAGTGGAGTCAGCAGTTCGTTTGGCAGTAAATAAGGATCTATACCTAAAGTATCTATTTTATTTAAATACCGTTGCTTTTCGTCTGTAGTGAGGTGTGCTATTTTAGTGTGCAACATCTTTCCAATCACACCAGGGAGAGGCTACTCAATTTAACTCAAAGGTCCTAAAGATGGCGGCCACAACAAAAAAAAATCACGTGACTGAAACCCATGAATAGATAAACTCATCTTTCAGGCATTAGGCCGACCAGGTTGACACATTTCAGCGTGAGAAATCGGGGGTGTGGCGTGTGAAACCAATCCAACAGAACGGCCAGCCTGAGCGGACATGCAATTACGACCCGAACTCATCTAAAAAGTAGTGTTGAGAAATATTTTGGGTTCTACACCGAAGATGGTAAAGTAACCGTTAAAGCAACGCGCTGTATAGCAACGCGCTGTTTTTTATGGCAACGGTGTGTTATAGTTCGCAGCGGTCTGTTATCAAGAAATAACAGAGCGCATTCTACATTGGAATTCAGCCAAGCCATGTAATAATTGCCAATAATGCGCAGATGGCTGATTCAGTGGAATGGTTCTGTCTGAAACCATACTGTTGAGGGTGTATATACTGATGTGTTTCTAAATATTGAGTTAGCTGTTCTGAAACTATTTTTTCTAGTATTTTTGACATTACTGGAAGTGGAACTAGACTTATTGGTCGATAGTAACAGTGCCTTTTTCCAAGTATCTGGAAATATTCCAGTTTTAATAGAGACATTTATAATGTGGGTCAAAGGTTGAATGATAATTTGAGCATATTTTTTGAGGAAAGTTGCGTCTATGTTGTACTTGTCTTTGGATAAATTGGTATTCAGGTCTGAAATAGCTTTCAATACAATGCCTGATCCACTTCTCTAATTTTAAAGGAATTCTCATTTGCTGATGACAATACGTTTAAGTTGCTACTATTGGGCTCGCCATCTAAAAAATTAGAAGCAAGATCTTGTACGGAATTAATAAAAAAAATGTATTAAAAGCATTAGCAACTTGGACAGAGTCTAATATGTTTTTTCCTTCACATTTTAGTTCATATGAATTATTTGTATTTGCATTAGGTTTAATTAGACTGTTTATTTGTTTCCACATTGCTTTACAATTTCCTTTAGCTTCAGTTAGAATTTTCATATAATAGTTTGCTTTTAAGTTGTGCAATTCTTTTACTACTTGATTTCGTAAACCTTTAAATAACATCAGATCTGTGTCATATCTGGTTTTTAGAGCAAAATCTCTTTTTTTAATTAACTGTCGTACTGCATCACTTACCCATGGAAGCTGTACTTTTCTTTGTGGCCTTTTACATTGTTTTAAGAACTTATTTAAAATGTTACTCATTGTAGAAGTAAATATATCACAACACTCGTTCACTTGACTATGTTGTGAGACTTCATCCCAATTAGTGTTTGCTAACTCATTCTCAAATTTAATAAGATCCTTGCGGGGAATTATTAACTTGGTTGCCTTTCGGTCATATTTATATTCATTTAGACGTTTTTTTGAGAGTTTTTCTGGAAATTAATATCATGTTATGATTTGATAAGCCACACACCAGATTGTATGTTTTTAAGACTCTTTCCGGATTATTTGAGAAAGCTAAATCTATTGCTGTCTGTGATGGTTTTGTCAAGCGAGTGGGTCCATTTACAAATTGATGAAAGTCATATTTTGATGTTAGTTCTTTGAGTTGTTTCCTACTGGATTTATTTAACCAATTAACATTAGTATCTCCATAAATAAGCACCTCACTCTTCAGTTTAAAAGATTTGAGAATTTTTTCCAAATTTTGATAAAAAGTTTGTAGGCAACTACATGGTGGATTATACACCACAAGGATGTTAAACATCATGCGTGAGGATAGAGCCACATTTACACATAGACTTTCAATTGATAGAGATTCATCTAATTGGACTTCCTTGGTCTTAAAGGAGTCTTTAATGTAAACCAGAACTCCTCCTCCTCTACCAGTAACCCTGTCCTTTCTTTAGCACTTATATCCAGGCACATCTATCATTGAGGTGGGGATTTTGTCATGCATCCATGCACAAATAATCAAGATTTTTTGTGCACACAGGCATACAGGTGGATACAGGCTTCTAATATTTAAATGCCCTCCCAAAATACCCTTAGGCTTTACTGTAGGATCCCAGATTATTTTCGCATGATTTACTGTCTGGAAAAATAAATATTGTCTCTGCTTTATTATTGCTTGTGACTGCAGATTTTTATATTGTCAATAGTGTCCCTGTGTGTTCGCTTATACTTGACTTTATGAGTTGTATTGACTTTACTCTTAGTATAGTCAGTCTTACGGTTAGGAGCGCCTCTGGATCCTTGCACACTAGATAGAAGGATCTAGATGCATTACTAGATAGACCTCACTGTTATTCTAATAATATAATTTGTAATTTAAATATTTGAAAAATTTAAATTTAAAGCATTTTCACTAGTGGCCTCAGACTTTTGGACCTCACTGTATAAATATCAGATCGGATCATAAGCCAATCAGGACACGGTACGTTTACACCTGTCCACATCAAGTGGCTTCTGTATCTGGATAACAGATTGGATCTCGCATTCCCGCGAGAAAAAAAAAAAAAAAAAAAAAAAAGGATGGCTCCAGTGCAGAGTCGACCTGAAGTGGGGTTTTTTTTTAAAAAAAACAGTTTTCAGTCGGGGTACATTTTACAAATCTCGCAAAATGAGGAGGATGAAGAGGCTGCAAGTAGGCTACTAATAATGTGAATAGATGCCATAATGGAAACGGTACAGAGAAACGTATGGGAAAAATGTCTTTACAGAAAATGAATGGTTCTGCAACTTTCGGGTGTGAACTGCGAAGGCAAACATTTCTGTAAATTTGCAATGTAGCCAACATGTACTTCGCACTCAACTGTATCACAAAACCACACAGCTCTCAGTTCCGGAGAGAGGAGAGGGAATAATGACAGTGGGCGGGTTTTGTGTGACGTCCACCTGTGAATGCAGACACGATGGCTGGATTGCGTTTACATTACACTGAGATCCAATGTTTTGAATCCCAACAGGAGTGCCAAATTTCGACTCCCTGACAAATTATTAGCCCCCTAGTTGAACCCCACTAACCCCACTGCAAATCCTAAATTTAGTACCATAAATAATCCGAAAACCTAGTGATAATCTGGCGAGGTTCAGAATTCAGCACAACACCTGGATGTGATTTTTTTTCAGCTTTTTGTTAAAAATGTATAGCTTTTTTTTATGAGATGATGAAAGAGAGGGCATGCAGCTAGAATAAAATGTTTTGTTGTTGTTGTTGTTTAAAAGCAGAGGCTCTTCTTTATTTTGACATTTTTTGTTCAGATGTTCATACAACAAAACATTCTGTGGGCCATGAAAGTATTGTGAAAGTGATCAAAAATGCTACCGTTGAGAGTGTCATCAGCAGCACCTGGGGCCGGATTCACAACATTCTTAAGAATAAAATTCCTCTTAACTTCCTTTCTTCTTCTAAAATTTCCCTTTCATTTTCTACCTTAGGAAAAAGGATATGAATATTTTGCATTCTCAAACTTCTTCCTTATTAAGAAGATTTTCATGAATCCAGCCCCAGCCTGTTCTTTGGGTAGGTCAACTAGAATGTCTCTTTACACAACATTCAATGCTTCTAAAATCAAGATGTTGTTCTAAGGTTGTGTTCACACTTGTAGTTCAGTTCTCTTGGTTCGGACCAAAAAAAGAAAATTATACATTAGTCCTGGTTCACTTTTAATACTGAACCTAGATACAAAACAAAAAACAAGAAAAGGCTTTTTTGACGTATATTTTGCGACAGAACTTGTCGAACATCCAAACCAATGCTGTGCTCTGGGCTAAATGCTCTCGCTATGTATGACTCAGCCTGGTTTCTCTCAAGGTTTTTTTCTCCTTTCTGTCTCTTGATGAAGTTTTAGTTCCTTGCCACTGTCGCCTCATGGCTTCGACATCAACATCGCCTCTGACTGGAACATTTTTTTTAGACTTGTTCATCATATTCTATCCTCGAGTGGAGGCCCTCCTGTCAGGTGTAAAAAATATATATATATTTTTTTCTTTGAAAATGTAATTAGGTAATTAATTTTTCAGTTGAAATTGAACTCAGACTCGAGTAAAGTACAAATACCCCAAAATAATACTTCCATGTTATGTCAAACAGTGTTGAATCATTTTAAATGTATTGTATTATTTAAGCTGGACGATGACATTGTTTTCTCCAGAGCTGCTGTATAGATAAATGAACTAAATTTATAACTAATATTTTTTACAACGGAGATGAATCAACACTGAACTGACTTCAGCTGAGCAATGACAGTATTTTCTTCTAGAGCTACTGTGTTTTCCTGTTATCACTGTAAAGTTGCTTTGAAACAATCTGTATTGTAAAAAGCACTATATAAATAAAGGTGACTTGACTTGACTTGACTTGACTTGACGAACATATGATGGTATACGATGGAGCTGAGGACTCATGAAGAGCTTAAAGGAGTCAAATCAGCGTCAGGAACCCCTCCGTCACACATACAAATGAAGATCTGCTGCAAGAATACTTTACTTCTTAAAGGGCATCATTATGATATTTCAAAGGGTCCTGATTTCATTTTGGAGATCTCAGGTCTCTTACAACAGGTTTACATGCATCAGAGGTAAAAAAAATAATAAAAAAACACTTTAATTTTCTCATTGCACATCACCATGTTTTTCAATGATTCTTAAACGACTTGACGGATGAATCAATCTCTCTAAATCTTTCCTTTCCACAAGCCTACTGTGCTCTGATTGGCCAGATGGCCAGGTCTGTTGTGATTGGTCTACCAGTCACAGCACGTGTCGGAAGCTAAACGCCCATTACGGTAACTGAATTTCAGCTCCTGAGGCTTCCTAAAGCTCAGCGATGGTACACACTGTAAAGACAGTAACAACGGAGTCAAATTTCCCATATCAATCCGAGCGCGGGTCTGATGATGTAACAAGAAGAACTAGTTATTGAACCCGAACCTCCATCGCAAGGACGACTTGAGCAGGACATTTCTCAGTGATACGCTACTCAGTTTGAAGTACATTAAGAGATGTTTTAACTGTAATTCCTCACCATCAGCATTAACAAGTATATGTCCATCAACACACCGGTGTATGTTTCTAATTTCCTGCTGTGCACATGCGGAACTGTATCATTAACAGCACATACGTTAGCTGAGCATTAATGTGAATGACTGATGTAACATCAAAGTTTGTAAAACAAATCTTGCTCCATCTTTTATCATTAATCAAATTAGTAAGAAAGACAGACAATCTGCATTAATAGATACAGTTTTAGGTAATAGTGGCACACAGCTGATTAGCAGAAACATTTTATTAAGACAGTAATAACGTGAGTTTGCCGGTTAGCCGGAGACCTACACAATTTAAAACACAAAATAAAGTATTTTGCACACCCGGTAGAAAATATATAGGCTACATCAATAATTAATTATACAGGTTGTGATTCTGAGGATCAACTGGTCCAAATAAACTGGGTACTGACCAGTCTTTCAAGAGCAAGCGTTTTGTAAATGAGAAGCAGTCTCATTTTGAGAATTTGAGAAGCAGTCGTCAGTAAAATGACGTGTTTGAGGGCGGGTCAAGCTGTTCGCGGGTGGACAAGGTACAACATAGGCGGGCATTATGCAAATGTATTTTCTAGAGATGTAGAACCGTAACAAAGTGGGATTCGAATTACAGACGACTCGTTTTGGTGTTCATGCAGAGTCAACTCTTTCTTTTGAGAGACAATAACTTTATTTATCGTGCACTTTCATTTTAACTTTGCAGATTGTTTACATTCAGAGAGAGCTATATTACACACTGCATGAAAGGTAATATTCGAAAAACCATAATGGGGCACTTTAATACAACACGTAAATCAACATAGTGAAGCATGAGCATGAGCCCCGTCTGATTGGTCGTGGCGGCGGTGTTGCAACAATCTATAGAGATATTCTCAATGTTTCTCAGAAAACAAGTTATAAGTTTATTTTGTTTGAAGTACTTGTACTAAATGTTACGCTCTTAGATGTTAGAAAAAAATCCATATTATCTCTAGCCTTGGCTACCGTATATAGACCGCCTGGGCCTTATGCTGATTTCCTAAAAGAGTTTGCAGATTTTCTCTCAGATCTATTGGTCAATGTCGATAAAGCATTAATTGTTGGAGATTTTAACATACACGTAGATAATTCAAATGATGCGTTAGGGGCTGCGTTTATAGATTTATTAAATTCCTTTGGGGTCAAGCAAAATGTCACCGGACCAACTCATCGTCTTAATCATACACTCGATTTAATTATATCATATGGAACCGATCCAACCGATATAGATATCATTCCACAAAGTGATGATGTCACTGACCATTACTTGGTAACTTGCATATTACGTACTGCTGTAATATGTCATGCTGCACCGCATTATCGACCAGGCAGATCAATCCTTCCATCCACCATAGATAATTTCTCAAATTGCTTATCTAATCTGTCTCAGCTGCTGCCTGAACCCAAACAAACAGATGAACTAGAAGAACTAACTAGCACTATGAGCACCATTCTCTCTAGAACATTGGATGTTGTTGCACCCATTAAATTAAAAAAGGTCAGAGAGAAAATTAAAGCACCATGGTACAATAATACTACGCATGTTCTAAAGAGAGAAACCCGTAATTTAGAGCGTAAATGGAAACAAACTAATTTAGAGGTCTTTAGAATCGCGTGGAAAGACAGTATGTCACGTTATAAAAAGGCCCTAAAAGCTGCCAGGACTGAGCACCTCCGCAAACTAATAGAAAATAACCAAAACAATCCAAGGTTCAAGTATAAGGTTCAAGTATAAGGTTCAATCCAAGTATAAGGTTGTAATAAACAATCCAATCCAACAATCCACAAATTTAACACCGTGGCTAGACTAACAAATAAACAGACGTCACCCGAACAAAATATCCCGTTACAGTTTAGTAGTAATGATTTCATGAACTTCTTCACTGAAAAAATAGAAAACATCAGAACCACAATTGTAAACGTTCAATCCTCAATCGTGCCTTATAATTCAGCCTCAATTATCCCCCCGCAAGAACAATTACAGTGCTTTACAACTATAGAACAAAAAGAGTTAAATAAACTTATCACTTCATCTAAAACAACAACATGTTTATTAGATCCTATACCAACTAAACTACTGAAAGAAGTGTTACCTGTAGTGGAAGAGCCTCTCCTCAATATTATTAACTCATCTTTATCTTTAGGTCATGTTCCAAGAACATTTAAACTGGCAGTTATAAAACCTCTCATTAAGAAACCACAATTAGATCATAATAATCTAGCAAATTATAGACCCATTTCAAATGTTCCATTTATGTCTAAAATACTAGAAAAAGTTGTGTCCGCTCAACTGGGCTCTTTCTTGCAAGAAAATTATATCTATGAAAAGTTTCAGTCAGGATTCAGGCCGCATCATAGCACTGAAACTGCGCTCGTTAAAATCACAAATGATTTACTTTTAGCTTCTGACCAAGGCTGTATCTCAATACTAGTTTTACTTGATCTAAGTGCTGCGTTCGATACTATAGATCACACAATACTCTTAGATCGACTACAAAATTATACTGGTGTTCAAGGACAAGCATTAAGCTGGTTTAGATCATACTTATCTGACCGCTACCATTTTGTCTATTTGAATGGAGAAAAATCGATCATAACTTCAGTAAACTATGGAGTGCCGCAGGGATCTGTGTTGGGCCCTCTATTATTCTCAATATATATGATGCCACTTGCAGACATGGGCAGTATTTCAATTAAATGTATTTTAAATACGTATTTAATTACTTTAGTGTATTTTGTAATTTGTATTTTGCAGGTGTGGAAAAAATAAAATGTAGTTTGTAACAAAATATTTTGAGGGAGTGTATTTAGAGTATTTCAAATACTTAAATACTTAAGAAAAATCACCATATGCTTATCACCATAGTAAACGATTTTGCCATATTTTCGGTCTGATGTTGGCAATGGCAATGTCCAGGTTAGATGCACGAAAATCACGTGACACCCTGTAGACCGGGCTCCCTCCAAGAAGTGAATGAGTTTTGAACACAGGAGAAGAAGTGGCGCTGCTCCTCTTAAAAACGGCATTAAAGGGTTAGTTCACCCAAAAATGAAAATTCTGTCAGTAATTACTCTCCCTCATGTTGTTCCAACCCCGTAAGACCTTCGTTCATCTTCGGAACACAAATTAAGATATTTTTGATTAAATCTGAGAGCTGATCACTCCTCCATAGGCTTCTAAGACATTGCATTGTTGGACTTGCTGGCCCAAAAAATGTATTAAAGACATCATTAATATAGTCCAAGTGACTACAGTGGCTCAATCTCAAAAAGTTTATAAAAAAGTTTATAAAGCGACGAGAATACTTTTTGTGCGCAAAAAAACAACAAAAATAACGACTTTATTCCACTTTTCATTTCCTTCTCTCTAGGCCTCGAGTTTTTCCACGTAGTATAACTGCGCAGCGCGTCTGTGTTGCACGTCACACGTAGGCTCACTATTGGCCGACGCTGGTCATGTGTGTGATGCATGTGACGTGCAACACAGACCCGCTGCGCTAAAACACTACGTGAAATAACTCGAGGCCCAGAGAGAAGGAAATGAATAGTGGAATAAAGTCGGGTTTTTTTTGTGCACAGAAAGTATTCTCGTCGTTTGATAAACTTAAGATTGAGCCACTGTAGTCAGTTGGACTATATTAACGATGTCTTTAAAGGTGAACTAAGTAACTTTTTTATCTTAACCGAACAGCTTCGGAGTCACTGGAATGGTTATATGACTGTTTTCGGGTTGAATGGTGGTCTTTTCGCACCCCTCGAGCGCCTGTTAAACGAAAAACCACCCTTGCAACTTTAGGCTGGCGGGTCGCCGGCCGCAGCATCAGGAAGTATCGCGTGATATCAGGTCTCGCGATGTAACAAACTGCTTTACGGCACTGCACACATACACTATCTAAACATTTATATGCTAGCCTTCTGTGTATTATACATACCTCAGTGGACATGGCTCCGTGCGTTCGCCGGGTTCTTTGAAAACAAATGCACATGACCAGCGGGAGAAGATGGGACGAGCCAACGAATTTTGACGACAGTGTTGTCAAATATCTATTCCGAAGCTGTAGGGGGAGCTCTATAGAGAAACCCGCGAACAAAAAGCGAGAAAACAGCGAAGAAATCGGCAAAGCTGCATAATGCAGCTTTAATACATTTTCTGGGCCAGCAAGTTATAATGCCTTATGCCTATGGAGGGGTGATCCAGCTCTCAGATTTCATCAAAAATATCTTAATTTGTGTTCCGAAGATGAACGAAGGTCTTACGGGGTTGGAACAACATGAGGGTGAGTAATTACTGACAGAATTTTCATTTTTGGGTGAACTAACCCTTTAAGATTATTGTGGGAGTATTTTTGTATTTTCAAAATACTAATTACTTGTATTTTATTTAAATACATTTTTCACATCAGTATTTTGTATTTTATTTTGTTACATTTCATGCCAGTATTTGTAGTTTGTAACAAAATAGTTTTTGATGTATTTGTGCCCACCTCTGGCCACTTGGAAATATTATAAGGAAACATGGAATTAGTTTCCATTGTTATGCTGATGACACTCAAATATATATTTCATCACGGCCGGATGAAAACGCTAAATTATCCAAATTGACAGAGTGTGTTAAAGATATAAAAGATTGGATGACGCGTAATTTTCTTTTATTAAATCCAGACAAGACAGAGGTAATACTTATCGGTTCAAAAAACCGCCCACAGAACCTCTCACAATACAACTTTGGCATCATAGGATGTCCTGTTACTTTATCCTCTACAGTAAAAGACCTGGGTGTTGTACTCGATTGTAACCTGTCTTTTGAAAATCATATTTCATATGTTACAAAAACAGCCTTTTTCCACCTTAGAAACATTGCTAAGCTACGTAATATGCTATCAGTTTCTGATGCAGAAAAGTTAGTTCATGCATTCATGACCTCGAGACTAGATTACTGTAATGCTTTATTAGCTGGTTGTCCTGCATCCTCAATAAACAAGCTACAGTTAGTCCAAAATGCAGCCGCTAGAGTTCTTACTAGATCAAGAAAATATGATCATATAACACCGATTTTATCATCACTGCATTGGTTACCTATAAAGTTCTGTATTAATACAAGGTATTGCTACTGACTTATAAAGCCCTAAACGGCTTAGCTCCAGTCTATTTAACGGATCTTCTATCGCCCTATAATCCATCGCGCTCTTTAAGATCAATAAATTCGAGGCTTTTGGTCATACCTAGGATATCCAGATCAACCAAAGGAGGGAGAGCATTTTCACATTTGGCTCCAAAACTCTGGAATAGTCTTCCTGATACTGTTCGTTGCTCGGACTCGCTCTCCCAGTTTAAAACTAGATTAAAGACGCATCTTTTCGGCCAGGCATTCATATAATATTTTTAATCTTACAGTTCAAACTACAATCCGGCCTCTAGTTCATAAATGCCAGAGGAGAACTGGCCCCGACTGAGCCTGGGTTCTCCCAAGGTTTTTTTTTTTCTCCATTAGGTCACCTGATGGAGTTTTAGGACACCATTAGGTCACTTGATGGAGTTTTTTCGGTTCCTTGCCACTGTTGCCTTTGGCTTGCTCAGTTGGGGATATTTTGGGGATATTTAATTTTATTTTATCAATCAATAAATTCCACTAGAAACAAACCTTGTTGTATTATCAAGTCTCACGCATTGGCCGTGAGACACACGCAATTTAACCAGTTCACACGCTCACACGCCACACTGTGTATTTCTCACGCTGAAAAGGCAATGCCAACCAAGTTGTCCTGCAAGCTTTATATATAACGTTGTATACGAGGCGCAGGCACACAAAGTGAAGTTTCCTGCCGCCAACACGTATCTCGGCCAGATTGCGTTAGATGCGCGAACACACAGAAGTTGACGGAACATTCTCGGCCACCGTACGTTCATTACTAGGTAACCAACAACATTGCGCGAACAAGGTAAGTTGGAAGAAAGCTCGTCTAACATTTTTAGGCTAGAACATTTAATATATAGCCCATCGTATACATTATTATTGATGCAGTCAAAAACTCTACAACTACTTTGCAACCAGGCCAGAAGCTTTGGCTCAGTTTGGCTAGCTTACGTTATTTGAAACTAAGGGAAACGTTAGTGGGTATGGGAAGGAATGAAGATGTATTTCTTAATTTTATTTTAAATTATATATTATACTGTATTAATAGTCTTTCTAGTTACATTATGGCTACATGTATTAAAGCAGAGTGCTCTGGGTAATATTTTATCCTGTCAAAACATACATTAATCATTGCCATTGCATTTGTATTTTTCAAAGATGTCAGGGAAAAAGCAAAAATATATTTTACCATTTGAGATAATAATTAGCATTGTACCAGAGTTTTTATAAGTTCAAGAAAATGATAATATTATTCATGACTCAAAAATGTATATTAGAAAAAGAAAAAAACACTATAATAAAATGTATACTACAACAAACATAATAAAAAAAAGTATGTTTAAACTAGTGCTGTCAAATCGATTAATCACATCTAACATAAAAGTTTGTGTTTATATAATATGTTTTAATACACTTGTTTTTCCAAACTGTTTGGAGCAATTTGTTATATTTTTGTAATTTTTGTATATTTGTAATTTTGAAATATAGCCTAACATTAAAGAGTATATTTGATGTGATGAATTGCTCTGTCATTTATCAGATTTACCAATTGTTATAATTTCAATTTGTGCTGGTTAATTATGAACAATGGGTAAAATTGGGGGGCGGGGACTGGTGGGGGCGGGGCTCCATTGGGGCTCCTCCCCTAATCGCATGTGATCTCACTCCAAGCTTTTTGTAAAACTTGAGAACCCTGATTTAATACTGTGAAGCTGCTTTGATACAATCTGTATTGTGAAAAGCGCTATACAAATATACTTGATTTGATTTGATTTGATTTGAGTGCCAAATTTCAACTCCCTGACAAATTATTAGCCCCCTCATTGAAGCTGCTACCTGATTGCCTAATCCTAACCCCACTGCAAATCCTAAATTTAGTACCGTAAATAATCCGAAAACCTAGTGATAATCTGGCGAGGTTCAGAATTCAGCACAACACCTGGACGTGATTTTCTCAGCTTTTTGTTAAAAATGTATAGCTTTTTTTTATGAGATTTACCCACAGTGTTGATGAAAGAGTGGGCATGCAGCTAGAATAAAATGTTTTGTTGTTGTTGTTTAAAAGCAGAGGCTCTTCTTTATTTTGATACTGTTTGTTCAGATATTCATACAACAAAACATTCTGTGGGCCATGAAAGTATTGTGAAAATGCTGTCGTTGAGGTTGTCATCAGCAGTACCTGGGGCCAGATTCACGAAACATTCTTAAAGGGATAGTTCACCCAAATCATTTACTCACCCTCAAGTTGTTCCAAACCTCTATGAGTTTCTTTGTTCTGCTGAACACAAAGGAAGATATTTGGAAGAATGTTTGTAATCAAACAGATCTCGGTCCCCATTGACTTCCATAGTAGGAAAAAATATATATGTTCTGTATAAATAAAAATCTGTTTGGTTACAAACATTCTTCCAAATATCTTCCTTTGTGTTCAGCAGAACAAAGAAACTCATACAGGTTTGGAACAACTTGAGGGTGAGTAAACGATGATAGAATTTTCATTTTTGGGTGAACTATCCCTTTAAGAATAAAATTCCTCTTAACTTTCTTCTTCTAAAATGTCCCTCTCATTTTCTACCTTAAGAACAAGGATATGAATATTTTGCATTCTCAAACTTCTTCCTTATTAAGAAGATTTTCATGAATCCAGCCCCAGGCTGTTCTTTGGGTTGGTCAACTAGAATGTCTCTTTTTACAACATTCAATGCTTCTAAAATCAAGATGTTGTTCTAAGGTTGTGTAAAGAGACATTCTAGTTGACCAATGCTTGTGTATGTTGTGTAAAATGTTGTTTAATGTTGTGTAAAAATGTCTCTTTACACAACATTAAATACTTCTAAAATCAAGATGTTGTTCTAAGGTTGTGTTCACACTTGTAGTTCGGTTCTCTTGGTTCGGACCAAAAAAAGAAAATTATACATTAGTCCTGGTTCGCTTTTAATACTGAACCTAGATACAAAACAAAAAACAAGAAAAGGCTTTTATGACATATATTTTGTGACAGAACTTGTAGAACATCCAAACCAATGCTGTGCGCTGGGCTAAATGCTCTCGCTATGTATTTTTGAACTCCTTCACTTATAAGATTGATAACATCAGGGAGAAAATTATAACTATGAAACCGTCTACTACAGTATCGCATCAGGCAGTGAAGCTACTGAAAGAGATGCTTCCAGAGGTCATAGATCCTCTTCTAAATATCATTAATTCATCTTTGTCATTAGGATACGTACCAAAAACTTTTAAGCTGGCTATGATTACCCGCTTGTTAAAAACTTGTACTTGATCGTACAGAATTAGTCAATTACAGGCCGATCTCGAATCTACCTTTTCTATTTAGAAAAAAATGATATCTGCAATGATTTTCAGTCAGGATTTAGATCGTACCATAGTACTGAGACTGCTCTCATTAGAGCTACAAATGATTTGCTCTTATCATCCGATCGTGGTTGTATCTCGCTATTAGTGTTACTCGATCTTAGTTCTGCATTTGATACTATTGACCACAACATTTTTTTAAATAGATTTGAAAATTATGTTTGCATTAGTGGAATTGCACTAGCATGGTTTAAATCATACTTATCTGACCGTTATCAGTTTGTAGCAGTAAATTAAGAGATGTCTTATCGATCACAAGTTCAGTATGGTGTACCACAAGGCTCAGTACTAGGACCGTTGCTGTTCACTCTGTACATGCTACCCTTGGGAGATATCATTAGGAAGCATGGAATTAGTTTTCACTGTTATGCTGATGATACTCAGCTCTATATTTCTTCACGCCCTGACAAAACTTACCAATGCACAAAATTAACAAAATGCATAGCTGATATAAAAAATTGGATGACTAGTAATTTCCTAATACTTAATTCTGAAAAACAGAGATTCTAATTATAGGACAAAAAACTTCCTCACGTAATAACCTAGAATACTGTCTAACACTTGATGGCTGCTCTGTCAAGTCTCCGTCGTCGGTTAGGAACCTGGGTGTGCTCTTTGATACCAATCTTTCATTTGAAAGTCACGTGTCTATCTGTAAAACCGCATTTTTCCATCTTAAAAATATATCTAAATTATGTCATATGCTCTCATTGACAAATGCGGAACAATTAGTCCATGCGTTCATGACATCAAGGCTAGATTATTGTAATGCTATTATGGGTGGTTGCCCTGCACGCTTAATAAACAAACTACAGCTGGTCCAAAATGCAGCAGTTCAAGTTCTTACCAGAACCAGGAAGTATGACCATATTAGCCCAATTCTGTCAACACTGCATTGGCTCCCTATTAAACATCACATAAATTTTAAAATATTGCTGATTACTTACAAAGCACTAAATGGTTTAGCTCCGCAGTACTTGAGCGAGCTTTTAACGCATTATAGTCCTTCACGTCTATTGCGATCTCAAAATCGACCGCTGGCGGTAGATCCTTTTCCTATTTAGCACCAAAACTTTGGAACAGTCTTCCTAACATTGTCCGGGAAGCAGATACACTCTGTCAGTTCAGAGCTAGACTAAAAACACATCTCTTTGACCTAGCATACACAACACATTATAGACTTTTATAATTCAATGTTAGGCTGCATAGATTAGGTCAGCCGGAACCGGGAACACTTCCCATAAATCCTGATGTACTCGTTACATCATAAGAAGAATGGCGTCTACGCTAATATTAGTCTCTCTGTTTATCCCAAGGTTTACTGCAGTCCGCCGGATCCAGGCTGTATCCAGATCTGGGGTATCATTTATAAAGCGTGCGTACGCACAAAACGGGGCTGGAAACGTACGTACGCCAGTTCCCACGCAAAGGTTGTGATCTATAAAAAACAAACTTGACGGGAGAATGTGCGCATATAAGCAAACGAGCTGTGCGTACGCACATTCTGGAGACAAAGGGAATTGGCGACACAGATGGTGAGCAGGGGTCTCATTTATAAAACTGTGCGTAGGAACCTTACTAAAAGTGTACATGCGCCTGAAAGCCAAAAATGACGTACGCAAAAAAATATTCAGACTTATAAAACCGTTCATACGCCAGAACCTGCGCAGAATTCACTTTATAAATCCCAGTCAGCGGAAGATTGTGCGCACATGCCTCTCCTCCCCGAAATAACCATATATGGAGCTTACAACGCCTAGTTTTACTATGCAGATCCTCATCTGCATATCATTTGCATATGATTATTCATCCACGTGATAACGTTTAACGGTACAAGACACATTACACTAATAAAAATCATGTACTTGCCTATCCTTGTCTTGTTTTTGAATACATAAATCAAATAGTGTAAAATACATTTCATCTTTTCCACTGGCCGAATAGTATTTTTAATTGATTTATATTTGTAATGGAAACAGAGAGGCCTTGGGCATTATTTGCACGAAACTATTTTCTCAGACAATCTTGTATTATCATGATAAGCAATTATCTCTGTTAAAACATTAAAACACATCATAAAGCACGCCACAGGAAACGTGTTCAAAAATATTGCATCCACAACACATATTTCTATTGATTGAATTTGAATATAAAAAATGTTGTAACTTCTTAGTAATGATTTCATGTTTAAGTGTTCTCCGTTAATTTGAATGGCATATTTAATCTAAATGCTTAATGTTCAAATTAATGGAGTTAAATACTTAAACATGAAATCATTACTGAGAAGTTACAAAAAATTTTATATTCAAATTCAATCAATATAGAAATATTTGTTGTGGATGCGATGTTTTTGAACACTTTTCCTCTGGCATGCTGTGTTTTAATGTTTTAACCACAGAGATAATTGCTTATCATGATAATACCAGATTGTCTGAGAAAATAGTTTCGTGCAAATAATGCCCAAGGCCTATCTGTTTCCATTAAAAATATAAATCAATTAAAAATACAATTTGGCCAGTGGAAAAGATTGAGAAAAACTTTCTCTGAAATGTATTTTACACTATTTGATTTATGTATGTAATGTGTCTTGTAGGCCTACCGATAAACGTTATCACGTGGATGAATAATCATATGCAAATGATATGCAGATGAGGATCTGCATAGTAAAACTAGGCGTTGTAAGCTCCATATATGGTTATTTCGGGGAGGAGAAAATGTGCGCACAATCTTCCGCTGACTGGTTTTATAAATGAGGCCCCTGATGAAGGACCTGCGCCTGGACACGACGACAGCGCAGTCGTGAAATGTCACCTATAGTCTCTCCCCTGTGAAGGCCTCCCTCCCCTTCCTTTACCTACAGATAAAGCGTTGTCGGGATAATTCCGGTTCGCGTGGCTAGGTGGAAGCGAAAAAAATTCTGTATTATAAATTTTAAGGCCAGACAAGTGAGGGTTGGTTTGTAGGGAAGAACTACACGCCTGCGCACATATATTCAAACGCACATACCTATAGACTGAACTCGTAATGTGCATGTGCACGCCATCGGCGTTCTCACTGGTTCACGTTTTTGAAGTTTTCGCAGAAAGAACTTAAAACGGTGTCGTGTTAGCAGCCCCAAAGTTAATAACTAATGATCGTTGCGACGGAAGTGAATCAATCAAACTAACTTTAGCTGGACAATAACTTTATTCTAGAGCTGCTACAAAGCCAAAACAATCTCTGTTACTTTAATTTCCTATTATCAATGTAAAGCTGCTTTGGAACAATCTACATTGTTAAAAGCGCTATATAAATGAACATGACTTGACTTGTATGTATGACTCAGCCTGGTTTCTCCCAAGGTTTTTTTCTCAATTCTGTCTCCTGATGGAGTTTTAGTTCCTTGCCACTGTCGCCTCTGGCTTGCTTAGTCGGGGACACTTAATATTCAAAAATTTACAACATCAAATCAGTGTCAGGAATCCCTCCGTCACACATACAAACGAAGATCTGCTGAAAGAATACTTTACTTCTTAAAGGGCCTCATTATGCTATTTCAAAGGGTCCTGATTTCATTTTGGAGGTCTCAGGTCTCTTACAACAGGTTTACATGCATCAGAGGTAAAAAAAAAAAAAACACTTTAATTTTCTCATTGCACATCACCATATTTTTCAACGATTCTCAAATGACTTGATGGATGAATCAATCTCTCTAAATCTTTCCTTTCCACGAGCCTACTCTGCTCTGACTGGCCAGGTCTGTTGTGATTGGTCTACCGCTTACAGCGCGTGTCGGAAGCTAAATGCCCATTACCGTAACTGAATTTCAGCCAGTGTTAATTTCGTTAATTTCGACATTTTTTCACAGACGAAAACGAGACGATAACTAAATAAAAACTAGTTTTGAATGACAAAAACTATGACGAAAATCTATTGACATTTTCGCCAACGAATAAAAACTAGACGAAAATTATAGATAGTGACGATTTGGAAAGCGATCCAGTCTGATGTCTTGCATTTGTGGTAGATGCGCACATTTGTACTGTGACGTGCTGATCTACCCAGCGGCACACGAGTTGGCATGCGCTGCATGTCTCATAAAACGTTAAAACATGTAAACGTCTGGGAGAATGAGTAGAGCAGACATGTAGATCTGAATAAGAGTGACGACGCAAAAAAGAGCTCTATTCGGTACAGTTTTCTGTGCGCACACACCCGACCCGAAGCGTGCAGCCATTCACATATACACCTATAGATAGGTTTCCGATGACGTCACATTTCTCCCGCAACTCCTTACGGCGCCATCTTGTGTGTCAAGTGGGTCAAGCGTTTGTGTTACGGAGCATGATAATACCCTGAATCGGCATTATTCTGAACATAAAAATCATACGATTATTCTCCGTTTGGCTTGAGTTAATGTTCAGTGCTGCTCCTGTGAACATTTAGAGGTTTTGTGCTCTGGAGATGTGACACTTTATCTAATCATTTCCAAGATGGGCTAGCTAAATGCGCTAGCTAGCTATAATCGGCTGTCAAATCGCTGTACCCAGGTGGCTACTATCGACACAGCCCTTGAGAGGTGTTGGCTGGGCAGAAGCACACTCTGACGATTGTCCACCTTCATCACTTTCTCTGTGGCCACATCAGCTGGTCGAGCACATCGCTCCGTGCCTCTGCTCTCCATCTCTCTCCTAAGTTACACTAAATTAGCTCGGAGCGTTGTGGTGTTGTTGTTGTTTTACCCAGATGGTGTTGTCTTGACACTGAGTCTAAATGTACCATATAATAAGGGCTGTGCAGATATCAGCCGCCTGGCTACAGCGATGTGAACCGTCAATGCAGGGCTCCAGACTAACATTTCCACGAGAGAGAGAGCAAGACAGCGCTTAGTTTGGAGACGGTGAAGTCTTGTTTACATGTTCGCCTGGCTCCGAAGAGAGAGAGAGAGAGAGTGCGCGCGCGCGACCGGCTCTCTCTCTATCTGCTCGTTCTTTCAGTTAAACATGCACCCAGTTCATCTACATTACTCGCCGATCAAATAAGACTTTGGCGGGACAAAAATTCACTTTGGCGGGCGCTAAAACAAGTTCAATGCAGGAGAATTCATGCGTGAATTTAACTGAGTAGTGTATGACCATGCACTCGCACAAATGCGACCACATACAATTTTAACTCGGACATTCTAACAAAATAATTGTATGCTTCCAGAGACTTTCTTCTTCTTAATTTGTCATCGTTATCTCAACACAAAAGAGTCAAAAATACTTTATATTAACTGGCTTTCTATTAATGCAGCACAGTGAATGAGCCGTGTCTCCCAGTGGCTTACTGAAAGCTTTGACACACAACATGGCGGCGCGCCGCAGAGGATAATGGGTAATTCGAGAAATGGAAACCCATCTATACAGCGCGCGAGTACGGAATTGAGCTCTCTTTCGTGTCTGAATGGACAAATACACACAACATTATGTCTAAATGTCAGTTTTGGAGAGTATTCACGTAAATTATGTCGTTTATGTCTTAAACAGTTGTGAGTGTATCGCATGTGCATCAGTGCAATTGGATCCGCATGTCATTGGACATTATCCGATGTCTTAAAGTGACAGT
This sequence comes from Abramis brama, assembly GCF_963993115.1. Lineage (NCBI taxonomy): Eukaryota > Metazoa > Chordata > Actinopteri > Cypriniformes > Leuciscidae > Abramis > Abramis brama. Next base: position 29,705,735 of record NC_139977.1, on the reverse strand, counting down.
GAGTAATAAACCTGGGGCATGTTCAAGTTCAAAACGGTGCGCAACGTTTTGCTACGGTTTCCGGGTTGAACGTCATGTTTCCTGGAAACGGCGTGCACCGGTGTGCAACGGGGTTTGAGATACGTTTTCTCTTGTTTGGTGGGTGTGTCAGAACTGCTGCAGTCCAGTCAGCAGCAACATGTAGCCTATATAAAGCACATGGTATTAAAGTGAACTTGCACAATGGGTTCAAGGAAAGTAATTTACAAATTTGTTTGATGCAGCTCGGTATACGCAACAACTGAGGATATTAGAAGACATGTTTGTCGAAAGTTTTATTGTAAAAAATATAGGATATCAGCATAATGATGTAGTTGTTTATATTTTTAGCTTCATTGCAAGTGTATTGGTATAGAAATAAACAATGGTAATTAAGTGCTTTTCCTAAAAATGAGAAAGAAAATACAGGGTATTAAAACAGTATGAACTACAAATAAAGTCAGTATGTGAGGCTAAATAGATGTGTTTTAGTCTGAATTAGGTAAGATGTGTGCTTTCATTTCAGTTTCAGCAATCCCTTCACTCGATTGGCATGTTCTCTTTTGTTCTGGGCGGCAAGTGCAGTAACTGTAACATCGGGCATATTTTGTAGTATTAAACACATATTTATACCGACTTCATCAGGCTCCGAAAATTCTTCACAAAGAACACAAAGAATGGCCTTCTCAGCTGCCATAGTTGCAACTTTTGCGTCATCAGAACAGTGTGTTCAACGCATCACCGTTTCTGTTTAAAAAACGTTGTGCAACGTTTTGTCGGGGCTGAACGCAGCCCTGATGTGTCCTGTGTCCTTAATATTGATCAAGCAACAAAAGAAAAAGAGAAAAGCATTCATTGCTCATTAATAGCTTTAATAATAATTAATTATATTTAATTCATAGAAATAAATGTCTGCTTGAAAGAATAGAGAATGATGTATGCAAGTAGTTATAAAGGATGCATATATCATTCATTGAAAAGAAGACTGTGTTCTACTTTAGGAAAAGTGGTTTTATTTAATTTTAAGATATTTTTTTTAAGTTACAGTAGTTAAATCTATATCTATATTGCATGTTCAAACTTTAAAATCATTCATATTAGCAGGTTAATATATGTTTTCTCCGGGAGTATATGGGTTTGGGAATTTTAGAGAAATTCTAAATTAATGCATTTCAATTTAAACCCATTATATTTTAGTCGACTAAATCTACTGTAGATTTAGTCGACTAAAATCTTATTGTATTTCGTTGACTAAAACTAGACTAAAACTAAAACAATTCAGATGACTAAAATATGACTAAAACTAAATGGCATTTTAGTCAAAAGACTATGACTAAAACTAAATCAAAATTTGCTGTCAAAATTAACACTGATTTCAGCTCCTGAGGCTTCCTAAAGCTCAGCAATGGTACACACTGTAAAGACAGTAACAATGGAGTCAAATTTCCCATATCAATCCGAGCGCGGGTCTGATGATGTAACAAGAAGAACTAGTTACTGAACCCGAACCTCCATCGCAAGGACGACTTGAGCAGGACATTTCTCAGTGATACGCTACTCAGTTTGAGGTACATTATGTTGTCATGTTTTAACTGTAATTCCTCACCATCAGCATTAACAAGTAGAGCTGTCACTTTACGTTCGAAAATCGATTGCACAATTGATCGGACCAAGTTTCGAAAACGAAAATAGGGAATTGATTTTAACGGCTTTCTCTCGGAGCGCATCCAGCTCGTGACGATACGCCCGCAGCAAACGCGTGTCACACAGCAACTGCAGGCTCTGTAAGGCCCGATATATTGGCCCAATGCCGGTTCGCCAGTACACGGGGAAGGTTATCACGTGTTCTGTCCTCACTCATACAAAGTATTGGTTGGTTAAATTTGCAATACATTAATCATGTATTTACTCGTTATTTCATCTGACTCCATAAATGAAAGGTTTTAATAATATCTGTGCCTCACTAAAATTGAGCGAATGTTTGACTATTCCTTTTAACCATTAAATGAACAATGTCAAAATTGGTTAGAATAATCACATGTAACAATTTAATATTTCAGATATCAGAGATCAATTCCACAATCAATTCAAATATCTAGAACATGGTTATACATTGGTTACACCAAATAATCTTAAGAGAGAGAGAGAGAGAGAGAGAGAGAGAGAGACCACCTATTCAATTCATGTCCAGCAAAGAAGAGCCCAGAGAGAGCGAGAACACCTTCCTTTATCCTCTTTGACCAGGTGACATGGGGGATGGGGGAGACCACCCTCAAATGGCTTCTATCCAACAAAAGGGGGGTGGCCTTATCTGGCCTTATCTCTGAACCAGTTTTCTCTAAACTTCTATAAACCTTATTTCCTTTTATTTTATCTATCTGGATATGAGATATCTGTACCACTCACTTTGAGACATTTCAAATGACACCAAAAACAACAGTCAATGATAAACATTCACATTAAACCTGCATGTTCTTGTGTGAGTTCTTAGTTGTTTCTGAGAGGAAGTGAGGTTGTATGGGGGAGGTCGAATGTTAATTAGCCAGCAGGGCCCTTTTGTCTCATAGACCAGGCCTCAACCAATATTTTCAGTCTTACACTCTGACAAACACACATAACAGCAAATTATACTTCTGCATAATGTGTCTCTTTTTACTACAAAAATGTGAATTCTGCCAGTATTCAGACAGTCTCATGCATACAGATACAGATTCGGGCTACGGCCTACAATCGCCTATGTAGGCGAAATTTGTTTGACATTTCTAATGGTAAACACAGCCATGTTGAAGCCTGCAGTGATGTTTTTCATTGATGTTCTGGCAGTCCACTCTGCTTATTGTTTTTCGAGAATGTTGCACTCCTGTTTGTCATTGTGCACGAAACTTCACGCCAATAAATCATCCGAAATATTGCTGACTTGTGCGCGTCTCAAGCGCCCTCTTTACATTCGTCCTAATGCCTGTTAGTTGTCCGTGGACTTGCCTATATTTGGCATTTAAAATGGAAACGTCTTTAGACATGGAAAATCGATTTTACAATCGATTCAATAAACAATTATGTCTCAAAAATCGAACAGGATTTTTTCACAAAAGTCACAGCCCTATTAACTTGTCATCAACACACCGGTGTATGTTTCTAATTTCCTGCTGTGCACATGCGGAACTGTATCATTAACAGCACATATGTTAGCTGAGCATTAATGTGAATGACTGATGTAACATCAAAGTTTGTAAAACAAATCTTGCACCATCCTTTATCATTAATCAGCCGCTACCTGATTGCCTGATTCCGAAAACCTAGTGAAAATCTGGCGAGAATTCAGAATTCAGCACAACACCTGGATGTGATTTTCTCAGCTTTTTGTTAATAATGTAGTTTTTTTATGAGATATACCCACAGTGTTGATAAAAAAGAATGCATGAAGCTAGAATAAAATGTTTTGTTGTTGTTGTTTAAAAGCAGAGGCTCTTCTTTCTTTTGATTGTGTTTGTTCAGATATTCATACAACAAAATATTCTGTAGGCCATGAAAGTAGAGATTTTCATTGGCAGCACCTGGGGCCGGATTCACAAAACATTCTTACGTATAAAATTCTTCTCAACTGCTGTTTCCTTCTCATTTTCTACCTTGGGAAAAAAGAAATGAATATTTTGCATTCTCAAACTTCTTCCTTGTTAAGAAGATTTTCATGAATCCAGCCCCAGGCTGTTCTTTGGGTTGGTCTACAAGAACTTGTCGAACATCCAAACCAATGCTGTGCGCTGGGCTAAATGCTCTCGCTATGTATGTATGACTCAGCCTGGTCTCTCACACGTTTTTTTTCTCCATTCTGTCTCCTGATGGAGTTTTAGTTCCTTGCCACTTTCGCCTCTGGCTTGCTTAACATGGCTTCAACATCAACATCGCCTCTGGCTGGAACATTTTTAGACTTATTCATCAAGTCTGTCAGGTGTAAAAAGAAATAAAAAAATAAAAAGATTTATTTGAAAATGTAATTAGGTAATTATTAAGAGTTCAGTTTAAATTGAACTCAGACTCGAGTAAAGTACAAATACCCCAAAATAATACTCCCATGTTATGTCAAACAGTGTTGAATCATTTTATTGCTTAAATGTATTATTTAACATGTTACAGTTGCGAGACAAACAGTCTCTTTGAGTAAAAAGAGACATTTTACTTTGAGACATCTCTTTGAGATGAACTATTCGTAGACTGGTTTCTCAATAACATTATTAAACATTATTATGTGTGTGAAAGTCAGTTCCAAAGATTAAGCAATCACAAATACCCTCTACTGAAAACAAAACCAAATCAAGCCTCGTCTGCCCTGTCTGGATTGTATGTTTCCTTGTTCAGGCAGTTTTTAACTGGTTTAAGGCATGGTCTACTGGTGGATCAACTTTGCTGTTCTCCATCTGAAAACGAAATGTGCTTTTCTCTCTAACTAAAGATCTTAATATAAAACAAAAATATATAAAACATATAGAACTTTTAGCACAGTAGTTTATGGTGGAAGGAAATCAACACCAGCACATACTGAACATTCTGGTCCATTTATCATTTCCAAAGGAAATCATTATTTTAAGTTTTACATTGTTCTTGTCACATTGTGAACACATAAGTTACTTAAGGCCCTTTCACACCAGAAACGATAACTAAAGATTACTATATTAATGTCCACAACAGCAAACATTTTTATTCTAAGCGCGCGCTTAAGTCCTCTGCTGTTTGAAATGCTCGAGCTCAATCTTAAAGCAGGATGGATTCTGATTGGCTGTCAATGTTTTTATCATTCATCAGTTGAAAAAAATCATTCTGAACTTGATTCCAATGATGTATTTTCTTTTTGTTATAGTTTATATTTAGAACAATTTACAGGACTATATTGTTATAGTTTTCACATTTTATTGTGAAGAGGTCTTTAAAGGGATAGTTTACTCCAAAAATGAAATTTATGTCATTATTTACACACCCTCATGTTGTTCCAAATGCGTATAACTTTCTTTCATATGCAGAACACAAAAGATATTATGGGTTGCACTTTATTTTACAGTATGTGCACTGTAACTAAAGTAACTAGGTAATATAAGGTAACTACATGGGTTTGGGTTAGGTTCAGGGTTAGTACCTTACCCACTTATTGTAATTACTATAGTAAGTAAATAGTATGTACATGGAGAACAGGAAAGTAAAATAAAGTGCTACCATATTATGAATGGAATTGTCCAAGTAATATTGCAAGTAAATATTTTCATATCTACTGTTTTTACTTTGTGTTAAACTTTCATTTTCTCATGAAGATCCTCCTCTTTTGAGGAACTATAAAATGGGTGCTGAAACAGGTAAGTTATTACATTCTCCTCCTGATCAAAGATGGATCTGCAAATCTCAGTTTTTCTTCTGTTCATTCTGTTCACTGCAGGTACAGAGACAAATTAGTTTGTTTTTAATATTATTGAATACAAATACAGATCATTGATGTGTCTCTCTCTCTCTCTCTCTCTCTCTCTCTCTCTCTCTACTAAAGGATACTCTCTCAGCTGTTTTGATTGTCAGTTGGGCACTTGTGAACTGAAGAAATGCTCCAGTGGAAATACCAAATGCCTCAGTAAAACAGAAGCTGGTAAGTCCAGTATGGATTTAGGCATGTGACAGTATAAAATTTTCATGTTGCGATAATTGCTGAAGCTTTTATCACAGTATACGGTATTATCATGATATTGAATGAAATAAGTTAAAAAAAAGTGTTGTCATAGTCATACTATAGGAGGTTTAATAAATGTATTTCTTATAACAAAACACAGAATATTTAAATACAATAAAGCAATACACAAAAATGTATAAAGTAAACAAATGTTTCAAACAGATTATATAATTTGCTGTAATTTATTGGTGCTGCAAAATGTAAATATATGTTGAACTTGTCAGTCGTCACAGAGCGGCTACTACTTTTCTGGACAGAATTTACAACTGCATGCATAAAATGTTCTATATAATATACTGAAATTAATTTAGTTTTCCCTAAAATCATTATTCCATAATATAATTTGGAAATTTAAAAAAAAAATCAAATCAGAAAAAAAATGATGTAATGGTCATATTATATTACAAAGTTTGTATTTTCGTCCTACTTTGCAGGTTCAACCGCTACTTCTCTAGTGACAAGTAAAAAGTGTGTTCCAGAAAGTGAATGTTTAACTGGGTCCGTCAACATCGGCAGTTTAAAGTCCTCTTCTTACTGCTGTAACACAGACCTGTGTAATGTTCAAGATGCTTCAGGTATTGTACTTTACAGTCAACAATTTACAGTCATAAAACATTTATCAAGAAATAATTGTCGTGGGACTTTCTATTGGACCGTTGAAATAAACCATGCCAAACCAACTCTGGTGAGGCTCGACTGAAATATGAATGCAACACGGGCCAAAGACATCTAAACATAGAAGCCAGTTATTCCAATTTTACAAAAGATTATGAGGACACAACTTTTCATTGGAACAATGAGCACGTATAGTACGTTGTGTGCACAAATTAGACCAGAACAAGGTAAAGAAAGCTTGTTTTTCTTCTTCTTCCTGTAGATCCCTCTAATGCCCCGAATGGAAACAAATGTTACTATTGTGATGATCAGAAGAACTGCTCAAAAGTATTGAACTGCTCAGGGATTCAAGACCGCTGCGGTACAGCAACAGGTGAGAAGATGAAGTGATTTTTAAAAAAATCTTTTTTTAATCTTATGCATTTGATACAGTTTTCATATACCAATAACCCGCTTAGACACGTCAGCTTTCATTCATGAATCCACTTTTTTTTTTTCATCAGTGACTGTGGCAAGTCAGGCAGTGGTTGTAAAAGGCTGTGTCTCTAAATCATTTTGTGACGCCACAACAGCTGCTAGTGTTGGCTTTGGGAAAATCTCATGTTGTGAGGGGAACCTGTGTAACGGGGCTCAGAGTGTCACCCAGAGCTTCCTGTTCCTCTGCTGTTCTCTGCTCTCCTACTTCATGATGCACTGAATACAGCAGATCTTCACATTCTACAATCAGACACTCTTTACTGAATATATAGTTGTGTTTTTATCAGTACAAGATTTGATCTGGTGTGACGAACTTAAAACAATATAGAAAATCTGATTAGTTGAAGGAAATATATATATATTTTATGAAATATTAAACAAAACGTATTGATCACTGAAATAAAATATAATGATCAACTTTGCATTTGTTTCTGGATTTATTTTTAAAACATAAAATTAGTGAAAAGGAGGCAGGGCTAATTTGCATATTCACCAGTTATCAGCTTCACCTCGATTCTAATAGCGGTCACAGACTAGAGCAAATGAGATGGCAGGCGATAGTGACTGACGCTTTCTAAACACGCTTTGATCCAGTGATTCGGGGATCAAATCAAACTGCCAAAGTCACATGATTTCAGTAAACGAGACTTTGTTACATCATAACCGCTTTGAAATTTTGATGGCTAGCGGCTAGGGGACGATAATCTCTGTGAACTAGGGGTGTAAGGATTCACACGTTTTCTTGATGCATCGATTACAAATCCTGCAAGAGGGGCTCAAGCAAGCACCCTTCTGAAACCTATAATTAACAAATGGGACACCCTACGGTCTTGTGGACTTAACGGACCCGCGCACGCGGCAGCCATTGAAAGCGAAAGTGCATATGAAGTGTGCCATTTGGGACAGGGCCTCTCACAATAGACCCTTTTCATATTTCCGGGTTTCTCAGAAGCAGAAGTCGTCATAGTTGGGTAAAGTTCTATAGCGGTGAATGAGAGACTACATTAAATATATTTTTTTATAATAACAAAAAATAATAATGGAAGCAGTGCATGTTTATGTACCTGGAACACTGTAATAAGTTCCTACACAATAGTTAACATGAACTAACAATACTTTTAAAGCCTTTTTACATTTTGCCTTATGTAAATTATTAAAATAAGAGTCATTAAGAAATAACATGTAAAAATGGACAAAAGTTTTTAGTTTTTTTGGCCCTACACGAAGGCCTAAGTGTAGGCTAATTCGCACCCAGACTAGTACATTAGGGGAAACATTTAAATAATCCTGTGAATGCACTTTTAAAAAATGCAGAATTGAACAGTTAATCGAATCGGCATCAAACTTTATTGTGAATCATTTCAAATTGAATAGTTCTGAATTAGAAAAGAATAGTTCTTGAATCGAACACCTATGGATCATGAATCAAATCGATTCTCTGTCTACCCAAATATTCACAGCCTTACTGTAAACCCATAAACCAGTGTCTATATGTTTTTTTAAAAGAAAAGAAAAAAGAAAAAGAAAAAAAATTGTAAATACTTTGAAATGTCACATTAGTACAATAAAAAGGAAGAGATTCAGTCTTATTGGATCTTATCTTATTGGCCTGATTAACCAAGCTCTCCAAAATTTACTCAAATCACATGGACTGCAAAAAGATGTGCTATTAAATCCCCTTGTGACGGGCCTCTGCTAAAGCTGAGAAAAGAGGCTGTAACATGTAAATAAATGTTTTATAAATTGGTATACTTTACTAAACAAGGCAATTTCTGAAATAAAGTTTGGAGTAATGCTAAAGAACTTCAAAATAACTTCCAAAGATATATTGCAAAATAATAATAATAACTTTCTTTTGGCACTGTTGTACTGTAGTAACGGTGGTTTAAATGAAGTGTAAAACTGTATTTAGCATCATTGATCAGCAGGTGGCAGCAGATTATATTTTTACCAAAATAACACTGCATCCTATGGAAGTTTATGTGTAGCAATATTCAATTTGAAATGTAATATGCAAAATGACAATGCAATATGTAAAATGGCAATGCATTTCTGATTTTAAATTTTAATTTCCCCATACCATTTGTGCAACGTTTGGTGCAAAATGAAAATGAAAATTAAATTATATAATTTACATTTGCCATTTCATACACTAGTTTTAATATGTAAATTTAATACATTTTAACGCTTTATAAGTTGCAAAATTAAAATTAAAATGTATTACAGAAATGATTAGATATGTTTAACATGTTCAAGCAAAAACTGTGGCAAAATTGTAATTTAAATGTCATTTTTTCTTAATTGCATTTACACTCACAGTTAAGACACTTGCGATTGCATTTCCATTAAGTGTCCCGCAATGAATGTAGCAAAATTCAATGTGCAATTTGAAAATGCATTCTGAGCCGATCACGTGCCCGCCCCGCCCTGTCAATCACTGCGTGAGGCGACAAGGCGTGGCTCGGCAACAGGTAAACATAGGCTTTGGTGCGTATTTAGAGGTGTTGAAGGAAACAGGACGGCGGCAGAGCTGATACGAGCGTTAAATTCACTAGCAGATGAAGTGGAGCACGGACAGAGAATGGTAGTGATAGAACCAGTACGATGTTGGACCGTCTAGGTCTGGGAGAGCGTTCTGCCTATCAAGCGTCGACACCCATGTCAACATGCTGCGCTGCTGTTGTCTGATGCTGGACTGTGTTGATGGTTTCGTTTTGTATAAAATATTGTCATTGTCTGATACATGCTTATCTTTATTCTTATTAGCCTACTATTAACTGTAATGTTGGAGATCCTATAGTTTTTCCTTACAAATGCATAGGCCTATTACCCTGTGATCACATAATATGACAAAGCTCCATTGGTATTCGGTATTAATAGCTACCGAAAAATAAATGTGACCGCTCTTTATTTATTTATAACTGACTGTAATGTTCAATAAAGTGGCGAATGTGATGTGTGACCATCTCTGTTTATTCAGCTGTATAATCATAAAATATGAGGCAGACATATGCGAGTCCCTTTCCATTTTATAAAGCATATTGATAAGGTATTAAGAAACCGAAGCAGCACAAAATAAACGTTTATCGGCGCAAATTAGAACAAACATGAGTCTATTTTGAGTGAATGTGGCCTATTTTGCCGACGTTTTGCATTGGATTGGGGGCGGAGCCAACTTCACGCAGTGATTGACAGGGCGGGGCGGGCACGTGATCGGCTCAGAATGCATTTTCAAATTGCACATTGAATTTTGATACATTCATTGCGTGACACTTAATGGAAATGCAATCGCAAGTGTCTTAACTGTGAGTGTAAATGCAATTAAGAAAAAATAACATTTAAATTACAATTTTGCCACAGTTTTTGCTTGAACATGTTAAACATATCTAATCATTTCTGTAATACATTTTAATTTTAATTTTGCAACTTATAAAGCGTTAAATTATGTATTCAATTTACATATTAAAACTAGTGTATGAAATGGCAAATGTAAATTTTATAATTGAATTTTCATTTTCATTTTGCACCAAACGTTGCACAAATGATGGGAAAATTAAAATTTAAATACAGAAATGCATTGCCATTTTACATATTGCATTGTCATTTTGCATATTACATTTCAAATTGAATATTGCTACACATAAGCTTCCATATTAAACGACTACATATATACGTCTAATAGACAGGCAATATGTGTCTAGGCCAGGGGTCGGCAACCCAAAATGTTGAAAGAGCCATATTGGACCAAAAAAAACCCAAAACAAATCTGTCTGGAGCCGCAAAAAAATTAAAAGCCTTATATAAGCCTTATAATGAAGGCAACACGCTGTAAGTGTCTATATTAGCTTTATTAGCCCCCTAGTATCAAAATGATAAGTAGGCTACAAATATAATAAGCATTCATGATTAAATGTTTATTTTCGCTGCAAGCGCATCCTGGATCCTGGAGAGAATGACGCACCACGTAACTACTCTGCTGTACGATCGTGCTTTAAGTTTAACTTCCATTATAATTTTAATGTATTATGTTTCGTTTTATTTATTCGTGTATTATTTTTACAACGTTGAAAAACTTTAACCCTTTCACACGTAAGTTTAAAATATTCTGACTGACCCCCCAGCGTGAGTTTTTCAAGGCGACCATTATTTAGAATGTCACTTTATGGTTTCCATGGTGACGCGTCATTGCGTGTCACGTGACACACCGCAGCAACAACAGAGCTGAATGAATGATGATCTGCTTTTATGTCATTTTTCCTTTTTTATTCAAAATATTCACAAATTTGTTAGATATGGCAGGAAATATCTGATATTCCGATTGTCAAATATATGCAAGTGGAAGTGTTTTGTTGTTTAAACACCTTTATAACGATCGCGTTATTTGAGCTGTATGCGCGATGGGCGCCGCCATGTTAGTTTGTGCCGCAGACGCAGTTCAGAGAATCAGATCTGTTGGATTTACAACACGTGAATTCATCCACTTCTCCCGAAATACATAAAAGTAAGTGGCTGGTGAACTGGGAGAAGAATAGAGTAAACTTTAAAGTTACTTACACAATGTGTATCTGATATGAATAAAACGTGTCTAATTATAATGGAAAGGATTATTATTGCCTCTTCCTTTAACATCAGTGTGTATTTTACAAACTCTAAATGTATTTTTAGTACTTATATGTCTGAAACCTAAAATAAACATTATGTGGTTGAAAACACTGAAAAGTTGTGATATATGACAGCTCTGAGCGCGCCTGTCTCTGGCTCAGCGCCAGCCAACGCGCGAGAGAACATTTGAATTTAGCAGTTGATCACATCATGCACTGACCGTTCTAATCACACCGATGTGATCGTACGTGCGAAATGTTTGTCATGTTTTTCCTCCTACAGAAATTATATTAAAACAAAAAATATTTTTTCCATTTTCATATTTGTGAAAAAGCTCCAGGGAGCCACTAGGGCGGCGCTTAAGAGCCGCATGCGGCTCTAGAGCCGCGGGTTGCCGACCCCCGGTCTAGGCTAAAACAAGGCTGATTTTGGGCTGTCAGTGAAAATCTAATAGACGTCTAACCATAGCCCAAGAATAGACTAGTCATCAATTACACTACATATACATGAAATAGACAACAAAATGAGGCATAAGGATTTTTTTCACTCAAATATAACAGGTTCTCATAAATGAAAATCCATCCAAACTAATTGATTATAAAGGGATTTATTTAGAACAATTGTATTAACAACTAATACAACATTCAAACATAAAAATTAACAAATAAAATATTGGAAAATATGTAAAACAACTTAAGATACTAAAATTTTTAAGAATTAATTGTTAGCTTTATATCCATAACCACCACCCCCTGCTCTCCCTGGTGCTTGTTTAAAATGACCAGAAATTGCATTTTTTATTTCCCATTCAGTCGCCAAAGGAAAGTTGGTCATCACTGCGTCTGCCAAATGGGAAAAAGCAAAAAATTCTTGCTCAAGAAAAGCATTGTTGACAATCATTTTTAACTAATTACAGTCATTCACTTTTGCTAGGATGCACACTAGAGCTGGCCAATATAGAGTTAACGGAATATAGATTGAGACTATATAATTTAGATCAATATAGACAATAATTTATATCAATATTATTAATAAATTAATATCAATAATTGAACATTTTTGCCTGCATAGTGGTGATGCACTAATTATATATATATATATATATATATATATATATATATATATATATATACTATGATATACACCACACACACATATACATACATACATGCATACACACACACATATATTATAGGGGTATACACATATTTTAGGGGTGTAGCGATACACGTATTGAACCATTCTGTACGAGGCTTTCGGTTCGATTTCAGTACTGATTTTTAAACAGAACTGTTCGTTAGACAATTTTTACTGCTGACCAAAATTTTTGAATTACAAATGTAGGCACGTCAAAAAGCGCGCTCATAATGTAAGAGAAATCATAACAAATCGTGACAACAATCGTGCTCTTTCAGGTAGTGACCATATAGACCTGCATTATATGACCGACTGACAGACAAGAACAGTTTGACTTAAAAATATCAAAATTTAAACTACTTCAGAAACAAAGATACCTACATCTTGGATTCCCTGGCTTAAGGTAAGCTAAAACATGCCAAAATTTAATTTCAAAGTGAACTATCCCTATAAATCATTCTTTATCACTTACTCATATAACTCTAATGAACATAAAAAGATACTTATAGGGGTAGTTCACTTAAAAAAAAAATCATGTAAGCATTTACTCACTTTCACTTGGTTCCAAACCTGTATGGCTTTCTTCTGTTGAACACACACAAAAAATATATATTTTGAAGAACGTTGGTAACAAGAAATTTAATGGTCAGTGACAAGTGTTCTGTATATTCAATTGCTGTACTTTGTTGACTGATTGCTGGATAATTTGCAATAAACAGTGTCTTTAAATCAAATAAAGTGGATAACATCACTTCAGTTCTGAGGTTTTTACACTGGCTATCTGTCTGTCAAAGAATTCATATCAAAATACTACAGCTGGTTATTAAATTAATTAACATTTTAAGGCCAAAGTAAATTTCTAATCTTCTGATGCATTATGAACCATCCAGAGCTGACCTCTCATGTCATCTGGGACAGTAGCCAGCTACTTTTATATCCCCAAAGACAAAACAAAACATGGAGAAGCAGCATTCAGTTTTTATGCACCATATCTGAAACAAATTCACTGAAAACTGAATGTATGCTGCATATTTTAATTCTTTTAAATCAAGTTTAAAGACTTTATTGTTTGCCACTACCTTTTATTAATTGGAAAGAATTTTTTTTTTTTTTTTTAATAATTTCTTTTCATGTTGCACTATGTTGCTGTTAAGTTTTATGTAAAGTACTTTTAAAATTTGCATTAAATCAAAAACTATTATTTCTTACTCTAATCTAAAAACAAAAATATATTGGTATCTTTAATAATAATAAAAAATAGTAATGATAATATTTAATAGTTTCATGCTTACCACCTTGAATTTAGATTTACATTTTAGATTAAGGGCACACAGTTGCAATAACACGTGCAGTAAACGTTAACTTGTTGGAGAAAAAATAGTACTCTGCAATGGTAATGTTAATGTCACGGTTTCTACACATTATAACAACTTACTAATTTAAACAATGAACATAACAAAAATAACACGCATACTTACAAGATCGAAGTAGAAATTTGAAGGTTTTCAGAGTGTTGCTCGCCCGTTGCTCTCCGACAGCAGCCTCCATAAAATAAAATTGAAAATGGAGGAAATGTGTATCGCGAGATCTGGCTAAAGTGATCTAGTCGCGCAATGCCAGTAGTCCCAGCTCATGTCTCAGTAGTGTTTCGATTGTGCCATCTAGCGGTTGAGAAATGCCATTGCATTTGATTTAATTTGAAATGATAGACAGTCATATCGTAGATTGTGTATGTTTATGTGTGACAGCAAACATTAAGCTGTGTGAGCGAAAACATTTTTAAGACTAATATTCTTATACTATATCGCTGGTCTGAATCAGGGCTATAGCCAAGCCGTACGTAGACCAGATTGCTTTGATTTCGCCAGGTGGGCTAAAGCAGACCGCATATAGCCCGTCCAATTCGGAGCTAGTGACTACAGATCGACCATGTCGTGAAATGACACATTGAACCTTGTAGATATTATTACCAATGTGAACATGATGAAATATCAACCATTTCATGCACTGCCTGGCAAAAACACTACAATTAATCAGTTTTGATCAAGCGTGCCGCACAAGCCCTGAAAAGTGAAGCCAAAACGTCTCGATCGCCCCCCGGTGACTGGTCCTAGTATAGGTCCAGAGGCGGCCTTACCTATGTTTCACCCGTTTCAATTGAAACGGGCCCCGCCCTCCAAGGGGGCCCCCAACAGAACAGGAAAATCCCATTCATTTTCTCCCTAGGATATTGATTTTCAGACATAATGTCTAAAGTGGTCTCCAACACGTCGTTCGCGAGCTACCAGTAGCTTGTGGCCTGATTGGAGGAAGCTCGCCAAGGGCCGTTCAATATCGCGTCTTTTGCACGCTCAAGTTCATTATTTCAAATAATTGAAGCGATGCGCTCATTTTTTCCAGGCGCAACGAGTCAACATGAAGGATGAGGGTGCATCCCAAACTACGGGTGTTTTTTTCTTCTCCGTAAATAAATCTTCTAGCAGAGCTACAGCAAGCGTTTTTCGGTGGTGGAAATCCATTAGCTATTAAAACTTCTCTGTCGTTGTGGAGAGCGCATGGTTGCATAGCATTAGCAACGACAGACGCCACGGGAAAATCGGACCGAATTTTACTATAAAAGATAAGCTAATGTGCATTGTAAATGTCAGTATTTTGTCTTTTTTTAATCATTCTTTTTATAAAAATGAAATATGCGAGGTTTATCTTTTTATAAAAACTTTTTTGTCAAAACTTTATTTGAACTTGTACATGTTAGTAGATAACATGTTGCAAGACACTCCTTTCAAATTTGGCCATCATTTTTAATGTTACTATTTTAATGTTTATGTAAACAAAAAGTGCATATTGATGGTATAAGTTTATTTGTTATTTGCTGGTTTTCGACATAAAACTTGGTGAATTGATTTTATTGTGTAGTATTAGTAGCCTAGGCTACTTTTTGAACAGGATCATGTGATAACCATGCTCATTTTGGTCACTATAATCATGAAATGATTATGTTATGTAATTAATTTATATAATTATGTGTTTTTACAGTATAATAATTTTTTATATATATATATATATATATATGTCAATTAAGGGTGACATATATAGACCTACAATAACTCTTTTAGGTCTAAAACAGTTAGCATAGTTGTTAATATGAGAGTTATGAGATTTATTAATCAATTAAGAGTTATTATTTAAGAGATTTAATTATTGCATTAGGCCTACATGAGTAGCTCTCGGCCACTTCAAAATTTTTTGTTTATTTGTGATAATCTTAACACTTTAGTATTATTTTCTAACCTGTATTATGACTGATATTTGACGAATTGCTTTGTTCCTTTTTTGTACGTTTTGGACAAAAGCGTCTTCTAAATATGTAAAATGTAATAATAATAATTATAATAATAATAATAATTATTATTATTATTATTATTTGTGTTTAACTATAAATGAGTTCACTTAAGACAGTAATATGTTTGTCATAAAATAATTTATCAATGCTTTATTTTTATAGGCTATAACCTAACCTTTTACAGTTTTGGATAAAATAGGCCTACATTTTTTTGCATAATTTTTGCTTAAATAAAGCGTTCATAAATTATTTTATGATAAACATATTACTGTCTTAAGTGAACTCATTTATAGTTATAAACTCTAATAATTATTATTATTATTATTATTATTATTATTATTATTACATTTTATAGGCTATATTAGAAGACGCTTTTGTTATTTTTGTTATTTAGTATTTAAGAATACTAAAGTGTTAAGATTATCACAAATAAATGCACGCCATTCATATTAAATTGTATATTCACCCATACCCGCTAGACGCAGTTAAGACAATTTGATGTATTCCACTTAATACACAATAAAACAATATACTATAAGATTCGTTAACAACGTACCTCCTGGTGTTCTTCTAAAATGAGAGTGAGCCACAAATCCGTGAGTACATTTTACAAACCCGTGGGAACGGATTGTGAAAGCGTGGGCACGGTTTATGAATTAGTCAGTGGGTACAGATTGCAAAAACTGAAGGCACTGTTTACAAATCTGAGAGCGCGGATTAAAAACTCGTGGGTACGGTTTATTAATCCGTGGGCACGATTTGTTAAACCGAGGGAACAGTTTGAGAATTCGTGAGTACGGTTTATAAACTGGGCGCACGGATTGCAAAACCGTCGCCACGGATTTTTTTTAAAATTATTTTTACTCACACAGGTGACTTCCCGGGCTCCGTAATACTTCAAGTTGAGGGGATGTTTGAGCTGTTTTGTTTTTTTTTAAGTCAGCCCAGACAGCTGAAAATATACTGCGCAAATCAATTAAGCAGTGAAGTTGCCCTGCGTGAAAGGGCGAGGCTTATTCCAACGTAAAACGCTGTATAATTGTATATAGTTTTAATCAAATAAGGTTGGATTATATGTTGAGCTGCCTGTTCATGAAGCTGAAAGTGCGCATAATAAAATAATATGATGCAAACCAACAGGAATCCTTGCTTTTTCTGCTCTATTATGTTTACATTTTATGTGGGCAGGGCCCCATATTAGTTATTGAAACGGGCCCCCAGATGCTTAAGGCCGCCCCTGTATAGGTCATAAGCCCCGCCTCCCCATGTTATTCAACGGGACGTGAAACCAACTAAACAATTAAATTACACTTCAAATATAATTTTTCCAAAGGTGGTTTCTTTCATTTGCTGTCGTTTTTATCACGCTGATGTTAGTTCAAGTGTCTGTTTCAAAAATAAGTTGTTTTTTAGTTAGTTACGTGATGCGGTGTTGTAACGTCATGACTGACAGCTGTGATTGACAGGTTCTCTGAGCGAAGTAGTCACTGAAGCACCAACGGACATTTTTTCGGGATCTTCGGAGGACTGAGGAGATTGTATTTACTTTATTTTAACAAGCCTCTTGACGTAGTGCAATCAATTTTTAAAAAAGTGTGCAGAATCCACTCTCCCTGAGTGCATTCTGCGAGAGTGAGGGCGGAGCGTTGATTTCGCGGCTTTACTTCCTGCTCACTACTGCGCAGGTCTGGTCCCGAGATCGCTACTGCGCAGACTCAAGTTCCAATATGTCAGCGCCATATCGGGACTCTGGCGGCTTCAGTTCTCATCAATGGAAGAGAGCGAAGGGGCGTCGTCCATCTTTTTTTACAGTCTATGGTTTTGACTAAAAGTGGGCTATAATAGCCGGGTCTGAATACGAGCTAAATCGTGGCTACGCACAGCCTACACATATAACATGTAAAATAAAGCAAACCAAACAACTTGTAATCACAGTTGACTTTGCTTACACGATGGAATATCATACATCTCACAAGTTATTTTGGAAAAAAATACATTTATCCAGATTAAATGTTATTTGGGCTAAAAGTGGGTTACACATAGCCGGACTATATCGGGTCTATATTTAGCCGAGACGTTGAAATGACGGCTATTGCTTGCTGGGATATAATTATCTAATTCAGACACCAAGTGTGTATACAAGAGAAATGATTAGAGCGTACAAATTCCTTGATGCATACCATTACGTGCTATGTGGTCATGTGGTCATGTGCAGCTCATCAAATACTTTGATGCTGCACCGGATTTTTGCGTGTTGAGGTCAGATGTAAGCCGGTACGAACTAGAGCGCGGGTCTTTTGCCCCCTGGTTGCGTGGTCTTAACTGGGGCTACACAGATTTTTGACGGGGCTTTAGCGCCCCCTAGCCCCGGTGTAGCGCCGTGCTTGCTTACACTTAAGTGACATGTGAAGGCCAAGTATGCATACTCAGAATTTGTCCTCTGCATTTAACCCATCCAAGTTAGTGCACAGTGCACACATTAGAGTAGAGTAGTGAGTAATGAACACACACATACACACACACACCAAACCATGGACACACACCCAGAGCAGTGGGCAGCCATTTTGCTGTGGCGCCCGGTGAGTGATTGGGGGTTAGGGCCTTGCTCAAGGGCACCTCAGTGATTTCCTGCCAGTATAGACCTTATGCGCCAGAGAAACAAGAGAGCAGCCATCTTTAGAATACTGTCTTTGAACTTCTGATTTTGCAGTCGTATTTTTTGCTGTGTATTTCAAAGGCATCGCTGGTGAAGTGGATTTACTTATTGTAAAGTTATCACTATAAAATTAGTATATTTCCTCTGATATTAATTTCGGGTCTGATTAACCCATCATTAATAATATATGAACTGCATTGCTTCTGTCTCCTCTTTTCTAACTGACAAAAATATGCCGTATTCTTCTCTCCTTCCAACCATCTTGCAAGAGACCTTACAAAAGATCCTTGTGCTTTCATTAAATACAAATCATCTAATTTAGCTTGAAGAGAAAATAATCATAAATATCAACATCTTGAGTCATTTTTTGTGTATTACATTCTTGAACTAAACTTAACTCAATCTGCTTCTGTTCTTTGCTTTGTTGTTTATTAAACCGAATTTAAAATACTCCCATTTATTCCCATTAAAGTTAAGGTGAATTCATCTTTAATCTCAATAATCAAATTTCTTATTTGACTACAATAATCTTTATCCTTTAATAGTTCCGCATTAAAAAGGTATGTTTTATTGTTGCAGTCAAAATTAATTGGCAATATGGCAATGATCTGTCAATGGTGTTGCAGAAATTGAAACATTAGTGGCAAACTCAGAATGTTCCACAGTAATAAGCCAAAAGTCTATCCATTAGTTTTGACCCAGTAAAACTGAATCACATTAGCATGCTTAAACCTCCAGATATCATTAAGGGAATTTTATTGGCAAAACTCCTCAATAATGTTAATGGCTTGTATAGCTAGAAGGAGATCTGTCCAGCCCCTCATCTGGTGCTCAATTAAAATCATTTCACTAGATTTGTAATGAGACGCATTTGTAAACTCATTTTCCGCTAAAAATAAAAGCATTTGTAAACTCGTTTTCCGCTAAAAATAAAAGCTCGACTGCAGTTTCCATCAAAATAAAAGTTCACAGGTTTATCTCTTGCATGTATAGAAATTAGGACAAAACTAATTATAAAAGTTTCATTTATTTTTCAGTGTATTTGTTTTACAGTATATGGCTATTACTGACATATTATAACATTATTATTATTATTAGTAGTAGTAGTATGTAGTGTAATGTAGACTGAGACACTATATCACAACTCAAAAGAGGTTTGATTCCCCTTCAAAGTTCATGTACAAGTCAATGCACTGACTATGGGCTGAAGCTCTTAATGTTGAACTCTCAAAGTGCACCAGATTGATGACTTAATGACATATGATTGATGACATAAGAAAGTACAAAGTTTTGTTATGGTTATTTTGTTATTTGTTTTGTTACCAAGGTCCACCCACCACAGTTCTAACAATCATACAAAAATCCTGTGATGCATTCATACATTTTCCTCAAGGGTATACTCAACCTTTCACATGCTTTCCTCATGCTGACACCATACAATTACACCAGGGACAAAAGCATGTGAACACCTTATCACACCTACACATGCATGTTGAACACCTTCAAAAGAACAATTCCAAAATTACATTGTACAGGCCAGTCACATTCTTCCACACCAGATTCTGCGTAATGTCATCAATCAGACTGGAATTACTTGAATTACACACCCTTTTAAAAACATTAAAACAGTGTATCTACTTTTGGAACAGAAATTCTCAAAACACAAATGATGTTTTGCTGAAACCCCTTTGACCATTTATAACAACTGAGTGAATCTTCACAAGTGTATTATTTAAAGGCTTTCATTTTTGTTTTTGTGTGTTTTATAATCCTCCACATTTACAGACTTTATATCTCGAAATTCTGACTTTTTTCTCAACATTGTGAGTTTATTTCTTGCAATTCTTACTTTTGAATAATTGAATAATATCGAGAGAAAAGAAGTCACAATTACCTTTTTTTTCCCTCATGCTGAGGCTGATAAATCATAATTGCAAGATGTACACTAAAGTTGCAATTACCTTTGGCTGTTTATTGTTTTTTTTTATTCCATGGTGGAAATAAGCTTCAAGCGCTCTCATCAATAGATTTATCACTTATGCAGCCATTTTAACTTAATCATGCTGCACGTATCAGAAGATTATTACGGAGGCAGTGATAATAGAGAGCTGCAGTGATGATGTATTTTCGCATCACCCTGGTTCACACAACAAAAAACCCAATAGGATTTTTCCATTGGCTTTTAGATTATTGCAGAAAATAAGGTATACGACTAACAAAAGTTTATGATTCTTATACCGTTTTGTTCATCATGATAACCTTCACAAATGAACACAACGTTTATGAATTTTGAAGCACAAATAAATTTGGCAGAAGTCAATAGCTAAACTATAAACAAACCATATGATTGCATGACTTTCAACAACACCATCACTCAGCTTCCAACAACTCTTTCAGTCTTTGTTTAAAAACATTTTCCCTGAAAGTTTGAGTTATAATAGTTTGCAAGAGCGCCATTATAAACACAACGAGGCTGTGAAGGCGAATTAATACATTTACATATTTATGTACGTAATATAAATACCCTCCAATTGTACTTTTGGTACAAAATGAGTTGTTCCAATTTAGCAGACTTTAAGTACACTAATTTAGTATACCAAATATTTTTTTTTATTAAGTACATAGGCTAAATATGTAAATGTGTTTGAAGTATACTTGGCACAAAATAAATGTATTTCAAATACAATTTAGTATTTTTTTGGATATTATAGTGATCATACTATTCTTACTAATAGTGATATTAAACACATTTTAGGCTTAATATTAAGATGTGCAGTGTGCAATAAAGAAGTAGCCTACTAAAAAAGTTTAATTATAAAATGCATAAGTTTTAAAAAACCCATTCAGAACGATGGAACTCGTTTCTGGGTTTTGACTACATTCAGACTGCATTTCCTTTTCATCAATAAGGTGAGAAGAACCAGCGGTGTAAAAAGATTATACTTAAATGAAAATATGGATACTGAATAAAAAAAATTGTCAATTAAAAGTCCAAGTATTTAGCCAAAAACATACAAACTTTACATTACTAAAGTACTAAAAAAGTAGAAGTATAGCAAAATAAAAATGTGAGAGGAATTTCTCTCTTAACTGTCACCGTCCCGCTAGTGGGAAGCCGAAGTTTACTTCACTATATTACAATTAAATCCTAATTTAATCATGACAAACTGTATATCGTTGGAAATGTCTAAGACTCCTAAATAGATATTTTACCACTGTTTTTTTGTTACAAATTATGTAGGAATAGTAATAGATGAATTTATGACAAGAGTGCACCTCAAAAAATCTACATCATACAGGAGTTCTGACCTTTGTCACAAAAAGTCGACGCACACACTTTTAATAATTTAAACTTTGGTTTTCATGAGGTTCTTAATTAAACATAATCTAGTATTTGTCAATAAAATAATATAAAATAATATTATCCTCTAAAAAGTATTAAATATATAGTATCCTCTTAAATGTAATATTATTCAAAATTGGACATTGCGTTACCATAGAAACGGTACTCTAAATTCTTTTGTCGGGCTCCTCCCCTTTTGGGATCGTCATGTTTCATAATTTATGATCAAAACCTTTTCTAATCTTGACAAAACACATATTGTCATAAAGTTCTAAGTCTCAAGGTTCCATATTTTGTGACAGAAGTGATATTTGGACAGAAATGTTTGTTTGTTTTTTAAGGCAGAATGCATACAATTAAATTCTGGAATGTATGTCACCCGGTGGCTATTTTTGGTATTACGCCTAAACAAAAAACATTTTTGTGATATCAACTTCAAATTTGGAACACAACTTGGTTAGATATATGGCTTTGATTTTATAGTAATTTTGGAGTAAAAAATATTTTGTAAAATATATATTTTATATAAAAGAAAAAATATTAAGTAGCCTACAGTCAATTTCTACTTTCACTGTTTTCTTTAAAACAAGACCAAACTTAGATCTATATTCCAAAGCATTCTTGAATTACAACCGTTTAAGTTTGAATAGTGCATTTTAATGTCCATTCTCAAAAAGGGGGATGACAGTTAAGGGGTTAAGCATTTTGAATAATTTATCTAAGCAAATGTAATTAATTGAATGAAATGTTTTGTCAGAGTGACAAAGGTTTTGTTGAGGGGGAAACAAAACAAAACACAATGATGCAGAGGTCAAAAACATCCATCTGGTCCATGTTTATAGAACAACAATTAAAAAGCAGCATCGACCAAAACGCATCTAGGGTGTTTGAACCCTTGAACAGGGAGATGTGATGCAGAGGCCAAAATGTATTCCAGATATAATACAACCCCTAAATCGACTAAAGCTACTTTTTTATGCCTATTCAGTGATTTTTTTTCCACAACAATAAAGAAATGTCTTTGTTTCAGCGTGAAAATTTTGTTTATTCGGGGCATTTGTTTGTTTTTCTCTGCAAATATTGAGATGGGACTAATTAAAAATTACAAAACAATTAACTGATTGACAGCCCTATTTGTTATTCAATATAATATTTACTTACTTTAATATAATTACAATACGTTACCATTTATCCACTCCCTGGTAAGAACATCAATATATTTACAAAATAAATTTACACATATTTACAAATGTTCATTTAAATGCCAATTGGTTTTTAGGTTTATAACATTTCATAAAAATCATTTAATAGTGGGCATCAAAATAAGAATTTTTAGATCAATAAAAATGACCAATTGATTTGTGTAAAAAAAAAAAAGTCATACTGACTTCTACATAAACATATTTCTTAACTTCGGAGCTCATAAATGGTCTGTCTTAAAAGGTTTATACCATAGACTGTAAAAAAATATGGACGTAGTGTCCGTGACGTCACCCGTAGGTTTCTGAAGACCGTTTTTGAAGCCTAGCCGACTGTCGCCATCTTGGCAGTGCGTCACTCCCGGATAAACCAAAATGGCCGAAAAACCCTAACGTTACGGCTAACAGACAGCAGACAAATGGCTAATGATGACTAATGACCACAGCAGCGGGAATCCACCAGTCACTCAAAAGTGGACACACCCTTAATTATGCAGAAATTTAAGGCTTAAAAAACGGATGAGTTATAAAAAAATTCACCCCCCTCACAGTTGTCATGAAGGGCAAAATTAGCTGACGGTTGGTCTGGGAACGCCCCCGGGAACGCCCCGTCACGTGATGTGAATTCAGCCCGTGGCCGTGGGGGAAAACATTGCCTTGGCGCTCACTGAAATACACGGGGCAATCAGTTGCTGTGTCGTTTTCTGTACCGCCAATAAACAAACAAATTATGAATTGATGTTCTACATCCTTCCTAATAAACACACAGAACCGGAAATGAGGACAAAATGGCTTTTGAGCTTTCTTTTTTGAGATTACTGTGTGAGTAGATCCCTGTGTGATAGTAGTGGGTGTTAAACTCGTATTAGGCAGTGGTGGGCTAGTCTTGTCTACATCCCTTACGAAAAAGAACTATAGTAATCCTATAAGATTTCTATAGTAGTGTATAATACTTATGTGATGTTCTGTAATACCTCTATAGTACTTCTATAGTATGTCCAAAATACTATAGTATTCCTATAGGATTACTATAATATTTTGTCCCAAAATACTACAAGATTCCTATAGTTGTTTTTCATAAGGGATGTCTCATTCACATTAGCGTTATCAGCTGAAGGCTCATGACGCGAGCCGTGAACCTATGGAGTAGACTGTAGTCTGTGAGTTAGGCTACTAGAGGACTTTAGGGATAACTGTCAGCACAGTCCCTCGGCAACTTCGTACTACTGATCACCGTTTTACAAAAGGATTAATAGTTTGGAGTGAAGCATACATACAATTGGTAAGTGACAAGGTTTTATGGAGTTATAGTATGCAACATAAGTTGATTGAGTTATAGGCTAATGTTACCGCTACAGCTGCCGCGATGTCTTGGAGATTCAACCAGATAAAAAAATATCTCTGGAAACGACACCTCCGGCCATTTGGTTGGGTCATTGACCCAGTTTTTAATTAAATAAGGGCTATCATAACCTATTGTTGTAGTTAATTTTACAATGTACCGTTGCCGGTCGGCAGGCGTCAATGACTCGCAATACCACATTTTTGTCATTCAAATACACTCGATGTTCGCAGTGTTTTCCCCCATGCCGACTCCACCCTCGCCACGCCCCCAACTATGACTAGATGTATGTATAGACCAAAGCCACTTTTTGCTCCAGGCTGTAAACATGTTTTTTTCTGCTGTAAAGTTGGGCATTTCAACATGGGGGAGATGCAGATTTGACTCACTTTTGCAGCCAGTTGATGAATTGCCGTTTAATTCACTTCCGCGTTGGTTTCAAGAGAGAGACAGGGAGGTTGCCGCTTGGTTTATACATCTATTTTAAATTTCTTTTCTTTATGGAGTTTTTTTAAAATTGTTTTTACTTCCAGAACCATATTGTTGCACTTTTTGTTGCACTATTTCTCAGCTAGGCAATATACAGTAACCCAAAAAAACTCAATAAAATACTATTAAGTTAAAACTTAACTTAATGTTAAATAGTGACTAGCCTACTTGTATAGTAGAATATAGTACTTGTAGTCAAAATGAAATTGAAAGGTGTAAAAAAAAAAAAAAAAAAAAAAAATTGAAAATGTAATTAAAGCTTTAGTCCGTAACTTTTTTGGGTTAAAAATTATCCAAAATTATTTTTTGAGCAAGTATATAACCAGCCAGTGTTCAAAACTATCTGCTTGCCTTAGCTCGATTCTAAACGGTACACTCTAAAAAGTTTAATTTTTTGGTGAAACATTTTTACACAAAAAAAAAAGAGTACATTTTAAAGCTGTGAAATCAATGAAATTTAATATATGAATTGAGTAAATGCAAGTAAAAAAAAAAGTAAATATGAGTAACTGCATCTGGTACATTAACAAATAAAATTGAGTAGAAATAATGTAACATTTAATAACCAATATTTATGAGTAATATTAACTGTTTTTATTTCCTCTAAACCTTTGTAAAATAGTATTCCATACAACCACCAGTGTACATGACATTGGCCTTTATTGCCAATGAGTACAGCAATACAGCATATTTTACACTGTTTTAACATGTAGCCTATCCAATATTGCCTACATTTAAACTCATTTAACAAACATTTTAGAAGTAAAAATGAAACATTTAAACATTTAGGTAGCCTGATTCAAGTCTAATCAACCAGTCTGTTATCCCATTTCCACTGGATCAGCGCTGGTTCTCATGCCGGAGACTGACTTGTGCTCTGCGGGTGAACTTCAAACTTCATACCGCCGTCCTGCATTTCACTCATAGCCGAAATATACTGCAAGCGACTGACTCCATAACCTGCCAATAAACAAACAATGTACAGTTCTGAGGACATTTTATCATCCAAATTAATTATATTCATTATCATTAGGAATAAAGTCGTGTGTTTTATGCAAGGCGTTTCAATCACGCGAATAGACAGGCACGACTCTCGTTTAGGTGTCACATTACGCCTCTGTATGTTGTTTTGCATTCAATAAAATGATTTAAAGCACAGTAATGATTTTATAGATAAAATAAAAGATACACAAACCTGAATTTCACAGAGGAAATGCACCAATTATGCGACGCTGAGAAGAGAGAACTGTTCTGGACTGGAGAGAATTCAAACAGCCCCCGGGGGAGGGGTGCATTGTTCTAATTGAGTAAACTTACTCCATTTCTTAAGAGTGTTTTATATCTCTCTATAAATTACAGGAACGTATGTCTGTCTGTGTGTGTGTGTGTGTGTGTGTGTGTTAACCACATATCTCTCGAACCGTTAGTCCGATGGATTTCAAATTCGACGGGTGTCTTGCCACGGGCACGAGTAAGTGCAGTGCCAAGTTTGACGTTGTTTGGATGAGAAATGCTAAAGATATTGTTAAATATATCATTTTTAAAAGGTTGTGGTTTAAAAATAAACATTCTGACATTAGAGGGTTGTATCGGAAGCCCCAAAGAAGCCCCAAGAAGGTTGTGGTTTAAAAATAAACATTCTGACATAAACACTCAGACAGCTACACTGTTTAGCACTGTATTGGTTCCAGAACGTGATAAATCCATTTTGATTAATTTTAGTAAAAATGTGTTTTCTTTACCAAGAAAGTGGCAAGATGAAAACCACTATTTTCTGTTTCAAACTTTCACATAGCATCTTTAGGTTATAATATCATAAAAAATTCAAATCCAGATTTGGATTTTCAAAGATTTATTATAAAAACGGATTATTTTCCCACAAAAATGCAATAAATTCATGACACTTTTTTTTCAAAATGCTATCATATTGAAACTGTTGAAATCAGCCATCACTAAGAAATATCTCCTGAACTTTTTTGACGGTGATCAGCTCACAAAAACTGATTTTGCACGGGCACTTTGCACTGCTCCCTGAATTGACGCGCTTATTCATTTGTGGATGTTAACTGAATCTGTAAGTCAGCTATGCTGTTTACTTCTGAATATTATATTTCATTCTGGTGCGCTTAACGTTATCGCTACTGTGTAATAGTAGCCTATGCTATTCACCAACTAAACATATCCTATTCAATGTGTTCACAGTCTCTTTCACGGGCATCATTTGTAGTAGCCTATTCACAAACTGTTTCCTCAAGCATAGCGTTTTCTCGGAGTTCACTGTGTGCTTTCTACCATGCACAAATAAAAATGTCACTGAACTTTTGCTGTGTAATTGTAACAATGAGCATTCAATCACACCAAACCAACAATTACTAAAAACACTGATTTTGCACGGGCATTTTGCACTAGCACTTAGAAGGTTGTGGTATACATAAACATTCAGTCAGCTACACTGTTTACTTCTGAATATTATAGTTTATTCACAGCCATCATTTGTAGTAACCCAGCCTGCTCCCTGAATTCAATGCATTCACAGTCTCTTTCACGGGCACCAAACCAACAATTACTAAAAACACACACAAAAACTGATTTTGCACGGGTATTTTGCACTAGTATTAATAATATTGATTTGAATTAAGTAATATATTTTGTTTCTTAAAACAGATCAGTTTAATTCTCCATTCTCAAATATTTTGATAGAAATTTCACAAATATATTAAGTGTATTATAAATAAATAATTTGGTTAGTCAAATACTTTAATATAACTGTAAATCTTAGATAAAATTAACTGTTGGATTTTTAGTCAATTATTTTGGTAAGTTTAACTCAAACAATCAAGTAAACAATATTAAGAGATTTTATTAAGTTAATAAAGTTAAATATTACTGTAACATTAACTAAGCCACAGAATTATTTTATTTTGTATTTTGTTATAGAGTGTAAGCTTGTAATAATGTTTTTAATTCCAGTGGTACTGGTGGATTTCCACGGGAAATTCGAGCATGTCTTTGCGTCATTATGGTGGCATGAACTCTGTGTTTAGAAGGGGTTCAAAACGGTCGCAGAGACAGCTTTTTTTCTGCTGGACAGGTAAGAACCAGTTCTAAGGAACATTAATATACCGTAAAACTTCAAATAATAGCCCAGGCTTTTATTTTCCCAAATCGCGGAACTGCACCGGCTTGTATTTGAGACAGGCGTCTATATGAGACGGGCCTTTAATTTAGTGTTGAGATGTTGTTCATTGAATACACTGTAAAAAATTATTGTTGGTTTAACTTAAAAAAGTAAGTTACCTGGTTGCCTTAATTGTTTAATTTCAATGAACTCACAATTTTGAGTTAATACAATGAAGGAGATTTGTTTAATAAATAGAAACTCAAAATATTATGTTATCTGAACCACATTAATTAACTAAGTTGATTTGACAAAAGATAATAAGTTGTGATTACAAATAATGAAAATAATGTTTTACAGTGTAGGCCTAGAGATAACGATCCAAATAGCATAGGCTGATAGACGGAAAGCATGACAGTAGGAGGTTACCAAATCTGTGTTTGTGTTTAACAAATCAGTTAATGTAAGAATTAGCCTACTATATTTCCGTATGTCTAAAGGGGGTCGCACACCAGACGAGAAGTGCAGCGCCACGTCTTTAAAATTCCAAAACATTATTCTCTATGAGTGTACATTGTCTCAAATCGTCGTTAATGTATATACTGACTTCACCCTGTGCTGCAATATACATTCAGTTTTACATTCATTTACAGAAATCAGCTGGTTGAATGAAAATTGCTGATGTATCAGGTGATATTCTCAATTCATTCAGTTAACGGACGCTCTGAGGTAAAGTGAATTCATACTGCAGCAACAATTGTATTTAATTGTACAGTACAATCATAACATAGTACAGACATGATCTTAATTCCATAATATCCTTAAACATAACAATATTGCTGGCCATAAACTGACAAAGTGCACGTCCGGTGTGCAATACCTCGAGTTCTCATAGACGCAACGCGGCGCTGCTCAAGTAAAGTATAAATACACCAAAATAATACTCCCATGTTATCATCAGTCATGTTATCACATCATCATTTTAATGCTTAAATGTATTGTATCACTTGACGTGTTTGGCTACAGCTGCGAGACAAAGAGTCTCTTTGAGTGAAAAGAGAATGTGAACTATTCGTAGACTCAATAACATTTTTTTCATAACATCAGTTGTACCTTAAGCATTATTATGTGCGTGACACTCCGTTCCAAAGACTTAGCAAGCACAAATACCCTCTACTGAAAAAAACCCAAAACAAAACAAGCCTCATCTGCCCTGTCTGAATCATATGAATCCTTGTTCAGGTAGTTTTTAACTAAGGCATGGTCTACTGGTGGATCAACTTTGCTGGTCATCATCTGAAAACAAAATTTGCTTTTCTTTCTAACTAAAGATCTTAAAACATGGATCTTTGAGCACAGTTTATAGTGGGAGGAAATCAACACCAGCACATACTGTACTTGCTATTTCATGTATCATTTCCAAAGGAAATAATTATTTTAAGTTATGTACATTGTTCTTGTCACATTGTGAACACTTAAGTTACTTAACTTTCACCCTTTAACCCTTTCACACCAGGAATGATAACTAAAGATGACTATATTAATGTCCACAACAGCAAACAATTTTTTTATTCTTAATGTATGCTTATGTCCTCTGCTGTTTGAAATGCTCAAGCTCAATCTTAAAACAGGATGGATTCTGATTGGCTGTGTAAGACTGGAGAAACTGGAAAAACTGGAAGAGAGGGCAACTCTCTGAGAGAACAAAGGAAATTAACTT
This sequence comes from Abramis brama, assembly GCF_963993115.1. Taxonomy (NCBI): domain Eukaryota; kingdom Metazoa; phylum Chordata; class Actinopteri; order Cypriniformes; family Leuciscidae; genus Abramis; species Abramis brama. The sequence goes on along the minus strand of NC_139977.1, from coordinate 29,675,972 downwards.
TTGAACTCACTCTTGTGTACCATTCGAGACGCAAGTCTCACTTCAGAATCATCCTAATCTACATCTCTTGCCCTCTTCTCCCATTCCTTCTCATGCTGAGATCACCAAAATTCACCCAAGAATATGGTTTAATGTGAATAATTATCATACAGTATTACACATGTTTGGTATCATTTGAAATGTCTCTGTGCGACTGGTACAAAGGTATCATTCCCAAAGAAGTAAAGCAAAAGGTAATAAAGTTTTTAAGAGTTTAGAGATAACTTGCACAAAGAGGAGGGTGCGTCTTCCAGGTAAATGGCCTCCTGCTCTCAAAGTAAACTCTGAATGCAAATTCCCATTGTTAGCAAATGTTTCCATGTGAAAGGATATTCTATCTTGGTTTGGGTATATAATGAATTGCAACAAGAGGCTCAGTATGATTCTGTAACCCAGACCAGCCCGTGATGTGAAGTGTATGCAAAACACTTCACATCATGTATTTTATAATGTCAAGGTTTGCATCTTCTCTCTTTATTCCAGAGCATTTGATGTTTTGTATCTATTATCTTTGAACTGATTATGAAATTGGTATGATACATTTACCTGACATAATAGAATGTAAACTATGCAAAAAAAAAATTTTTTATTCTAACTGACTCTGACATTATTTTCAGTAAAGAGTTAAAAAAGAATAGTCAAACATTTACTCACATTTAATGATACACAGATATCATTAAAACCTTTTTATTTATGGAGTCAGATGAAATAACGAGGTAATACATATGAAAACATGTATTTCATTTAATCAAATTACTTTGCCACGAGGAAAGACAGTAACGCGCAGAGACCTTCACCCGCTGATCGGATGCCTCCATTGGGCCGACTGAGTCGGGCTTACAGCTGTCAATGTTTTTATCATTCATCTGGAAAAAAAATTATCCTGAACTTGATTACAATCAGGGCCGGTTCTAGACATTAGGAGGCCCTAGGCAAAATTCCCCAATAAAAAAACACTTGAAACAAATATGATTCCTAACCTTTTTATTTACACAACATTTAATTTTAAAAGCAGTATATTTTTACTTACAAAGTACATAAGTTTGGACACATTACTATTTTTAATGTTTTTGAAAGAAGTCTCTTATGCTCATCAAGCCTGGATTTATTTGATCAAAAATACAGAAAAATAATATGGTGAAATATTATTAAAATTTAAAATAATGGTTTTCTATTTTAGTATACTTTATATTTCTGTGATGCAAAGCTGAATTTAGTGTCACGTGATCCTTCAGAAAACTTTATAATATTCTGATTTATTATCAAATGTTAGAAATGGTGCTTAATATTTATTTTATAACCTGTGATACTTTTTTTCAGGATTTTTGATTATTACAAAGTTGTTTTAAAAAAGTCTTCACTATCACTTTTTATATATTTAACACATCCTTTCTGAATATTCCTGTTTTTTTCTGTATTTTTTATCAAATAAATGCAGGCCTGTAGAGCATAATAATCAAAAACATTAAAAATAGTAATGGGTCCAGACTTTTACCGGTACATATTAATCAAACTTTATCTAAGGTAATCTCTTTTTTGTTTAATGAAGATGTTATTGTTGTTGTTGTTATTTTGCTGTTTTATTCAATTTATTCACAGTTCCAGAATCCCACTTCAGATGAGCATAAGTGCTTTATATTGCATTGCTATACATTAAATATGCTATACATAGTTCCCACATGACGTCACAACATACGGGCATTTGCCGACCCGGCGCCATTTCTGAGGGCAGAACACAACATTCTTACAATGCAGAACATGAGAAGAAGAAGCTGAAACGGAAATTTTGTGATTAAAAAGTGAAAATGGTCATCTCCTGCTGGGTCAATGGATGTTCCAATCGTGCCGGAGGTTCAGTTAAATTTAGTTTTTTAGCATTTGCCGACCCGGCGCCATTTCTGTGGGCAGAACAATAGTAGAAGAAGCTGAAGCGAGTTAATTTCGTGATAAAAAGTGAAAATGGTGATCTCCTGCTGGGTCAATGGATGTTTAAATCGTGTCGGAGGTTCAGTTAAATTTGGATTTTACAGTATACCCGTCATTAGACTTAATGAATGTGAGAAGACGCTAAGCTTTTGTCAGAACAACGACGGAGGTTATGGCTGGCGAGGATAAACAGGAAAGAAACTCCCTCAAAACACGCAAGAATTTGTTGTTTTTATTGCGAGTGTACACAAATATAAGTTAACACTTTGCAGTTTGAATTATGTCCTGTATGAACAAAATGACGAGATATTAAAAACATACAAAAACAACATTGTTTCCACTGTTCGATCGCGCCCGCGACTCTCTCACTCTCACACACACACACATTCCAGCACGGCAATCTCAGATTATGTCCCTAAAGAACCCGCGTATAAAGTAGTTCCGCATTACATTAATTAATTTGCACGCGAGTTTTATTTATTTTCATACCGTGTATATTCATATTCATGCACATATTTCCAGGCTCGGAATTGCTCACATGTATTAAAACTCCTAGCCAATACCAGATAATGATACACATGATAATACTGTATCTGCTGCATAATCAGTGCTCAGTGCTTCCTTTGTTAGCGCATACGGATCCACACCATTTATGACCGAAATTTTCGCATTGTACCTCTCTCTGTCTTGTGTTAATAGAGTCTCTTTATAATCTCTGTCACTTTGTCTCTTCATGATTTTCGTAACATTATAAATGGAAATAAATATTCGAAATTTGCTTGTAAAACTCATAGACAGTATGGTAAAACGTAAACACAGCAGCTTTTGCCCTCAAAGATGGCGTCTCCGGGGAGGTCACGTGACATTAATTGGCCTGTGGGAACTATGTATACACAAATCAAGTGGAAGAGAAAGACACGATCGCTACTGAGCAGAAAAAAATATATAAACTGATATTATTGGCGTAATGTCAGGGTATAATCTAATCAGCAGCAGAATTTAGAAGATAGACCCATAGATATGAGATCCTTTATTTGAAACATTTAAAAATGTTGTAGTGTGTTGGCTTTTTAACTTAGAATACAGACGTCTTGTCTTTTAATTTTGTAGCTTTTTTACTAGTCAGCTCCCAACGCGATGTTATTCATTGTACGCGCAAATTCAAAGCGTCGCGTCTGGGCACGTTGACGCTCGCGCTCTTTTAAACTCGTAATAAAGCGGTGAATGATTTTTCCAGAAATGACGCTGATCTACAGTAGCTAGTAGGCTACAAGTTTATATTTAGAATACATTGCAATCACTCCCAAATAGATGACGACAACTCACACACCTGCATTATGAGCTGTGCTAAGGATGCGTTCGTTACACATAGGCTACTTTCAGAAGCCGGCACCCGCTTTGTAACGGACACATTAATTGGTTTAACTGCAGTAATGTAACAGTTTTATAAATAAACTTTTGTTACCGCTATCTCTGTGTGCTCGTTCATACAGTGTTGTGACAATGATATACTGTAGTTTTTTTGTTGTTACACTGTAAAAAATTATATGATCAATAAGTTATGGCAACATATATTTTTTACATTTGCTTTAACTCAACAAAATAAGTTAATCAATTTCTTTATGTTATACAAGATTCAACTAATTTGTTAAAGTCAGTTTAATGTAAATTAAGTTGAAGTTACTTAAAAATCCAAGGCAGTGACTTTTTTCTTATTTTTTTACAGTGTACAGTTGTGTGAACTCTGCTATTCTTTTACATTTAGAAAAATTTACAGGACAAATCAATATAGTTTTTGCCTTTTATTGTGAAGAGGCATTTAAAGGGATAGTTTACTCCAAGAATGAAAATTCTGTCATCCTTTACTCACATGTTGTTCCAAATGTGTATAACTTTCTTTCATCTGCAGAACGCAAAAGATATTAAAAGATATTATGTGTTGCACTTTATTTTACAGTACATGCACTTTAACTGAGGTAACTTGGTAATATAAGGTAACTACATGGGTTAGGGTTAGACGTAGGTTCAGGGATAGTACCTATTACCCAGTTATTCTAATTACTATAGTAACTAAACAGTATATAAAGGGAGAACAGGAAAGTAAAATAAAGTGCTACCATTTTATGAACAGATTAACTATCCATTAAGTATACTTTTCTTTTAAAGAGCAAGATTAATTTCCATACTAGAGCCCTCTGCTGAAATAGTAATATTGCAGGTAAATAATTTAATATCTACTGTTTTTCCTTCATTGTCTTTGTGTTAAACTTTCATTTTCTCATGAAGATCCTCCTCTTTTGAGGAACTATAAAATGGGTGCTGAAACAGGTAAGTTATTACATTCTCCTCCTGATCAAAGATGGATCTGCAAATCTCAGTTTTTCTTCTGTTCATTCTCTTCACTGCAGGTACAGAGACAAATGATGTTTGTTTTTAATATTATTGAATACAAATACAGATCATTGATGTGTCTCTCTCTCTCTCTCTCTCTCTCTCTCTCTCTCTCTCTCTCTCTCTCTCTCTCTCCTCTAAAGGACACTCTCTCAGCTGTTATCAGTGTCTGTCGGGCTCTTGTGCACAGACAACATGCTCCAGTGGAAATAACTGCCTCAGTTCGATATATGCTGGTAAGTCCAGTATGGATTTAGGCATGTGACAGTATAAAATTTTCATGTTGCGATAATTGCTGAAGCTTTTATCACAGTACGCTATTATCATGATATTGAAAATAAGTTGCAAAAAAGTGTTGTCATAGTCATAATAAAGGAGGTTTAATATATTGTATTTCTTATAACAAAAAGAACTGAACATTTAAATACAATAAAACAATACACAAAAATGTATAAAGTAAACAAGTTTTTTAAACAGATTATATAATTTGCTATAATTTGTCAGTCGTCACAGAACGGCTACTTGTCTAGACAGAATTTACAACTGCATGCATAAAATATTCTATATAATATACTGAAATAATTTAGTTTATCCTCAAATCATTATTCCATAATATTTTGTACATTTTAAACATTTTTTAAATGAGAAAAAAATGATGTAATGGTCATATTATATTACAAAGTTTGTCTTTTCGTCCAACTTTGCAGGACCAACCGATACTTCTTCATCAACAATTAAACTGTGTTTTCCAGCAAGTAACTGTACAACTGGGTCCTTCAACATCGGCATTTATAAGTTCTCTTCTTACTGCTGTAACACAGACCTGTGTAATGCCCAAGATGCTTCAGGTATTGTACTTAAAGTCAACAGTTTACAGTCATAAAACATTAACCAAGAAATAATTGTCGTGGGACTTTCTATTGGGGACTGTGACGTCAGCCAGAACAAGATAAAGAAAGCTTTTTTCTTCTTCTTCTTCCTGTAGATCCCTCTAATGCCCCAAATGGAAACAAATGTTACTATTGTGATGAACAGAAGAACTGCTCGAAAGTATTGAGCTGTTCAGGGAGTCAAGACCGCTGCGCTACAATAACAGGTGAGAAGTGTCATGATTCCTGTCTGTGTTCCCCTGTTTTTTTCCATGTTTAGTTCCCCATCATGTTTAATGTCTATTAGTCTCCACAGGTGTTTCCTATACCCACACCCTCTTGTTATCTTGTTAAGCTTGTCTGCCTCTGTACTTAAACCCTGTGTCTAGTGTCAGTGTTTGTGGGTTCTTGACTTTTTATGTTGTTCTGTTCCATGTCCGAGTATATGTCTGAATCTGTGAAGTTTTGAGTTTATTTAATAAAGTGGATCTGGCTTCTGCCTCTACTTCAACCTCAGCATTACAAGAAGGACGAATTGATTTTGTTCAATCTTTTTTAATCTTATGCATTTGATTTTCATATACCAATAACCCGCTTAGACACCTCAGCTTTCATTCATGAATCCACTTTCATTTTCTATTCTTTTCATCAGGGACTGTGGCAAATCAGACAGAGGTTGTAAAAGGCTGTGTCTCTAAATCATTTTGTGACGCCACAACACCAGTTAGTAGTCTTGCCGTTGGGAACTTCACATGTTGTGCGGGGAACCTGTGTAACGGGGCTCCGAGTGTCACCCAGAGCTTCCTGTTCCTCTGCTGTTCTCTGCTCTCCTACTTCATGATGCACTGAATACAGCAGATCTTCACATTCTACAGTGTGACACTCTTTACTGAATATATAGCTTGTGTTTTTATCAGTACAAGATTTGACCTGGTGTGAGGAACTTAAAACAATATAGAAAATCTGGGGTGCGTTTCCCGAAAGCATCGTTGGCCAACTATGGTCGCAAGTTCATCGCAATGTCCATTGAACTCTATTGGTAACGAGGGAACTTGCGACCATAGTTGGCTAACGATGCTTTTGGGAAACGCACCCCTGATTAGTTGAAGGAAATATATATACATTTTATGAAATATTAAACAAAATGTAACTATCACTGAAATAAAATATAATGATCAACTTTGCATTTGTTTCTGGATTTATTTTTAAAACATAAAATTAGTGAAAAGGAGGCAGGGCTAATTTGCATATTCACCACTGCTATCAGCTTCACCTCGATTCTGATAGCTGTCACAGACTAGAGCAAATGAAATGGCAGGCAATAGTGACTGACGCTTTCTAAACACGCTTTGTGCAGCTTTGAAACCTTTTGAACTAGTAGTAGGGCAAAATGGCCGCCAAATATGGATTTCGTAATGGGAAAATGGATTAAAAGCTGCCAGAAACCTAAAATGCAATAACATATTTCACCATAAATACATGTTAATTTGAGCACACTTTCACAAAGAAGGTCTTTAAACTTTAAAATATAAGATATGTTTTAAAATTTGCTCCTGTAATACTAAACATGATTACTATACATGGGTTAATGAATTATCTTTAAATTCATGTTATGTGATCAAAATTAGACATCACAGTGACAAGTGATTTAAGAGCTGATCTTTGTCTGGTCTCTACCAAAGCAATTCACCAATGGTGATACAAAAAGGTCAACTGTTTTTAAGCAGCTGACATGGAAAGAGACACGCAAGCTAATCCAACACGGCAAGGTTCAATTAATAACATAACATATAAGATTCAAAAATTCCATGCTGAATTCAATGACCACTTTTATCTTGGTCAAGAAGCAAACTTTACACTCTCTGACATTCTCCCTCACATAGGCCTAAACATAAAGCAGTACACTGCAGTGATGCTGCTCTGCATTTGCATTGCTTAATACAGCCTTTTGTACATTTGCAGGCAATAAGTTCATAGCAGGCTTTAGATGCTTCAACAAGTGAGGTCCAGTATGGTTCAAAACTGCCATCCTCTGTTTTGACCCACCCCCATTTAGATGGACAAGGCAAATGAGAAGGCAGTAATACTTGGCCCCAAATATTACCACCCTGATATGTTGCCCTTTTCACATGCTGTTCAAGAGCTGCACTTGTTGGTGGAATTCGGCGAACACTGTGCCTTTTTGAAAAAAAGCTTTTTCCTAGCCGTGTTCACGCTCTCACATGTACTGGTTCTATCATACAGCAGAACTGTGAACCTTTCAATTGTCTCTGATATATGTGAGGGAATATCAGATGGAGCACAGCTCAATTCCAACAATGCCTGAGTAAGTTTGGGGAGGACTTTCCATGTTGCCCATGCTGTTTTTTTCCAGTAACCAACAAAGCTAGACACTGAGTCACAACCAGTCAGAGCATGAAACATTGGAAGTGCACGTGCCTTCTCAGGACCAAGGCTGTGTGCAATTTCATGTGCTGCAATGTGCCTAAAATTCTTCCCTGTTCCAATTGCAACCCAGAGTGCAGTGTCACCAAGGCTTTGCACCACAGAAACTGCCAGCACTACGACATCTGTATCAACAGTTCGAATCATGATCTTTTGATGGCCATTCTGCGCAGCATGAGATGCATGCAAAATCATCCTGCTATCTGCTTCCTCATGGTTGCATGGAGATAAAGCATATATGTCAGGCAGCTGTGGCTTGCAGAGGATGTTACCTCCCCGATTAATGACAAGTTGCTTCTCTCCGTGGTCAAATTACTTAACCAAGATGTCTGAAAGGTATTAAAAAAGATCTGTTTTATTTTGATCCACCCTTAGAAAGCTCTGCCAGTTCACTGGCAAAGCTGCTTCAGCACATACACGCCTGTGGATCCCTTTACCACGCTTTGCTCTTGCAGTGCCTTTGATGGAGTCGGCAAAGTACCTGTCAACAGGTCAACCAAGTCAACACGAGTTGATTTTTGATGACACAAGGAAATATAAGGAAGGAACACTTGATGGGCATACTCTGCAAATCTTGAGCATTTGTATGATTGCTGCTCCATCAAGGACAACACAGGAGACATTGGGAGCCTCTGACTTGGGAGGACAACCTTCTTCAAGACAAAACAGGAGGTCACTCTTGGAACACTGGCTGAGCTTGCCATTCTCAGAGAAAGCAGGAGGGCAGGGTTGATTTTCATGGCGGAAGAATTCCTCAAAATTTCCATCCCTGTTCTGGCAACCTATGTAAAGCCTTGAAAAGAGTTCCATATAATTTCTGAGAGTCAATAATTTTGTTGACTGTTGCTGGGAGTTTTCATAGAACTTGTTCGGAAGACCTTCAATTTATTGTGACAAATGGGATCATAAATGGATTTTGTTCTATTCACTAGGCAATCGAGTGTAAATGCCTTGAATTGATCTTGTCCAATTTGATGAACATTCTGCACAGTCTTTACCGCACAAGGGTCAGCTATTTCTTTTGAATCAAGCACAATGATATCCCTGCTCTCCTCTTCAAATGGGTTCCCAAGTTCTTGGATCACCTTTACAAGGCACTCAACATCCCTAGCAAATTTCACTTGGACACTTGGACTTTGATCATGGTGATGCCTAATTCTGTCCTTACGGCCACTCTGATGTGCCTCTTCAAATTCTTGGATAACCCTAGCCACTTCAGGCCCAGCAACCATCCACCGCCGCAGTGCACTAGGATTGTCTAGCAAGCCAACGGTAGTTCTTGTGTAGTGGTCTTTTAGTTTTTCTTATGAAGTGGAACTGTATTTCAGGTCTACTACTAACTTAAAAGATGTGTGCTAATAACTTAAAAAAAATATTGGCTACTCTATTTCATTTAACTGGCACAAAAAAGATTAAATCGATTGACTAATTGTGGTAATCATGCTAATCATGCTAATTTACGTTTTTCTTGTGAGGAAAACTCGGTCTACAATGTGATGTGTAGGCTAAACTGATGTGCCTACTAAACCACTTGCAAATAATCCAGCAGGACTCAACAGTTCTTACAATCTTTCTAGTCAAGGTGAGAGCATTTGGAGAGCAAAGAATTGACTGAGATTAGCTTTGGGTGGTATAAACTAGCCGTACAAGAGCACTGAGTTACAGTGAAATAAATAGGATGAATTGCAGCTAGTTTAGATAACCAGCCTAAATTAAATTCTGTGGAAATGTACACCTACTTTATTTCACAGAATCCCAACTCTAAATTCCTGCAAACTAAAATCTATTTTATGTTATATTTGCCTGTCTGAGTTATGTTTGCTTACTTGCAGTATTAGCCTACACTATTTTTACTGAGTAACAGTGAGAAACACATTCAACTGACTTTGCCTTTATTTCACTTGTAGTCAAGAGTAAAACATCCCACCAGTTCCCTAGATTTTAAAGAGAATAATATTCAGCTGTGGCCACCACAAGATGAAACCTACTGACTGAATAAGGAGGAGTCACTGACAAACTACCAAGTAAAAATGATGCGTATTAGTATATGAAAACTATTTAATATTAAATATTTAAATATACATTTAAAAAGTACATAATTTCTAATAGATATCATAACCTCTTTTCCTTTTTTGTTTAAAAATGAACTAGATTGATTAATGATCAAATGTGCAACTTTTTTAATTGTTAATTTCTGTCGTCTATCCATTATGACATTATGAAATCCATATTTGGCGGCCATTTTAATTTTTTTTTTTAAACATATCTTATATTTTAAAGTTTAAAGACCTTCTATGTGAAAGTGTGCTCATATTTACATGTATTTATGGTGAAATGTGTTATTGCATTTTATGTTTCTGGCAGCTTTTAATTCATTTTCCCATTACGAAATCCATATTTGGCGGCCATTTTGAAAAATGGCCGACATGGCCCCCAGGGGCCAAATTTTGAGCGCCTACGGTCCTAAATCTGATCAGACCCCCTTTGTGAGCCTTCATAACAAATTTCGTGCTTTTATCGCTAAGTGATCGATTCTTATGAAAATCTGCACTTAGCCGCCCCACTACAGTGATTCGGGGCTCAAATCAAACTGCCAAAGTCACATGATTTCAGTAAACGAGACTTTGTTACATCATAACCGTTTTGAAATTTTGATGGCTAGGGGACGATAATCTCTGTGAACTAGGGGTGTAAGGATTCACGTGTTTTCTTGATGCATCAATTACAAATCCTGCAAGAGGGGCTCAAGCAAGCACCCTTCTGAAACCTAGAATTAACAAATGGGACACCCTACGGTCTTGTGGACTTAATGGACACACGTTTGCAGCTGTCAGTCCACAAGACTGCAAGTGTGCATGAAGTGTGTAATTTGGGCAGGGGACTATCACATGAGCAGATGACAGCTCTCTCACAATAGACCCTTTCACATTTATGGGTTTCCCAGAAGCAGAAGTCGTCATAGTTGGGTCAAGTTCTATAGCCGTGCATGAGGGGTCGGGGCTGTGCGAAGGTTGCTGTGTAATTCACACACAGACTAAGACATAGGGATGCACGATATCAGCCACCATATTTTTAATGTTATCGTTATCGGCCTGATAAGAAAATGTGGCTGATATATTAAAGCTTAAAGATAGGAATCACTTCAAAATAGGAAAATACAGTTAAGTTGTATACAGTTATGAGTATGCAAGCAAATTCAATTCACATTTATTTGTAGGCTATAGCGTTTTTCATCAGACCAACGGTCTAAGAGGAGTTTGAAAAAGTAGGATTTCTATTCAATCCCAAAGGCAGACATGAAGTTTGGTCAATTATGGCAAAATTGATATTGATGTTCTCTGCATGATCTAAGCCAGGGATCTATCGAGCAGTCTCATGACAACAGGCTAAACTAATCAAAATCGAATAATTTTTATTCAATTCAATTCACATTTATTTGTTTAGCATTTTTCACAATACACATGGTTTCAAAGCAGCTGAGTGTGTGATCAAATTCAATTCAATTCGCATTAATTTGTATGCCGTTTTTCACAAACATTGGCTACGACATGCAACCAATTGATTGACGGCTCAACTCGATTGAGCTCGATCCGAATTAAATTTCGATCAGATTGAAAGGGGTGGTTTATTCCTTTACTAATCTGATCGAGAGGACATGTAAACACTTGATCGGATTGAAAACCGAAACTGAAAGGATTGCGCATTTGCAATGACGCAAAATAGCGTAATGACGTGAGGAATGAGCTTTTCTTCCTGTTGAATAAAGTGTGAAATAAACGAGTGTCTCGTCATTCTATAATTCTCCTTTCCCTCAGAGTGTGTGAAGTGGAGCAGGACAAATTTCCAACAAGTACTTGTTTAGGACTCTCATCCACAGACAACAGGGCATTTTTACGGCGTGATAAATATAAGCTGCATGGCACAACGGTTCATATGCTCATAGTCTCCAAATGATATACATATGTATATGTGTGTGTGTGTGTGTGTGTGTGTGTGTGTATGTGTGTGTGTAACGTCTCCAGGTAGATGAAGAAGAAGGCAAACACGAAGATACAAATAATAACAAAGGTTTAATTCTCACAATAGATTCCAACAGGCGAATACACGAAACAGTGTGCTATGCACAAACAGAGTGCACTTTACACAAACAATAACCAGCAACTGAAAGAGTGAAAACCAGTAACTTAAATACACAGAGAAAATGAATGCAAAACAGGTGATGAAGATAATGACTAACTAGACACTGATAAGCTAATTAACAAGACACAGGTGATAGAACTGAATCAGACGAGGCACAGAATGCAACAAAGAAAAGGTCCAAAGAAGGAGGACGAAGAGGCGAAAGGCATTATATAGACAGGTCCGAAAGGAATGTCCAGAACTTATGACAGTTCAAGACTTCAGATTGGACAGACTGTCTGTAAAGGACTGAATGCATGCTGAGGGGGTTTCCAAATGTCAAAAAGTATGATGGACTATAAAAGGACTGGAAGACAATGAGCCGTAAAGGACGTCTCCGGTGTTGGATGCCTTGCCATTGCGCCTCCTGCAGTTAAAGCTTGTAAATGATTTGGTTTTGATTTACTTTTATTTTTGTTTTATATATTAGTACCTTTTATGTTAACTAGTTAACCTGTATTTAATAAAAAAAATATATAATTGAAATTAAGAAGCTCGACTGCCATAAGTCTCTGTTTTACAAAAGATTGAGCTGAACTAAATATTGTATGTGGAAATTCAAATGCTTATCATTTAGGACAGATTTGACTTACTTTACCTAACCTGAGAATAATTAAAATAAGGTAAAAGGTGTTTAAAATTACACACCATAAAACAATATCAATAGAAAAATAATTGTAGTCTGATTACGAGTATTTTAAAACATAATACAAGTACTTAATTTTGGGAATCTGATTACATAATCCAGATGACATGTAATCAGTTACTACCCAGCACTGATTATTATTTAATTATTCAAAAGTTTGACATGACTTTGTACGGACAATAGGCCTATTTACATTTCCACAATCAGGATTTTCCTGTTCACTGTTACTGATCAGAAATACTAAAGATAATAATCAGAAATGATCAGTGTTGGATAAGTTACTCTAGAAAAAATGTTATTAATTACTAGTGTAATTAGACTGTATTAATTACTCTCTCTAAAAAGTATTGCATTATTTTTTACCAAATCACTTTCCAAATCCCATTTCAACCGCAACCAGGTGAACAATACAAGGATAGACATTAAACTGCTCCTTTCCTTCTTTCAAATAAAGTATATCAAGTTACATAAATTACTCTTGAAATTCTTCTTCTCCATATTAAAGGGAGGAAGTTACTGTCACAGTTAGGTTCTGTTTAGGTTTAGTTTCATCGTGGTTTGGTTCTTAGGGATGCACTGATATCAACATTTTGGACAATAACAATAACCGATAATTCTTTATATTTGAAAGCTGATAACCGATATATTGGACAATTTAGTGCCTGATTACAAAAACAAAAGTCTCATGTCCTAATCACACATATAATGATGTTCTCATCATAATTTTATGTAGCCTATTTGACATGTTGCTCTTAACTATATTTTCCTTTTCAAAGTGATTCCAATCATATTTCAAGCAATTCAAAACCATCATGTTGAACAGTGTGCATCTGAAGTGTCTCAGCTGAAGGAAATAATTAATTATTTATCGGCTTTAATATCGGCCAAATTTTCTTATCGGGCCGATAACGATAACATTAAAAATAAAAATATATCGGCTGATACCAATATGGTGGCTGATATATTGTGCATCCCTATTGGTTCTGTTTCTGTTTACCTGTGTTTCCTGTCATTGTTAACTGACCTATAGTTTCCTAGTGTGTGCCAGTTTGTTTCCATAGTTACTGATTAGTTTCACCTGCATTTCATTTAGCTCAGTTTGTTTGCCTGTGTATATTTAGGGTGTTTCTCAAATGGAAGACTGCATCCTTCCTAGTCCAGTCCTTCTGAGGCTTGTAGGCTAGACGACTCCTCAGCAATTAAACGCTAGAATGAGACGGTCTAGTAAGTGTGCATGGCTACGTCACACAGGTTCCCGCCCCACTTTCACTGCATGAAAATACTATTAAAACGTAATTTTGGAAAATTCTGTATTTTTTTGTATTTACAAAAGTATTACAAAAGTAGTACGGGTTGTGTCAAGCCATTTGTTATTCTGGTTGATGGGAAAAAGATGAAATGAAGTTGCAATTAATGCGTTAAAGGGTAACTAAACCCTAAAACAACTTTTTTTAGTTAATGATCTGTAAGACTTGGGCTTTATTAATGCTGTTCATTGATTCAAGTAATTTTTTTGACATTTGGGTTTAAAGTGTTTTAATTCTACAATATATGGTGTAAAAACTTCTGAGTGCTGCCCTCTTCAGGTTGAACGGTGGCTACTGCAGTTGAATTTTCCTTTTGGAAGTTGTGGCACCCTGTGACGTCAGAGGGTACCAGCTAACCACATGCCCACATGTAGAAATCGAATATTCTAGCTGTTTATTCATTTTTCTACCTCAGAACGAAAAACGAAAAATCAAGCTGAATTCTTGTTTTTCTTTTTTCTTATTTTGAAAAAAATGAAAAAACGGAATAGGAACTGTTTTCTCATTTTTCTACTTTCAATATTAAATAAAAAAACGACTGAATGAATGATACACGGATTCGTTATGAATGCCCATGCAGCCTTGAGCAAAATTAACCGGTGGGAAAATTTCCTCACCGTCACATCCCGTCAACTGTCTGGTTAACAGCATTATTTAAAATAGGCATATCTTCTTTTGTGTTCAACAGAAGAAGAAACTCATACAGGTTTGGAACAACTTGAGGGTGAGTAAGTCATAACAAAATTTTCATTTTGGGGTGAACTATCCCTTTAATGAGAACCAGTATCGTATTTTGCGAAACTAAAAGACCAAATAGACCAAAACAACAACAATAATAATAGGCAAATAATAATAAATTGACCATACTGAGAGCCATTCAATTCGACATTTCTGCTGCTGATAAATGAATGTTATATGGGAACATTAGTTCACTCTACTTGCAACTTCCTTTTTCTTTTTGAAACTGGAAAATGTTTCAAAGTTCTTTAAATAAAGTTTAAAATTGCATTTAGCATCATTTATCAGCAGGTGGCAGCAGAAGATCTTGTGTGGGCCCAGACCTAGTTTTGCATTTGCTTACATCAAACACGAAGGCTACTGGAGACTACAGCTCAATGCAAAATTATTTTGCCGTTTAATTGTGTTGTATTATGTTGATGTTGTATTAATAATCTATTAGCTGCATTTGTATGTGAAAAAAGAATGTTATTATTGACCAGACAGAATAATGAGAGGGTTTATCATTGTAAACTGCAAAAAGCTGATCAACTGAAGGAAACGTGATTAAGTTCATTTTAATCTCCACTGATCATTGACAGAGCTTATTGTGTTTATTATTTGTTTTGAATGTCAGTCATAACATTTTGGAATGATATGTTAGTAAATTATGACAAAATGTTAATTTTTGGGTCAACTGTTCCTTGAAGTAACTACACGGATGTTTTACTCTCTCTCTCTCTCTCTCTCTCTCTCTCTCTCTCTCTCTCTCTCTCTCTGCAGGTATTATTTACTGGTGCTGCGACTGTTAATGTAAATGATGTTGAAATTACACAAGACTGATATGCTTTTTTTTATATGCTTTTTTTAGACATTTTAACTGAAATTCTCATTACTAAATTCAAATTACATGATGAAAACTAGTAACTTAATATAATACATATATATAATACACATTTTAGGACTACTTTTTGATTACTTATAGATAGACCTCACTATTATTCTAATAATATAATTTGTCATTTAAATATTTGTTTGAAATTAGAAAAATGCTAAATTTAAAGCATTTTCACTAGTTATCTCAGACTTTTGGACCTCACTGTATAAATATCAGAGATCATATTTTATATTGAAAGGTTTGTCATTTCTCTTGCATCTGTTGATACATTATTGGAAAGACAAACACTTTCTACTTTTATTTATGAATAAAATGTACACAAGAATGTGCAGTTGAACTGCTCCAGGTGTGTGTCCATGGTTTGGTGTGTGTGTGTGTGTGTGTGTTCACTACTCACTATTCTACTCTAATGTGTGCACTGTGCACTAACTTGGATGGTTTAAATCAATGCAGAGGACAAATTCTGAGTATGGGTTACCATACTTGGCCTTCACATGTCACTTAAGTGTAAGACCACTAGTAAAAATGTTAGTTAATAAAAATTCAATATTATTGTTAGTTCATGTCAGCTCAGGTCCATTAAATAATATTACCAGATACAATCTGATATAAATAATGTAGTAGTACATGTTGAAATTAACAATTAATTAACAAGGTTATTAAATGCTTTATAAGTATTTTCATTGTTAATTCATTTTAGCTTATAGTTAACTAATGTTAACAAATGGAACCTTATTGTAAAGTGTTAGTGAAAATGCTTTAAATTTATGGTTTTTCTAATTTCAAACAAATTTCAAATTATTTTATCAGAATAACAATTTCAGCAAAATTGCAAAATAAGAAATTGCACAGAAAAAAAGTCGTTCTGAGACGAGTTGAACATCATTTACATTAACACTGTCACAGCATCAATAAATTATAGCATTATATTTCAATCCATCATACTGGACTGATCAACATCTAGTGTTGCACCTAAGCAGTTGGAGAATCCATTGGAGCGGTTTGTTACCTGGTCACATGAGCTTGTCAGACTTGCACACTCATAACAGATGAGAGAGTGTCCTTTGGTAATTAAAGAGAGAGAAAGAAGTCAATGATCTGTATTTGTACCCAGTAACATTACAAACACTTTTTGTAAAAAAAAAAAAAAATTGTACCTCCAGTGAAAAGAATGAACAGAAGACAAACTGAGATTTGCAGATCCATCTTTGATGAGAAGGTGAATTAATTCATGTCTGTTTAAGGGCCCATTTTATAGATATAATTCTATATTTTAATATAGAATTGCAATGGAATGGTAAAAGGGTGTTGGTACCTGACAGGAGGGCCTTCACTCGAGGATAGAATATGATGAACAAGTCTAAAAATGTTCCACGTATACGGTTGTTAGTTCATTAGCGTCATAAAAGCCTTTTCTGTTTTTTTGTTTTATAGGTTCGGTTTTAAAAGTGAACCAGGACTAAATGTATTATTTTCTCTTTTTTTGGTCCAGACACAAAGGAACAAAGAGAACCGAGAAAAGTGTGAACCCAACCTTAGAAACAACATGATTTGTGGGGTTTATACCCTGAAAGACTTGTACAGTGATTATGGACTTAAGTCCTTTCAGATTTTAAAGGATGAATTCTCTCTTCCAGGATTTTCATTCTTTCTGTATCTAAGATTGAGATCTGCGCTAAAAGCATATGGAGTACCCTGGTCGAATAAAATATCTTCTCATCCTATGATAGACTGGATATATTCCAGTATGGCTTCTAAGGGTATTGTTAGCATAATTTATAAATCGCTTGTGGTACGACAGTACTCGAACATTCCGACTGAGGACTTCTGGGAGAGTCAACTTAACACTGTGATCGATTGGGACACTGTCTGGGGGAATTGTTTTGCTACCTCAAAAAGTCCGGCTCACCAAATGATACATTATAAGTTAATTTATAAGGCATATGCCACACCCTGTTTACTATATAAAATGAAAAGAAAATCTGATCCTTTTTGTCACTTGTGTAATAGTGAAAGTTTAGGTACGTATATGCATATGTTCTGGGACTGTTCTCAAATTGTGTCAGTTTGGTCCTCAGTCCAGGACTTACTAACAGATCTTCTGAAGATTCCGATCCAAAAGGACCCTCTGATTTTTCTTCTGCTGGATGATTCTTCGCTGTCACTGTCTGTCAATCAAAGGAGGATTCTGTCCGTTGTCCTTACTGCTGCTAAAAAGGTTATCTTAAAACTGTGGTTGGAACCAACTACCCCAGCTATGTCTATCTGGATGTCATATCTACTGGACATTGCCCTTCTGGAGTGCACCACAGCTAAAGTGCTCGGAGCCAATAGAAAGACAATACAATTTTGGTTGGACCTTATTGAGACTTTATCAAGAAGTTTTTGAGATCCTTCAAAGTTTTGGTCAATTTTATTTTAATTCCTTGTCATATGTATCTATTCTATGTATTTATATTTAGTCTTACGGTTATGGGCGATCTTGGGCTTTGTTGTAAATAGTTAATTACACAAAATGTTTAATAAATAAAGAATCTCAAAAAAAGAAACAACATGATTTTAGAAGCACAAATGATAATGGAATGTCCACAAGAATGTGCAGTTGAACTGGTCATTCCATTATCATTTGTGTTTGTTAGGTATTCTTCACCAACAGGCTGCATGTGCAAACGAGTCCATGAATCTTGGTATTAGAAAAGTCTCTTCTATGTGCTGTAATACAGATCTTTGTAATGCCCAAGATGCTCCATGTACTGCCACAGAATAGTTTACAGTCATAATGTCACAAACAGAAGAGGACAGACAAGGTTTAGGTGAATATAACAAGTTTATTATAGTGCAGAGGGAGAGTAATGCAGGGAAGGAATGCAGATGCGATGATAACAGATCGTTGATATGGTGAAGACTTAGCTGAACGGAATGATGAATGTCTTTGCAGGCTGAAGAGGACGTGTCGAACCAGGGTGATGAAGATCGGCAATGACGGAAGAAAAGGACTTTGGGTAAGTGGACAACAATGTAGATAACGCGGGTGAGCAGTCTGAGGCGCTTGTCAGATGAGACCAGACACTGAAGGGAATAGATCGGTGAAATATAAAGGGTGTGTGATGATGAGGTGCAGGTTATCAGATTTCAGGTGATGATGATCGAGTAGACGGAGTGTCGTAATCTGTTGTTGATGTTTAGATAGTTGGTTCCGTTGACTCTGTGACACATAAAACATGTAAATGGTTACATTTGGAAATGTCGCAAGCATAAAGGAAGGTCCATTGTCTATTGTCAACAGGAGCAATGTAATAAGCACAGCTGACACAGTTCGTCACTTACAAGCAGCTTTCTGTTGGTCAACACGGTGTAACTAACTTGAATCCATTTTGGAATCTGCGTAGGGAAAATCTGTCCCTCAAAAAGAAAAGGAAAGTAAATCTAGCGGTTTAGAGGAACATAAAATCAAAGGCGCCTTTAGCCCCGTTGTAACCTACCACATACAGAACTCAGAAAAATACAGCATTTTTGTTTTTAAACCCAAATATTCAACATAGAGGACCTGTAGGAAAACTGGAGGGAAATTTAAAACAATAGAAGACCCAATATTTCACAGAGGGAGATGTAGTGAGTAGCCTACAACTAAAACTGCACTAATAATAATATGTAAATGGTTATATGTAAACATTTAACTTAACTACCGGTCTTGTTTTACTTCTTAATACAACACATAACACAATAATACATAAATCAGCATAGTGCAATTTACAAATCATTAAACATTACACTGAGGAGCAAATGGCATGATGGCGACAGGATCAGCATTAAACAATACACATGATCAGTGACAAACATATCTGTGTAAACATACTCGGTTACTATCGTATAACACCGTCGGGTTTAATAATATATATAATGTCAGTAAGCTCAAAACCAACATAATATACCAATAAGACCGGACACCGTCGGGTCCATTAAGTATGGGGGATATCAGAACCGGCCAAAGACGGGTTTTATAATAATAATGGATAATGTGCTTATGAACAGTGACATGACACGTAGATAAGACCAGACACCGTCGAGTCTTAATCATACCGAAAGGACCTTCGCCTGCAGGGAAGGTACTTCCATGTTATAGAACCTCATAAATGTGGAAGGCGAGGACCAGCCGGCCACCGCACAAATGTCTTGAATAGAAAACCCAGAGGACCAAGCCCATGACGAAGCCATGCCTCTAGTCGAATGGGCTCTAATACCTATAGGGCAAACCTGGCCCACTGAGGTGTACGCCAGAGATATGGCATCCACTATCCATCTGGACAGTCTTTGCTTCGTGACTGGAGATCCCTTGGATCGGCCACCGAAGCAGACAAAGAGCTGTTCTGATTGTCTAAAAGACACAGAACGCTCCAGATAGATTATCAGTGCTCTGACAGGGCAGAGCAAATTAGCCTCCCCATCCTCTGCAGAAGGGGGAAGAGCTAATAATGTGATAACCTATGCTCTAAACGGCGTTGAGAGCACTTTGGGTACATAGCCATGTCTGGGTTTGAGGGTGACTCTAGAGTCATCAAATCCAAACTCCAAACAGGTGGGGCTCACAGAGAGCGTCTGCAGATCCCCCACTCGCTAGATAGATGCCAGTGCCAGCAGGAGAGCAGTCTTTAGCAAGAGAGGTTTAAGATCAACCGACTGGAGCGGTTCAAATGGTGGTCTCTTCAGGGCCCCAAGGACCGTGGAGAGGTCCCATGACGGCACAGACGGAGGTCTGGAGGGGTTCATCCTCCTGGCTCCTTTTGAGATCTTTCCTCAGCGGGACAGGCCAGGGGACTTTGTCCGTCATCTGAACCAGCTCTGGAAACCACGGTCTGGATTTCCAGAGGGGAGCCACTAGGAGGACTGGGCATCCGCTCTCCCTGACCTGATATGATCTGGGGGATCATTGAAACGGGGAGAAACGTATAAAGGGGGCGGCTGGGCCAGAGATGGGCCAATGCGTTCCTGTTCTTCGAGAAGAACACTGCGCAGTGAGTGTTGGTTTTCAAGGCGAAAAGGTCGACTTCGGCCTCGCCGAACACACTCCATATCAGACTGACCGTCTGAGGGTTCAGGGACCACTCGCCTAGGGGAGTGTTGCCCCGTGAAAGCATATCCACACCCAGATTCTGAATGCCAGGGATATGTGCTGCCCTCAGAGAGCTCAGAATGGCTTGCGCCCAGAAGAGGAGGTCTCTCGCCATGGCGTACAGGTTGCCCGAACTGACACCGCCCTGGCGATTTATGTATGCCACCACTGACGTGTTGTCCGTGCGGACTAAGACGTGGTGTCCTTTGAGGTTTGACAGAAATGCTTTAAGGACCAAACAAACTGATTTCATTTCCAGGCATTTGATATGTAAGCTCTGCTCCATGCTCGACCAGAGGCCGGAGGCAGGCTTGCCCTCATGCAGCGCTCCCCAACCTAGGTTGGAAGCATCTGTGAAAACCACTTTCCTCCTGGAAATCACCCCCATGGTCACGCCCTCGTGGTACCAGTCCTGAGCCCGCCAGGGAATCAGGGTCCGTAAACAACCGTGATTCACCGTGATGCGCAGGCTGCCTGACTGCCATGCATGGGCTGGCACATGGCGTTTAAGCCAGTGCTGCAGTGGGGACATGCGCAGTTATCCCATACGGAGTACTGACAATGCGGCTGCCATGAGACCGAAAAGTTTCTGAAACTTCTTGAGAGGTTGGCGCTCGCCTGCCTTGAAGGAGGCTGCCAGCTTCTGTATAGAGAGCACGCGCTCTTGTGTAAGCCGCGCTCTCATCGTTGTAGAGTCGATAACTGTGCCCAGAAAGATCACACTCTGGCTGGGGTTCAGTTTGCTCTTGGATAAGTTGATTTTGAGACCCAGACATTCAAAATGGCTGAGAATCAAAGCTCTGTATGTCAAAAGTTCGGTTCTCGACTGTGCCAGGACCAGCCAGTCGTCGAGATAATTTAGCATGCGCACTCCCTGATGCCTCAGAGGAGAAAGCACCACGTCCATGCACTTTGTAAACGTACGGGGTGCTAGAGACAGACCGAACGGCAGAACCGTGCACTGATAAGACTGCCCCTCAAAGGCGAATCTCAAGAATGGCCTGTGACGCATCCTTTATCTCGGTGAGGTTCAGCCAGAGGTGGCGCTCAAGCACGACCAGGCTAGCCATACTCCTCCCTATAGCCTGTGCTGTAGCTTTGGTAGCACACAAAGCTAAGTCCGTGGCGCTTCGAAGGTCCCGGAAGGCCTCAGGGTCCGGTTCAGCCTCGTCCATCGACTGGAGGAGTTTGGCCTGGTAAACCTGCAGCACAGCCATCGTGTCTCTGAGATGCTGGCACCAGATGGTGGGGTCACAAAAGTTCACAAATGATGTGTTGTCATCCTTTGATAAATCCCAATTTACAGGTGCAATCTTTATTGATCTTACTAAGGCTTTTGATTTGGTTGATCACTATCTTCTTCTTGATAAGCTCTACTCTATTGGTTTGAATCAAAATGCTTTTCTTTGGTTTAACTCTTATCTTCATAGTAGACGACAGTGTGTTGTTTTTCAGGGTTGCCTGTCCGACTATTTACTTGTTGATAAGGGTGTTCCACAAGGCTCCACATTAGGACCGCTTCTTTTTACTATTTTTACTAATGACTTGCCTCAAATGTGCTCTAATTCTTTTGTTCATCTGTATGCTGATGACACTGTTATTTACACCTCTAACTCAGATCTATTACTAATTCAGAATTTCTTACAGTCTGACTTCAACCTGGTACAAAAATGGCTTCATAGTAACAAACTTATACTGAATAGGAAGAAGTCATGTTGCATGTTGTTCGGAACTCGACATAGTCGTGTTTACTCCTCTGAGTTACAAATTAATTTTGATAACGGGACCCTTCTTGAGAAGGTTGACTCATTTGACTCCGACTCTGGATTGACCCAGAACTTTCATTTAAACCACATATTGATTTTATTACTAAAAGATCATGTGACTGTCTAAACTCACTGTACCATTCTATTAATTGTTTCACTCTTCCTGTCAGAAAAAGAATAATTTCTCAGATGATACTGCCTATTATTGATTATGCTGACATTGTTTATCAGAATACCACTGACACCAATCTAATGCCCCTTAATGTTGTATTTAACTCGCTTTGTAGATTTGTTTTGAGGTGTCTTTATAGAATTCATCACTGTTTAATGTATGAATCACTTAACTGGTTGCAACTTAAATCAAGAAGACAATTCCACTGGATACAGTTTATCTTCAAATGTGTTTATTTTAACTGTCCCTCCTATTTAAAACAGTATCTAATTCCATGCAGATCTTCATATCCACTCAGACACATGCAATACCCCTTTTTCTTTGTACCCAGAATTTATAAAGAAGTTGGACGTAGAACGTTTCAATATAAAGCGCCATGGGACTGGAATAATCTTCCTCTTTCCTTGAGATCTATAACTTCTTTTTGCCTTTTCAGATCATCCCTAGCTTTATATCTTAAAACAACTTGTTTATGCTTTTAACTTTTAAGTTAACTTCAATCCTTTGTTCAGTTGTTTATTTGTTAAAATGTCATAGTCTCTCATTTATTTATTTAACTTTGAGTAAACAAACTTAGGTTAGTGTGATGGGTCGGAGTGAGTTGGTGAGAGAATTTGTGTATGAATGAGTTGTGTATGAATGAATTTGTTGGTGTATCTGTAATGTTGTTATTTATTATTATTTTTTCTTTTATTTTTTTTCTTTAGATTTGTCTGTTGTATTCTGTATTTGTGTTTATAGGACCCTCTTGAAAATGAGATGTTGCATCTCAAGAGGCTATCCTTTAATAAATACTACTACATTAATTCATTCACCTTCTCATCAAAGATGGATCTGCAAATCTTTGTTCATTTGTCTTCTGTTCATTCTTTTCACTGGAGGTACAAAATTTTATTTTTTTTACAAAAAGTGTTTGTAATGTTACTGGGTACAAACACAGATCATTGACGTTTTTCTCTCTCTTTAATTACCAAAGGACACTCTCTCATCTGTTATGAGTGTGCAAGTCTGACAAGCTCATGTGACCAGGTAACAAACCGCTCCAATGGATTCTCCAACTGCTTAGGTGCAACACTAGATGTTGATCAGTCCAGTATGATGGATTGAAATATAATGCTATAATTTATAGATGCTGTGACAGTGTTAATGTAAATTATGTTCAACTCGTCTCAGAACGACTCTTTTACTGTGCAATTTCTTCTTTTGCCATTTACAACTGCAAGCATGGAATGTTCGATATACAATTATTTTTGCTGAAATTGTTATTCTGATAAAATAATTTGAAATTTGTTTGAAATTAGAAAAAACATGAATTTAAAGCATTTTCACTAACACTTTACAATAAGGTTCCATTTGTTAACATTAGTTAACTATAAGCTAAAATGAATTAACAATGAAAATACTTCTAAAGCATTTAATAACCTTGTTAATTAATTGTTAATTTCAACATGTACTACTACATTATTTATATCAGATTGTATCTGGTAATATTATTTAATGGACCTGAGCTGACATGAACTAACAATGTTGAATTTTTATTAACTAACATTTTTACTAGTGGTCTTACACTTAAGTGACATGTGAAGGCCAAGTATGGTAACCCATACTTAGAATTTGTCCTCTGCATTGATTTAAACCATCCAAGTTAGTGCACAGTGCACACATTAGAGTAGAGTAGTGAGTAATGAACACACACACACCAAACCATGGACACACACCCGGAGCAGTGGGCAGCCTTTTTGCTGTGGCGCCCGGGGAGTGATTGGGGGTTAGGGCCTTGCTCAAGGGCACCTCAGTAATTTCCTGCCAGTATAGACCTTATGCGCCAGAGAAACAAGAGCGCAGCCATCTTTAGAATATTGTCTTTGAACTTCCGATTTTGCGGTCGCTCTGTCCATTTCAATGGCATCGCTGTTGAGGAGTAATTAGCTGGTGAAGTGGATTTAATTATTGTAAAGTTAACGAAAGTTATCATGAGGATTGTAATGTTTAAAGCAGATGTCTTAACAAATGGCTCTTGACTGGGAAGATTTTTAAAACGAGCCATTCATTCATAAATAGAATACGTAAGATCGCAGCCTTCAGGTTACTAGTCTGACTCTCCAACCATTAGGCCACGACTGCCCCTGGACCTCACATTATTTGGACCTCACTGTATATAGGAGATTCTGTTTGTATTTTCTCTTCCACTTTGCAGTTGTGAGTCTATAAATTATTGAATAGACAGTCATTTTCTATTTTGACATATATAAATAAATTTTCCATCACAATATTTAACTGCTCATTCCTGTATCATTTATGTTTATCAGTAAACACTACTAGACTAGTGAAGGTGAAAAGATGTGCTTTATCAGTTGGCTGTCCAACTGGTTCCATCAACCTCGGCATTGGAAAAGTCTCTTCTTCCTGCTGTGACACAGACCAGTGTAATGCCCAAGATGCGTATTGTACTTTACAGTCTATGGTTTAGATAACATTTAACAAGAAAAAAAAAAGAAGGGTGAAATCTGATTATGATGTCAGATGAAAATGAATGTTGCTTTACAGGTAGGGATGTCCCGATCAGGTTTTTTTGCCCTCGAGTCCGAGTCCGAGTCATTTGATTTTGAGTATCTGCCGATACCGAGTCCCGATCCGATACTTAATACATAAAAAAAGAATAAAGAAGAGTGAAAAAACAGATCCAGGATGTTCCTTATTTTTTATTTAATTCACCTTATTTTAACATTCAACAACTCTGTTAACAAACAGAGCACTTCTGTGAGGTAGCTTGAACAATCAAGTAATACATAAATTCTTCACTTTTGGACTTTAGTGCAACAGTAAATATAAAAAAAGTCTAATATATAAACAAATAGCACCTCAACTTAAAATACCCGGCAGGCATGTAAACAAATAAAAAATAAAAGTGCTACAGTGTTTGCAAAGCCAGTAATGTGCTTTTAGGAACTGCACTCCTAACTCTTACGCCGGTTTCACACTGCACTGTTAGCAGAGCGTGCAGTGCGTATTTTTTTCGCCGCCCATGTTAACAGATTAAACCAGGCTTTAGAGCATTCACACTGCGCGCAGAGGTGGCGCGGCAGTGCGTAGCAGAGCAGAAGTGCCGCGATCGTTTCGGCGCCGAGTCTATTTTTGCTGCGCCGCTTTTGCTGAATTAAAGTAACAATACATTGATCATGGCCATAATACACCGCAGTTTTATCCAAAAAGTGCATTGATGATATCTATTGTGTTTTAAACAGTCAATCAAATGACCAACAGCAATTTAAAAAGAAAACAAATGTCCAAAAACAAACTTGTTGCCAGAACAATAAAAACAAAGATGAACCAAAAGTTATATGAAATTATTAATAAAATAAGCTTCTTGACAAGTCTTTTTTCTTAAATGTATTTAAAAACAAAAAAAAGCAATGCCAACTTATCCATTATAGAGTACTCTGTCTGTAGCCTACACAACCCGCGGTTCAGCCGCGCGTGACAAACGCTGCCAGTGTGAAAGCAAAACGCGCGTGTCCTGCTCCTGCTCACCATACGCACTGCTCCTGCGCTGCTTACGCTCTGCTAACGCGTGCAGTGTGAAACCGGCGTAACTCTGTGCCACCGCATAACTATAGATGTGTTAAAAAATAATGAGAATATATATACATATATATCCGAGTCCTGATCGGGAGGTAACGTCCGATTCCGATCGAGTCTGAAAACACGTGATCGGGCCCGATTTCCGATCACGTGATCGGATCGGGACATCCCTATTTACAGGCAAACATATCGATGAAAGATTAGAAAGACAACATGTTTTTTCTTTGAAAGACATGTTACTATTGTGATGAAAAGACTGTTTATGAATTTTGAAGCACAAATACATTTGGCAGAAGTCAAAAGCTAAACGTAGGCTATAAACAAACTATATGACCGCATGACTTTCAACGCCACCATCACTCAGCTTCCAACAACTCTTTCAGTGTTTGTTTAAAAACAATATCCCTGAAAGTTTGAGTTATAATTGTTTGCGAGAGTATGATTATAAACACAACGAGGCTGTGAAAGCGAATGAGTAGATGAGTTTATCTGTTCGGCTGATGACTTTCTATGTCCCCGGCGGCCTCTGTAGTTTAGCCACTTGTTAGCAACTGCCTTTTACAAGACAAGTAAAAGCTTTTTAAAAAATCATAAGAGGGTATTGCTGATGTATTTTATACTCTAGAATAAAACGTGAAAATATCCTGAGCTTGTGTTCCTTCCCTAGTAAAAAATAAATAAAAATATGTATATACAAAAATGTATTTGAAATACATTTATTTTATGCCAAGTATACTACAAATACATTTACATATTTATGTACTTAATATAAATACCCTCCAATTGTACTTTTGGTACAAAATGAGTTGTTCCAATTTAGCAGACTTTAAGTACGCCAATTTAGTATACCAAAAGTACAAGCGTATTTTTATTAAGTACATAAATATGTAAATGTGTTTGTAGTATACTTGGCACAAAATAAATGTATTTCAAATACAATTTTTTTTTTCACTCTGGATATTATACAGTGATCATACTATTCTTACTAATAGTGATATTAAACACATTTTAGGCTTAATATTAAGATGTGCAGTGTGCAATAAAGAAGTACTAAAAAAGTTTAATTTAGAATATGCATAAGTTTTAAAAAACCCATTCAGAACGATGGAACTCGTTTCTGGGTTTTGACTACATTCAGACTGCATTTCCTTTTCATCAATAAGGTGAGAAGAACCAGCGGTGTAAAAAGCACTTGATTATACTTAAATGAAAATATGGATACTGAATAAAAATTGTAGTCAATTAAAAGTCCAACTGTCACCGTCCTGCTAGTGGGAAGCCGAAGTTTACTTCACTATATTACAATTAAATCCTAATCTTATCTTGACAAACTGTATATCGTTGGAAAGGTCTGAGACTCCTTAATATATATTTTACCACTGTTTTTTGTTACAAATTATGTAGGAATAGTAATAGATGAATTTATGACAAGAGTGCACCTCAAAAAATCGACATCATAAGAGGAGTTCTGACTTTTGTCACAAAAAGTCGATGCACACACTTTTAATAATTGAAACTTTGGTTTTCATGCTAAAACTTCTTAAACATGTAATCTAGTATTTGTCACATACAATTATAAAATAATATTATCCTCTAAAAAGTATAATATATATAGTATCCTCTTAAGTATAACATTGTTCAAAATTGGACTTTGCGTTACCATAGAAACGGTACCGTTCTCTAAATTATTTTATCGGGCTCCTCGCCTTTTGGGGTTGTCATGTTTCATAATTTATTTCAGATATAATATAACCCCTAAATCTACTAAAGCTACTTTTTGATGCCTATTCAGTGATTAAGAAATGTCTTTGTTTCAGTGTGAAAATTTGGGGCATTTGGTTGTTTTTCTCTGCAAGTATTGAATGCGACTAATTAACAAGTAATTCAATTTTTTTTTAAATAACTGATTGACAGCCCTAATTAATATTCAATTTAATATTTATTTACTGTAATATAATTACAATAGCACTTAGAACATCAATATATTTACAAAGTAAATATACACATAATTACACCTGTTCATTTAAATGCCAACTGTTCATTCAACATTTCAGAAAAAATCATTTAATAGTGGGCATCAAAATAAGAGTTTTTAGATCAATAAAAATGACCAATTGATTTTAGTGTTAAAAAATAAGTCATACTGACTTCTACAGAAGCATATTTCTTAACCTCTGAGCTCATAAATAGTCAGTCTTAAAAGGTTTATACATGCCATTTTAAATTTATTTTCTTTATGGAGTGTTTTTAATTGTTTTTTTTTACTTCCAGAACCATACTATTGCGCTTTATTTCTCAGCTAGGCAATATATAGTGACCAAAAAAAAAAAAAAAAAAAAAGTTAAATAATAACGACCTGACCGTAAAGCCTGGGAACACCACTGCAAAAATGTAGAGTACTTGTAGTCAAAATGAAATTGAAAAGTGTAAATAATATGTCTTTAAAAATGTAATTGTCACGCTATACTAAGACAGGAGACCAGAATACAATTTAAACTCAAACTTTATTTGTACACATATGCAACCCCAAGAATCCCTGGAGGCAACTGAAGGTCAAACTCAAAGGCAATGAACTTAAGAGTCTCTTGGAATACTTGAACTCCGGAAGCATCTTTGAATGCTCGAACTCAGGAAATGTCTTTGAATACTCGAACTCAGGAAAGGTCTTTGAATACTCGAACTCAGGAAAGGTCTTTGAATACTCGAACTCAGGAAAGGTCTTTGAATACTCGAACTCAGGAGATAATGGATTCCATAGATGACAGTCTCCGTAGATAATAGTCTTCGTAGATGATAGTCTCAGTCTCCGTAGATAACAGTCTCAGTATATCCTTAACTTAGATGTAGACTCATAGATACACTGAACTTGAATGCAGACTCATAGATGCATGGAACATAGACGTAGACTTGTAGATACACAGAACTCAGATGCAGACTCATAGATACACTGAACTTGAATGAAGACTCACAGATGCATGGAACATAGATGCAGACTCGGTAGACACTAGAACACCGTAGACACTGGAATCATGGAATCAAAACAGGAATGATTCCAGGAAACATGGAATCTCTCACCGATGACCTTAGGAACCAGTGTTTAACCACACAAACTCTTGATACCCCGTCGATACGGGGATCTATCCCGTTTGTGCTGATGGTAAACTCTCAACGACACTGGAATCACCCCGAGTGAGGAAACATGGAATCACTCACCGATGATCTTTGGAACCAGTGACAGATAATCAAACTAGACCCAGAACATAACATCAAGTCACATTAATACCCAGCAGTGAGTGCATGTGAGGGAGCTGAATATAAAGGCTGGTGATGAGGTAATGATGAGGAGATGGGGTTCAGCTGCGGTGATGAGGGAAGTGAGTGCAGGTGTGGATCCAGAGGGATGCTGGGAAATGTAGTATGTGACAGGGCCAGGGAAAACCAGGGAAACCGTGACAGTAATTAAGTAAAAGCACAAGTTTTCAGTTTAAATGGAACTCAATGACTCAAGTAAAGTACATTACATACATAGTAAAGTACATCACAGTATGTTATCAGTCATGTTATCACATCATCATTTTAATGCTTAAATGTATTGTATCACTTGACGTGTTTGGCTACAGTTGCGAGACAAACTGTCTCTGAGTGAAAAGAGAATGTGAACTATTCGTAGACTCAATGACATTTTTTTCATAACATCAGTTGTACCTTAAGCATTATTATGTGTGTGACAGTCCGTTCCAAAGATTAGCAACCACAAATACCTTCTACTGAAAAAAACCCCCAAATCAAGCCTCGTCTGCCCTGTCTGGATCGTATGAATCCTTGTTCAAGCAGTTTTTAACTGTTTTAAGGCATGGTCTACATGGATCAACTTTGCTGTTCTCCATCTGAAAACGAAATGTGCTTTTCTTTCTAACTAAAGATCTTAAAACAAAAATATATAAAACATATGGAACTTTGAGCACAGTAGTTTATTGTGGAAGGAAATCAACACCAGCACATACTGAACTTGCTGGTCCATTTATCATTTCCAAAGGAAATCATTATTTTAAGTTACTGTATGTACATTTTGTTTTACAAGTTCTTGTCACATTGTGAACACATAAGTTACTTAAGGCCCTTTCACATCAGAAACCATAACTAAGGATTACTATATTAATGTCCACAGCAGCAAACAATATTTTTATTCTAAGCGCACGCTTATGTCCTCTGCTGTTTGAAATGCTCAAGCTCAATCTTAAAGCAGGATGGATTCTGATTGGCTGTCAGTGTTTTTATTTTACATTTACATTTACATTTAGTCATTTAGCAGACGCTTTTGTCCAAAGCGACTTACAAATTAGGACTAAATTAAGCGAGTCATTGTGAAGAGGCAAGAAACAACGCAAGAAGCACTCAAAATATGAAGTTTAGGCATTGTTCAGAGTAGCGTAAGCCCGATAAGCGAGGATTTAAAGGGAAAAGGAAAAAGGAGAGAATTTTTTTAATTTATTTTTTTAATGAGGTTAAGTGCTCACGGAAGAGATGGGTTTTCAGCTGTCTTTTGAAAGTTGCCAGGGATTCTGCATTCCGGTGGGGAGAGCATTCCACCAGCATGGAGCTGTGAATGAGAATGTTAACATTTTATCATTCATCAATTGGAAAAAAAATCATTCTGAACTTGATTCCAATGATAGTTTGTCATTATAGTTGTGTGAACTCTGCTATTCTTTTACATTTAGAACAATTTATAGGACTATATATTTTATTGTATATCTATATCTTTTATTGTGAAGATGTTTTTATTAAGATGTTATATATCATTGTCCCAAAATGAAATTTCTGTCATCATTTACACACCCTCATGTTGTTCCAAATGAGTAAAACTTTCTTTCATCTGCAGAAGATATAATGGGTTGCACTTTATTTTACAGTATGTGCACTTACATGTAGGTAACTAGGTAATATAAGGTAACTACATGGGTTAGGGTTAGGTTCAGGGTTAGAACCTATTTATTACCCAGTTATTACTAGAGTAAATAAATAGTATGTACATGGAGAATAGGAAAGTAAAATAAAGTGGGTTACACTTTATTTTAAGGTGTCATTGTTACAGTGTAATTATATATTTAAGTACTGAGTAATATTAAGCAATACGGTACATGTATTACTATGGAGTTATGGTAGGATTAGGATTTGGTTGAGGATTAGTTGCATGTAACTATGCATAATTTACTGTTATTACTATGGTAAGTACACTGTAAAATAAAGTGTTACCATAAAGTGCTACCATATTATGAATGGATTTGGGTCCAAAATAACATTGAACCATTGGCAATATTCCCCCGGCCAAATATCTTCAGGTTTGGAAATTATATGAGGGTGAGTAAATGATGATAGAATTTAATTTTTTTGGTTTTGGAGATTAACTATCCGATAAGTTTACATTTCTTATAAAGAGCAAGATTCATTTCCATACTAGAGCCCTCTGCTGAAGTAGTAATATTGCAAGTAAATAATTTAATATCTACTGTTTTTACTTCATTGTCTTTGTGTTAAACTTTCATTTTCTCATGAAGATCCTCCTCTTTTGAGGAACTATAAAATGGGTGCTGAAACAGGTAAGTTATTACATTCTCCTCCTGATCAAAGATGGATCTGCAAATCTCTGTTTTCCTTCTCTTCATTCTGTTCACTGCAGGTACAGAGACAAATTATGTGTGTTTTTAATATTATTGAATACAAATACAGATCATTGATGTCTCTCTCTCTCTCTCTCTCTCTCTCTCTCTACTAAAGGACACTCTCTCAGCTGTTTTGAGTGTCTGTCGGGCTCTTGTTCACTGACGACATGCTCCAGTGGAAATACCAACTGCCTCAGTAAAACAGAAGCTGGTAAGTCCAGTATGGATTTAGGCATGTGACAGTATAACATTTTCATGTTGCGATAATTGCTGAAGCTTTTATCACAGTACGGTATTATCATGATATTGAATAAGTTGCAAAAAAGTGTTGTCATAGTCATACTATAGGAGGTTTAATAAATGTATTTCTTATAACAAAATGAATTGAACATTTAAATACAATAAAGCAATACACAAAAATGTATAAAGTAAACAAATGTTTCAAACAGATTATATAATTTGCTGTAATTTATTGGTGCTGCAAAATGTAAATATATGTTGAACCTGTCAGTCGTCACAGAGCGGCTACTACTTTTCTGGACAGAATTTACAACTGCATGCATAAAATATTCTATATAATATACTGAAATTAATTTAGCTTTCCCTCAAATCATTATTCCATAACATCATTTTTAAATTTTAAATATTTTTCAAATGAGAAAAAAAAATTATTTAATGGTCATATTATATTACAAAGTTTGTCTTTGCAGGGCCAATCGCTACTTCTCCAGTGACAAGTAAAGTGTGTTTGCCAGCAAGTGCCTGTACAACTGGGTCCGTCAACATCGGCAGTTTAATGTTATCTACTTACTGCTGTAACACAGACCTGTGTAATGTTCAAGATGCTTCAGGTATTGTACTTAAAGTCAACAGTTTACAGTCATAAAACATTAACCAAGAAATACTTGTCATGGGACTTTCTATTGGGGACTGTGACGTCAGCCGGAAGGGAATTTGGGTTTGTTCACACTTGTCAGGTTTGATTCAATTAAAACAAACCCTGGTGCAATTGCTCTATTAGTTGAATAAGTGTGAACTATGAAGGTAATATGATGTCATAAAGAATCGCATGCACAGGGTAAGAATTGTCAAAATCTTCTCTTGCGCATGCAAATTTAATTTATGCTTGCAAACTTATGTAAACTTTTACAATTCTTACCCTGCGCATGCGATTCTTTATGACATCATATTACCTTAGTGAACGCTGCCATCTGAACACTCGTGCCAAACAACCAGACCTCTAAGACCGCTGACATGAACCACACCAAACCAACTCTGGTGAGGCTCGACTGAAATATGAATGCAACACGGGCCAAAGACATCTAAACATAGAAGCCAGTTATTCCAATTTTACAAAAGATTATGAGGACACAACTTTTCATTGGAACAATGAGCACGTATAGTACGTTGTGTGCACAATTAGACCAGAACAAGGTAAAGAAAGCTTGTTTTTCTTCTTCTTCCTGTAGATCCCTCTAATGCCCCGAATGGAAACAAATGTTACTATTGTGATGATCAGAAGAACTGCTCAAAAGTATTGAACTGCTCAGGGATTCAAGACCGCTGCGGTACAGCAACAGGTGAGAAGATGAAGTGATTTTAAAAAAATATATTTTTTTAATCTTATGCATTTGATAAGGTTTTCATATACCAATAACCCGCTTAGACACCTCAGCTTTCATTCATGAATCCACTTCCGTTTTCTTCTTTTTTTCCATCAGTGACTGTGGCAAGTCAGGCAGTGGTTGCAAAAGGCTGTGTCTCTAAATCATTTTGTGACGCCACAACAGCTGCTAGTGTTGGCTTTGGGAAAATCACATGTTGTGAGGGGAACCTGTGTAACGGGGCTCAGAGTGTCACCCAGAGCTTCCTGTTCCTCTGCTGTTCTCTGCTCTCCTACTTCATGATGCACTGAATACAGCAGATCTTCACATTCTACAATCAGACACACTTTACTGAATATATAGCTTGTGTTTTTATCTGTACAAGATTTGATCTGGTGTGGGGAACTTAAAACAATATAGAAAATCTGATTAGTTGAAGGAAATATATATATATTTTATGAAATATTAAACAAAATGTATTGATCACTGAAATAAAATGTAATGATCAACTTTGCATTTGTTTCTGGGTTTATTTTTAAAACATAAAATTAGTGAAAAGGAGGCAGGGCTAATTTGCATATTCACCAGTTATCAGCTTCACCTCGATTCTAATAGCGGTCACAGACTAGAGCAAATGAGATGGCAGGCGATAGTGACTGACGCTTTCTAAACACACTTTGTGCAGCTTTGAAACCTTTGTGAAACGTTTTGATCCAGTGATTCGGGGCTCAAATCAAACTGTCAAAGTCACATGATTTCAGTAAACGAGACTTTGTTACATCATAACCGCTTTGAAATTTTGATGGCTAGCGGCTAGGGGACGATAATCCCTGTGAACTAGGGGTGTAAGGATTCACGCGTTTTCTTGATGCATCGATTACAAATCCTGCAAGAGGGGCTCAAGCAAGCACCCTTCTGAAACCTATAATTAACAAATGGGACACCCTACGGTCTTGTGGACTTAATGGACACACGTATGCGGCTGTCGGTCCACAAGACCGCAAGTGCGCATGAAGTGTGTAATTTGGGACAGGGACTATCACATGAGCAGATGACAGCTCTCTCACAATAGACCCTTTCACATTTACGGGTTTCTCAGAAGCAGAAGTCGTCATAGTTGGGTAAAGTTCTATAGCGGTGAATGAGAGACTACATTAAAATATATTTTTTTATAATAATAAAAAATAATAATGGAAGCAGTGCATGTTTATATACCTGGAACACTGTAATAAGTTCCTACACAATAGTTAACATGAACTGACAAAATAAAGCCTTTTTAAAACTTTCCTTATAAATGATTAAAATAAGAATCATTAAGATGACAAATAAGGGTGAAACAGCATTTTTTAAAACAAAGTTCTAAATTGCTTGAGAATTGTTGTTTTTGAAACTGTTAGAGGTTAGCAGATTTGTTTTCTCATTATGTAATTTATTAAGCTTTTCTCACAGCTCCAGGCAAAACATGTCCTGCGGTGTGTCAAATATTGAAATATTATTAATTTCAAATACAAATCAGGTATGTTTTAAGTTTAACAAGTATTCTTAAAGAATGATCATTAAAATGATTTTTTCACAGCTGTTTTTCGATTATATTCTTTGCTTGTGCAATCTTTTACCACTCACTCCAGTGTAAATATTGTGTAAAATGAGAAAAAATATTTGAAAATGTTTATTTATTTTTTATATAGTTATATTATGCAATGTTTTCAAATGCATATAATTATTTAAGCTACATAGTAAAAGTCGTTTAATTGAGTTTGAAGTGATGTCACACCACAGGAAGAAATGAGACACTGTATGAACATTTATGGTGAAATGTATTGAATACTTTTGTAACAAACAAATTCATTTGCATCTCTATTTGAACATTAATGAAAATGCAACATATCAGAACAATCTTATTACTTAGTGTATGAATTTGAACTAAAAACATAGTGAACAAGACATACTGAATAATTAACATTTTGGAGGCGTCAAATCAGACCCAGTCATAAAGACCATTAATTTCTATTTTTAACTTAAAAGACTAAACAAATATCTTGTTTATCAAGAGAAAGTCTTTAAAATCATGCTAAAATAATTAAAAGCATGTTAAAATCATCAATTCAGCTCTTTGAACAAAGATTCCAGTGAACAAGAGAAATTTTACATTCTGGAGTTGTCACTAACAAAAGATCAGACCATAAACATGACAAGCTGTTAGAGCCAAAATTTAATAAAAAAAAAGATGTAGAAATTATTTCACAGGAGAAATGGCAAACTTATGTGTTGAACATGAGCCAGTCCATGTTCGTTAACTTCACAACTCGACCATGGGGCTCAGGCTCTGAAATCTTACCAATTATGTCACTCCGCGAGTAGTAAATTGTATCTTCTTTGTCAGGCCACTGGAAGGCATTCTTGTTTCCATGTTGAACCATACAGTTTGCCTGTATTTCCTCTCCCTGAATATTCAACACTTGGCCCACATATCGCTTCTCATCATATTTTACTAGGTTGAACTTTCCCACTTCAAACACTTGGTCTTGGTCACTTTCAACATCTTCATCCAAGAAGGACGGGGTAGGGATAGGGGTAATCTCTTGAGCTGGACTGTCACCAGCCATTGTGACTTTTGTAACCTTGAAGCAGCCACACACTTTTGGGTAGCTGCAGAAGCAACTTACTGCCCTATGAAACACCTCCCCTGGTGTTGTAGAGAAAAACTAGTGTGTACCTAGTATGCCTTTCACAGCAGGGAGCACAGGAGGGAGCAGTTTGTCAAATTCTTCTATGTCCTTTTCCTCTATCCATTTCATTTGGATTTTCATCTCCTCTTTGCTGGACAAGAAGTCAAAGAGGGCCTCTGCAGTTTGCAGATCAGCTCCCCTTTGGACAGCCTGAAATGCCATCCACAAATGCTTCACACAAGCTCCAACCCCATCAGGAGCTCCTTTTCCGTGGCCCCGTTCACTGTAATTCCATGTGAGACACTGGAGCCTCCAGGTAAATAGCAGCGTACTCATTAGGAAACAATTTGCCTTGTTGCGATACTGTGTCACAGGACCATCACTGATGAGGTGGAGTGACTAAACTGTGTGTCATGCTGCATTTGGAGGTCTTCAATGACTGGCTGTAAGTGAGCCCATACAGCACGCTCATCATGCCTCAGAGATTTTGAGACGGTTGCAAAGCTCTGAATGGCCGTTTTGGTGTAGGCAACCACTGTATGTATGGTTACTTGGTTTCTATTTCCACCAAAGTGGAAAGATTGAATTTCTGTGTTCAGTTTGCATCCATAATTTTCAGAGAAATCAACGTGCAACACCAAATCATTTTCTTGCAATTTCTCCTTTAACTCCCTCATTTTGGCTGATTGGTGCATCCAATTGAATTGATGGGATGCAATTGACTCCAGGTCACGCTGGAAGGTCTCTGCCAGCTTTCCCAGCGTTCCCTCAACCCCTTTTTTAACCCAGTTCATGAACACCTTTTCCCCTACAGTCACCTTCACCCGCTCCCACTGCTCCCACCTAGCGAATTCATCAGGATTGTGTGAGTTGAGACGCACCTCATCAAAACAGCAGTTGGTGCACTGTCTGTACATACATTTTTGTTCCTCTGTGTTACAAGTAATGGAGGAAAGAAGATTAGACAGGCTTTTGGTTGAAATCATGCCTTTAAAAACCAAAGAGTCAATCAGTAGTCGCATGTTTTCATGCTGGTAGCATGCACAGGTATTTCTATCTGTTGGCCTGGTCTCTGTTATGTGCTTGGGCCTGTAGCAAGCAAACTGCCGGGACGACATTTGCATTGTGAAGCTAGATTCTTGGTTGTATTCAGAGTGTAGCTCACTCATGGTTTTGGTCAAAACCCGCCGCTGCATTTTGTTGTTTTTCCGGCCCACAGTATCCCTTTTCCCTGCCAAGAGCCTGCTGTTTTCATCCCTGGAAAGAAAGTTGGTGACTTGCTGTTTTTTTTGTGTCGCTGCTCTCTTCGTTGAAGATCTGAGGGTAGGTTGACGTGCTTTCGTAGCTTTATTCCAGCGATGCTTTTGAACCCTCATTTTACTATTGGCTTTTTTCATGCCATCGAGCATTGCTTTTAGCTAATTGTTTTCTCTTTCCAGCCTCTTAATTTTTGCTGTCAACTTGGGTGGACAAACCTCTTGGGGGGGACTTGGAATAGGGGAAATAGAACCATGAGCAGGAGAAAGATGAACTGGACTAAAGGACACATCAAGGTCTTTGGGTTATGGGGGAGTAATATCCAAAATGGCTGCCAGATCCTTCTTCTTCCTGTTCCTTGTCTTTGTCTTCTTCCATTCCTCATGAAGCGTTGCTCTCTTATGTTTTGGGAGGCTGGTTATATTTCGTGGTTGAATTTCTCCTTTAGCTTTCTTTTCTTGATATCTGTTGATGGAACAGAGACAGCTGTTACATGTTTTCTATACAAGTGTACGTCTTAGAGAATGTTTCACTCAATTTCCCTATTATAAACTCAATTTCCCTATTATAAACTTATTTACTTTCTCCTTCTCTCCCTAAGGATCTCCTCATGCCTGGCTTCTTCCTGTGCTAACCTTTCCCGGTACCTCCTTGTCCTTTCTTTGCTCATGCCTAAAAACTGACAAAAATCACTTTAAAAACAATGATCAGTGACTGTTAACATACACATACAACAAACAAATGAAGACAGATATATATTTATGTTTAATATATGTATAATATAGGTATATTATATATAATATTTACAATATTTGTTTAATATATATATAGAGACAGATATATTTATATTTATGTTTACTATTGCAAACATAACAGATGAGAATCTAGCTAGACATCTGACTTAATTATGTCACACCACAGGACTCTTTCACCTTTGCAGCCATTTTGAGTCATTGCCATACAAGACTGACCTTGAGCATTACAGTAACTGAATAAATTCATTGTTTTAAATCTGAATATGATTTTTATTTTTTTTTATTTTTCTCGAACTAGATCAGTCACACCACAGGACTATCCAAAATGGACACGTACATGGTCTGACAGAAATGATGAAATTTATCAAATTAATAAGAGATTAACACAAACCTTTTAACCTCCTTAAAGGCACAATATGTAACTTTTTTGCTTTAAAAATAGCAAAAATCACTATATCTATGTTATATATATTTTTTAGTTGTGTATTTACATTATCCCGACTGTTTCCAACAACTTTCAAACCAGGAGAAATTTGTAATTTAATTCGAGAAACGTCCCGTTTCTTTATTTCCGTTTTGTCGCCGCCAATGCCGTCATATCCGCGTTGTCCCTGGTTTCCGCTCGTGCTGCCATGGCAACCAGAGCTATGAACCAGAGCCGTCTGATAGTAAACAAAGCGACTGACGCGGACGACTTTGTAGTTTGCAATGTCTATTTGCACGCTGTTGTTGTTTCGTTCAAACATTATGGACCATGGCAAGCAGACTTTGGATAAAAAAAGGAGAACTAAAACGAGAATCAATATCAGCGCGGTGTTTTCGAGATGCCGAGAGCTCCCATAGACAGTATATAAACAAGAGCTCCACGTCCGAGACTTCAACTGCTCCTACATGTACTTTATTAAACAGGTGAGCACATTTACATGAAACTAATCAATGTTTTATAGTTCAACAATGATAAAATGTCAGAATATGATCTTTATGTTATTGGGTCATTCTACAGAAACGTCCATTTTTGGTATGGCAAGATGTCTTAAAATTGATTTCTTTTTCTAACATTTAAACTTACACCACATTATTAGTTTAACGTTACCCTTTGACTTTATGAATACGCATAAATGACAGCTTAATGATTTTTTATATTTTTTGTACATTTATTTAAAGACCGCATGTACCATTTTTTTGTCACTGGTGTTAACTTACCTTACTTCTTTGGCAATATTAAAGGTTTTTATTAAATATTATTTCACATTTTTTTCCAGCACATGTAGACAGAGTTAGCGAAAAATAATAATAATGCAACAAATAAGGAAATTATGTTTTATTTATTTTAATCAGGTTTGTTAAAAGTGTGCTTGAATGAGGTTAGTTCATCTGCGCTACCATCTATTTGCTATAACAATGAAAATATTTGAAAACCAGTTAAAATCAAGTAATGATGCAATCCTTTAAATCTTAAAGGCAGGGTAGGTAGGAATGGTCTAAAAAACTTCTTTTTCAAATTTGTTTAAACTTTATGTACATATCAATACATAATTAAAATGTAAGTACTCTGAAAAAGAAAGTATAAAAATCGAGTGTCTGTAGACCTCTCAGGACTGTTTTAAAGACAGTTCATTATTTCCATTCACTCCACCCCCTCCCTTCTGGGCTCCTTCCAAAGCCACGCCCCCAAAACACATGAACGCGCGACTCCAACCGCTGAGCTGAAGACGCATTATTTACCTGAGACAAGCAGAGAGGAAGGAGCACAGTGCATGTAGTGACATCATGTCAGAATCACATGTAATAAAAAAATCTAACGCTAATTGCTTATGAAAATAAACAAATAAGATGTATTTTAGTACTCACTATCAAGCTAGCATATTGATATTGGTAAATTTAAAATATATATTTTTTGATTCGCTAACGAGCTAGTTATATAAGCTAAAAACAGGTTGCATTGATACACTTTTTTACATTACCATCAGTTATATTGTGATGAAGATGAATTTCGTGTAAGATTCATAACATATGGTGTTCTGCATGTAGGGGTGGGAGATATTGACAAAAATGAATATCTCGATATTTTTTTCCAATATCTAGATATCGATATTCAGGCGATATTTTTGCCATCCTTCAAAGAAATGTGAGCAAACTGGCAAAGAAGGTCCAGTTGGTCTTTTGACTTGCTGCATTTGACCTGTATTATTCTAGGCTATAGAAAAAAACAATAAAGGAGCTAACTAAACAGAATCTGTGGCAGCCCCTACTTTTTCCACTTACAAAAAAAAAAAAAAAAAAAAAAACTTAACTAGGCACTTCTTGCAACAGTGATTATTAAATCAAACAACAATATTGTTGATGATCAATCAACATTTTCAAAACAGTATAAATCCATTCATTTTTTCCCCAAAACGCTATAAATCCTTTTTTTTTTCTTTTTTTTTTTCTAAATTTATGGTTTGTCTTTTTAAAAAAGTTTTTGTCTTTTATTTTTCGTGTTTGCATTTATGAGGAAAAAACAATATTACTTGACATTTCTCCATTATGGACGCGAGCGCTCTGAAAGCTGCACTAAGACTTTCAAACTTTAACAGAGACCTCAAAACAGAAAG
Organism: Abramis brama; assembly: GCF_963993115.1. Taxonomy (NCBI): domain Eukaryota; kingdom Metazoa; phylum Chordata; class Actinopteri; order Cypriniformes; family Leuciscidae; genus Abramis; species Abramis brama. The sequence goes on along the minus strand of NC_139977.1, from coordinate 29,635,380 downwards.
CACAAAGCCTTTCTTTAAAACGAATTTCGTTTTGTATTAATTGTATCTTAATTTTAATATATTTTTTTTTCATTAATTCATTAATATTTTCATTCCTGGATTAAATACATAAAGTAAATATAGGCTATCAATCACAACATAAGGTGCTTGAACTGGAGATTATATCATCGTGAACCGAACCGTAGCCTCGCCTCACAGGCCTAAAAAATGTGGAATATATTTACAGAAATCTGGTTCTAAACAAAACCATCCAAAACAAAATAAAACTATGTAGCCTAAATGTGCATTTCTCCGGTGCATGCGTTCACTAGCCTACTGCGAAGATCGCGAGTCAAATATCGTCAACTTCATCTTTGCAGCCGACACAGAAATTAATAAACAATTAAAATGTCTTATTGCAATATTTTACACATTCATAATCATTACTTTTGCTGGTTCTTTGAGGCAGCTTTTTAGGTTTATGGCGTTTTGGAAAAGAGCTCTTCGCGTACAAACACCGTTTCACCAAGGCACAGCAGCCCTTCAGCACATAAGAACAAAAAGAGAAAAAGCACGGACTTACTAATTACGAAACTTTGATGTGGTTGAACAGCTGAAACAGTCACAAATTCCTCTGCAACGCAAACATTCTCAGTACGAGTTATGAAGGAAGAGAACAGCATTACAGTTTTCAGCGCGTCCTCCTTTGATTGCTGTGTTGTGACTGGAAAAGTGCGTGCAGGAGCACATGCGCAAAATGTAGGTTTGTAAAATGTCCTTTTGTAAAATAAAAATAATTTTAGGGCGAAGCAGAGGAGGTCGTGCAAGAGGCCGTGGCGTGCAACTAGGGTCCGAGGAAGTAGAGGCTGAGGACGGGGTGGTCGCTGGAAAGCTACGCCGATATTGACACGCGTTTTATTTCTTTGTTTATCCAAAGACTTTTTGTTCATTACCTTTTCTTGTACTGTCTTCTTTTTTTGCCTTGTTTGCCTTCACTAACTGCATGCCGGTAATGTGAATTTTGATTGCTCTTTCTCTGCCATTGTTTTGCTATTCCTAGGTTCCGTGCCTCTCGAATTCCTCAAATCAAACGTGCGCGCGCAAGTGGGCAGATCCCGTGGCAAAAGGGTGGTTGCCATGGTTGCGAGAGAGAGTGACAGTCGCCTAAGCCAATCCTTTGATTCGTCCCGAATCGAAATAATGAGCTGTGTTTAATACAGATTAAACGGTCTAGAGTCACTTGATTTTTATACTCTTTTTTTCAGAGTACTTACATTTTAATTATGTATTGATATATATAGAAAGTTTTAACAAATGTGGATCTTTTATTTTTATATAGTCCTACCTACCCTGCCTTTAACTTTTGAGTGTAGCAGAATTAAATGGATGTAACATTATTACTATGTCACATGTGACATTGCATACAATGTGACAGAAAAAAAGACAGTAACACCAGTGACACAATAAAGTTTATCTATAAATGGGAGTCACCGGTGTTTCTGGTGTTACCCATAAGAAAGGTGACACCAGTGACAGTAACACCAGTGACAATTTTCATGAAAAATTAATTTTACAAAATGGCTGCTGCAAGGTAACAAACCACATGTTGTCAATCATGGTATACTAACTAAATTAAGTAGTTTAATCCATTTGTATTCTAGTTTTTTTACAATTACCTAACAGTAAAGTAGGTCATACCAGTGACTTCAACTAAAAGCTTCATATGAAATCATGAGATAAATGAGAAGATTTCTGATAACTGAAAAGAGACAGTGGATCTACCATGGGCTTTTCTTCATAGATATTCAGGAAACTGGAAGAAGGAAGTTGAGTGATGTCATCAGTGTGATTTTTATTTCAAAATAAGAGATTTTTGTTTAACGGTAACACCAGTGACACAACTCCAGGGGACCACTACTTTCATTATACATTTTATAATATTTATTCTGCATTTTTTTTATATATATCATTTACATAATATATTTGCTAGTTATGTATACATTATTGTATTTTAAATGGTGTAAAAATCTGTTATTGACCTCAAAATAAAGCATTTTCCCTCTGGACATGACTGTGGGGACGAGCACTTCTGTGGTGCTTGGAATTCTATATAATTAATAAAAATCAAATATTGCCACATTGATGGCTCAAGAAGGTGTAATTGTTCAAATAACATATTGTTTTATTTTAAAATGCAAAGAAATTGTAACCCTAACGTGTTTTTTAAGTGTAATATTTCTGTAAAGGCTAGGGACAGAAAAATGGACATTTTCATAGAATGACCCTATTCTAATGTTGATCTAGTTTACTGCTAGTCTCATACAGACAAACTAACACATACATTTCAACACATTCAAATGCAGTTTAGTGTGCTAGTGTAATGTTAGACCAAGTGAAACAGCGCTGCGTTACCTCACAAGTTTAATTTGTCTAATAAACTGACCTGTGAGTAGTAATTCTGCGTGTAGTTCGGTAGAATGAAATGTCCATATTCCTTTTATATCCGCGGGACTCGCGTCGCGTTTGGAGCTGATAGCTGTCTCTTAGCAATCCCGAACTGCTTCATATCACAGTCATGATAAAAACATCGATTATTCAGTCATCCATAAACATTATTAGATCGGTTGGCTTGACGTTGACGACAAGATCCATAATTCTTAGCACAGGGTTCCCACTCTAAACCAAATGTCAAATTCCCTGACTTTTCCCTGACTTTCACTGACTAAAAAGATGAATTTCCATGACCTATAATGAACGGCAAAACAGGCTGCTGTTTTGCGGAGCACTGAGCTGTTTTGTTTTGTAGAAAGCCTTTCTTTAAAGTGAATTTCGTTTTGTATAAATTGTATCTTAATTTTAATACATTTTTCATCAACCAATTGCCTGTATTTAATAAATGAGAAGCAAATATACACGTGCACGTGAACTGGAGCGAATCTCATCATAAATTAACCGAAACTCGGTGTATGCCTCACATACATGAGAAATACATCTGAAGATAGCTTGGAATGTCTTTAAACGAAACAATTCAAAATGAAAAGAAATAGGCTACTCTCTGATTATGTAATCCATGATGTGGGACCTGATATTCATTTAGCCTATGTGATATTCATGCTTTTTTTCTTACAGTAAAGCACAGTCCACAAACAACCTCCCTATAATAAGACAAATCTCTGGAGGCATGCTCCAAGCACACTCTCATCTCATCCCTTTTCCCACATTTGTAGTAATGACACTATAACCAAACCGGAAATTGTAACGCGTGCGCACGCAAAAGTTTCTCGTGAGCACGCAAAAGTTTCTTGTGTGCACGTGAAAGTCCATATTATTTTTTATTTGCAAAGGTCCCCTCAGGGGCTCCGTAGAAAGATGTGTGAAACAGCGCGATAAAAAAATCGGTATCCACCTTGATCTGCTTTAAACAATGCGCGCTGCCATAACGACGACTCCGGTTGCCTACTTCCGGTTCGTAGCGCTTGACCTGTACTAGCAGCGAGAGAATGAGTTCAAGCTCCTCATGTGCTGTTGTTGGTTGTTTTAACAATTCAAAGAAGATTTCAAACTTTTTAGAAACTGAGTGTTTCGACCATAAGATAAGAAGGAGATAATGCCCATATCCGGTTCCGTATCAGATACATTCAATAAAGTAAACGTTTAGAGTGGTTAGCGTTAAAACTGAAGCATAAGAAAAAAAGTCGGATTTCGGGTTGTTATGGACAAGTAAAAATTACATTATTGTATATATATGAAATACAATTATAATAAAATTCTAAGTTATGACTACTGTATACTGTACTGTTTTTATTTTTAAAACAATGTAATGTAAAAAGTAAACATTTCGGCTTGTTTGACTCGGCTCACTGAAAAGAGCCGGTTCTTTTGACTCGCGGCTCTTTAAAAAATAAATTCTTATCTCCTTCTTATCTTATGTACCTGGAACACTGTAATAAGTTCCTACACAATAGTTAACATGAACTAACAATACTTTTAAAGCCTTTTTAAATTTTGCCTTATGTAAATTATTAAAATAAGAGTCATTAAGAAATAACATGTAAAAATGGATAAAAGTTTTTTTGGCCCCACACGAAGGTCGACGTGTAGGCTAAATCGCACCCAGACTAGTACATTAGGGGAAACTTTTAAATAATCCTGTGAATGCACTTTTTAAAAACGCAGAATCTAATAGTTAATCGGATCGGCATCAAATTTTATTGTGAATTATTTCAAATTGAGTTCTGAATTAGAAAAAAAAATTGTTCTTGAATCGAACACCTATGGATCATGAATCAAATCGATTCTCTGTCTACCCAAATATTCACAGCCCTACTGTAAACCCATAAACCAGTGTCTATATGTTTTTTTAAAGGTAAAAAAAAAATATATATATATATATTGTAGATACTTTTAAATGTCACATTAGTACAATAAAAAGGAAGAGATTCAGTTAATAACATCTTATTGGCCTGATTAACCAAGCTCTCCAAAATTTACTCAAATCACATGGACTGCAAAAAGATGTGCTATTAAATCCATTTGTGACGGGCCTCTGCTAAAGCTGAGAAAAGAGGCTGTAACATGTAAATAAATGTTTTATAAATTGGTATACTTTACTAAACAAGGCAATTTCTGAAATCAAGTTTGGAGTAATGCTAAAGAACTTCAAAATAACTTCAAAAGATATATTGCAAAATAATAATAATAATAGCTTTCTATAATAATTCTTTTGGCACTGTTGTACTGTAGTAACAGTGGTTTAAATAAAGTGTAAAACTGTATTTAGCATCATTGATCAGCAGGTGGCAGCAGATTATATTTTTACCAAAATAACACTGCATCTGCTTGACATCAAACAGCTTAATGCAAAATTTGTTTTGTTTTTTTGTTTTTTTTCACAATTATGTAATGTTGGTAGTAAAGTCTTATCATATATCAGAGAAGACACCAGAAAATAGAAACTACAAGCTGAACAACTGAACAAAACTGGCTCCAAGTGACAATCTTCATCTTTAAACCCCCATGATGATTGACAGTGCTTATTGATTAGCATCATTGATATTAATCAGCAGGTCAACAAATGGGTAAAAATTGCTGTAATAAATGTCAAAAGTTTTCATCAGATGGAACAAAGATCAAATGATTATTACGTTTATGTATGTTTGTGCTTAAATCTGCTCTTGTGCATTTGACATTTTTAGACTTGTTCATCATATTCTATCCTCGAGTGGAGGCCCTCCTGTCGGGTACCAACACCCTTAAACCATTCCATTGCAATTCTATTAAAATAAGGATTGTGTGTGCTCTTTTACATCTATAAAATGGGCGCTTAAACAAGCATTATTTCATTTACCTTCTCATCAAAGATGGATCTGCAAATCTCAGTTTGTCTTCTGTTCATTCTTTTCACTGGAGGTACAAAAATATATTTTTTTTTTACAAAAAGTGTTTGTAATGTTACTGGGTACAAATACAGATCATTGACGTCTTTCTCTCTCTTTAATTACCAAAGGACACTCTCTCATCTGTTATGAGTGTGCAAGTCTGACAAGCTCATGTGACCAGGTAACAAACCGCTCCAATGGATTCTCCAACTGCTTAGGTGCAACACTAGATGTTGATCAGTCCAGTATGATGGATTGAAATATAATGCTTTAATTTATAGATGCTGTGACAGTGTTCACTATAAAATGAGTGTATTTCCTGTGATATTAATTTCAGGTCTGTGATAAACCCATCATTAATAATTAAACTATGAACTGCATTGCTTCTGTCTCCTCTTTTCTAACTGACAAAAATATGCCTCATTCTTCTCCTTCCAACCATCTTGCAAGAGACCTTAAAAAAAACTCCTTGTGTTTTCATTAAATACAAATGATCTAATTTAGCTTGAAGAGAAAATAATCATAAATATCAACATATTGAGTCATTTTTTGTGTATAACATTCTTGTACTAAACTTAACTCAATCTGCTTCTGTTCTTTGCTTTGTTGTTTATTAAACCGAATTTAAATTTAAAATACTCCCATTTATTCCCATTAGAAGTGTCACAATCACAGACTCTGTAACCTCCCTCTCCAGCCATCATAGAGCACCTTCGCCTGAATATTGACTTTTTCACTACATTTCCCATCATGCATCTCCCTGGACTGATTACACCATACACCTGCACTGATTACACACACCTGCACCTCATGTTCAAACACTCATTTAAGCCACACTCACACAACACTCTGAGCGAAGTCTTGTTTTGCTATTGTGAATATTTCTGATCATTTTGTGACCCTACCCGTTTCTGGATATCTCCCTGTCTGCTGCCTGCCTACGTTACCTCTGCTTTGTTCTCTGACTCTGACTGTTTGCTGCCTGCCCTGATCTTCTGCCTGGTATTGTACTACGATTTAGCCCTGTCTTCACTGCTGTATCTGCTGGTTCTGACCATTGCCTGTTTGACTACTCTGCTCAATAAATCACGCTGCAAATGGATCTCTCTGACTCTGATGCTTCACAACAGAAGACTTCGCCATCTCAAGATCCAGCAGCTATATCAACCTTAACCGCAGCCTTCTCTGCCCAAGCAAGTCAACTCGCTGCCCATCATCATCAGATGAGTCGTCTCACCTCTTTAACGGAGGAGTTGGTCAAAGCAGTACGAGGGCTACAAGGGTTGTCATCAGAGCAATCGCCCACGCAAGTCACAGTCGCTGTTGCCCATCCTGCAGTAACCCCACCTACCTTACGGGTCCTCGTCTCACGCATCCAAAACAATAACTAACAAACAGCATCAAGGCATAAGAAACATTCAGAGTCAAATTGTATTAAAAAGAAGAAGTTTTATTATCTTTAAGAGGCTTGGTCACACAAATCACCGCAGCTACCCAGTGATAGGAGCAAGAACCTAATCACACAGAAAACAGACAGCCTTCTTATACCTATAGTCTCTTCTCCTGTAATTTTCCGCTCCCCCAGTAAACCAGATCTAGCTGTTTTTTTTAGCTAGAAAACCAGCTAAAAACCAGCTGACTGCGGCTGAATATGCTCTTACTTTTCGCGCCCTCACAGCACAGACTTCCTGGAATAACGACACGCTGAAAGTGGTCTTCCGAAGAGGCTTGAATCATGAACTACAATCCGAGCTAGCCTGTCGTGATGAAGGAAAAGACCTCGACCAGTTCATAAACCTCACCATTCAAATTGACAACCTCATACGATCTCGCCGAGCGAGCCATCTCACTATTCCTGCTCTCCGCAACGTCCAAATTCTCCGAACTTCAATCCCCGCTCACACTGAAGAACCCGAGCCCATGCAGATCAAAACTTACCATCTGTCCGCAGAGGAGAGAGAACGAAGGATCCTTCATCACCTGTGTTTATACTGTGGCGAGGCCGGTCATCTTCATAATGCCTGTCCATCCAGACCACATCTAGCAGCATCTCGACCGGTGAGTCTCAATGTCGATGCACTAAACCCCAACTCATGTGTATCCGTGCCCGTTGTGATCACGGCCAATGGTCGGCAGATTACCACCAGTGCTCTAGTGGACTCTGGAGCCGCCGGGAATTTCATATCTGCAGATTTTGCTCGACAACATAACATAACATTAATCCGTTGCCCCTCTTCTCTCACAATCGAAGCCATCGATGGACGGCCACTAGGCTCAGGTCATGTTTCTCACATCACCCAGGAACTCGATCTACAAACTGGGGCACTCCACCGTGAGATCATACAATTTTACGTCTTCCATGCTCCACACACACCTGTGATCCTAGGTCTGCCCTGGCTTCGCAAACATGATCCACAAATCTTCTGGAGAACCAACCAAATTGCTCGTTGGAGCGATTCCTGCCACTCCAAATGCCTCGTCCAGGTCGCTCCATCACCCGTCCGAGTGATAACTTTACCTGTGGGGAGAACCAGCTCGAACAACCTCCCTTCCGAATATCACGATCTATCAGAAGCCTTCAGCAAAATCAATGCCTCTAAACTTCCACCTCATCATGCCAGTGACTGCGCCATTGATTTACTACCAGGGTCTACACCTCCCAAGGGTCGTATATTTCCTCTCTCCCAACCTGAATCTGAGTCCATGAGGAAATACAGTGAGGAAAATAAGTATTTGAACACCCTGCTATTTTGCAAGTTCTCCCACTTGGAAATCATGGAGGGGTCTGAAATTGTCATCGTAGGTGCATGTCCAATGTGAGAGACATAATCTAAAAAAAAAATCCAGAAATCACAATATATGATTTTTTAACTATTTATTTGTATGATACAGCTGCAAATAAGTATTTGAACACCTGTCTATCAGCTAGAATTCTGACCCTCAAAGACCTGTTAGTCTGCCTTTAAAATGTCCACCTCCACTCCATTTATTATCCTAAATTAGATGCACCTGTTTGAGGTCGTTAGCTGCATAAAGACACCTGTCCACCCCATACAATCAGTAAGAATCCAACTACTAACATGGCCAAGACCAAAGAGCTGTCCAAAGACACTAGAGACAGAATTGTACACCTCCACAAGGCTGGAAAGGGCTACGGGGAAATTGCCAAGCAGCTTGGTGAAAAATGGTCCACTGTTGGAGCAATCATTAGAAAATGGAAGAAGCTAAACATGACTGTCAATCTCCCTCGGACTGGGGCTCCATGCAAGATCTCACCTCGTGGGGTCTCAAAGATCCTAAGAAAGGTGAGAAATCAGCCCAGAACTACATGTGAGGAGCTGGTCAATGACCTGAAAAGAGCTGGGACCACCGTTTCCAAGGTTACTGTTGGTAATACACTAAGACGTCATGGTTTGAAATCATGCATGGCACGGAAGGTTCCCCTGCTTAAACCAGCACATGTCAAGGCCTGTCTTAAAGGAACACTCCACCGTTTTTTGAAATAGGGCTTATTCACCTTCTTTCCTACATTTAGATAGGTGGGCAAATGCATTTTTGTCTCAGTGCATGCATTGTTTTAGTTTGACAGGATCGGCGCTAGCTTAGCTTAGCATAATGAATGGAATCCTTTGTTGCCAGCTAGCATGTCCTGAGTAAAAGTAATATAAAAAAACAAAAAAAAACACCTAATTACTGCGTATTCACAACGAGTACAAATAGCGATGCAGATTAACACTAGACGATTTCCTAGGTAGGTATTGACTTATATATTGAGGACTATATTAGGGGGAAGCACGGGCGAAGCACTGCTACTTGGGCGTGATATCTCTGCGCCCAAGTAGCAGTGCTTCGCCTGTGCTTCCCCCTAATATAGTCCCAAGTCAATATCTGCATAGGAAATCGCCTAGTGTTAATCTGCATCGCTATTTGTACTTGTTGTGAATACGCAGGCCACAAGAAGTAATTAGGTGTGTTTTTTTATTTTTTATATCACTTTTACTCAGGACATGCTAGCTGGCAACAAAGGATTACATTCATTATGCTAAGCTAAGCTAGCGCCGACCCTGTCAAACTAAAACAATGCATGCACTGAGACAAAAATGCATTTGCCCACCTATCTAAATGTAGGAAAGAAGGTGAATAAGCCCTATTTCAAAAAACGGTGGAGTGTTCCTTTAAGTTTGCCAATGACCATTTGGATGATCCAGAGGAGTCATGGGAGAAAGTCATGTGGTCAGATGAGACCAAAATAAAACTTTTTGGTCATAATTCCACTAAACGTGTTTGGAGGAAGAAGAATGATGAGTACCATCCCAAGAACACCATCCCTACTGTGAAGCATGGGGGTGGTAGCATCATGCTTTGGGGGTGTTTTTCTGCACATGGGACAGGGCGACTGCACTGTATTAAGGAGAGGATGACCGGGGCCATGTATTGCGAGATTTTGGGGAACAACCTCCTTCCCTCAGTTAAAGCATTGAAGATGGGTCGAGGCTGGGTCTTCCAACATGACAGTGACCCGAAGCACACAGCCAGGATAACCAAGGAGTGGCTCTGTAAGAAGCATATCAAGGTTCTGGCGTGGCCAGTCTCCAGACCTAAACCCAATAGAGAATCTTTGGAGGGAGCTCAAACTCTGTGTTTCTCAGCGACAGCCCAGAAACCTGACTGATCTAGAGAAGATCTGTGTGGAGGAGTGGGCCAAAATCCCTCCTGCAGTGTGTGCAAACCTGGTGAAAAACTACAGAAAACGTTTGACCTCTGTAACTGCAAACAAAGGCTACTGTACCAAATATTAACATTGATTTTCTCAGGTGTTCAAATACTTATTTGCAGCTGTATCATACAAATAAATAGTTAAAAAATCATACATTGTGATTTCTGGATTTTTTTTTTTAGATTATGTCTCTCACAGTGGACATGCACCTACGATGACAATTTCAGACCCCTCCATGATTTCTAAGTGGGAGAACTTGCAAAATAGCAGGGTGTTCAAATACTTATTTTCCTCACTGTATATCGAGGAGGAACTCGCTAAGGGCTTCATTCGACCTTCCACGTCTCCAGTGTCTGCCGGTTTCTTCTTTGTCCAGAAGAAGGACGGAGGACCCTGCATTGACTATCGTGCCTTGAATAACATTACTGTCAAGTTCCGCTATCCACTCCCTTTGGTACTACACCAAGCTTGATTTACGCTGTGCGTACAAACTCATTCGCATCAGGGAGGGGGACGAGTGGAAGACGGCCTTCTCCACCAGCACAGGGCACTACGAATATTTGGTCATGCCTTTCGGACTGGCGAACAGTCCTTCCATTTTCCAGTCATTCATAAACGACGTGTTCAGAGGCATGCTTCAAAGAACAGTTATAGTATACATCGACGACATCTTGATTTACTCTGACACCCTGACTGACCATGTACAGCACGTTCGGGCCGTCCTCCAGAGGCTCATCCAGCACCAGCTATACGCGAAACTGGAGAAGTGCGAATTTCATCATCAGACTTCCACTACATTCTTAGGGTATGTCATCAGCCCAGGAGGAGTCGCCATGGACGAGGGCAAGGTCAGAGCAGTCCTAGAATGGCCACAACCTACCACCCTGAAAGAACTGCAACGCTTCCTCGGATTTGCCAACTTCTATCGCTGCTTCATAAGAAACTTCAGTTCAGTGGCAAGCCCACTCACATCCCTGGTGAAGAAAGGAACACATCGTCTTCCATGGAATGAGTCAGCCTTCAATCAGCTCAAGCAACGTTTCACCCCAGCACCCATCCTACACCATCCTGACCCTGAATTACCATTCATGGTCGAAGTGGACGCTTCCAACACCGGTTTAGGAGCCATCCTCTCTCAACGTCAGGGGTCACTGCCCAAACTGTATCCCTGTGCGTTTTACTCCCGCAAACTAAATGCTGCCGAAAGGAATTACGATGTGGGAGATCGAGAACTTCTAGCCATGAAGGCCACTTTCGAGGAGTGGCGCCATTGGTTAGAGCAGTGGTTCTCAATTCCAGTCCTCATGACCCACTGCTCTGCACAATTTGTTTGTCTCCCTTATTTAACACACCTGAACCAGATCATCAGCTCATTAGGAGAGACTCCATGAACTGAACTGAGTGTGTCAGATAAGAGAGACATACAAAATGTGCAGAGCAGTGGGTCACGAGGACTGGAATTGAGAACCACTGGGTTAGAGGGTGCTATTCACTCCTTTACCGTTTTCACCGACTACAAGAACCTAGAGTACCTACGCACCGCCAAGAGATTTAACCCCAGACAAGCTCGCTGGTCACTGTTCTTTACCCGATTCCACTTCACAGTCGCCTATCGTCCAGGTTCCAAGAACACCAAGGCAGGTGCTCTATCATGTCAATGTGACCACGAGCTCACATCACAAGATCCCAAGACAATTCTGGCTCCAGACCTCATTGTCGCTCCCATTCAGTGGGACGTGGAGACAGAGATTGCGCAAATTAAAGGGGTCATATAATGCCATTTTTTTACAAGCTAATATGATTCTTTAGGGTCTAAGTTAAAAGTTTGTAATATACTTTCATTAAAAATTCTCATTAGTGTTGTAAGAAAACACAAATTTTACCTGGTCAAAAACAACTCTGTTTTCAGCACGTCTTTAAGTGCATGCGTCTTTAAATGATAATGAGCTTTGCTCACCCCGCCCCTCTGTTCTGTGCGTACACCGTTTGAAATAACACAATAACCATAACGCGTTGTTAATTATAAACGTGGGATTATGAATTATATTGAGAACGTCGTACATAGAAAACATGCCGTAATGTACCCTGAGTGTAAAAATAGCCGCATTCATCGTGAAGCGTGCTAGCGATTTGCAAAGATTAATATAAATATTAATATAAAGGTTAATAAAACGTTACACTCACTTCTTCTTCTGGAGGTGCAGCAGGAACACGAATAGTTGGTACAGATCTTTTTTTCAGGAGCAGCTTCTTAGCAAAACCAGCTTTATACTGACCTCGTCTGTAAAGCAGTCTGGTCCTGTTTCGAATGCGCATGCGTCGCGTCTGAACGCGTTGTTGTCTTTGGAGCTCCATCGATTGATTTATAATTCTTGATTTCTCTTTAAACTCACTTACAACGAACATTTTCTATTTTTCCTCACCTCATAGTTACAACGCGGACTGTTGAGCAGACGCGTCTCAAGCCTATTAGTGATCCAACGTCGGATACTCTTATAGGTTACTCCTGTGGATCACGGCTGAACGCGTCTTCTCCACACTCACTTACAAACAAACATTTTTTTCGCCTATCGTGCGTCTACTCTACACCTGTACCACTAAAAAGACGGATTATATCCAAGACTTCAGTCATAAATTAGTATTAATATTGATAGCATCACTGGTAGCGTCGTTGCTAACTTAACTTACTGTCCATCTGTTAAAATGGCGAATATATCAGATGTAAGTAGTCTACCTTTTGGTGCAGGTGAGGACACATTTGAGCTACACGCATTGCAGTCTGAGCTGGAAGCTGTTGAGAAACAGATCCACGACCTTTTAGTGAGAAAAGCCGAGCTGATAGACCGGCGGTTAGCTCTTGAAACATCACGTGCCGATGCACACAAATCAGTGATCAACGTTACTAACCCGCTGACTCCGACCTCGTCTACTCCGTGCGTTACTCAGCATCGGTCACGAGCGTCGAGGCCGCGATCAGCCATGGTCTCGTTTACGCCGGCTCCAACATGCCACCACGAAGCCTGGATATTTCCGCAGCGGAAGACGCGAGTCAGGTCTAGACCAAGAAAACTCTCTCCGACCCTCCCGGTTTTCGAGATATCCACACAAAACCGCTTCTCCCCTCTTCGCGAAACAGAACGCGATGCTGTAATCATCGGTGATTCCATCGTTCGACACGTACAAGCTACGTTAAATAAAAGTAAGGTGCATAGTCACTGCTTTCCTGGTGCTCGTGTTTCTGAAATCGCTGCTCACGTTCCCGAGATTCTGAACGAGCGCGTCGGAACTGTGGTCCTGCACGCGGGAGGGGCCGACATCAGGCTGCGACAGACAGAGGTTCTGAAGAAAGACTTCAGGAATCTGATCGATACGGTACGCAGCACATCGCCTGATATAACGATCATTGTGTCAGGACCGCTTCCCACGTACCGACTAGGTCATGAAAAGTTTAGTAGATTATTCGCGCTAAATGAATGGTTAATGTCATGGTGCAATGAGCAGAAACTGCTCTTTGTAAATAATTGGAATCTGTTTTGGGAGCGTCCTAGGCTTTACCGTGCCGATGGCTTACACCCAAGCAGATTCGGATCGGATCTTCTGTCAGATAACATCTCCAAAATGTTAAATACCTTTTGACTAGTAACCAAAAGTTCAAATCATAGTCTCTGCTGCACCAAATTAACTGATATAAATAGTGTAGAACATTGCATAGAAACTGTGTCTATTCCTCGTTTAGTGAGATCAAATAATAAATCTACTGCAGGATCTAGAAAAAATCTAATTGTTATTAAACCAGAAAATGTTGCTATTAGTAAACAAAAACAATTTCTAAAGCTAGGTCTTCTAAACATTAGATCACTCACACCTAAGGCAGTTATTGTAAATGAAATAGTCACGGATAATAGCTTCGATGTCCTTTGCCTTACTGAAACTTGGCTTAAACCTAATGATTATTTCGGTCTAAATGAGTCTACTCCATCAGGATACTCCTATAAGCACGAACCCCGTCTGATTGGTCGTGGCGGCGGTGTTGCAGCGGTCTATAGAGATATTCTCAATGTTACTCAGAAAACGGGTTATAAGTTTATTTCGTTTGAAATACTTGTACTAAATGTTACGCTCTTAGATGTTAGAAAAAAATCCATATTATCTCTAGCCTTGGCTACCGTATATAGACCGCCTGGGCCTTACGCTGATTTCCTAAAAGAGTTTGCAGATTTTCTCTCAGATCTATTGGTCAATGTAGATAAAGCATTAATTGTTGGAGATTTTAACATACACGTAGATAATCCAAATGATGCGTTAGGGGCTGCGTTTATAGATTTATTAAATTCCTTTGGGGTCAAACAAAACGTCACCGGACCAACTCATCGTCTTAATCACACACTCGATTTAATTATATCATATGGAACCGATCCAACCGATATAGATATCATTCCACAAAGTGATGATGTCACTGACCATTACTTGGTAACTTGCATATTACGTACTGCTGTAATATGTCATGCGGCGCCGCGTTTTCGACCAGGCAGAACAATCCTTCCATCCACCATAGATAATTTCTCGAGTTGCTTGTCTGATCTGTCTCAGCTGCTGCCTGAACCCAAACAAACAGATGAACTAGAAGAACTAACTAGCACTATGAGCACCATTCTCTCTAGAACATTGGATGTTGTTGCACCCGTTAGATTAAAAAAGGTCACAGAGAAAATTAAAGCACCATGGTACAATAATACTACGCATGTTCTAAAGAGAGAAACCCGTAATTTAGAGCGTAAATGGAAACAAACTAATTTAGAGGTCTTTAGAATCGCGTGGAAAGACAGTATGTCACGTTATAAAAAGGCCCTAAAAGCGGCCAGGGCTGAGCATCTCCGCAAACTAATAGAAAACAACCAAAACAATCCTAGGTTTTTATTTAACACCGTGGCTAGACTAACAAATAAACAGACGTCACCCGAACAAAATATCCCGTTACAGTTTAGTAGTAATGATTTCATGAACTTCTTCACTGAGAAAATAGAAAATATCAGAACCACAATTGTAAACGTTCAATCCTCAATCGCACCTTATAATTCAGCCTCAATTTTCCCCCCGCAAGAACAATTACAGTGCTTTACAACTATAGAACAAAAAGAGTTAAATAAACTTATCACTTCATCTAAAACAACAACATGTTTATTAGATCCTATACCAACTAAACTACTGAAAGAAGTGTTACCTGTAGTAGAAGAGCCTCTCCTCAATATTATTAACTCGTCTTTATCTTTAGGTCATGTTCCAAGAACATTTAAACTGGCAGTGATAAAACCTCTCATTAAGAAACCACAATTAGACCCGCATAATCTAGCAAATTATAGACCCATTTCAAATCTACCTTTTATGTCTAAAATACTAGAAAAAGTTGTGTCCGCTCAACTGGGCTCTTTCTTGCAAGAAAATTATATCTATGAAAAGTTTCAGTCAGGATTCAGGCCGCATCATAGCACTGAAACTGCGCTCGTTAAAATCACAAATGATTTACTTTTAGCTTCTGACCAAGGCTGCATCTCAATACTAGTTTTACTTGATCTAAGTGCTGCGTTCGATACTATAGATCACACAATACTCTTAGATCGACTACAAAATTATACTGGTGTTCAAGGACAAGCATTAAGCTGGTTTAGATCATACTTATCAGACCGCTACCATTTTGTCTATTTAAATGGAGAAAAATCGATCATAATTCCAGTAAACTATGGAGTGCCGCAGGGATCTGTGTTGGGCCCTCTATTATTCTCAATATATATGCTGCCACTTGGAAATATTATAAGGAAACATGGAATTAGTTTCCATTGTTATGCTGATGACACTCAAATATATATTTCATCACGGCCAGATGAAAACGCTAAATTATCCAAATTGACAGAGTGTGTTAAAGATATAAAAGATTGGATGACGCGTAATTTTCTATTATTAAATCCAGACAAGACAGAGGTAATACTTATCGGTTCAAAAAACCGCCCACAGAACCTCTCACAATACAACTTTGACATCGTAGGATGTCCTGTTACTTTATCCTCTACAGTAAAAGACCTGGGTGTTATACTCGATTGTAATCTGTCTTTTGAAAATCATATTTCGTATGTTACAAAAACAGCCTTTTTCCACCTTAGAAACATTGCTAAGCTACGTAATATGCTATCAGTTTCTGATGCAGAAAAGTTAGTTCATGCATTCATGACCTCGAGACTAGATTACTGTAATGCTTTATTAGCCGGTTGTCCTGCATCCTCAATAAACAAGCTACAGTTAGTCCAAAATGCAGCCGCTAGAGTTCTTACTAGATCAAGAAAATATGATCATATAACACCGATTTTATCATCACTACATTGGTTACCTATAAAGTTCCGTATTAATTACAAGGTATTGCTACTGACTTATAAAGCCCTAAACGGCTTAGCTCCAGTCTATTTAACGGATCTTCTATCACCCTATAATCCATCGCGCTCTTTAAGATCAATAAATTCAAGGCTTTTGGTCATACCTAGGATATCCAGATCCACCAAAGGAGGGAGAGCATTTTCACATTTGGCTCCAAAACTCTGGAATAGCCTTCCTGATACTGTTCGTTGCTCGGACTCACTCTCCCAGTTTAAAACTAGATTAAAGACGCATCTTTTCAGCCAGGCATTCATATAATATTGTTAATCTCACAGTTTCAAACTACAATCCGGCCTCTAGTTCATAAATGCCAGAGGAGAACTGGCCCCCGACTGAGCCTGGGTTCTCCCAAGTTTTTTTTTTCTCCATTAGGTCACCTGATGGAGTTTTAGGACACCATTAGGCCGCTTGATGGAGTTTTTTCGGTTCCTTGCCACTGTTGCCTTTGGCTTGCTCAGTTGGGGATATTTTGGGGATATTTAATTTTATTCTATCAATCAATAAATTCCACTAGAAACAAACTTTGTTGTATTATTTTATTTTAATACTGTGAAGCTGCTTTGATACAATCTGTATTGTGAAAAGCGCTATACAAATATACTTGATTTGATTTGATTTGAAATGATTCGCGCAAACATGAAAGCATTGACGTTGATCGTGGACTGGACTGTTCACTGGCAAGCATTCATCGTGGGGAATATTCCCTTCGAAAACAAAACTCAGCCACTGCGTCTTCAGCGGTTCGGATTTAGGAACATCAAAATGACTGCTGTGTTCCTTATTACACCTAAGAACAGAACACCACAATCGCTTAGACGCCATTCTGCTCATAGACAGTGCTCCAGCGTATCAACAATGACACGCAGACTATGATGACAGACAGCTCGCTCACGAGCGAGGGCGGGTCTGTGTTGAAACGCTGCTGTCAATCAACAATCGAGGGAGGGGCGTCCGACCGTGTGACGTCACTAGGTCGAACAGCTTGATTTGAGAGAGGGGAAAACATATAAGGAGATAAAAAAAAAAAACACTGGATGGATTTTTATCATTTTATGATGGTTGTGTACAGGCACTGCCAACACACATTTCAGTACAATCAACTTGTAAAAGTGCATTTACCATTATATGACCCCTTTAACTCCCGGTCTGAGATTCCGTCAACCTGTCCACCCAACCGGGTTTATGTCCCCGATACGCTCTGGGACCAGGTCCTGGAGCATGTTCATGCTTTTCCCAGCTCTGGACATCCAGGAATTACCACCACCATCCAGCTGCTACAAAATCGTTATTGGTGGCTCTCTTTAGCTCAAGACACCACTATTCATCCGACACTGCCAAGTCTGCAATACCCAGAAATCATCACGCCAACTACCTGCCGGTCTGTTACATCCTCTTCCCATTCCACAGCGTCCTTGGTCACATATAGCCATCGATTTCATCACCAATCTGCCTGTCTCCGAGGGAAACACCACCATCCTTACCATTGTGGACAGGTTCTCCAAGGCCTGCCACCTGATACTCCTGGCTAAGCTTATTCCTACTGCTTTACAAACAGCAGA
Organism: Abramis brama; assembly: GCF_963993115.1. Taxonomy (NCBI): domain Eukaryota; kingdom Metazoa; phylum Chordata; class Actinopteri; order Cypriniformes; family Leuciscidae; genus Abramis; species Abramis brama. Next base: position 29,617,324 of record NC_139977.1, on the reverse strand, counting down.
GCACCTCTGCAACCTGGTATTCCGATTTTACGGTCTACCCGAGGACATCGTCTCTGATAGAGGACCTCAATTCACGTCTCAAGTCTGGTCAGCCTTCTTCAAGGCCCTTCAGATCAACGTCAGTCTCACATCAGGGTATCATCCTCAATCAAACGGGCAGGCCGAATGCATGAATCAAGAGGTCATACGATTCTTACGCTCCTACTGTCATCAACAACAGGAGGATTGGATCCGCTATTTGATATGGGCCGAGTATGCCCAGAACTTCATCCAGAAACATTCCACCGGCATGACCCCTTTCCAGTGTATCCTGGGGTTTCAACCGCCCCTCTTCCCATGGTCGTGAGAACCCACGAACGTCCCAGCCGTGAATGACTGGCTACAACGCAGTGAAGAAACCTGGAATCAAGCCCTTACTCACCTTCAACGAGCCGTTCGTCGCCAAAGAGTACAAGCCGATCGACGACGTCGTCCAGGCCCGGTGTACCACCCGGGCCAATGGGTCTGGTTATCCACCCGAGACCTACGCCTGTGGCTCCCCTGTAAAAAGCTCAGTCCCAGGTATGTGTGTCCATTCAAAATAACACGACAAATCACACCAGTTTCTTTCCGTCTTGCCCTGCCTAACCATTACCGTATTGCTCCCACTTTCCATGTCTCACTGCTCAAACCCGCTGATGGTCCTAATGAGAGGGAGGAGGAGAGGTCCCAGGAGCAGAGCCTCCAACCCATTCTAGTGGAGGGCGAGGAGGCCTATCGAGTCCAGGAACTCCTAGACTCCAGGCGTCGGGGCAACACCCTACAGTACCTGGGCGATTGGGAGGGATACGGACCAGAGGAGCGTTCATGAGTTAATGTCACGGACATTCTGGACCCCAGTCTAATCACTGACTTCCATCACGCTCATCCCAACAAACCTGCTCCCCGACCATGTGGGAGACCCCGACGTCGTCAGCCACCTCACGCCAGGAGTCATTCGCAGGGAGGGGGCTCTGTCACAATCACAGACTCCGTAACCTCCCTCTCCAGCCATCAGAGAGCACCTTCGCCTGAATATTGACTTTTTCATTACATTTCCCATCATGCATCTCCCTGGACTGATTACACCATACACCTGCACTGCACTGATTACACACACCTGCACCTCATGTTCAAACACCTCATTTAAGCCACACTCACACAACACTCTGAGCAAAGTCTTGTTTTGCTATTGTGAACATTTCTGAGCGTTTATTCCTGTGACTGCCTGATCGTTTTGTGACCCTACCCGTTTCTGGATATCTCCCTGTCTGCTGCCTGCCTGCGTTACCTCTGCTTTGTTCTCAGACTCTGACTGTTTGCTGCCTGCCCTGATCTTCTGCCTGGGATTGTACTACGATTTAGCCCTGTCTTCACTGCTGTATCTGCTGGTTCTGACCATTGCCTGTTTGACTACTCTGCTCAATAAATCACGCTGCAAATGGATCTCTCTGACTCTGATGCTTCACAACAAGAAGTTAAGGTGAAGTCATCTTTAATCTCAATAATCAAATTTCTTATTTGACTACAATAATCTTTATCCTTTAATAGTTCCGCATTAAAAAGGTATGTTTTATTGTTAAAGTCAAAATGAATTTGCAATATGGCAATGATCTGTCAATGGTGTTGCAGAAATTGAAACATTAGTGGCAAACTCAGAATGTGCCAAAGTAATAAGCCAAAAGTCTATCCATTAGTTTTGACCCAGTAAAACTGAATCTCGTTAGCATGCTTAAACCTCCAGATATCATTAAGGGAATTTTATTGACAAAACTCCTCAATAATGTTAATGGTGGCTTGAAGGAGATCTGTCCAGCCCCTCATCTGGTGCTCAATTAAAATCATTTCACTAGATTTGTAATGAGACGCATTTGTAAACTTGTTTTCCGCTAAAAATAAAAGCATTTGTAAACTCGTTTTCCGCTAAAAATAAAAGCTCGACTGCAGTTTCCATCAAAATAAAAGTTCACAGGTTTATCTCTTGCATGTATAGAAATTAGGACAAAACTAATTATAAAAGTTTAATTTATTTTTCAGTGTATTTGTTTTACAGTATATGGCTATTACTGACATAGGAATAATATTATAACATTATTATTATTAGTAGTGTAATGTAGACTGAGACACTATCACAACTCAAAAGAGGTTTGATTCCCCTTCAAAGTTCATGTACAAGTCAATGCACTGACTATGGGTTGAAGCTCTTAATGTTGAACTCTCAAAGTGCACCAGATTGATGACTTAATGACATATGATTGATGACATAAAAAAAAAGTCCAAAGTTTTGTTATGGTTATTTTGTTATTTGTTTTGTTACCAAGGTCCACCCACCACAGTTTTTACAAAAATCCTGTGATGCATTCATACATTTTCCTCAAGGGTATACTCAACCTTTCATATGGTTCCCTCATGCTGACACCCAGGGGCGTAGTTTGTGGGGGGGTTGGGGGGGAGATAACCCCCCCAATATTTAAATCTATGCATTACAACCCCCCCAATATTTATACCATGATCGCATGAAAAGGAGGCATACCCAAACTTCAACCCCCCCAATGTTCAAACCAAATCTACGCCCTTGCTGACACCATACAGTTACACCAGGGACAAAAGCATGTGAACACCTTATCACACCTACACATGCCTGTTGAACACCTTCAAAAGAACAATTCCAAAGTTACATTGCACAGGCCAGTCACATTCTTCCACACCAGATTCTGCGTAATGTCATCAATCAGACTGGAATTACTTGAATTACACACCCTTTTAAAAACATTAAAAGGGTGTATCTGAGTGAATCTTCACAAGTGTATTATTCAAAGGCTTTCATTTTTGTTTTTGTGTGTTTTATAATCCTCCATCCTCCATATAACATTGCGAGTTTATTTCTTGCAATTCTGACTTTTTGAAAAATTTCGAGAGAAAAAAAAGTCACAATTACCTTTTTTTTCTCAATTACCTTTTTTTTCAGAATTGCCAGGAAAAAAGTTGAATTGAGAGACAAAAAGTTGCAATTACCTTTGGTTGTTTATTGTTTTTTTTATTCCATGGTGGAAATAAGCTTCAAGCGCTCTCATCAATAGATTTATCACTTATGCAGTAATTTTAACTTAATCATGCTGCACGTATCAGAAGATTATTACGGAGGCAGTGATAATAGAGAGCTGCAGTGATGATGTATTTTCGCATCACCCTGGTTCACACAACAAAAAACCCAATAGGATTTTTCCATTGGCTTTATGGTATACAAATGCCATATGGTATTTGAAAATATGGTATACAACTAACAAAAGTTTATGATTCTTATACCGTTTTGTTCATCGTGATAATTTTCACAAATGAATACAACATTTATGAATTTTGAAGCACAAATAAATTTGGCAGAAGTCAATAGCTAAACTATAAACAAACAATACGATTGCATGACTTTCAACAACACCATCACTCAGCTTCCAACAACTCTTTCAGTCTTTGTTTAAAAACATTTTCCCTGAAAGTTTGAGTTATAATAGTTTGCAAGAGCGCCATTATAAACACAACGAGGCTGTGAAAGCGAATTAATACATTTACATACTTATGTACGTAATATAAATACCCTCCAATTGTACTTTTGGTATTTTAATAATTTTGGTAAATTAACGGAATGCATAGGTGATATAAAAAAATTGATGACTAGTAATTTCCTACTACTTAATTCTGAAAAAACAGAGCTAATTATAGGACAAAAAACTTCCTCATGTAATAATCTAGAATACTGTCTAACACTTGATGACTGCTCTGTCAAGTCTTCGTCGTCGGTTAGAAACCTGGGTGTGCTCTTTGATACCAATCTTTCATTTGAAAGTCACGTGTCTAGTCAGAGGTGGACAAAGTACACAACTTCCTTACTTGAGTGAAAGTACAGATACTATGGTCAAATATTACTCCGTTACAAGTAAAAGTTGTAAAGACCTATTTTTACTTAAGTAAAAGCACAGAAGTACTTGTTTTTAAAGTACTTAAGTATCAAAAGTAAATGTCAATGCATTGTTTTATTATTGTTGCATTGTTGTGTGTAATACTTACAGTACCTTATGCCTCTGAATCTATGCCTGCCTACCCTCATATCAATATCACATTTATTTCTAGAACACAGTTCCAGTAGTGGGATTGAATGTGAGATTGAATAAGTGCACTCAATAACGTCCACAATGGTTTTGGACACCCAACATCAGTCGGTTTCTGACGTCAATCCGACTTTCATTTCCAACCAAAATGCAACCCCTGCAACCAAAATCATCCCCTGACTGACATTACTACTTTCTACTCAAGGACCTTAACAGAATTGTAGTGGAGTAAAAAGTATGATATTTGTCTTTCAAATGTTAAGTAAAAAGTAAAAAGTTTCCAGAAAAAAATAATACTCAAGTACAGATACTCAAAAAGTGTACTTAAGTACAGTATTCAAGTAAATGTACTTTGTTACTGTCCACCTCTGTGTCTAGTATCTGTAAAACCACATTTTTCCATCTTAAAAATATATCTAAATTACGTCATATGCTCTCATTGACAAATGCGGAACAATTAGTCCATGCGTTCATGACATCAAGGCTAGATTATTGTAATGCTATTATGGGTGGTTGCCCTGCATGCTTAATAAACAAACTACAGCTGGTCCAAAATGCAGCAGCTCGAGTTCTTACCAGAACCAGGAAGTATGACCATATTAGCCCGGTTCTGTCAACACTGCATTGGCTCCCTATTAAACATCGTATAAATTTTAAAATATTGCTGATTACTTACAAAGCACTAAATGGTTTAGCTCCGCAGTACTTGAGCGAGCTTTTAACGCATTATAGTCCTTCACGTCTATTGTGATCTCAAAATCGATCGCTGGCGGTAGATCCTTTTCCTATTTAGCACCAAAACTTTGGAACAGTCTTCCTAACATTGTCCAGAAAGCAGACACACTCTGTCAGTTCAGAGCTAGACTAAAAACACATCTCTTTGACCTAGCATACACAACACATTATAGACTTTTATAATTCAATGTTAGGCTGCATAGATTAGGTCAGCCGGAACCGGGAACACTTCCCATAAATCCTGATGTACTCGTTACATCATAAGAAGAATGGCATCTACGCTACTATTAGTCTCTCTGTTTATCCCGAGGTTTACCGCAGTCCGTCGGATCCAGGCCATATTCAGATCTGATGAAGGACCTGCGCCTGGACACGACGACAGCGCAGTCGTTAAATGTCACCTATAGTCTCTCCCCTGTGAAGGCCTCCCTCCCCTTCCTTTACCTATCTATAGATAAAGCGTTGTCGGGATAATTCCGGTTCGCGTGGCTAGGTGGAAGTGAAAAAAATTCTGTATTATAAATTTTAAGGCCAGACAAGTAGTATCCCCAGACAGCATGGTAACATTGATTCAATGTTGAGTTTTGATCCAAACCATCATTTTGGTTGACATCAAAATTTCAATGTTTAAAGTGTGTTGGATCGGCATTGAAATTTTGATGAAAGGGAACAGCACACATGGGTGAAGACAGTGACATTGAACTAACAGTGAGTCTTAGTTTATGAGCACAAGATCTTGCAGGCATGTATCTGTGCAAAACACTACTGGGTGTTTCCCAATCAGTGGGGCGTTTCAGTTCATGATGGGCACTTTCAATGTTGTTACCTCATTTGCTCTAATACACTGGGGGTTTGGTTTAGGGGTTTAGGGGCCCTCATGATTTTAGCAAGTCTTTTGAAAAATGGTTGAAAAACACCAATTGTAGTTTGAAAATTGGCACTAATTGGTATACGCCCATTTTGGTTTTGCATGTGGGCTTCTCAGTAGTTAATTAATGCTTCCTTATTAGAGAGAAAACACAAGGTGCGTCCTATACGGAAGTCTTGTGTGTTTGACATGCATGAACTCTCTGAGTTTCAAACAATGGTGCATATAATGTATTTCTGTTTTTAGCATGTTTTTTACTTGCATTTTATTTATTGTTACTGAATCTACTAACATTCATTAATTTTCAAAGTAAGTAAAGTGTTGAAATAAATCGCACAGATAGCATGGGGACATTGATGCAATGTTGAGTTTTGATCCAAACCATAATTTTGGTTGAGATTGACATTTCAGTGTTTAAAGTGTGTTGGATCAGCATTGAAATTTTGATGAAAGCCAACAGCACACATGGGTGGAAACAGTGACATTGAACTAACAGTGATTTGTAGTTTATGAGCACAAGATCATTCAGGCATGTATCTCTGCAGAACAGTAGTGGTGTTTCTCTATCAGTGGGGCATTTTCAAACCACAATGGGCATTTTCAACCGCTTTACCTGATTTGCTCTAATCCACTGGGGGCTTGGTTTAGGGGTGGGGTGGTTTAGCAAGTCTGTTGAAAAATGGTTGAATTTTTTTTATTGTAGTTTGAAATTGGCCACTGATTAGTAAACGCCCATTTTGGTTTTGCATGCGCACTTCTCAGTAGTCTAATGCTTCCTCATTAGAGAGAAAACATAGGTGCATCCTATACAGAAGTCTTGTTTGTTGAAGCACCTGACATTCTTACATGACTTCTCTAGCAGTTTCAAACAATGGTGCATCTATATTCTTAAAAAATGCACATTGCTTTAGTAAAGTTTATTACGAATTTCCTGAATAAAGTTCTAATGTCATTTAACACATTTCTTGAAGTGCAGGAGACATGAACATGAGCAAGAAAGTTACACTGCAAACATAGCCCATATCTTGCATCCGTCAGTGCTTGCATGCAGAGCACATTGCTCCTTTAGTAGGAGTGAAGGCAGATGAAGATGGACAATAAAAAAAAAAAAAAGAAGCACCCTCCTGAGTTGTTCAGCCCGAAATGAAAATTCTGTCATCATTTATTCACGCTCAAGTTGTTCCAAACCTGTATAAATTTCTTTCTTCTACTGCACACAAAAGAAGATAGACTGAAGAATGTTGGCATCCATACAGTTGATGGTAGCCATTGACTTCCATGGTATTTATTTTCTACTATGGAAATCAATGGCCTCCGTCAACTTTCTGGTTACCAACATTCTTTAAAATATCATCTTTTGTGTTCAACAGAAGAAAGAAACTCATACAGGTTTGGAACAACTTGAGGGTGAGTAAATGATGACAGAATTTTCATTTCGGGCTGAACCATCCCTTTAAAGAAATTTTCATTGGAAAAAACCTAAGCTAAGATAAACTTGTTACTTGAAAGCTATGTAGTTTCACAGAAAATGAACTGAGATATAGTTAATGGCTACAGCTCAGAGGTGTTTGTTCCTCTTCATGAAGAGTTTAGCTCCAACACCTGCCTGGAAGTTTTCATTGATCCTAATGACCTTGATTAGCTGCCTCAGGTGTGTTTAATTAGGGCTGGAGATAAAAATCGGACACCCCTGCCATAGTGCTTTCCTTTGATATTGAAGCATTAATAGATTTTAGAAAAATAGATTAAATAAACAGAATTTAATGATACTTTAATCGTACACGTCATGGTACACTGTAAGAAATATGAGGGAAAAAGGTGGGAAATGATCCAAAACCTTAGAATGAAAAGAATACATTTTGATTTAATAGAAATTCTTAGAAAAAATTCAAGAGATAAGTGCTATGGAATCGTTTTTCATTATCTTAGAATAATCAATATAATTGAGAGGATTTGAGTCTTAATTTTTTATTTTATTTTTGCATGTTGTTTTTTTTATAAAGCCAAAACAACTATAAAGCCAAAACAATCTCTGTTACTTTAATTTCCTATTATCAATGTAAAGCTGCTTTGGAACAATCTACATTGTTAAAAGCGCTATATAAATGAAGATGACTTGACTTTACTTGTATGTATGACTCAGACTGGTTTCTCCCAAGGTTTTTTTCTCAATTCTGTTTTCTGATGGCGTTTTAGTTCCTTGCCACTGTCGCCTCTGGCTTGCTTAGTCGGGGACACTTAATATTCAAAAATATTACTGATCTGCCTGCTTTTACAACATTGTATGAGAACTGAACTGAGTTTTCTCCAGAGCTGCTGTATAGATAAATTAACTAAATTAAAAACTAATGATTTTTACAATGGAGATGAATCAACACTGAACTGACTTCAGCTGAGCAATGACAGTATTTTCTTCTAGAGCTACTGTGTTTTCCTGTTATCACTGTAAAGCTGCTTTGAAACAATCTGTATTGTAAAAAGCGTTATATAAATAAAGGTGACTTGACGAACATATGATGGTATACGATGGAGCTGAGGACTCATGAAGAGCTTATAAAATATGTTAAGGAGTCAAATCAGCGTCAGGAATCCCTCCATCACACATACAAACGAAGATCTGCTGCAAGAATACTTTACTTCTTAAAGGGCCTCATTATGCTATTTCAAAGGGTCCTGATTTCATTTTGGAGGTCTCAGGTCTCTTACAACAGGTTTACATGCATCAGAGGTAAAAAAAAAAAAAATTATCATTGCACATCACCATATTTTTCAACGATTCTCAAACGACTTGACAGATGAATCAATCTCTCTAAATCTTTCCTTTCCACGAGCCTACTCTGCTCTGATTGGCCAGATGGCCAGGTCTGTTGTGATTGGTCTACCGGTTACAGCGCGTGTCGGAAGCTAAACACCCATTACCGTAACTGAATTTCAGCTCCTGAGGCTTCCTAAAGCTCAGCAATGGTACACACTGTAAAGACAGTAACAATGGAGTCAAATTTCCCATATCAATCCGAGCGCGGGTCTGATGATGTAACAAGAAGAACTAGTCATTGAACCCGAACCTCCATCGCAAGGACGACTTGAGCAGGACATTTCTCAGTGATACGCTACTCAGTTTGAGGTACATTATGAGATGTTTTAACTGTAATCTCACCATCAGCATTAACAAGTAGAGCTGTCACTTTACGTTCGAAAATCGATTGCACAATCGATCGGACCAACCAACACAAGTTTCGAAACCGAAAATAGGGAATCGATTTTAACGGCCTTCTCTCGGAGCGCATCCAGCTCGTCACGATACGCCCGCAGCAAACACGCGTCACACAGCAACTGCAGGCTCTGACAAACACCCCAGACAGCATGTAACCATTGAAACAATGTTGAGTCAGTGTTGATGCGTCAACGCTGATTACATTGAAATGACGTTAGAAAGTGATGTTGCTTTAGCATCACTCTTGCACCCTCGGTTAATATTGAAATAATGTTCAGATTTCAACCACAAATCTATAGTGTTAATATTGCTTCAACATTACAAAGTGATATTGTTTCAACGTCACTTTTGCACCCTCAGTTCATGTTGAAACTGTTGAACAAAAAATCAATAGTAATGCTACTGAATCAACATTACACTATGATTGATTCTACATCACCAAGGCTGAATCAATACTGAAATTAACAAAAATAATCAATGGTAATATTGTTGAATCAACGTTACACTATGATGTTGAATCTACATCACTGCTGATGAAATAACGCTGAAATTAACAGAAATAATCTTTAGTAATATTGTTTGATCAATGTTACAATGTGATGTTGATTCTAAATACATTTTGTTGAAACACTGAAAATACAACTGAAAAGGAATGTCAAACAATGTTGCCATCTGATGTACCAAGTTAATGTTGAAACATTAATATTTCAACTACACTTCAATGATGCATCAACAAATTCCTGACCATTTAAAAATTTGGCAAAAAACTTTTAAAATATAAATGACACCTTTTCAGCAGTTGAGTCAATTTATTTTATTCAATCAATGACAAAAATATATTAAAAGATCATTCTTTAAAAAAGAAAGGAGGAGAAATGGGACAAAAGAATTTCAACCTTTAAAAATAAAATTGGCTTCAGAAGTCTGATGTCATAACTACAGCTGGTCCAACGGTTCAGGTTCAGGTCTTACATCAGACTACTGCCTCTTTTCCTTTGGGTTCTCTGAAATCTGAAAAAGAAAGCATGATGTTACTCAAGAACAAGTCAATTAATTTGCCACATTCAAGAATGTTAATATACTAAACACAATATGATTCACTTTTAAAAAAAAAAAGTTGCTGAACAAAATATTCTAACTACGATTAAAGTATCTTCTTTCTGGAGTTTATTTGGCGGTTGGCATACAACGAAATGGTGCATTACCGCCACCAACTGGTATGGAGTGTGGATCTGAATGACTACTAATTTTATTCCAAACAAAATACTCAAATCCTCTCAATTATATTGATTATTCTAAGATAATGAAAAACGATTCCATAGCACTTATCTCTTGAATTTTTTCTAAGAATTTCTATTAAATCAATTTATTCTTTTCATTCTAAGGTTTTGGATCATTTCCCACCTTTTTCCCTCATATTTCTTACAGTGTACCATGACGTGTACGATTAAAGTATCATTAAATTCTATTTATTTAATCTATTTTTCTAAAATCTATTAATGCTTCAATATCAAAGGAAAGCACTATCTTCTTCTTCTTCTTCTTCTTCTTCTTCTTCTTCTTCTTCTTCTTCTTCTTCTTCTTCTTCTTCTTCTTCTTCTTCTTCTTCTTCTTCTTCTTCTTCTTCTTCTTCTTCTTCTTCTTCTTCTTCTTCTTCTTCTTCTTCTTCTTCTTCTTCTTCTTCTTGTTGTTGCTTTACGGCGGATCGCAGACTTATAAGTGCATTACCGCCACCCATCTTTGAAATGGACCATTCACACTCTACCTACAAACTCCTGATTAACCTCACAACTCAACTTAAAACACCTTCAACCTTCCCTTTCTCTTCTCTCTCCTCCACCCTCCCAGAGTCTTCATAGAGTTTCATTCGGCGCTGCGTGTTCAGCTCCTCCGTCCACCCTCATCCTCTCAAGCGGAATTAGAGAAAAGCACTATGGCAGGGGTGTCCGATTTTATCTCCAGCCCTAATTAAACACACCTGAGGCAGCTAATCAAGGTCATTAAGATCAATGAAAACTTCCAGGCAGGTGTTGGAGCTAAACTCTTCATGAAGAGGAACAAACACCTCTGAGCTGTAGCCATTAACTATATCTCAGTTCATTTTCTGTGAAACTACATAGCTTTCAAGTAACAAGTTTATCTTAGCTTAGGTTTTTTCCAATGAAAATTTCTTTAAAGGGATGGTTCAGCCCGAAATGAAAATTCTGTCATCATTTACTCACCCTCAAGTTGTTCCAAACCTGTATGAGTTTGTTTCTTCTGTTGAACACAAAAGATGATATTTTAAAGAATGTTGGTAACCAGAAAGTTGACGGAGGCCATTGATTTCCATAGTAGAAAATAAATACCATGGAAGTCAATGGCTACCATCAACTGTATGGATGCCAACATTCTTCAGTCTATCTTCTTTTGTGTGCAGTAGAAGAAAGAAATTCATACAGGTTTGGAACAACTTGAGCGTGAATAAATGATGACAGAATTTTCATTTCGGGCTGAACAACTCAGGAGGGTGCTTCTTTTTTTATTTTTTTTTGTCCATCTTCATCTGCCTTCACTCCTACTAAAGGAGCAATGTGCTCTGCATGCAAGCACTGACGGATGCAAGATATGGGCTATGTTTGCAGTGTAACTTTCTTGCTCATGTTCATGTCTCCTGCACTTCAAGAAATGTGTTAAATGACGTTAGAACTTTATTCAGGAAATTCGTAATAAACTTTACTAAAGCAATGTGCATTTTTTAAGAATATAGATGCACCATTGTTTGAAACTGTGCTAGAGAAGTCATGTAAGAATGTCAGGTGCTTCAACAAACAAGACTTCTGTATAGGATGCACCTATGTTTTCTCTCTAATGAGGAAGCATTAGACTACTGAGAAGTGCGCATGCAAAACCAAAATGGGCGTTTACTAATCAGTGGCCAATTTCAAACTACAATAAATGTTTTTCAACCATTTTTCAACAGACTTGCTAAACCACCCCACCCCTAAACCAAACCCCCAGTGGATTAGAGCAAATCAGGTAAAGCGGTTGAAAATGCCCATTGTGGTTTGAAAATGCCCCACTGATAGAGAAACACCACTACTGTTCTGCAGAGATACATGCCTGAATGATCTTGTGCTCATAAACTACAAATCACTGTTAGTTCAATGTCACTGTTTCCACCCATGTGTGCTGTTGGCTTTCATCAAAATTTCAATGCTGATCCAACACACTTTAAGAAAAAGGTTGTGCTCTCTGAGCCATTTCTGGACAATGATAAAATCCGATTGTAATGCATTTTGTACATGGTCCTTCTGGTTATACGATGTATATAGGACTGTATCATCAGCATAAAGATGGACATTACAGGATAAACAAATACAGGGCATATCATTAATATAAACAGAAAAAAGGAGTGGCCCCAGCACAGAGCCTTGGGGCACACCTTTACCTATAATTATACTACTGTAGTGGAGCATGTATTTTGTGATACAACGTATTGACGCCTACCATGTAAATAGGCATTAAACCATAATAAAGATCTTTGGCTTAAGCCAATCGAATACAGTTTGTCTAGGAGTAAATAATGATCAACTGTATCAAACGCTTTCGAAAAATCAATAAAGATGGCTCCAGCATATTTTCCTTCATCAAATGCTGTATATACATCATTTGTAAAGTTGAGGAGAGCTGTGGTAGTAGAATGATTAGGTCGGAATCCAGATGGTACCATGTTCTTCAATATATTCGCATAATTGCGTGAAAATTAATTTCTCAAATATTTTTTGGACTGTACATATAATACAAATAGGTCTGTAGTTATTCAAGTCATCTGGTTTTCCACCTTTGGCAATACCTAAAACAGGCAATACCCTAGCCAGCTTCCAAATAGGTGGAAGTGAGTTTGTATTTATAGATGAACATCAAGATATGTGATGCATATTTTATAAACTTGGATTCCATTCCATCAGGTCCAGCACCAGTACTCAACTTCAATTTTCCTATAGTTTGATAAACATCTATAGGTGAAATCGGTTTAAAAGAAAAAAGATTTTGGGGCAGGGTTTTTTTGAAAGTTGCATGTGAATATGGGGTCTCATTAGCTTGAGAGACTGCAACAAAGTGTTCATTAATGAGAAAAAAACATGCACTATGTTGTTTAAGCTGAGACCATCTAAAGTTACCACGAATGAAATACAAATCTGAATGAATGATGGAAGATCTCTTGTAAATGTAAATGCATTTAAGTACCTGGGTCTGTGGTTAGATAATGAGCTATCATTCAAAGCTCATATACTGAAGCTACAGTCAAGAAAGTTAAACAATGCTTGTGTCAGTTGTACCGTTCAATTGATTGCTTTACATTTGGTACAAGAAAGCGTATTGCGTAGCAACTCCTATTACCGCTAATTGATTATGCAAATATTGTTTACCACACATCAAGTGTTACTTCTCTCAAAGCTCTAGATCTTTTATTTAATTCCATATGTAGATTTGTTTTAAGGTATCCATTTATGACACATCACTGAACGCTCTATGAAAAATTGGACTGGCTCCAACTTAAAGAAAGAAGAAGGTATCACTTGTATATGTTTATTTTTAATTGCATTAATTATGCCAATAAATGTCCCCCTTATCTTCAACAATACTTTGTCAGACACATCTCAGCCTATCCTATACGACACCTGCTACATTCATTTTTTGCTACACCAAGAATCCATCGGGAAATTGGGAGAAGAGCATAAAGCAAATTTTGTCATAAAGCTCCTACGGACTGGAATAACCTCCCATTGTCACTGAAATCTATCACATCTTTACATTTATTTAAATCGGTACTATTTGCATATTTAAAGACACCATGTACATGTTTTAATTGAGGATTCTTTTTCTCAGCTTATATTGTAGTAAATCTTGGGATCATTAGAATGCTGTAATGTCATGTGAACAGCCTATGAGGCCTTATTACTTGATTTTTTTTTTTTTTTTTTTTTTTGATTATTTAATTATTTGTTTTGTCAATGTAAACCATGTAATTTATTGTATAATTTGGGGAGGTGGTGGGTCTTAGGGGGGAACATGCTGTGAATGATGTCCTGTTGAGTTTGGTCTTTATTTTTGTGCTGTTTTTCCTTTTATATGTGTTATTGTGTATTGTCATGTTTTGAGCATGTGTGGCTCTTGTTGTTATTTTCAATCAGTGATTGAAAGGACCCCCTTGAAAATGAGATGGTACATCTCAAGGGGCTATCCATAATAAAAGAATAAAGAATAAATACAATCGTTGCTTAGTCTGCAGTCTGAATTCACTTTACCTCAGAGCGTCCGTTAACTGAATTAATTGAGAATATCACCTGATACATCAGCAATTTTCATTCAACCAGTTGATTTCTGTAAATGAATGTAAAACTAAATGTATATTGCAGCACAGGGTGAAGTCTCAACACTAAATTAAAGGCCTGTCTCATATAACGTTAGATGCCTGTCTCAAATACAAGCCGGTGCAGTTCGGCGATTTGGGAAAATAAAAGCCCGGGCTATTATTTGAAGTTAATAGCTTTTTTTATGAGATATACTTTTAATAGCTTTTTTATGAGATATACCCACACTGTTGATAAAAAATAATGCATGAAGCTAGAATGAAATTGTTGTTTTCGACACACAAAAAAAATATATAATAATTCTTTGAAAATGTAATTAGGTAATTAAGAGTTCTCTTACGAGAGTCCTCTCGTACTGCGTTTTTTGTAAAAACGCTACGGGAAAAACTCTTTTTTCACGAAATACTGAAGCAAAAAATTATCCTTAATTTTCCATATATGTAAAGCGCGTTGCAGCAGTACACAGCTATGGCGAGACAGCTTGCTCGCTCATTGGCTGTTCTGCGGCAACTGCATAAGCCTATCGAGCGAGGCCTGAAGTGACGTCAGGCCAATGAGGGCGCTTCGCGCCCTCCTTGCCACTTCCCGCCGAGACGGGTGTGGCTAACCTCTATAAAAGGAGCTCGAAAAGGCTGATTCACTTGATTTTCATCTCTTCAGCGAAGCTCTCGCATCGCTGGATCACGAGGAAGCACGCGTCGTCTGATGCAAGCACTTCAGTGGGACGAGCCCTCGAAGCCGCTGGCCAACGCCGCCTTCTACCGCCGTACCTGCTGCGCTTTCCGACGCCATATCCTTTCCATTCTATTGTTCTTGTGTGTGTGTGTGTTCGCTTTGCAACACTCACCCCTAAAAGAGCTGTGTCTTTTTCAAGATGCCTTCTCATGCAGCGCTCGCGCTCGCTGACGGCGAAACGCCTTCACTCCGAGCCAATTGCCTACGGTGACTCTGAGGACTCGCCGGGCATCCTTTCCGAGGCTGCCCTTCCTGGAAGCGGATGGCGGGATTAGTTTTTCTTTACGTTACAAGAAAAGCTACCCTGCCTCTGCACGCGTCATTCACCGGCGAAGGAGAAAAGAGTGTTCTTAGTCCCGCCGTTGGTCGGTCTGACCTCTTTTCTCTCACATTTCTCAGTTCCCTGTTCGGCGACTGGAAATATTATTGCAGCAAGTGAGAGACCGGAGTTCGAATCCCGGTCTAGCGACATATATTTTTATGCCGCCAATGCTTCGCTCTGTCAGTCCCCTGAAGGCGACTGCAGAGATGCATTTTGCAGCCAGCGAGCGCGTAGTACCCGCTTGCCTGCAACCGAACACCGTTTCTACGGTTCCCGTGCGTCACTGGCGAAAGGAGAATGGAGTGTTTTCAGCCCCGCTGAAACTGGGCGATATCCACTCTTCTCACATTCTGGCATTTTTCAGGCGTCTGAAAATGTTAGTATTGCATGTTGTGCTTACTCGCATGCCTGCAAGCAAACGCCAGTGTGGATAATACTCGCGCTGACTTTATGTCTATGTATCTTCACTGTGGTCCAGTGGTAGATTCTTAGGCTTTCTCGCGGGGGATCCGAGTTCGAATCCCGGGTCTGCCGGCAGAAAATATTTATGCCGCCGAATGCAAATCACTCTGTTTGTTCCCCGAGAGGCAACTGCAGACGTGTTTTTTGCAGCCCACGAGCACGGGGTACATGGCCGGACTTCTACCGAAGTCCCGGCCACGGCCGATGATGCTATATGTGTAGAGAAAATGCCCACTGCCTAGTGCCCATCCCTACACACTAGCACAGCCCTTCTCACAGGGCCCGCGCTCATATATTCGACTCGGGTCGATCACGCACACAACATAGTGAACGTGCCCACTGCCTAGTGCCCACAAACACTATGTTCTGCATGCCTTGTGGTTTCTGTAAAGACGAAACCTGTGTGCATTCACTCTGCTCAGGCAGACAGTGCACTCATTGCAGTAACTGTGCCCGCTCTCCCGCGCCCACACTTACTCACGGCCATTATATGTCCTACGGGACTCGCCCAGCCCTCCTTTGCTCGGTTAAACACCGCAGCGGGGTCGAGCGCAGGCATTCTGTCCGCTGTGATCAGCGCGCTTCCCCCTCGGTAGAACGCGCTTCATAAAAGAATTTAAATAAATAAAAATCCCGGCCGTGGCCGATGGTGCTTCAGGTGTAGAGCAGATGCCCACTGCCCAGTGCCCATCCCTACACACAAGCACAGCCCTACACTCAGGGCTCGCGCACATAAAATCGACTCAGGTCGATTGCGCTTCCAACATAGTAAAAGTGCCCACTTCCCAGTGCCCACGAACACTATGTCACACAGATCACAGGTTTTCTGTTGTCCCGGCCACGGCCGATGGTGCTATAAATGTAGCGTTGATGCCCACTGCCCAGTGCCCATCCCTACACACAAGCACAGCCCTACACTCAGGGCTCGCGCACATAAAATCGACTCAGGTCGATTGCGCTTCCAACATAGTAAAAGTGCCCACTTCCCAGTGCCCACGAACACTATGTCTCACAGATCACAGGTTTTCTGTAAAAACGACACCTGTGCGCGCTCGCTCTGCTCAGGCAGGCAGCGCGTCCAAAGCAGTGAATGTGCCCGTTCCCGCCCACATTTACTCGCAGACAGCATGAGTCCCACGAGACTTTTTCAGCCCTCCCTCACTCAGTTAAGCACTGTAGTAGGGTCGAGGACGAGCGTTCTGCCCGCTGTAATAAGCGCGCTCCCCGCCTCGAATGTCACAGGCGTAACGCCTATGTTACTGCGCCCCGAAGCACCTCTGTCGCACGACGAACAGAGCGCGCTTCGCATCCAACCCTTAGCCAACCATGCAGAGGCATGGGCAGCGCTTCCAGGGGTTTCGGATTGGGTGCTAGGCATTATAAAGAGAGGCTTCTCGCTACAGTTTTGTCGACGCCCTCCCCGCTTCACAGCGCGCGTCGAAACTACGGTGACTTTAGAAGTAGCACACCTACTTTGCGCCGAAATATCAAAACTGATGAGCAAAGGGGCGATAGAGCATGTATCCCAAGCTCAAAGTGAAGGGGGGCTATACAGCAGATACTTTCTGGTCCCCAAAAAGGACGGTGGTCTCAGACCCATACTGGATCTAAGACGGCTGAACAGAGCATTAGTGAAACGCAGTTTCAGAATGCTCACGACCAGGAAAATCCTCGCGCATATTCGCCGAGGAGACTGGTTTATGTCGATAGATCTGAAGGACGCGTATTTTCAAATACAGATAGCGTCACATCACAGGCGATACTTGAGATTCGCCTTTGAGGGTCAGACATACCAGTATACAGTCCTGCCGTTCGGCTTGTCCCTGGCACCTCGTACATTTACGAAGTGCATGGACGCAGCGCTCGCTCCTCTCAGACTCAGAGGCATGCGAGTGCTGAACTATTTGGACGACTGGCTGATCCTAGCTCAATCACGATCACAGCTCGTGGAGCACAGAACCATTTTACTCGAACACCTCGAGAATCTTGGTATCACAGTCAATTGGACAAAGAGTTCGCTGAACCCCAGTCAAGCGATTTCGTTTCTGGGTACCATTCTGGACTCACAGTCTATGACAGCACGGCTGTCGCCACAGCGCGTGCTACACATTCAGCGCGCAGCGAGATCCTTCCGCTGCGGCGCGACTACCCCGCTCAGGAAGTTTCAAAGGATGCTGGGTCTCATGGCCTCGGCATCGCCAGTTCTTCAGCTGGGCTTGCTCCGCATGCGCCCTCTGCAGTTCTGGTTAAGAGCGCGAGTACCGCGCGGAGCGTGGGTGTCCGGCCGGTTATGTCTCAAGGTCAATCAGAGCTGTGTGACAGCCCTGATACCTTGGATAGGCGGACGACTGGTACCGATCAGGTGTAAGCCTGGGGACTTTCCTCGAGAGTGAGGATGGTGTCGACAGACGCATCCACCTCGGGATGGGGAGCGCTGCTCGAGGGCAGACCGTTCTTCGGCCTGTGGTCAGAACGAGAAAAGCTCCAACATATCAACTGCCTGGAAATGCTGGCAGTGCACAACGCGCTGACGCGTTTTCGTCCCCGAATCAAGGACCAACACGTCGTAGTCCGTTCGGACAACACGGCCGTGGTGTCCTACATAAATCGCCAGGGCGGTCTCAGATCCAGATCCCTGTACAGGCTGGCAAAACGCCTCCTAACATGGGCTCAACACAATTTGCGCTCGCTGAGAGCAGTGCATGTGCCTGGGCTCCAGAATTTGGGCCCAGACAGACTATCCAGGAACAACATTCCCCTGGGCGAATGGTCTCTACACCCGCAAACAGTCCGGCTGTTGTGGGAGAGATTCGGCAGAGCGGAGGTGGACCTATTCGCGTCCCGCGAAAACGCTCATTGCCCCGCGTTCTTTTCCAAGAACGACAGCGCGCTGTCCCGGATGTGGCCGCGCTGCCCGCTATACGCTTTTCCCCCCGTCTCCCTCCTGCCTCAGGTGTTAGAGCGGGTCAGGGAAACGAAATGCTCAATACTGCTTGTAGCTCCGTTCTGGAAGAACCAAGCATGGTTTCCAGTCCTGATGCAGTTAGCAGACATCGCTCCATGGCCAGTGCCATTGAGGAGGGATCTCCTCTCGCAGGCCGGGGGCTCGATTTGGCACCCCCACCCGGAGTTGTGGTCCCTTCATGTGTGGGCGCTCAACGGGTATCCGTTGATCTCGCAGAGGGAGTGCTGAATACCATCACTCAGGCTAGAGCACCGTCGACTAGGCGGCTTTATGCCTCGAAGTGGTCGGTTTTCTCCGGCTGGTGTACAGCTCGGGGCCTATCACCCCTCGATTGTGAGGTGACGGAGGTTCTCTCCTTCCTACAGGAGCTGTTGGATAAGGGCAGATCCCCTTCCACGCTCAAAGTTTATGTGGCGGCTATTGCAGTGTTCTCTGGAACAACGCTAGGTCAGTCACTAGGAAGGAACGATTTAGTCATCCGCTTCCTCAGGGGAGCTAGGAGGCTGAATCCTCCCAGACCTCCTTCAGTCCCTATGTGGGACCTTTCTACGGTTTTGGCGGCCATGAAAGGTGCCCCTGTCGAGCCTATCCAATCTATTAGCCTCAAACATTTGTCTTTTAAAACAGTGTTTTTGATGGCTCTCGCTTCGGTGAAGCTCATAGGCGACCTGCACGCGCTCTCCGTGAGCCCAGCGTGCTTAGAGTTTGGGCCTAATGACTCTAAAGTCATACTCAAACCTAGGCATGGTTATGTGCCAAAATCCCTCAACACGCCGTTTCGGGCTCAGGTTATCTCCCTGTCTGCCCTGCCGGGATCAAGTTAGTTCAGGTTCCCCACCTTGTCTATGTGATGTCATATAACGACCTCAAACAGGTGCATCTAATTTAGGATAATAAATGGAGTGGAGGTGGACATTTTAAAGGCAGACTAACAGGTCTTTGAGGGTCAGAATTCTAGCTGTTAGACAGGTGTTCAAATACTTATTTGCAGCTGTATCATACAAATAAATAGTTAAAAAATCATACATTGTGATTTCTGGATTTTTTTTTTTAGATTATGTCTCTCACAGTGGACATGCACCTACGATGACAATTTCAGACCCCTCCATGATTTCCAAGTGGGAGAACTTGTAAAATAGCTGGGTGTTCAAATACTTATTTTCCTCACTGTATGATATCTATGGTTCTTGTCACCAGGGTTCTCAAGTCTCACGCATTGGCCGTGAGACACACGCAATTCAACCAGTTCACATGCCACACTGTGTATTTCTCACGCTGAAAAGGCAATGCCAACCAAGTTGTCCTGCAAGCTTTATATATAAGGTTGTATACGAGGCGCAGGCACACAAAGTGAAGTTTCCTGCCGCCAGCGAGTATCTCGGCCAGATTGCGTTCGTTACTAGGCAACATAGATGCACGAACACACGGAAGTTGACAGAACATTCTCGGCCACCGTACGTTCGTTACTAGATAACAAACAACATCGCGCGAACACACGTCAGAGATGGAGAAGGTAAGTTGGAAGAAAGCTCGTCTAACATTTTTAGGCTAGAACATTTAATATATAGCCCATCGTATACATTATTATTGATGCAGTCAAAAACTCTACAACTACTTTGCAACCAGGCCAGAAGCTTTGGCTCAGTTTGGCTAGCTTACGTTATCTGAAACTAAGGGAAATGTTAGTGGGTATGGGAAGGAATGAAGATGTATTTCTTCATTTTATTTTAAATTATATATTATACTGTATTAATAGTCTTTCTAGTTACATTAAGGAGCCACAGTGCTTCAAGTGGGAGCCCCCTACCCCTGTTATCAAGGCATCAAAATGTGCAACAAACACTTACAACACAAAACACATTTCATAAGCTGGAGTGTGTACACCTTAATACTCTAATATGTCATTTGTTCACAATGTCCCACCACACAATAAATCATTATACCATTTCGACTAGACACACACATTTAAAATGCAAAAAGATTTGTTTTTCCAAACTGTTTGGAGCAATTTGTTATATTTATGTAATTTTTGTATATTTGTCATTTTGAAATATAACATTAAAGAGTATATTTGATGTGATGAATTGCTCTGTCATTTATCAGATTTACCAATTGTTATAATTTCAATTTGTGCTGATTAATTATGAATAATGGGTAAAATTGGGGGGCGGGGGCGGGGCTCCATTAGGGCTCCTCCCCTAACCACATGTGATCTCACTCCAAGCTTTTGATAAAACTTGAGAACCTTGTGTCACATTGTGAACACATAAGTTCCTTAAGGCCCTTTCACACCAGAAACGATAACTAAAGATTACTATATTAATGTCCACAACAGCAAACAATATTATTCTAAGCGCACGCTTAAGTCCTCTGCTGTTTGAAATGCTCGAGCTCAATCTTAAAGCAGGATGGATTCTGATTGGCTGTCAATGTTTTTATCGTTCATCAGTTGGAAAAAATCATTCTGAACTTGATTCCAACAATGATATATTTTCTTTTTGTTATAGTTTATATTTAGAACAATTTACAGGACTATATTGTTATAGTTTTCACATTTTATAGTGAAGAGGTCTTTAAAGGGATAGTTTACTCCAAAAATGAAATTTCTGTCATCATTTACACACCCTCATGTTGTTCCAAATGTGTATAACTTTCTTTCATCTGCAGAACACAAAATATATTATGGGTTGCACTTTATTTTACTGTATGTATGTGCACTTTAACTAAAGTAACTAGGTAATACAAGGTAACTACATGGGTTAGGGTTAGTCTATAGGTAGGTTCAGGGTTAGTACCTATTACCCACATATTGTAATTACTATACTAAGTAAATAGTATGTACATGGAGACCCAGAATTGGGTCCAAGTAGTAATATTGCAAGTAAATAATTTAATATCTACTGTTTTTACTGCTTTGTCACTGTGTTAAAAGTTGTGTTTTAACTTTCATTTTCTCATGAAGATCCTCCTCTTTTGAGGAACTATAAAATGGGTGCTGAAACAGGTAAGTTATTACATTCTCCTCCTGATCAAAGATGGATCTGCAAATCTCAGTTTTTCTTTTATTCATGCTGTTCACTGCAGGTACAGAGACAAATTATGTTTGTTTTTAATATTATTGAATACAAATACAGATCATTGGTGTCTCTCTCTCTCTCTCTCTACTAAAGGACACTCTCTCAGCTGTTTTGTGTGTGAGGTGGGCGCTTGTGAACTGCTGAAGACATGCCCCAGTTTAAATGCCAACTGCCTCAGTATGACTATGACAGCTGCTGGTAAGTCCAGTATGGATTTAGGCATGTGACAGTATAACATTTTCATGTTGCGATAATTGCTGAAGCTTTTATCACAGTACGGTATTATCATGATATTGAATAAGTTGCAAAAAAGTGTTGTCATAGTCATAATATAGGAGGTTTAATTATTGTATTTCTTATAACAAAAAGAACTGAACATTTAAATACAATAAAGCAATACACAAAAATGTATAAAGTAAACAAATGTTTCAAACAGATTATATAATTTGCTGTACTTTATTGGTGCTGCAAAATGTAAATATATGTTGAACTTGTCAGTCGTCACAGAGCGGCTACTACTTTTCTGGACAGAATTTACAACTGCATGCATAAAATATTCTATATAATATACTGAAATTAATTTAGCTTTCCCTCAAATCATTATTCCATAATATAATATTTAAATTTTAAACATTTTTCAAATCAGAAAAAAAATGATTTAATGGTCATATTATATTACAAAGTTTGTCTTTGCAGGGCCAATCGCTACTTTTCCAGTGACAGTGACAAGTAAACTGTGTTTGCCAGCAAGTGCCTGTTTAACTGGGTCCGTCAACATCGGCAGTTTAATGTTATCTACTTACTGCTGTAACACAGACCTGTGTAATGTTCAAGATGCTTCAGGTATTGTACTTAAAGTCAACAGTTTACAGTCATAAAACATTAACCAAGAAATACTTGTCATGGGACTTTCTATTGGGGACTGTGACGTGCCGGAAGGGAATTTCAGTTTGTTCACACATGTCAACGTTTGGTTCAAATAAAACAAACCCTGGTGCAATTGCTCTATTAGTGCGGTTCATTTGAATAAGTGTGAACTATGAAGGTAATATGATGTCATAAAGAATCGCATGCGCAGGGTAAGAATTGTGAAAGTTTACATAAGATTGCAAGCGTAAATTAAATTTGCATGTGCAAGAGAAGATTTTGTAAAGGTGTTAAATCACCTTTCAAGTGTAAGAAAAAATATTTGCAGCATTTACTGTTATTCGTAAGTGTAATGCATGTATTGTGAAACTGCAGCTTCATGCTAATGCAAAATATTTGAATTTTTTATCACAAAATAAAAAGCTCATTTGATTGGCTACATGAAGGTGGACCCGCCCTCCTCTTCGTGCCAAAAGTGTAAGCGCGGAAAAATGGAAGTCAGAAGAATACAGATCCTATTTATTTTGCGTTAGCATGAAGCTGCAGTTTCACAATACATGCATTACACTTACGAATAACAGTAAAATGCTGCAAACATTTTTTTCTTACACTTGAAAGGCGATTTAACACCTTTACAAAATCTTCTCTTGCGCATGCAAATTTAATTTATGCTTGCAAACTTATGTAAACTTTTACAATTCTTACCCTGCGCATGCGATTCTTTATGACATCATATTACCTTAGTGAACGCTGCCATCTGAACACTCGTGCCAAACAACCAGACCTCTAAGACCGCTGACATGAACCACACCAAACCAACTCTGGTGAGGCTCGACTGAAATATGAATGCAACACGGGCCAAAGACATCTAAACATAGAAGCCAGTTATTCCAGTTTTACAAAAGATTATGAGGACACAACTTTTCATTTGAACAGTGAGCACGTACAGTAAGTTGTGCACTGTTAGACTTTTCTGTAATTTCTACAGTTATTTACTTTAAATCACCCAGTATTATACTGATATTTCTCTTTACAGTAAATAACTGTGATTTTTATCATGGGAATGGGAATTTGTGACGTCAAACACCACACACAGAGACTTACTGTATTTTTTAAATTTGCAGTATACTACTGTATTTGACATAACGTTTTCTCTGGCTGGCACCATTCCATCGTGCTTTTTATTTCCGAATTTTTGCCTACAATGCTATAACAGCCAGAGGCTGTCTATATTGGACACATTGAAGCGACCAGACCATTAATGCAAAATGCAAACCTGTTTGTCCCTTGTCAGAAATAGCGCGAGCGCTTGGACTCGGAGTAATGTACGTCAGAAATATAACGGCGCATCACTATACACTGTATGGGATTTGTTGTGTCGCGCCGGAGCACCCAATGTAATATCACTGGGTTCTGACTGTCTTTTGTTGGACCGCGCCATTCGTGTCTGGCCCGGGGTAGAGAAGGAATTCACTTCACTGAGACAGAGACCAGCAAGCAAGGTAAAAAACATTCTGTGTGTGTTAACAGGATTGTGCCCAGTTTAACCTATGTTATACTCGTCAACATCGCGGTTACAAACTTTACCACGGTAAACTGCGCTAACGTTTCATTTTACAGACTTTGTTAGATTATTGAATTGAATTGCTAGATTATTGAATTGTTAAAATACGCCAAGGAGCAACGCTTAGATAACATTACATTAAATTAACTAATGTGAAATTCTGTTTTGGTTGTAGCTAATGTTGGGCTACTGTTGAGAAAATAACATTGTATGTTAGCTAACAAGTTCTCTTACGAGAGGTTCTCTTGTATTGCGTAAGTTGCTTACGCTACGCCTATAGGTAAAGTCATCTTTTTTTGAGATATTGAAGCCAAAAATTATCCTTAGTTTTGTATTTATTGTCAACGCCTTGCAGCAGCTAGCAGACCTAGAGCGGGCTTATTAGCGCGCTCATTGGCTGCTCTGCGGCAACTGCAGCAGCCTACCACTGAGCCCTGCGTGACGTCGCGCCATCACGCGTCATAGCCCGCCAGAATGGGTGTGGCTTAGCGTATATAAGGACGGTCTCGGGGGCTGCTTACCTGATTTTCATCTCTTCAGTGAAGCTCTCCGCATCGCTGGATCTTCTGAGAGAAGCCGACGCCGTCTGACTCAAGCAAAAAAGCACGCCCAAGACAGCGCCTGAAGAAGCCGGACGATTCTCGCCACCTTCAGCCAACCGTGCCTGCTACGCTATCCGGCGTCATATCCTTTTACTGCCTGTGTGTGCTCGCCGCCGCGATACACGCTTTCGCTAAAAGAGCGCGAGGCATTTTACGTACAAATGCCTCGTATTTCCTGTGGCTCTTGCCGAGCCCCGCTCAGCGACGGAGACTGCCATGTTATCTGCGCTCTCTGCCTGGCCCGTGACCACGCAGCCCTCGCCCTTTCAGCGGGCGGCTGCGTCCACTGCGAAGAACTGACCATGTCGACCCTGCGGGCTCGACTTGAGATGTTCGACGCTGAAGCTGCACCTCCGCCCACCTCCGCTGGACCAAGCTGCAAGAAGGCTACCGGAGCCTGATATGGCCTGCAAACGCTCGCCAGAACCTTCCCCGCGAGCCTCGCCTTCCCCTTCTCCGTGCTCCCTCCCGGATGCACAGTTGCTGGCTGCTGCCCTCACTGTCGACGCCTCGGGAGATGAAGTGGACGAGGACGCCATTAACGACAGCTGCTCCCTCTTGGCTTCAGGAAGCGAGGACTGGTCTGGTTCCAACCCAGACCCCGCCCCTTCGCTCCAGGAGTCCGCTGGATCTCGGGCCAGCGTGGAGGCTGAACTTATTCGCCTCCTCACGAAGGCAGTCGGCCAACTCGGCCTCGAGTGGTCCCCGGCCTCAAGAGCCCGTGCCCAACAGGCTCGATGGGTGTTTTCTGCCTGGCCGCCGCCAAGCACCCGCTTCCAGGTCGGCACCCTTCCTGCCAGAGCTCCACAACGAGCTCACTAAATCGTGGAACGCTCCATTCTCCGCGAGACTTCACTCCTCTATCTCCTCGACGCTCTCCCAAGTGGACGGCACTAGTGAGAAGGGATACAAGTCCATTCCCCCCGTGGAAGAGGCAGTAGCAGCGCACCTCAGTCCGCCCTTCCCTCCGGTGGATGACGCGCTAAGGCTGCCCTCCCGTCTAAAGCCTGCCGGGCTACTTCAGCTTTTGTTGGCCGCGCCTTCACCGCCGCGGGACAAGCTGCCTCCGCCCTGCACTCAATGGCTGTTTCAGATCCTTCAGGCTTATCTCCTCTGTGAATGGGACGAGAAAGGAGCGGATCAGTCCATCGTGACGGATTTAAGAAGTGCGATGGACCTCTCTCTTCGCACTACTAAATCCGCGGCCCAGGCCATTGGACGATGCATGGCCTCGCTCACCGTTACAGTGAGGCATCTCTGGCTGACACTCACGGACATGAGGGAAGCTGAGCGAGCCGTGTTTTTGAACGCCCCGCTCTCTCCGTCCGGCCTCTTTGGCCCAGCTGTGAGTGGGATTGTGGACCGTTTCTCTGAGGTACAGAAGACCACTCAGGCCATGAAGCTCTTCCTACCTCGACGCTCGAGCTCCGCCGCGGGCCGCTCTCAGAAGCAGCCGCCTGCCCGCAGTTCTACCCAGCAGTCCTCTCAGCCTCCCCCTCTGCAACGACGCCAAGGCGCTCGCCAGAGATCGCGCTCGTCAAGCCGCCGCAGGCCGAAGACCCCGGCCTAGGATTGCGCTGACACATGAGCCAGCAAAGTTCTCCTAGCATCAAGGAGGAAAAGGTGGTTGAGTCCCGCTGCGGCCGGACTGCCATCAAAACATCTCGCTCTGTCAGTTCCCTTAGAAAAGGCGACTGCAGATGTGTATTTTGCAGCCAACGAGCGCGTCGCGAAACCCGCTCACCTGCACACAAACGCCGTTTTTACAGCGACCCAGAGAAATCTCATAAAGAGTACAATTTCTGGTTATCCGGCTCATGCCGATGGTGTTTTAAGTGTAGAAAATGTGCCCGCTTCCCAGTGTTCACCCCTACACATAAGCACGGTTCCCCCGGTGTCATTCACTCATGCAGAGCCCACTCTCATGAAGCTGGCATATGCCGCTCGAGTGTTAAATGTAGGAAATGTGCCCACAAAACAGTGCCCACACCTACTCACACTGCCTGCTCTGTTACACCTTTATCCCAGGGAACAAAAAATATAAAGCCGACACACACCATCTATGTCGTAAGACCTGTGGCTGCCCGCGAGCACTCACGCTTACTAATAAACACACCAAGCCCAGCGCTACACACGTGCCCCGGGTTTTTTCCCATGAAGTGTTCCCCATCCAAGCTGACCGGGACGTTACATGTAAACTGGCCAGCCGCCGCTTTCAGCGCGCCGCTGTATACAAGCACCGAGAGCACACTCACCGCGCCAATACCTCAGACTCAGGTTCACGAGCCCACACTGTGCGGCGATCGGGACCGAGAGACCATTCTTCCCCTAGTTATGCACGCAGAAGCGCGGGAAGCTATTCCGGGAGTGTTAGAATGGGTGCTAAATACAGTGAAGCAGGGCTATTCGCTGCAATTCGCTCGCCGCCCTCCGTGCTTTTGAGCCCGGACCGAGACGAAAGTGAATCAAGAAGTA
The DNA here is from genome assembly GCF_963993115.1 of Abramis brama. Classification (NCBI taxonomy): domain Eukaryota; kingdom Metazoa; phylum Chordata; class Actinopteri; order Cypriniformes; family Leuciscidae; genus Abramis; species Abramis brama. The sequence goes on along the minus strand of NC_139977.1, from coordinate 29,589,960 downwards.
GCACACCTACTTTGCGCAGAAATAGCAAAGCTGCTAGGCAAAGGGGCTATAGAACTAATACCACCTTCTCAGAGCGAGTCAGGCTTCTACAGCCGCTATTTCCTCATTCCAAAGAAGGATGGGGCTTTCAGACCCATCTTAGATCTGAGACATCTGAACAAAGCCTTCATGAGGCGACCGTTCAAAATGATTATGACCAGACAAATCCTCGCGCAAATTCGCCCGAGGGACTGGTTTATCTCTCTCGATCTGAAAGACGCATATTTTCAGATCCAGATAATACCCCGTCACAGGCCATTCTTGAGATTCACCTTCGACGGTCAGGTATATCAATACACCGTCCTCCCGTTTGGCCTGTCCCTAGCACCCCGTACATTTACGAAGTGCATGGATGCGGCTCTCGCTCCCCTCAGAAGTCAGGGCATGCGAATATTGAACTACTTGGAAGATTGGCTGATTCTAGCGCAGTCAGAGATAGAATTAATATCTCACAGAACGCTGCTTCTCAGCCACCTGGAAAGTTTGGGTCTCACGGTCAACTGGACCAAGAGCTCATTACTGCCCAGCCAGACGATCTCTTTTCTGGGAATAGATCTGGACTCTGTGTCTATGACGGCCCGCCTGTCGATGCAGCGCACGCGCCGCGTTGGACACCTGGCCGCTTCATTCCGGACAGGCAGCCTTGTTCCCCTGAAAACTTTTCAGAGAATGCTAGGCTGCATGGCCTCAGCCGCAGCGGTGCTTCAGCTGGGTTTGCTACGTATGCGCCCACTATAGCGCTGGCTGAGTGCACAAGTACCACACGAGCTTGGGCTTTCGGCGGTCTGCGTATCAGAGTGACTCAGAGCTGCGTCTCAGCTCTGGAGCCCTGGATGGCGGTCGAGTGGTACCAGTCGGGGGTGACGATGGGAGCTATCTCGTACCGGAAGGTTATCTCGACAGACGCCTCCAACCTAGGTTGGGGCGCCCTTTTCGAGGGCAGACCGGTCTTTGGCCAGTGGTCAGACCAGGAAAAGTGCCTTCACATAAACTGTCTGGAGATGATAGCGGTCGAGAAAGTGCTGAGGCACTTCCTCCCACGCCTACGGGGCCAGCACGTGCTGATCCGCACAGACAATATGTAAGTGGTAGCCTACGTGAACCACCAGGGCGGTGTCAGATCCAGAAATCTCAATGCTCTGGCGGAACACCTCCTCGTTTGGGCTCAGCACTCCCTGCTCTCGCTGAGAGCCGCGCATGTGCCTGGACGCCTAAACGACGGTCCAGACAGACTGTCCAGGGACAATGTTCCCCCGGGAGAATGGTCCCTGCATCCTCAGACAGTTCAGCTGCTGTGGCGCCGTTTCGGCAAAGCGAAAGTCGACCTGTTTGCGTCGAAAGACAACGCTCGTTACCCACGGTTCTTTTCAAAGAACGAGGATGCGCTGGCCCAAGCGTGGCTCAGTTGCCCGCTGTATGCTTTTCCCCCGATCTCGCTGTTACCACAGGTAATCAGGAGAATCAGGGAGGCGGGCCATTCGGTGCTCCTCGTGGCCCCGCGATGGGAGAACCAAGCCTGGTTCCCAGAGCTGATGCAGCTGACGGATCTAGCCCCATGGCCAATTCCGGTGAGAAGGGATCTCCTCTCTCAAGCCGGCGGCTCGATTTGGCATCCGAATACAGAGCGCTGGTCTCTGCATGCATGGATAATCAACGTATACCCGTTGTCCTGCCAGAAGGGGTGGTGAACACGATCACGCAGTCTAGAGCTCCCTCCACGAGAAGGCTCTACGTGTTGAAATGGTCTGTGTTTACTAGCTGGTGCGCGGGGAAAGACCTGGACCCACAAACCTGTGGGGTCTCTGAGGTGCTTGTTTTCCTTCAAGAGCTGCTGTAAAAGAGCAGGTCCCCTTCCACGCTCAAAGTTTACGTTGCGGCCATTGCGGCGTTCGCAGAGTTGACGCGCGGCCAGGCAATAGGAAGGAACGACTTCGTCATCCGCTTCCTTAGAGGAGCCAGGAGGATGAATCCCCCGCGACCTCCGTCGGTTCCTATTTGGGATCTTTCTGTGGTCCTGGAGGCCATGAAAGCACATCCCTTCGAACCATTACAGACCGTGGATCTGAAATACCTTTCGCTCAAAACCGCTTTTCTGATAGCCCTGTCATCAGTCAAGCGCGTGGGTGACTTACACGCGTTATCTGTTAACGCCACGTGTCTCGAGTTTGGGCCTAATGACTCTAAAGTCATCCTCAAGCCGAGATATGGTTATGTCCCCAAAGTGCTCGGCACTCCTTTCAGAGCGCAGGTTATTATGTTATCGGCCCTGCCGGGCTCCGGTAGCGAAGCTGATGTTAACCTCCTCTGCCCTGTTAGAGCGCTAAGGGTTTACATCACGCGCTCCGCCGCCTTCAGGCGCTCGAAGCAGCTCTTCGTTTCGTTCGGTGGACGCACCAAAGGCCTCGCCACCTCGAAACAGAGTCTTTCCAGGTATTAAAATTTAATCTGGCATAATTTAATTAATTTAATTTAAAATTTAAATCAAATTCTAATTTAATTTGTAAATGCTATTGACAAAAAGCAGTTTACAAATATATATTCTTGAGTTTTAGTAAAAATAATAATAAAAATGTAAAAAAAATAATAATAATATGGAATTTTCTCCTCTCTCTATCTCTCTCTCTCTCTCTCTCTCTCCTCTGAAGGACTGAGTACATTTGTGTTTGTGGACACGCATACAGACCAGGGAACATTCTGATGTTGTTCTGAACAGGAACCAATCTTTGGAGAAGTTCATTTATTCACAAAAGTGGACAAAAACATTGTGCTGGCTTTTTAAAGATTATTTTGATGATGACTTTTACTCCTATGCTGTAGAAAAGATGGAGGAGTAGACAGTCAGATATTGATAATAATAAGAATGTTTCTTGAGCATCAAAGAGACTTCTTTCAAAAACATTAAGACACTTAAATTCTTCTTTTGGCCACCAGTGTACATGAATCCAACACATTTTTGGAAATAAGTGAAATTATTTTGAAGGTGGGGTTGTGTGTCATGTATTGTGAAAAGAACTGTGTTTTGCCCTGTGTTGGACATTTCCTTTTTGACTGCTTAATATATTTATATTCTGCAGTTTTATTAATGTAATAGTTGATATTTCATTATAATATTTTTTTTAACAATGTGTGCAGTGCTAACCTTTCTGACATATTTACTTTGTTAAAATCATTAACACAATGAATGAGTTAAAGTTAACACAAAACCCTAAACTCACCCATTAATGTGTAAAAAATTAACACATCATTCCCAGCATTGGCAAACTGTTTATTTTGTGAAGTATATGAAATGTTTTAAATAAAAAAAATGGTATTTTGTAATAATTTTGTCTAATTGGTTTGAATGTCAGTAGTACTTATGTGGGATAAAAAATAAAATTAATTCTATATCAAAATTATGAAATTTTATTTATATTTAGTACAAATAAAAATAATTACAGTAGTATACTGATTAGCTTGATTTTTACAGTAATGCACTGTATTACACAATTACAGTACCATGTACTGTAAAACTGAAATACGGTTATGGTACTGTAATATAAATTACAGTATTGCCAGTAAGTTACTGTAAAAAAAACTTGAAAAGTCTAACAGTGTATGTACAATTAGACCAGAACAAGGTAAAGAAAGCTTTTTTTTTTCTTCTTCTTCTTCCTGTAGATCCCTCTAATGCCCCGAATGGAAACAAATGTTACTATTGTGATGAACAGAGGAACTGCTCAAAAGTATTGAACTGTTCAGGGATTCAAGACCGCTGCGGTACAGCAACAGGTGAGAAGATGAAGTGATTTTTTAAAATCTTTTTTAATCTTATGCATTTGATAAGGTTTTCATATACCAATAACCCGCTTAGACACGTCAGCTTTCATTCATGAATCCACTTCCGTTTTCTTTCTTTTTTCCATCAGGGACTGTGGCAAATCAGACAGGGGTTGTAAAAGGCTGTGTCTCTAAATCATTTTGTGACGCCACAACACCAGTTAGTAGTCTTGGCGTTGGGAACGTCACATGTTGTGAGGGGAAACTGTGTAACGGGGAAAAAAGTAACGGGGCTCAGAGTGTCACCCAGAGCTTCCTGTTCCTCTGCTGTTCTCTGCTCTCCTACTTCATGATGCACTGAATACAGCAGATCTTCACATTCAACAATCAGACACTCTTTACTGAATATATAGTGTTTTTATCTATACAAGATTTGATCTGGTGTGAGGAACTTAAAACAATACACAAAATCTGATTAGTTGAAGGAAATATATATGGATTTTATGAAATATTTAACAAAATGTAACAATCACTGAAATAAAATGTAATGATCACCTTTGCATTTGTTTCTGGGTTTATTTTTAAAACATAAAATTAGTGAAAAGGAGGCAGGGCTAATTTGCATATTCACCACAGCTATCAGCTTCACCTCGATTCTAATAGCGGTCACAGACTAGAGCAAATGAGATGGCAGGCGATAGTGACTGACGCTTTCTAAACACGCTTTGTGCAGCTTTGAAACCTTTGTGAAACGTTTTGATCCAGTGATTCGGGGCTCAAATCAAACTGCCAAAGTCACATGATTTCAGTAAACGAGACTTTGTTACATCATAACCGTTTTGAAATGTTGATGGCTAATGGCTAGGGGACGATAATCTCTGTGAACTAGTGGTGTAAGGATTCACACGTTTTCTTGATGCATCGATTACAAATCCTGCAAGAGGGGCTCAAGCAAGCACCCTTCTGAAACCTATAATTAACAAATAGGACACCCTACGGTCTTGTGGACTTAATGGACACACGTATGCGGCTGTCAGTCCACAAGAGCGCAAGTGCATATGAAGTGTGCCATTTGGGACAGGGCCTCTCACAATAGACCCTTTCACATTTACGGGTTTCTCAGAAGCAGAAGTCGTCATAGTTGGGTAAAGTTCTATAGCGGTGAATGAGAGACTACATTAAATATATTTTTTTATAATAATAAAAAATAATAATGGAAGTAGTGCATGTTTATGTACCTGGAACACTGTAATAAGTTCCTACACAATAGTTAACATGAACTAACAATACTTTTAAAGCCTTTTTAAATTTTGCCTTATGTAAATTATTAAAATAAGAGTCATTAAGAAATAACATGTAAAAATGGATAAAAGTTTTTTTGGCCCCACACGAAGGTCGACGTGTAGGCTAAATCGCACCCAGACTACTACATTAGGGGAAACTTTTAAATAATCCTGTGAATGCACTTTTTAAAAACGCAGAATCTAATAGTTAATCGGATCGGCATAAAATTTTATTGTGAATTATTTCAAATTGAATAGTTCTGAATTAGAAAAAAATAGTTCTTGAATCGAACACCTATGGATCGTGAATCAAGTCGATTCTCTGTCTACCCAAATATTCACAGCCTTACTGTAAACCCATAAACCAGTGTCTATATGGTTTTTTAAAGGTAAAAAAAATATATATATATATATTGTAGATACTTTGAAATGTCACATTAGTACAATAAAAAGGAAGAGATTCAGTTAATAATATCTTATTGGCCTGATTAACCAAGCTCTCCAAAATTTACTCAAATCACATGGACTGCAAAAAGATGTGCTATTAAATCCCTTTGTGACGGGCCTCTGCTAAAGCTGAGAAAAGAGGCTGTAACATGTAAATAAATGTTTTATAAATTGGTATACTTTACTAAACAAGGCAATTTCTGAAATCAAGTTTGGAATAATGCTAAAGAACTTCAAAATAACTTCCAAAGATATATTGCAAAATAATAATAATAACTTTCTTTTGGCACTGTTGGACTGTAGTAACAGTGGTTTAAATAAAATGTAAAACTGTATTTAGCATCATTGATCAGCAGGTGGCAGCAGATTATATTTTTACCAAAATAACACTGCATCTGCTTGACATCAAACAGCTTAATGCAAAATTTGTTTTTTGATTTCACAATTATGTTGTATACATTGTCACAGTATTAATGTATTAATTGCATTTGTTATTGGTAGTAAAGTCATATCAGAGAAGTCACCAGAAAATAGAAACTACAAGCTGAACAACTGAACAAAACTGGCTTCAAGTGACAATCTTCATCTTTAAACCCCATGATGATTGACAGTACTTATTGATTAGCCTCATTGATAATAATCAGCAGGTCAACAAACGGGTAAAGTAAAAACTGCTGTAAAAAATGTCAAAAGTTTTCATCAAAGCGGACAAAGATCAAATGATTATTACGTTTATGTATGTTTGTGCTCAAATCTGCTCTTGTGCATGTTACATGACATTAATACTAAACACCTGTTATTACAGCAATCTCATGGGTTGCTAAAAATGTCTTGTGTTTGTCTCTTATTCAATCAAAAAACCCAAAGCAATCTACAGTCTTATCAATTAGAGGTTATCGGAAATGTTTGTGCTGCTTTATTCAAATCTAGAGTGAGTTCCCTGTCTAATCAATAACTGAACTTTGACTAAATTTACTTAGTCCCATTCAGAGCAAAAGACCCAAAATATCAGCAGCACTGACCGTGACATTTAGTGACAGAGCTGGAGTTCTGTGTTTCTCTGATGTTACCAAAAAAAAACTTATATATATATATATATATATATACACACAATATATATATACACACACACACATATATACATACATACATACATACAGTGAGGAAAATAATTATTTGAATACCCTGCTATTTTGCAAGTTCTCCCACTTGGAAATCATGGAGGGGTCTGAAATTGTCATCGTAGGTGCATGTCCACTGTGAGAGACATAATCTAAAAAAAAAAAATCCAGAAATCACAATGTATGATTTTTTAACTATTTATTTGTATGATACAGCTGCAAATAAGTATTTGAACACCTGAGAAAATCAATGTTAATATTTGGTACAGTAGCCTTTGTTTGCAATTACAGAGGTCAAACGTTTCCTGTAGTTTTTCACCAGGTTTGCACACACTGCAGGAGGGATTTTGGCCCACTCCTCCACACAGATCTTCTCTAGATCAGTCAGGTTTCTGGGCTGTCGCTGAGAAACACGGAGTTTGAGCTCCCTCCAAAGATTCTCTATTGGGTTTAGGTCTGGAGACTGGCTAGGCCACGCCAGAACCTTGATATGCTTCTTACAGAGCCACTCCTTGGTTATCCTGGCTGTGTGCTTCGGGTCACTGTCATGTTGGAAGACCCAGCCTCGACCCATCTTCAATGCTCTAACTGAGGGAAGGAGGTTGTTCCCCAAAATCTCGCAATACATGGCCCCGGTCATCCTCTCCTTAATACAGTGCAGTCGCCCTGTCCCATGTGCAGAAAAACACCCCCAAAGCATGATGCTACCACCCCCATGCTTCACAGTAGGGATGGTGTTCTTGGGATGGTACTCATCATTCTTCTTCCTCCAAACACGTTTAGTGGAATTATGACCAAAAAGTTCTATTTTGGTCTCATCTGACCACATGACTTTCTCCCATGACTCCTCTGGATCATCCAAATGGTCATTGGCAAACTTAAGACGGGCCTTGACATGTGCTGGTTTAAGCAGGGGAACCTTCCGTGCCATGCATGATTTCAAACCATGACGTCTTAGTGTATTACCAACAGTAACCTTGGAAACGGTGGTCCCAGCTCTTTTCAGGTCATTGACCAGCTCCTCCCGTGTAGTTCTGGGCTGATTTCTCACCTTTCTTAGGATCATTGAGACCCCACGAGGTGAGATCTTGCATGGAGCCCCAGTCCGAGGGAGATTGACAGTCATGTTTAGCGTCTTCCATTTTCTAATGATTGCTCCAACAGTTCACCAAGCTGCTTGGCAATTTCCCCGTAGCCCTTTCCAGCCTTGTGGAGGTGTACAATTTTGTCTCTAGTGTCTTTGGACAGCTCTTTGGTCTTGGCCATGTTAGTAGTTGGATTCTTACTGATTGTATGGGGTGGACAGGTGTCTTTATGCAGCTAACGACCTCAAACAGGTGCATCTAATTTAGGATAATAAATGGAGTGGAGGTGGACATTTTAAAGGCAGACTAACAGGTCTTTGAGGGTCAGAATTCTAGCTGATAGACAGGTGTTCAAATACTTATTTGCAGCTGTATCATACAAATAAATAGTTAAAAAAATCATACATTGTGATTTCTGGATTTTTTTTTTTAGATTATGTCTCTCACAGTGGACATGCACCTACGATGACAATTTCAGACCCCTCCATGATTTCCAAGTGGGAGAACTTGCAAAATAGCAGGGTGTTCAAATACTTATTTTCCTCACTGTATATATATATATATAAATATATATATATATATATAGCCATAAAAAGGATAATGTAATTCATAAATATATTTAATTCAAATGCATAGTTTGAACAATATTAGATGTAACACAGAAGCCATGAACTGCAATGTCAAAAGAATATATATGGAGAAAAAAAAAAAAAGTTGAATCAAAACAAACAAAAAATTATATAAAAGTACAAATATAAAGAAATTATTAAAAAATATACACAAAAGTAAGAATACCAAAAAAATACAAAAACAAAATGTAACAAAAATAATTATGAAATAAAAGAAATGTTCTTTTCTGCTTAATTCCTGCCTTTTAATGGGTTTAAATTCATGTAATGCAGTCATTATGTTCACATGGACAAATTTGTATTAACAAGATTGTGATTGTATTTACGTGAAGAAAATCTTAATAAAAATATTTTGGCAAAAAAAAAAAAGAAAAGAAATAAAAATATATTTGAAATTTGGTGGCAAAACAAAAAAAAAGGGGGAAGGGGATGTGCAGAAAAGAAAGGCCAAATAAATGTATTTATACATAGCCTATATATATATATATATATATATATATAAAAGATGTGTGTGTATATATATATATATATATATATATATATATATAAAAGATGTGTGTGTATATATAATATATATATATATATATATATAAAAGATGTGTGTGTATATATAATATATATATATATATATATATATATATATATATATAAGATGTGTGTGTATATATATTTATATATAGCCTATATATATATATATATATATATATATATAGCCTATATATATATATATATATAATATATGATATATATATATATATATATAAACTTAATATCATAGCATATGCATTACTTGTGTCAATATATATTAAATGATTAGGCTAATTAATATAAAATGAAAAGAAGATTCATATATACTAAAGTATATAAAACTAATGTTGCTGATTTATAAAAATGTATTCTTGTATTTATTTTTATTGATTTATTCACATTTTGTTTATGTATTATATAATCATTATTTTCTTCATGTAATCATGTAATGGCCAATGCTTTGGCCAGTACTGTACAGGTCAGTGCCAGTAAAGCTCATTTGAATTGGAGAGAGAGAGAGAGAGAGAGAGAGAGAGAGAGAGAGAGAGAGCCTATTGGCAGTGTGTTCACCTGATTGCGGGGCTTCTTTTCATCTTCTGCCGCATCAAAGGGTCATTTCGCCCGCGGCGCCGAGGATGAAGTGATCGCGACACCTGCACGGTTACATCTACACTGAGGCTTTCAGTTTTCACCCACAGCATGACCATGAAGAAGAGCAAACCGATTGCTCTGGACCGGCGCGATATTCATTCCCTGCTGGATCTGATCGGCGGCTCCGGTGCCGTAGTCCGCCGTGGGGATCACTTGCCCATGCTGTCCGGTGTGCGCTGCGTTCTTCATTTACCGATCCTTTAGAGGTCAGCGCAGGAAGAGTGACGAGAATAACGGGAGCGAAACGGCGGGAGAAGAAGCGAGCTCGGCTCGGACGGAGGAAAACGAGAGAGGGATGATCGACCCTACCGAGTCAACAGGTAAAAACGGACAATTGTTGAAGCATAGAAGGCTAAATATTGATGCGCACATGTGTGAGACTTTTGGGGGGGGGGGTATGTAAAATATCACTATTATCTGTCAGATATCACTGGGAAAATAAATCACACGTGACAGCCATTGACGATTAAACGGCGAAAAGCTGCCTTGAAGAAACAGCGCGCGAGCGGCCAGTCAGAAACACTAAGCCAATCAGAAACGTTACACATTTTCTTAAAAAAAATTAAAAAATAAAAAAAATTGTGGAGGGTGGGGTTTTGTAGATGGATTATGTTATTAATTGTTATATATCATGTTTGGAATATAATTTTAGCCTTAAATCTAGGTCACACTCTACTTTGAGCATGCAACATTTCTTTGGACACGGCAACAAACAGGATATGATGTCACGTTTTAAGGCTTCTGTTTTTTAATAAATAATTAATGACATTAAAAAATGTCATGCATATGTCTAAAACGTTCCAATAAAACCACAGGTAGGCACAAAAAAAATAATAATAGTAATTAAAAAAAAGAATTTCATCACCAAAAATGTGTAAATATACAATAGGCTACCATTTAAAGGTTTGCGGTCAGTAAGATTTAAGACAAAAAAATCACAAAAATTTCAAGCAGCACAACTGTTGACAACATTGATAATCTTAAGAAATATTTATTGAGCAGAAAATCAGCATATTAGAATGATTTCTGAAGGATCATGTGACACTGGTAATGATGCTGAAATTTAGCAATTCACAAATAGCACTATTTTTGCTGTATTTTTGATCAAATAAATGCAAAAAAAAATGTAAAGCATTTTACAGACAGGTATTTTTTGAACGGTAGGCTATCTGTCTACTGTGTATCTTCCCGCAAACCTGCAGCTCTTGGGTGTGTGTTCTTTGAATTCAGCTACTGTGTCAATATGAGATGTTTTTTCTTGCATTTATTTGCATAATGATTTGTGACTAGTCTTTTCTTTCTTGCATTTATTAAATCATCTAGGCTACACCATTCTTTAGCAAAGAAGCCTATATCTTGAAAATGTCTAAAACCTGATAATTTTTGCCTTTGCGTGTAGTATATATAGGTAAAAAAAAACAAAAACAAAGCTTGTCCGAATGTTTGCGTAACATCCTTTGCTGGCTAGGATATTCCACAATCTTGTTAAAAGTTTGACAGTGACTCTCTTGTTCAGCTGCCAAAATACAAGATGAACTGAATGTCATGAGAAAGTGCAAAGTTAAAGGCAGCTCTGATGCAGCATTTCATTTCAAAGAGCCAAAGCCTGAAAGGTAAACTTACACAGCACTCTTTTGTAAGAGCACTCTCACTGTAAGCAATGGTATTTCTTTCTAGAAATGCAAATCTAGTTAGTATACCAAGTTCTAAAGTCACAAGCTCATTCCCACTGATCTGAATCGTTGTTTTCAGTGCTCTAGCATTCGCATGTCATGGTTTTTAGCTGTGACTTTACAAATGTTTGAAATTTGCTCGGTTCCATTGTTGCTCGATTACTGAGGAATTTTGATTGATTTATTAATAGATGAATAAACATTGTGCAAGGTCTATCAGTAAGTAACCTACTTCTAGCCAAAGGTCATATTGACATTGACTATTTTGACATGCACTTTTCCCATTAACCAATCATTTTTCACTTACAAAAATTGTGTTCAACAACTGTAACCACAAATTACAAAAAGAGTAAAAAAAAAAAAAAGATGGAAAGAGCGAGTAAAGATTCTTTCCTAAAAGAATTCCCATATACATTTTTGATCAGTTGAAAGCACATGTGACGTGGCTAATGCATTTTCGTTCTCTTTTTAGGTGAATGTCAGGATGGAAAGCGTTGCAGCGAATCTGGTAACCTCTCAGACACAGACAACATGCTTCTTCCCACTGAGATATCAGAGAAAGACCTGAATGAAAGCACTCTCAAGGATTTGGAGGAGATTACAGATGAGCTTCTAACAGACTTAGAACCTGAAATGCGAGACAAAACGGATTCCGATCTGGATCAGTGGGTAGAAATGGATCCTGATGAAAACACAGAATGTGAGGATCATATTCAGCATGAGGATGATGATGGTGGACATGAGGTTCTGGCTGATGTGAGTGTGCGATCGACGCAATTAGATTGCCAGAGTGAGGAAATTGAGGAATATCTCGACAAATCTGAGACGGGACTGAGTGTAGACACCGATGAACCATCTGAAACTGAAAGCGCTCAGGAGTTCATTTATCAGAAACATCATCAAGTCACTTCTTCAGACCAAGCGGTTAAACAATCCAATCCTAGTAAGATCCGATTAGAGGAAAACAACGAGACGTCAGTGGTGGAGGAAGCCAGCAAGAAGTTTGAAGATCACCATGACTGCCGTTTTCCACAAACAAATAACTTTGATTGCTGTTGCTATGACAATAAGACTATGGTGAACCACAGCAACAGGTTTGACTTCCACAACTACTTGGGTTTCCACACTGATAATACCTTCCTCGTTGGGTCTTCAACACAGGTGAGCCTCTCACATGAGTCCGGTGAGAAGAAAACCAATGAAGAAAATGCGTCAATTGAGGAGAATCATGAAAAGAATGAGATCAGCATCATGGACGCCATCATGGACAATAACGAGTGGCTAATCGTAGGTGCATCAGAGTTCAAAGATCTTCCCTGGCTTATGCCAACTGCAACCAGCACCGAAGAAAAACAGACGCAGCTGGAAAAAGAAGGCCAAGTCAAGACTGGTTTAGCCAAAGAGGATGAAGAACCGGCGAATAAAAGAGTAGCGACTGTTCCGCCTTTATCGCAAGTGGTTAACGTAACCTTCAGGATTCACTACATCACGTACTCTCCTAGCCAGCTGGTGGCTGTTACCGGGAGCCTGCAGGAGTTGGGGGCCTGGGAGAGTTTCGTTCCGCTCCACAGAGCCAAGGACGGGTTCTGGGCCAACACGATCACCCTCCCCGTGGAGAGCCAGGTGGAGTGGAAGTTCGTCCTGGTGGAAGATGGAAGGATCTCTCGCTGGGAGGAGTGTGGAAACCGTTATCTCTTTTTAACTAGCCAGGATGAAGAAGTCTATCTTGACAAGTGCTGGGGGTGTTGCTGAACTCAGAGGTGATTATCTACTACACTCTTAAAAATAAAGGTTCTTTAATGGCATCTATGGTTCCATGAAGCACCCTTAACATCCATGGAACCTTTCCATTATGTTCTTTGCACTAATAAAAAAAAAAGGTTCTTTGAGGAACCCAGAATGGTTCTTCTATGGCATTGCTGCAAAAACCACCCTTTAGAACCTTTATTTTTAAGATTGTATGGCTGCACGATTTATACAAAAATATAAAAAATGAAATCACAGTATGACCGCAATATGGCTGCTCCACATGATCTCCATCTCTTCATCTGCTCTGAGTTTGGGTCGCTTTAACATGCATTTGGGAACGCAACATGCGCCAGTCTTACCATACTTGTGATGAGAAGCGCTTTTCAACAAAAGACAAACTTCTTTGTGGGATCCGTCAAAATAAATGATTGGTTTAATGTTTGAAAAACAAAAATTAGGACAGCCATAAATATCAGTATTGTAATTTTACAGTTGTACAATTGTTATTATTATATTATTTTATCTAAATACTCTAAATTCTTATTGTTTTAATTAGTATTTTTTATCATTTTATTTAGTTATAATAGTAATTCTAGTATTATTATTGTTATGTAGCAATATTGATATAAAATCATACAATTCTGGCCAAATTGTGCAGTCCTACTAACAAGCACAGCATCCCTGAATTTTTTTAAATTACATTTTAAATCACAATCGCAAATTATATCAAATATAGCAATTAGTCCCCCCCCCCCCCCCCCCCCAAATCGTGCAGCCATACTATCTTCTTCCAACTCTATACAGCAATAATAATCCTTAGTGCATTATTGAAATACAGTATGTAAGATTATATTATAATGTTATTGATTATTAATGAATTGTTTTAATAAAGCATGAGGCTGTGGAACTGTTACTATAGCAATAATATTATAACATTTCAAATATGCATTTTTTTACGTCAATAAATGATATGCGTGTTGATTATATCCAACTGTACTGAAAACTATAATCCTGTAACAGCGGTTTACCAAAACTGAGAAAATCCACAAAAAATTCCTTCATGCATAAGGGAAAAATCCTAATGCTTCCAGAGGTTGAAACATCTTTTTTGAAGTGTGTCTCCATTCTGAGAATGTTTTGTGTGTGCAGTGTTATTCTAATCTTTAATGTTGCAACAATCACACTGATCTTTTCATGATCTCACTCTTATATTTAACTTTAGGCTGGAAACATACTCTATGCAAGTGCACAGATGCCTGGTTGAATGAATGAATGAATGTTTGGTGCAAATATGCAGTCTCAGTGCACATATAAGAAACCTCAGTTCTCAGGTGGAGTTTGCTTCAAATATTACTGAATTTGTTATTCAGGATTCTAGCTATGCACTTGTTGATTTGACTAATGTAACCTTGTTAAATGTTAATCTAAAAGAGAAAACTGAATGCTGAAGAAGTCAATAAGTGCAAATTTCCGCTTTAACACCCCTTGTGGCGACCCTGACACTGTGTCCGAAATCGAATACTACCCTACTATATAGTATGCGAAAAACAGTATAGTATGTCCGAATGCATATTATGCGAAAAACATTGGGCGAAAAATCCCCGGATGACCTACTGATTCGCTTAAACAGGCTTTCCTGTAGCTCAAACAGTAGAGCATTGGTGCTTGAAACACCAAGGTCATGGGTTCGATTCCCAGGGAAAGCAAAAACTGATAAGAATGTAAAAATGTGTACCTTGGAATGCAATGTAAGTCGCTTTGGATAAAAGCATCTACCAAATGCATAAATGTAAATGTAATTCCGGCGAGATTCTGAAGTCCGCATTCGACACTTTACTATCCCATGAGACCACGGGAGAGGATTTATGAATGGCAGTGAAGCGACCTGGTAGGTCAACTGACTGTAACAACATGACATTCATAACAACAATTACATTCATACTATACAGAATGATTTCGGAAGCCGCGTGAGAATACAACATGTAGTTATTCTGCATTTCTTCACACTAAGAAAAAAAAAGTTATTTTAAGAACTGATCCCCGGAAAGGTTTCGCTGTGGAAACCCCCTTTTGGAACCTTTATTTTTAAGAGTGTTGCCCTGTCTCGACAGTATTTGATCTAAAAGAGAAAACTGAATGCAGAAGAAGTCCATTTGCGCTAATGCCAGCTATAGCGCCCCTTGTGGTGACACTGAGAATACAACGTGTAGTTATACTGCATTTTTAATTGGCGGACACATTTCAGAACACTTTTTAGCTTGCATTGCTAGAAACTTTAGCGTTAACTTACTTGCATAGAGTATCTTTCAGGCCTGTGATATGATTGTCCAGTATGCTTTGAATGCTTTGTGAACTGCTTGAGCAATGCAGAACACCGACCAGCCAAAAATCACGGTTTTCTTTGTAGCAGTTTGGCATCCTATATACTCTGACTCTAATATGTTAAATGCTGACATAAAAATCAGCTTACTCTTTCCAAATCCCTGCCTGGACTGTTTGCATACAGCCATTCTCTAAATCACAAGCTAAACGGCTGCTGTATCTTTGATTCTATTTTTGTTTGCCATCACTGTCAACTGCACGTTAAACACTCTAATCTAGTCCTTACAGAGATTTTATGCATTTTTATTTTAGGTAGCAATGAATTAAAAAAAAAAAAAAAAAAGGAATATATTTTTATTGTTTCACAACGACTGCCTTAAAATGAATAACCTTTGCTGCTTACACTTTTGACTAAACATGTTTATGTGTCTGTTGGCTGTTTTTGTTTTTCTGTGAAATTCAGGTGTAATACTGTTTCTGACCTTTAAACGTATGTTTAACTGTCAATCAGTAAATGTCACTCAGCAAATGACTTAATTCAATAAAGTAAATGATTATATCAACAATTTGTTGCTCACTGTATTTTACATTTTTCACTTAAGGAAAATACTGTTTTATATATATATACTGACCGGCCAAAAAATAAAAAGTCACTGTTTGGATTTTAAATAGGAAAATATTTAAGAGTCTATAATTGGATCATTATCGCAGTGATTATTATGTTTCTACATGTTATATGTTTGGCAACAGTTCTTCTAACCCTAGTTGATGGAGTGTGTAGCTTTTCATTTCTTAAACAACCATGTAGGAAGACACATCATGGCCATATTCCAGGATGACAATGTCAAGATTCATCAGGCTCAAACTGTGAAAGAATGATTGTGAGGAGCATGAAGAATCATTTCCACACATGAATCGGCTCCTCTGAGTTCAGATCTTAAACTCATTGAAAGTGTTTGGGATGTGCTGGAGAAGACTTTACAGAGTGCTGGACTCTTGCATTCACTCTCAGAAAAAAAGGTACAAAAGTTTTCAAAAACTTTTCAAAAGGTACACCTTTGTACCTAAAGAGTGCATATAAGTCCCTCAAAGGTACATGTTGATACCAAACGTGTACATATTGGTACCAAACGTGTACATATTAGTACCCTTTTGAAGGGTACTGTCCCAGTGACAGCTTTTGTACCTTTTTTTCTGAGAGTGTTGACAATACAAGATCTTGACCAAAAATTGATGGAAATAAAATCGCCACATTTATTTCCATCAAGAGCCACACACATTTTTTGGTCAAGATCTTGTATTGTCAATGCAAGAGTCCAGCACTCTGTAAAGTCTCCTCCAGCACATCCCAAAGACTACCTGAGCCCTTTACAAACCATTATGGCTTAGGGTAAAGATCATGACCAAAATAATTAAAATTGTAAACTGGAACACTAATCTTCCTTTTGGATTAAATTGTATTTATCTTCCCAGCACAGGTCGAAGAGATGATTACAGAAGCACAACACAATTGTCAAAACTTGCTAAAATCAATACTTTCTTGGCCAAGTCTTGAACATAGTTGGGCTTGAATGCGAATGATTCTTGGTGTCCTTGACGAGCGGACAATATGATAAACTACCATAATCACAAACTCAACGTTGCTGTCCTAATGAAAATGAAAGGGAAATGAATCATGTCCTCTTCACTGACTGTGTTATATTGCAGTGCTTGTTTGCTTCAGTCGACTGCAGCAGTATTTGCTGTTTTACTCCCCAAACACACAGTGACTTTGGCCTCGGACAGGATCATGAAACATTTATAGGTTCAAAGGAAGTTTGAGTCGGATGTGATGGAACATTCTATATGCAATGCAAGATTTCATATTCTTCTTCATGACATCATTTCATTCCTTGTATTCTTTTTTTCCCCTCAGAGAATTTGCTATGCATGTGTGACAGAGAAACAGATCTAGGGGAGTTTGCCAGTGCACCAAAGGCCTGTAAATGATTAATTTGACCAAAAGAGAAGTCATTTAAGGTCAGAAAACTGACATACTTAGAAAAGAGAGATAACAGGGCCTAAAAAAATGAAAACCAGTTGGCTTACACAGTTAAATGCCAGTCAAAGCAAATGCAATGCAGTCTAGAAATCTTAAACATCTGAACTGTTCGGTTTGGGGTCAGTAAGATTGTTATTGTAAAAAAAAACAAAAAAACAAGCCTTGCTCACCAAGGCTTTATTTATTTGATCAAAAATACAGTAAAAACAGTAATGTTGTGAAATATTATTTCGATTTAAAATAACCATTTTCTATGTGAATATATTGTAAAATGTAATTTATTCCTGTGATGCAAAGCTGAATTTTCAGCATCATTACTCCAGTCTTCAGTGTCACATGATCCTTCAGAAATCATTCTAATATGATGATTTGCTGCTCAAGAAACATTTCTGGTTATTATCAATGTTGAAAACAGTTGTGCTGCTTAATATGTTTGTTGATACCGCAATAAGTTTTTCAGGATTCTTTGTCGAACAACTTATAAACTGCCTTGCGACAGTAAATACACTAAGTCATCTAAATGGAGTTTTGAAGAGGCTCCAGACAGAGATAGAAAGGGGGTCATCTCTGAATATCCCAGCCCTCCTCGGAGAGAACGGACTTCTGACTTTAGTCTAAAACAGGTTTAGCTTTCGGTGACCTAGTTTATCTTTTCAGAAGAAAAGCTTAAACCAGCCTAAAGTTCCCGTAGTTTGCTGCCAAGTTTGTTTTCACTGGTCAGGCTGGTCTAATTTTTTGGTTAGACACTGGAAGACCAGCAAACTACTCAAGGCTTTAAGCATTTTGTTTTTTGTTTTGTTTTTTCAGGATAACTAAGTTTGACTCAATGCACATTTTAAAATGGGCACTGAAAATGTGATGCTGATTGGTCAATACAGGGTTCCAGTCATGATGCTAAATAGACAAAATAGCAAGAGCTATGCAAAATGTTTAGTTCAAAGCACAGAATAAATAGTAGCTAACTGATAACATTTGTTTACATATCAATATCTTTCAAGCATTGCATACAATATTTTTTTAAAATCAGGTGTGATGGTCCACATTGACATTACAAAAACTGTGATACCATGGCACTGTTTGATTGCCATATTCATATTCATCAATAGTGCTTAAAAAGCACTATAAGGTACTTAAAAAAATATGTGCTATTACCATTATGGGAGCGTCCAAAACATTTTCCATAGTAAATTGTACGGTAATGATACTTTTTGTAAGGAGTGCGTATAGTATCTGTACTAATTTATGTATTAGGGGAGTTTGAATATAGTTTGCATTATTCTGTTGATTAGCATGCATGTTCAGATACTCTAGAGTGTGTTTATTTTAAAGGTGTTAAAGTGTGTGTGTTAAGCAAAAAGAGTTGCTATTGCTTTTAATAGAAATCTCATTTACACCCTTCAGGCTTCACTATATTCCCCTGTGAGTTTTAATGACAAACAAATTTACAGCCAATTGACACCAGAGAGAAGGGACTTACTCAAATGTGCTACAGCCAAAGGGGAGTTTATGTATCATATGACAAGGTATGACAATTTAGAGCTATGCAAAGGTGCAGTTGTGTTGCAGGGTTTGACCTCTGACCTCTGTATACATCTCTGGTATAGGGCTTGATCACCTTGAGCCATAGATGATTTATGGGCTGTGTTTGAGTATTTACACATCGCTCACTTAAATGTTATTGAAAGATGTCTCTTCTGCTCATCAAGACTGCATTTATTTGATCAAAAATACAGCAAAAACAATACAATTGTGAAATATTATTACAATTTAAAATAACTGTTTTGCATTTGGATATATATTAAAATGTAATTTATTCCTGTGATCAAAGCTGAATTCTCAGCATCATTACTTCAGTGTCACATGATCCTTCAGAAATCATTCTATGTAGATTTGCTGCTCAACATTTCTTATTATAATGTTTCAGGATTTAGGATATAACGTTCAAAAGAACAGCATTTATTTGAAAATATACTATATTTACTGTCACTTTTGATCAATTTAATACATCCTCCTTGCTGAATAAAATGACTCATTAAAAAAAAACAAATCTTACATAAAATGTTTGAATGGTATGTGACATAGTTAGGTCTATCTTATCATAGGCCTGGTGATGAATTAGGGGATAACAATCCTGCCTTGTATCCCAAAGGTCCTCCGTTCTAACCCTGCTAAAGGATGATTCATGAACTGAAGAATTGCTCAGTTACCTAATCCCCACTGTGCCCTTGGGCTCCCGGGGAACTGTCCCTGCAGCAAGTGCACTGGGTGTCAACACAACACTAAAACTGTTTAAAGGAACAGTTTACACCAGAACTTCTGTTATTATTTATTGACCCTCCCAATGTGAAAAAGAAGTACACTTTAGCATACCTTTAAAAAAAAAAAAAAAAAAAAAGAGGGTAACACTTTATTTTGATGGTCCCTTTTGAACGTGCTGTTGACTATAAGTAACTTTGCAACTATATATCAACTAACTTTCACTGGAGTATTAGTAGACTGTCTGCTTAATATCTGCAAACACTTTATTGTGATGGTCCTCCAACAGACTCTACTGACTATAAGTAATTTTGCAACTACATGTCAACTTAATCTAACCCTAACCCTACCAGTCTATTAATACTTAAAGGGGACCTATTATGCAAAATTCACTTTTGTATGGTGTTTGGACATAAATGTGTGTTGGCAGTGTGTGTACACAACCACCCTACAGTGATAAAAATCCACTCACTCCTTTTTTTTTAATCTCCATAAATCATAAGCAGTCTCTCCAAACGACCCGTTTTCAGAATGTGGCTTTAGTGACATCACTAAAGCCACAGGCCCCGCCCACGAGTGTTGACTGACACTGCCGTTATAACTTAGACCCGCCCTGATCGAGTTCACTGCGAGTTGTACACATCCGCCATTGCTGCAGCAATGCACTCACGAGAAGCGTTGAAGCATCTCCCAAGCGTTGAAGGTGTTGTAGCTGGATGTATTCATTCACATAGCTCTCTCTATTTACTCTTGAAATACACTCTAATGAGAGTTAGTAGACACGTAGGTGCAACTTTACTTATAGTCAACAGAATGTGTTAAAGGGACCATCAAAATAAAGTGAAACCAAAAAGAGTAGCCTACTGGAAATATTATAGCTAATTTAAAATGATACAGGCCATAAAATGGCTATACAAGAATTCAGAAACCCTTGATATTCTTATATTATATAAACATTCTTTTTTGTTCTTCGCTTAGGGTAAAAATAATTTGGAAATAGATTGCAGCGATATACTGTTAACAAACATCCAGATGTCGTCCACAATGCTGAGAGCAATGTTTAGATAAAAAGTATTTAATGTGCTGCACGCTTTCCTCACAATTACAAAATAAACTCAACAATAATGACAGCGGTGAGAAAGCAGCAGTTAAGAAAGTATCTGATCATAGAGATGTGGATATGTCTGCACTAGATCTGTGATTCACCGGCATCATGTCAACAGAAGAGGTCATTAAAATTACACTTATGGTAGTATGATTAAGTATATTTGAAACTAAAGAGACTATATAGATATAGTGGCTATACTGGCTATGTGAGACTTTGAATGAATCCCTTTTCTTTGCATGACACATTGACATTACAGTACAGAACAGCTCTCTCTGCATTATCCTGAACTTTGTAGAAACATTTCGTGTGTCATTGAACGGAAGAGAGGCTCTCAGGAGCGAGGATAAACGTCACCTCCTTTTGATTTTCCTAACAAAATTGTCCCGAGTCCTTCACATGAAAATCAGTATAGGCTTTCATAGACAACTTAGGAAGTCAGGGAAGGTCTCATTTTTTAAATTGTTACAAGCTGTTCACACATTGGCAACAAAAATATGATGAATACATGAAATTCTTACATAGCCCCATTAACAATTACTTTATAATTTGCTAAAACACTTCCATCCATTGTAGCTCTCAAGTCTATTTTTTGTTAATTCAGATATGCCGCTTCAAGACATCTATACATCACCCTTATGCTTATCCCCAATTACACACACACACACACACACACACACATTAAAATTGATGTGCCTCCATATAGAAACTCACACACTTAAGGCAAGCTTTACTGGCTTTAATGGAAATTCTCTGCACTTGAGACTATTAATAAAACATATCTCTCTCTCATACTGCTATAGCCCCATGACTGCTGTTGCCCTTCAACAGACCCCGCTATAAAAGGATAGCATGTGAATGAAAGGCCAGACCACAGAAATAGCCTGGATAACATAGCAAGCCCACAGCGCTGACGGCCTTTAGTGAGCTATATCTGCTCCATTTATTCAATAAAGGGAGAAGATTACACTGCAAAATGTATCTTTAATTATGTAATTCCAGCACGTTTTTTACCATCACCACCACTTTAGAGTGCAGAACTTCCATGCAAAAATGTAGACTAATTAAGTTTTGATACCTTATTTCATTATTGATGCACTAGAAGCTGGTACGTTGAAGCAATTTCCAAAAAAAAAAAAAAAAAAGATGTACAGCTATTTCATCATTTCACTGCAAGCAAGTTCATTGACTTGATGTGTTTCAGGAGGGTTTGTTGAGTAAGGACTCATTGAGCATACTGTGATCACGTGAACACTGAAACTATACCATGTGATTGACCGCTATGGGTTTGTCACTGAGTGTGTTTGCAAGCTGATAATTATAAAGCAATCAGCTCAATCAATAATGACAACACAAGAAAACCATTTGATTTGAAAGGATCTTGTTTTCCTCTTGTTTTGATGTCAAAACAAACAGCATGCTCGCTTACACACACTGAATAACAGTGTTTACATGCAGATCCAAATCTGGGTAAAGGCCACAAATCCACATGCACAGATAGTTTTTTCCCATGCAGGTCAAGTCTCTTCTGCTCACCAAGGCAGCATTTATTTGATCAAAAATACATTAAAAACAGTAAAATTGTGTTTTTTATTTTATTTTAATATATTTTAAAATGTCATTTTCTTTTGTGATGGCAAAGCTGAATTTTCAGCATCATTACTCTAGTCTTTTGTCACATCATACAAGTTGTTGCTCGATTATTGTTGAACAATTATTAATTATAAAGCAAGTATTCATTACTTTAAAACTTTTGAATGGTATCACAATTTCCGCAAAAATATGAAGCATTGCTTTCAATATTAATAATCAAATAAATTATTAGATTAGATTTAAATTATTAAATAATCAGAAATGTTTCTTGTGCAGCAAATCAGCATTTTATAATGATTTCTGAAGGATCATGTGACACTGAAGACTGGAGTAATGATGCTGAAAATTCAGCTTTGACCACAGGAAATTACATTTTAAAATATATTCACATAACATTTAAATTGAAATAATATTTCACAATATTTTACTGTTTTTTGATCAAATACATGTAGCTTTTG
Organism: Abramis brama; assembly: GCF_963993115.1. Classification (NCBI taxonomy): domain Eukaryota; kingdom Metazoa; phylum Chordata; class Actinopteri; order Cypriniformes; family Leuciscidae; genus Abramis; species Abramis brama. Next base: position 29,567,224 of record NC_139977.1, on the reverse strand, counting down.
GTGATCATTAGATACTTCTTTCAAAAACATTAAAAAATCTTAATTATTCCAAACTTTTGTGTATGCCATGCACATAGGCTATGCAAAAAGGAAAAAAAGGGGGGGAGGGGGTCTATCCACTTATTTCAACTCTCTTTTATGTGTATAATTACTCACATATGTATACACATGAGATATGTGTGCATGTTTAATAAGGATAAGCGTGTGTATTTGTTTGTTATAATGTTTATTGTGGCACTGAAAGATGATACCGTGTCTACGAAATGGCTTTTATTTTTGAACACTGATGCTATTTTACTGGCAAACTCTCAGCACTTCTCAGCATGCAAACGTTGTGTGCATTACATAAATACAGGAAAAACAAGCTGTCTGCTGTAGCGCCACTGTTTATTATTCACACTCATAAACATCTTAATCAAATTAAACATCAAAGCCCAATTTAATTATGCACTTTAAACATTTAGAAAACATGTTTCTTTTAAAATTAGACACTGTAAAGAGACCACCCAGACATTTATAGGTCAGTCCAGATTTAGAAAATTAAACTCTGTGCGTGTTCACGTTTTTCAGTGAACACGTTTTTGATAAGAGAACTGAAACTATGGTGTGCTGGCTCATGAAGGTGCTTCAACCTGCAATTATTAAATCTCTTTAGAGTTCAAAACTGGAATGAATTAGTGTTCTACGTGTGTGTTCAGCGCCCTCTTAAGGTCTCAGTATGTTCTAACACTCATAATGTTTTTTCTGTTGTATGCGGCAACTCAAACCTCTTCTTCCTCCAAATGAGATCAAGGGTTCATGTACAGTAGGCCTACAGTCTAGGTCTAGGAGAATGTTTGTGTTTAATCTTTAAGATAACATTTTATTCTATTTATTAGTTCAAAATTCAATACTAATCAGAGAACATTTTTGGGTTTACTTTTAATCAGTGCAATAGTCTAAAGGTTTTTTTTTTTTTGTAAAGTGGTGCTCTTGCATAATGTAGGCCTAATTATTAGTATCTGAATAAACTAATTAGATACACGGGGAGGTCCCATTCAATGTAGGAATTGATTCAGAATTTAGCATTTTAATTATGGGAAAATAATAACATGCCTTTAGGCTGTTTACTGTCAAAACACTCTCACTATCACTATTGTAATAACAAAAGAGAACACCATCCAGAATGGCATTTATATTAAAGGGTTAGTTCACCCTAAAAAGACAATTCTGTCATTAATTACTCAACCTCATGTCGTTCCAAACCTGTAAGACTTCGTTCATCTTTAGAATACAAATGAAGATCTTTTTGATGAAAAGATGACTACCACTCTGACGCTTCAAAAAGTTCATAAAGAGATCATAAATCTAATCCATATTAAGTTAGCGGTTTAGTCCAAATTTTCTGAAGAGACTGTCGTTTTATATGATGAACAGATTGAATTTTTATTCACATATAAACATAAGAACCAGTTAGGGTCATTCTCGTGTTACGCAGCACATTTGAGCTTCAGTAAGAGGTTTGTTTTTGTGCGTCTTGCAGGTTCGGTTGAGCTTCTGTTTATGTTTGCTGATCAATGTTTATATGTGATTAAAAGACCAAATTCAATCTGTTCATCATATAAAGTGACCGTGTCACTTCAGAAATTTTGGACTAAACCGCTCAATTCATATGGATTAGTTTTAGATCTCTTTATGAACTCTTTGAAGCGTCAAAGTGGTAGTTGCGTATCTGTCAATGGATATCAAAAAATCTTCATTTGTTTTCCCGAAGATGAACGAAAGTCTTTTCATTTTTGGGTGAACTAAGCCTTTAAGAAAGGCCACGAAAATGTTTTATGCGAGTTACACTGCAAAAATCTAGCATGATCAGCTTATGTGCTTGCACTGAAGAACTTCATGTACAAAGGTTTTTTTTTTTTTTTTTTTTTTTCTTACAATCTCCCCATAGTCCTGTAATAAATTAGATATCAGGAAATGACCTAATAGGTATGATGTCATTGGTAAACATGTTCAGATGTGTCTTGAAGCTGAGTGCAGTGGCCACACCTGTTCTACTAGCCGCAGGTGTGCTATTGTAATGATGAAAGGCACCTTTGGAGCTTTCAGTGATCATGAAAGAGGTACAGGGAAATGTTTTACTTAGAAACCAACTCAGAGACAGATTTTTTTCCCACTTATGTGTTTTGAAGTAAACTTGAATTTTTTCTGGGGAAAAAACACAATCATATACTTAAAATAACCAGAGGCTCTCACGTCATATTGTTTTCATTGCACAAAGGCTGAAAAAGACACATTTAGATCAAGTTCAGCTCATTTTAGTTTCGCCATTTTTGCAAGCCTTTTATAGTGTGTACGTTTGCTAGAAATACGAAGGGATGATTTTTTTTAATTTTTTTTTATTAAAGTGGACCAGCACAGGTAAATGCTCTTTCATTTAAAGAAAATAAATGTTTTTCTTGAGGAACATGCTGCCATTGAAGAGAGTCGGACCCTGCAACACCCCAAAAACAAAACTGATCATGCTTTTAATGTTGAATACCTGCAAATAATCAAATTTCACTCAATACTCTTAAGAAGGCCAAAATTGAGTATGAGTAGGCTAAAACTTGCCCCACGGGAGTGTAATTTAATTTACAATAGAGGTCAGGCCTTGCAGCTGCTGGTATAGAGACAAGTAAAAACAGGTTGAGGTGATGATTAACAGGTAAGGGTTGGCCAGAAGGGACATATTTTACTTTTAAACAGTCCTCCAGCTGTTTCTACTGAACAATGTCAACATCGGTTTGAATAAAACTGTCTGTATCAGTGTGAAAATCTTAATCAGTTTTAATAAAGACAAAGTATCAGCTATATCTTCAACTTTTAAACCACAAGTCAGACTATTTTATTGGCTATTTAAAAGTACAAAGTTCAAAGGTGCAAAGTACTTTTTTATTATTATTTTTAATGTGCAGCAAATGATTTAAGACATTTTGTTAATGCAATGAATAAAGCTGTTCCCTAAAGCCAGGAGAAAATTTGCAGTCTGTCAAATCGGGCCCTCCCTCGAAGTTGGGTCTTCATCAACTATCAGTTAGGCTAATGATTTCACTTGATAAACTGTCAATTAATAATAATAGCCCATTTAGTGAATAATTGAACATTACATTCTTTTTATAACTGAAATATTTAGACGTTTAACTCTTAATTTAACACGTAATTACATGAAAGATGATTGTGAATACATGTGGGTAAATGCAAATGCCTGTATAAACTAAAAGCTATCATCCTAATCGTGCACGCTATGCTAATACATAACCAAACTAATATGGACATTAATAGTCATTATAACATAGTTCAAACATCATTTATCATATAACATGATTTTATAGGAATTGTAATCAGGCACTAAAGAGAGTAATTTGAGTCGCTTGGGATCCTAACAGAGACCAATTTAGAGGGAGGATGAGTTTTTAGCAAAGACTATAGATATACAGATGACTATAGATATACTCCTGTCCTATTACTTATGAATGGGAGAAACTGCAACGCGCAACAACATTTATGGGACAGTTCATGTCAGGTTTTGTGGCTGATTTGAAACATTTATTTACTGTAATTGTGAGTTCGGCAAGCAGGTTTTGAAAGTTCAGGATTAGACAGGATTAGACCTTCAAATAGACAGGACTTGGTCTTGGATGCCCGAAATAGCTGCCTGGAGGCAAAGGAAATATGGCCGCCGAGTGGACAGAATTTCCTTGAAAGGGACTTTGGTTTTTAGATTAGCAGTTTGATTTATGATTAACAAAAACATTTTTCCCCCTACAACATAAATTACACACATACCTCAAATGTGAATATTTTAAGGTCACATTCACATTTGAGGAATAGCAGTGTGTGCGTAGTTTAGGTAGAACAAAACATGAAAGTCTCTGACTAATGTTAAGCACAAGCCTATAAGAATGAATGCAAAACTGCTAGTGCTACTGCTACTGCTATCCTAAAAACGTATTGAAAAGGGCCTACAAAATGACGCCATGATTGATCAACCACACACATTTTTCAAAACCCCGCCCACTAAAATCTTGCAAAGATCATGTCAGTGATTGACAGGCAGAGGGCGTTTGTGATTGGGTAAAAAACGGCGGCCCGCTGCTCTGACTGTGACTAGTTTGTTGTTTACAGACAGAGTCTATGGCTATCACAGAAACAGGTGATATAAGAGACACTTATTAGTGAATTGGTCAGGTAACAAGGACAATTTAAAAATGGTATTTAATACAAATCGCCTACAGAACCTTTAAAAGCCACTGGGAGGAAAGAAATATCTAACCTAAATATCCAGGATTATTTGAGCCAAGAACTCGATATCCAGTCCCTTGAGCAACTAAACTGCTGGTAAGGACTTCAGTCAAATGTATCCACCCATCTCTTTAAATGTTCCCTTCGTTTACTGTGTTTTGTTCCAATAAGCACCATGACAGAAAGTAGAATGCTTGAATTCTACTGAATTGCATTGAATGACTTTACCAAACTTGTTAAAATCGTGTTTGTATGTCTTCGGTGCATGATGTGGGAGGACAAGGTGGTGATTTGACTAGATTATGTCAGCCAGTTTCGGTCAGAGGCACAGTATGTGATTTCGAGAGCTGTTGTATTAGTTCACTGTGGTAGAGCGGTTTGGAGAGTTCGCGCATGCGCATAACCATTCCGATGAACTGTGGAGTTTGGTGGTGGGGGGGTCGACCACAGACTCCCTCATCCATGGCTGGGAGAGTTTCAGCGCATCAACAAGAAAATAAAACTTAAAGACTATGTATTTTAAAAGCGGAAACGCGGGTTCGCACTAAATGGAAGATTTTGGAAACTCGTAAAGGAACTTTTTTCTTTCTGACAGGACTCGCTGAGGGGAATCTCGGCGCGCGCGAGCGCTCAGTCTTTCTGCGGACGCAGTGAAATGAATCAAATTCTATTGTGATGTAAAAATGAAGTCGGAAGCGAGCAAGGGCTGACAAACGGGGTTTAAAAGAGAGACCACTGCCTGGAAAAGTGGTACACAAAATCAAATTTGCCTGCTTATTTGATTTGCAAATGTAATTTTTTTTTTGAAAGGCTGGAAAAGTTTTCGTATCGTTCTTTCATCTGTCTAGGGATCAGGTAGGGATGTAAGGTAGGTGCTAGAAACAGGATTTTTATGTTGCGATCCCAAATGAAGTAATTCGAGGACATGACCCATCATTTCGTTGAAGTTTTGACTGAGAAGAAGAAGAAACATCTAGGACATCCTTGGCCGTGTTCCTAGCGGAGTTTATTGGTTGACTGAGTAACTAAGAGACGTCCTCGTCCATTCTTTTCCCCAACATTCCAGCGATGGATAATAGTTTTCCAGGGAGCAGCAGTGCCGTGATCCAAAAGGGAAAGTTTGTGTTCGTCGAGGCTCAGTTGCAGGGTGGAGCGCCTTGGGGCTTCACGCTCAAAGGTGGGCTTGAACACGACGAGCCGTTAATCATATCGAAGGTAAAGTTTTAACTTACTCACCTGTTCTTTCATATGATGATGAATGTGTGTCTGTCACCTGAATATAACAGCTTCAGCCCTAAAAGGGCCAGAAAGAGTTAGTCAACTTGTTATTCTATACCCCAGAGAGAAACATAATGAGGGTGTCATGATTTGTTGGCGTAAAGTGAAATGGAAATTATGAATGTGAGATGCCAGAGAGCGTGATGTCAGTGTGATGCACACTTAAGTCACTTAAAATGTTTTAATGTCACTGCATGAGATAACGAATATACCAAGTGGCAACATGTCACAAGCACACTTTAAGCAAAACATTTCACATAAAGAACGTTTTAAAAGATAAAATCAATGTTCAAAATTAATACAAACATTATTTTGGCACTTTTTGATAGTCAAATGTTAGTGGAACATGTCTATATAGATGTGGTTAATGCGATGACTACACTTGTGGTTATGGTTATTTTGGCTTGGACACCTGTGTGATCTTCTCGGTCACTGGGATGTTGCTGGATCAACATCAGCAACATTTTTATCAAACAATCAGTGTTAAAATAAAACCCTAACCATTTACTACGGTAAATGATAGGTTGAAATTTAAAATGGTGTACATTACTAAACTTGGCCCTAACTGAACCCCTTTCCAAATCATTCTAAATTAATTGATTGCTGATTCAGGTTTACTTTCTAACTGGCAAAAAATAAAATAAAAAAATAAAGCTGTGTCACTGAACTTCTTATATCTACTAAAAATCATTTTGGTGTCAGTTTGATTAAAGGTCATTGTTAAAATGTCTACCCTAGTTTGTTCTGAGAAAATATGACATGTTTTCAGATGCCACTTGGTTTGATTTTGATTTCTAATGCAATGAAATTCAGATATTTCAAGTGTGCAAATATATTTTGGGGCCACTGTGTGTTTTTCGCTTAGAATGCAGTGCTAGTCATATTATGGTTATGGATTTCACATATGAAGGTCACATGAGGTAAAATGCAGACCATAGGGTCTCTATGTCACACACACTTCTTAATGAGAGGGAGCGTCCTTCAGGCATCTAGACCGTAATTGCTAAGTACAGGGTCAGATTCTTAGTGTGACACCCAGACCAGCGTGAGTAACAGATTTTGACCTGCTACATTCATAAAACAGTTTTTCACATGGTCCTGTTGAATTCTCCCACACGGCTGGAGCCTGAGCATAAAAATTAATAGACAGCGGAATTTTCGAATCCATTGTAGTTCTGTTAAGCTCAAGATTCTTAGGTGGCCATCTGGGTAAGTTTTAGTATTAAACTGGATTGGTTGTAGCCGTCTTGGAGGGGAATATATTCTCTCTTGGTACATTTGGGAAAAAACATTTCTATACCTATTTTCTATATCAATATTATAATTTCTAAGTTTAATTTAAGGCATGGCTATAATTTAATAACTATGTTTACATTTATGATGGTGGTCAATGCAGGTTACTACAGTGTTCAGATTGGTTTTTAATGTGTTGCTATGTGGTTGATAGGCTATTTTTGGTGGTTGCTAATCTTTATGATATTCTCATCCCTCTGGTCAACTGCTTAAAATGTGCTGGATCCTTCACTGGAAACTGAAAGTAACTAAAAGTAACTAATAACTAAAAGTTTACTCTTTGAAGTATTGCACCAGGGAACAATAACAAGTCGACACCATTATGACTAATAGTTTGCTTAAGTATTTGCTACTAAAGCAAGGCAGTATTTGACCGGTCAAGCACTCTAGTCAAGCATAGCAGACTGTGAGTGGCCTTTGACTGCAACATGCCCAGTGCATTATGGGTGTTGAAGTATTCCTACCTATTTGGCAAAAGTGAAGACAACAGCCTTTTTTCTTCGTTTTTCCTTGTCATGTAGCACCAATTTCAATTGTTTTCTCCTTTTTACTGTATATGCAGCCAAATTTTATTGAAAGCCCATTTTTCCAGTCGTGAAGTTAAAAGTACTCCTTTAAGGTATGATTCATGTCTAAAAGTGGAGTGGTTTTGATGTAAATGAATAGTTCACTAACCTTAAGTATTAGCACAGTTATTGTAATGATTTTCTTGCTAATGACCTCTACTTTGCTGATGAATCAATAGATCATCTTTATGGGAACGGTAATGGAATTAATTGGAAATTCCAGACCCATGTATTTTTTTTCCTTCTTCTTGGAAACAGGAAACATAACTCATTTTCTTCCCAGTTAAGAAAGCAACAGAAGCAGTAAGCTTATCTGGTCGCATTAGATTAACGCATTACAAATAAGCAACTCAAGTTTGCAATGAAGTTTACAAAGAAAAGAAGGGTTCTAATTAAAATCCTATTTTGTGGGATGACACTATCTATTCAGGTCTGTCGTGTCAGTGCTGACTGCAAACTGGTGGTTAATCTCTGATCTTGTGATCAGAATGAGCTCTTTCACACTGTACTGGATCAGTACTCATCAGTCATGTCGGCTAATCAGTACACTACAGTCAGGGAGACACATGGGAATGAAATGAAAACATCCCAGGCCAGAGAGTGAAATGCCTGTAGGCCACACTAGGCGCGTTTCCATTACATATTTGCGCAAAACTTTTTTCTTTTTTTTTTCTTCTTCTAAATGTCGACAAAAAACTATTGCGAAATGACGGTGTTTCCATTAACCAATGTTATGCGACTACAACTTCCATTTATTTCCTCTCGCGATAAGTCATTCAAAAAATCATAGCAAAGTTGGTAGGTTTATGTATATCTCAGCCACCACACTGGTCATTATTATTAATCAAAGGAGACGTACGTGTTATCCAATCATAAATGGCAAGGAAAGAGCCTTATACTTGAGAGCGGCACATATGAGGTGTTTCATATGAGGTGTTTCTAGGTCTTGATTGTGGCATTTCTTTGAGGTTCAGAATCCAGTATTCCTGTAATTCTTCCGTCTTTTATGAATTTAATAAAGAACTCTGTCTCGTATTCTGTCCAAACACACCGCGTCATCTAAGTCAGCTGACCTGTAAATGCGCAAAAACTGTTTCCATTGCAGTTTTGCTAAATATTTCTTTTTCGAATTGCCTGAAAAACCACCTCATGCGAGCGTAAAAACTTTTTTGCGATAAATTGGAGTTTTTGCGAAATTGACGTGTTTCCATTGGGCACATTTTCAATTTCAATTTGCGTAATTTGAAGGGTAATGGAAACGCGGCTACAGTAGAATTCCTGCTTTATTCTTTCTTACTTCATTTAGGCATAAATGTGTAGATATTCTGACCCAGAGGAGGGTTTGGCTTTATCTTTGGAGAATAATGGAGACTAATCGTTGGCATCATAAGGGTTAAACGCTTTTCCCTTGAGATTGATAAGAGTTTTATCACTCTTCTGTAGTGCATGTGTTTGTGTGTGTGTGTATCTGTGAGTTCTAGCTGTACCAGAGATTATGAGCCCGTGAATCACGCTTACATCAGTCCAAAGTCAGCATGCAGCAGGATGTTTGTGGTAGACAGCAAATGATCAATGTGGGGAAACTACACTTGTTTTCTGGGAAGTAAAAAAGAATATAATTAGACTCAACATGAACTTCAGCAGGTGCTTACAATCATGAAATTGAGCAAGAATCCATGAGCTGGTTTTGTGACTAATACTGGAAGATCTCATGTAGGAATATTAATTTCCCCAGACATATCTTTTCCTGGTGTATTAATCATGTAATTTATCCCTTTCATCCAGTCATGAGCTCAATAATGGTTATTTTCAGCAAAAAACTCTATTATAAAACATTTTGGCTCTGTAGTGTTTTTGAGTTGCTATATGGTCCTTTTTCATTATTGGTTCTTCAGATAAGTGTTTTGGTTTCTAGGTTCTTTGAAGCATCATAGATAAAACTGGAGAATTAGAAAATAATGGTTATTTGTGAAGCTTAAAGGGTTAGTTCACCCAAATATTAAAATGCTGTCATTAATTACTCATGTCATTCCAAACCAAGAATTTCGTTCATCTTCGGAACACAAATGAAAATCTTTTTAATGAAATCTGAGAGCTTTCTGTCCCTCCATTTACAGTCTACGCAACTACTTTCAAGCCCCAGAAAGTTAGTAAAGGCATCATTAGCCGCTTTTCCACTGACGGGCCAGTGCGAGGCATGGCTTTAAACGGGCCGGGCTGGGCTAATAGCCTCGGACCTGTAGCACCAAAACCAAAAAGTTCTACTAAAAACTCTGTAACAACCACTTTTCAAGACTGTATGCCTTTTATTGGTTGTGTGAAAATTGTTAACATTTTTGGTTTACAACTTGATATAAAAGTTTCATTTGAATAAAATGCATGGCTGTATTTGTTTGGAGGTATTTTTCTTAAACAGGGAGTAATTATTGGATGGAAACAGGCAAAAGCAGAGGAGATCCTCATCCTGCCTTATTTGGTGCTCTGGGTTTTGGTACTTGAGTAATGTCCTCTGTTGCCCGACTCCAATCTCTCTCTCTCTCTAGCCTCTCAGAAAAACAACACAAAATATCTAGATAGTTTGTGGATTCGTTGCTGCCATGACAATGGGATCCAAGATGCACTCCTGAGTTTGTGTATACAGTACCTGTTTAGTTCAACTGCATAAACAGGAATTGATTACAATGATGTTTTCTGCTTGGAAACAGATGTTTCCAAAGCATGAGGATCTGTACACTGTACACCCAATCCGACCCTAAAAGTGTAATTTGGAATTGCATACTAAAGCAAATTTGGTCTATCCTGGAATCATACAGATCACATAATTTACATTCAGATTGAATAAACCCTTTGGCTGCATCCCAGTTTGCATTCTGTTTGTCCTAAATAGCATGCAAGATTAGGGTTAAGGCATCCCAATTCATATTTCATTGAAACCAGTATGTTAAAGGTCCCTAGAATATGTACTGTTTCTGTGTACTGAATCTGTATGTATGATTTATGGGTCGGAAATTTTGTGATAGAATATTTTAACACTTTAATGTCATTCTGTAAACGCTATTTCTGTAAAATGGCGGTTGTTAATAATTATGGCAGAAAAAAACATTTTATAATTATTAAATCAATATTTATATTGATAAGCTCTATAAAATCTACTATGTTTTTATTTTAGATGTATTGAGGGTCATTTGTTTTGTGTGGATATATTCATGCATGCGTGCATTACATTCATTTAAAATCATTCATTTTACCATTGTGAATAGTCGAGGGTAACGGTTGCTTCACGACCAATTTCAAAGTTCAGTGCGACTGACACTAGGGGGCGAAATGCGACAATCGAATGCAAATGTCGTGTGCAGTGGAAAGGCAGCTTGAGTAGGACTTGGCAAGTCCGAACTTTGCTTACTTGGTATTGAGAAACGCCTAATGTCGGCGCTTGTCTTGTGACAAACAGCCACATGCCGAGAAGCAAGAACAAGATATGCTATATGTCATCCATTGTTGTTTACTATGTCGATTTCTTCTTCGCGTGAAAATGGCGTTGATCGCTTCTTTCCGGCATAGGCTACACCACGCCTATCAAGTAAGGGTATGGTGGTGGAAACGCAAACCGGATCAGGGTTTCCTGTCCCGAATCGTACTGTACTGTACCATACCGCTTGGTGGAAATGAGCCAATAGTGTTGTCAAAAAGTACCGACTTCGGCACCAAGTCGGTACTGAAATTTAAAAAATGTGACGCTTTGAGTGCTGTTAAGCAGAATTGATTGCCCATTGTGCACACACGTTCATCAAATATGACTGTGATTGGCTACAATTTTTTCAAATTTCAGTACTGACTTGGTACCGAAGTCAGTACTTTTTGACAACACTAGTATTACATAACCATGAATGGCCCTAAACTTTTGAACGGCAGTGTTAACACCAGCAAAGTACATACAATATGGAGAATAGTAAGTATGTGATTTGGGATGCAAACTTTATAACTCTTTATTGTCAAAACCAGTCAAAATCAGGACTTGTCTCAACAGGAGACATAATTCATCTGTCTGTAGTTTGTGTCTTCAGTCCTGAGAGCGTGAGCTAACATAGTGCTGTGGTTTGGTTCATGTTGTCTGATGTGGCTCTTTTGTGCAGTAATGTGTGTTGTGCTGAATAGCGCGCTTTCTGTTGCGTGCTTTAGAGCAGTGTCTTGTTTTCAATGGTGAGTAGTGTGTTGTGTGTTGTAGTGAGATGTGAAGTGTGTTGTGCTGAATAGTGAGCAGGACGCAAACAACAGCCGCGGCCCTTCACTCCCCATTTAAGAGCTTGTCACCATTACCACGGCAACAACACGGCCCCGGAGCGCGGTTAAGACGCCCGGACGAAACGGGAGATAAGGAGGAAGGATGAAGAGGAGCTATAGGCCTTGAGAGCTGCTCTTATCTGAAAAGAGAGACAGAGGAGTATACAGAGTGACTGTGACGGAAGAAAGGGGGAGATGGAGCGAAGTCTCAGGGATTATGGGTGGTGTAAATGTCACCGATGGGCTTCTTTCAGCGCCTCACACTCAGATCTTCTCTTGTGTGTGTTGCAGTGTCAACACCAGTAACTGTGGGTTGATGAAACTGTCTGGTTGTATCCTCATTCGCATGTTATCCATCCTAAATAGTATGCAAGATTAAACATGTAAGTGCACTGGGGGGTTTTTTCATGCTTTTTAGAAAAATATACTGCTTGTGGTGGACATTTGTGGCATTCTCTTTACTGATTTATTAATTTTTTCTTCAATGTATGAAGCTAAAAGTTCATTATGAATTTAAGCAAATGCATTTAGCTATATGTTAATATGTACATGCAACATTAGTGTTGTCAAAAGTAACGACTTCCATAGCAAGTCGGTACTGACATTTTAAAAATGTGACTATGAGCGCCGTTGAGCAGAATCGTAAACGCCTCTGATTGGCCATTGTGTTCATGCGCTCATCGGATATATCTGTGATTGGCTACAATGATCCACGCACGGGAGCGTTTGAGAGCACACAGAAGTGTTTGAAAGTGTTTTGAAAGTGGGAGTGGGAGCGTTTGAAAACACAAGCAGGCGTATAAGAGGACCAGTCTGCTGATAGATGCCTACTTCAAACACTCTTGTGTATCTGTGTAAGCACCCGTTGAAGAGCGTCATTGATGTACATTTACAACATGTTTTTGAAGCGCTGATCATTGTAGCCAATCACAGACATATATGATGAGCGCGGGAGCACATCGGCCAATCAGAGGCGTTTACGATTCCACTCAACAGCGTTAAAAGCGTCAAATCTTTTCAATTTAGGAGTTTGCACCGAAGTCGGTACTTTTGACAACACTAGCAAACAGCATGTACAGTAAAAGTACGAGGGGTCAGTGATATTAAAATGCAAAAGTCTCTTATACTCACCCAGGTTGCATTTATTTGATTGCCCATAAAATGTATTTCTGTGATGCAAAGCTGAATTTTCAGCAACATTTCAGTGCCAGTCGTCAGTGTCACATGATCCTTCAGAAATCATTGTAATATGCTGATTTTCTGCTCAAGAAAAATTTCTTATTATCATTGTTGAAAACTGCTTAATATTTATGTGGAAACAGTTATATGTTTTTTGTTTTCCAGATTATTTGATAAATAGAAAGTTTAAGTTCACTTTAGATAGATGTAGATAATCGTCAAAGTAGCTTCCTAAACACAGATACTTACTGTGCATACTGTAAAAATAGTATGAGAATGCCATTCTGAATAATATGCATTATGCAATGCTTGTTGTATCTTATTCCAAACATTTCTCTTCTCTCTTACCCCCCACACTGTTCTTACCCCTTCATCTTCTCCTTGAGAGCAGGCAAATACAGGGCAGGATAAAGCCCAGGCCTCTGGCAAAGACCCAACAGAGAGAGAGGGGAATGTCAGCTACGGAATTCGCGAGAGCCTCGCTAGCCTGGAAAACAACAAAAGAAACGAGATGATAAAAAAAAACCTACATTGCAATTCCAACCGTACTTTATGTAGTCTTGAATACTGATTCAGCCTCTTCTGTGGAGCTGCTCTTTTATTCGTCCGTCTCAGAATGCGGTGTGTTGTTTACAGTGTGGCGGCAATACAAGACGAGCTAAGAGCGACCTAAACCCCAGGAAGTCGGGGGGTTAAAATAAGGTTAAGAGAATTAGACGCTTTGTTCAGTTACATATTAATGGATTCATTGTCACTGGCTTGGCAGCGCATCCACAATTAAACACTCCTTTTCACGGCCCTGAGGCCGAGTGTTAAGTAAATCTCCGCTAGCCGTCTTTTCTTTGAGTCGCCTGGCTTTGCGCTCAATAACCGGTGAAAGGGAAGACATGCTTGCTCGTCCGATTATTCCGAATATGTCCTGATTTGAATGCTGTGAGGAAAGTGGCTCACGGCGGGCTTTTGAGAGCGAGCGCCGTCAGGAAAGAGACAAACAAAAGACAGGTTTTAACAGGAAACAACACACAATTGGGGACACTTCCCAAATGCACGTGTTTAGGAGGAGAATGAAATGCGAGTTTATACTGAGTGTTATCTTGAAAGGGCTTCCTGAAGGACTTATTTTGTTTGGCACTGATCTGTCTGCAGTTAAGGAATGCTAACAATAAACCAGAGGTTGAATCTTATTTTCTGTTATAATTTGCTTGGCTACCCATCTGTACGTTTAGTTGTTAATCATTGAGCAGAAACTTTTTTTTTTTTCCAAAAGCAATTTACAGTCGATTTCAGTGGTTTGGGAAGCCGTATTATAATGTGGCGATATCCAACAGGTCATGCATCTAGGCACAAAGTTTGCATGTTATTTTAGTATCATTTATGTACTATTAGAGTATTTATTTTTATATTTCCAAGTAGACGTGACCCAGGAACTAAAAAGTTACTCATTGTCACTGGCGGGTGGAAACCATATTTTTATCCTCATTAAGGATATTCTATTATAATAGGATATTATAGGTTATTATTAACCTTATTATCTCCATATTTCGTAATGTTTTTTTTTTTTTCTTAAATCATTACTATTGTTCACCCTTTACGTCTATCTGTGGGTTTTGCCAATATTTAACCAATGAAAAGTATTTAAAAAAGGGCTTGTGACTCATACTGTATATAAAGGCTAATGTTTTATGTATTTGAAGTGCAGAGTAGAGTGTCTTGGTCTGGCATTTGTCCTTGAGTCGTAGACAATACTGTCTTAAAGGGGTCATGAACTGGATTATTTCCTGGGGTGGCCTTATAATGTTAGTATGATTTTTTTACATCAAAAATTGTCATAATTTATAAATAAAATGCATTTTTCCAAGCCTGATTTTAGCCTCTGATTTGAACGCTCAGTTTGAAGGGGCGTGTCTGTGTGAATGCCCTCTGCTGTGATTGGCTGACATCTTTGCATATGAAATAGCTAGTATTACATGTGGAACTCTCTCGAATAGTTTTACTAAGTTTTTACTATTACAGCTATCGAGATTAACGAATCGTGAGAAGTTTTTAAAGTATTTAGATCTATTCCATCACATTAAAAGGTTGCAGTGATGAGCAGATGACAGCCTGTAGATGACAATGCAGTTTCTGCACTCTCACGAATGCTTTCACCAAATAACAATGGAAACGGAAGAGTTTGGAAAGGGATCATTCTTTGATTGCTTTCTGTATATATTTTAGTCACAGTTTAAATAAGATTATTTTCATCCTACTAAGAGAAACGATGTGAAGTTGATCTTTTAGTCACTGGCTTGATTTACTGATATATAAACAGTATTGAAAGATTTTGAGAGAAAGATTATCTGTCTGAACTTGAACAATTACACATCAGAAATCACTGATCACAGATCAGGCATTGGAATAAACATGGTTACTTGCATGTTTGTGACGTTGCTGGCAGATCCATATCATAAAAGTCCGTTTGCAAAGCCTGTGTTTTTGGAATAACAAGGAAGTTTTGAGTTTTGAAACTTACAGGGTATTTTTATAGTATAACGAACTCTTAACTGTCAAAAGATCAAGGAACATTTTAACTATCAGTTCATGACCCCTTTAAATAGCCTGTGCGAAGCACTTCATCTTTTATAACATGAGATTTTGGCCAAACGACAGAAAAAAAACTGAGTGCCCACAAAGCTACAGTAAATAACCTGAAATTTGATGAAATGTAATGCGATGCACTTGCTGCCTCAGATGCGTCTGCTCTAATGACGGACAAAACAAATAACCTTAACCTTTCACTGGTTAAAAGTCTTATTCATTTAAGCTTGATTTTGGTCAAATGTTATTGTTATGAAATGTGCACTTAGTTCCCAGCCAAAAAAAGTTGCTTTTTGGATTTTAAATAGGCAAATGATTAAGAGTCTATTATTGGATCTTTATCGCAGTGATTATGTTTCTACATGTTATATGTTTGGCAACTGTTTTTCTAACCCTAGTTGATGGAGTGTGTAGCTTTTCATTTCTTAAACAACCATGTAGGAAAACACATCATGGCCATATTCCAGGATGACAATGTCAAGATTCATCAGGCTCAAACTGTGAAAGAATGGTTGGGAGGAGCATGAAGAATCATTTCCACACATGAATCGGCTCCTCTGAGTTCAGATCTTAAACTCATTGAAAGTGTTTGGGATGTGCTGGAGGAGACTTTACAGAGTGCTGGACTCTTGCATTGACAATACAAGATCTTGACCAAAAATTGATGCACGTCTTGATGGAAATAAGTGTTGCGATGTTATTTCCATCAAGAGGTGCATACATTTTTGGTCAAGTCATACATGGTTGTTTAAAAAATGAAAAGCTACACAGTCCATGGGTTAGAAGAACTGTTGCCAAACATATAGCATGCTAGAAACATAATAATCACGGCAATAATGATCCAATAATAGACTCTTAAGCATTTTCCTATTTAAATCCAAACAGTGACCGGGTGGTATATAATGCAAGTGTCTAAAGCAACACAGCACTTAATTAAAAAATACAATATCCCCATCCAACCCCCCAACCCCCCCCACAGTTTTTGCTGCTTTTAAATAGAGTCAGAAACATTGTAATTTCAAGTTACACACACAAGTATTGATGAAACTGTTCAGTAGGAACTTTATAGACACTACAGCATCACTTCCTATTACAATTTAACTTCCTAAAAAGCGGCTTTGGAACAATGTGTAGTGTGAAAAGCGCTACACAAATAAATATGACCTCACTTGTGATTCAATTTAAATGCTGTATTTCATACTAACAAGGATTATGACAGAACTAATGCAAAGAACTGAAAGACAATTTTTTTGTATTGCATATTTTAATTATTTTATTGAAAATATGGTAAATACTGGTGTAATGGACCAACAATCATGTTTCAAAATATGCACTTTATTACATACCATAAAAATAACCTGTAGTTCTTATTTCCAGTAAATTTCACAATGACTGATTTCTCACCTTTTTTATGCAGTGACAGATGTTGGCATGTGTTTGATCCGCATTTCTTATCTAGCGGGGGTATGAATGTTTTTTCCTTAAGCCATTCACATAGCACTGAAAAGACAGCAGTTTCTCCCTGAAGTCAGAGGGCAATTGCTGACTAGACCCTGAATATAAGATATTTATTTAAAAATATATATATATATGTATACATTTCTAAGAAAACCGCAGTGTCTTATATTTGTAATGATATATTTACAAAGAAAGTCTAAAGAGTGCTAGTTCTAGAAACTCCATTTAAACTTCACAATCTGGGTAATTGAAGTGCAGACAATTCCTCTGAATTGCTACTGTCACATATACTGTACATAAATGCATGTTTCCAGAGGGAATATTTCGCCATCACACCACAGGACATTTCTTTAGAGTATTGTAAATCCGTTGTCAGTATAATTAAGCGTGAGACACCCAGTACCTGCATTCAAGAAAAGAGTGCATTAACCGATCTTATCTAACCAATTCTGTCTTTCTTTCTTTGTCCACGGTGAGATGCTACTTGGGATTTACAGAGGTTTCTTTGTGGTTGACATATCTAAACATTACATTTCCTGTGCATGAATAATGCCTTGTGCTCTTTGTATTGTTTGGGAGCAGTAAAAGAATGAATGGAGTCCTCTCAGGTGCACATTGACATGATGTTGTCTGGATGCTGCTGAGCTTTTTGTAACGTGGGACTCCATCCGATCAGGACGGGAGATTGTGTGACCAAAACATTAGTGTCTAGAGACTCTGTGAATGTGTAGGCGTAAAGGTCCAAAGAAAACATTCTTCGAATTCTGGGCGGGTTTTACTGGGGGCTCTGTGCGTCCGTGAGCATGCATGTGTTTTTAATTTTGTTCGTAGGGCCCTCGCAGCCTCTATCTGATACCGCACAGAGCGCTCACGGTCTGTTTGTGTGTGTGTGTTTTCTTTACGTCCCGCAGGTAGAGGAGGGCGGGAAGGCATCTCTGTTGCAGCACCCCCTGCTGGTGGGGGATGAGGTGGTCATAATTAATGAGGTGGAGTTGAGTGGATGGAGGCAGGAGGCCATATCACTCGTTAAAGGATCTTACAAAACACTGCGGCTCACAGTGCGAAGGTAAGATCGAAAGTAGTTCACTTATTATGATTTATGTACACTAGCGTTCAAAATTTTTGGGGTCTGTAAGATTTTATGTTTTTAAAATAAGTTTCATGCTCATTGAGGCTGGATTTATTTAATCAAAAATTCAGTAAAAACAGGAATACACTCATGACAAATTATTAAAATTTAAAATAACTTTTAAAATGTTATTTATTCCTTTGATGCAAAGCAGAATTTTCAGCATCATCACTCTAGTTTTCAGTGTCACATGATCCTTCAGAAATCATTCTAATATCCTGATTTGCTGCTGAAAAATAATTTCTGATTATTGTCAATGTTGAAAACAGTTTTGTGATGAATACAGGACGTTTAAAAGAACTGCATTTATCTGAAATGGAAATCTTTTGTAACATTATAAATGTCTTTACTGTCCCTTTTGACTAATTTAATGCATACTTGCTGAATAAAAGTATTAATATCTTTAAAAAGAAATCATACTCACCCAAAACTTTTAAATGGTTGTGTATTGGAAGATCATTTTTTGTTCATTTACGTTATTTAAAATAGTTTATTGACCGCATAGCAGAGCTGTAGATCCTGAAATTGCCTTTTTGAACACTCTTTGCTAGTGCAAGTCTTTCCTCATTCTCTCTGGTCATGAGCTTTGCTCCAACTTCATGACCCAGTGGTTTATATATCAAATAGTTCCTGCTCTAAAATCAAACTGGATGACGTTTGAAGCTATTATAAAATATACAAGAACATTAGATGGATGCTATATTAATGCACTAAGTTGCTAATTAACATACAGTTTACATAAATACAAGTAGATTTTTACATTTTTGTGATGGCGCCTGCCCGTGCAAAACTCATTCCCACAATGCTAGAATGATGTGAGAATTTGCAACATATTCCTGTGTGGTTTCTAGGGTGTTGGAGGCAGTTCCTGTGTTGCTAAGGTAGATAATGGGTTACTTAGTAACTATTTGTAGCACTTTTATAATATTTCTGTTGAAATAGATTAGTGCAGGGATGACGTATTTTTGTGGGCCAAAACCCGGAAACGAGTTCGCGTTAAGACTTCCGGTTCCATCGTCCTGAAGTCAGTGGGTTTTTTGAATGGGTTACTGGGTAAATGCTTGAAATAAGGTCTGTGGTGAACACAAGTAAAACTAACAAGTGGCTAAATGGGACTACAGAGGCTGTTCGGGTCATTAAACGTCATCAGCCGAACGGATAAACTCATCTACTCATTCGCTTTCACAGCCTCGTTGTGTTTATAATCGAACTCTTGCAAACTGTTATAACTGATGAGAAAAAAACGATGACCTTTTTAGGGTCGCATCTTGAGACATGTCCCATTTTTGGCATGTTTACATGTCTGTGGTCCGTGGTCCTCTGGTGGCTTATTGCTTTATTTTATAAGAATTCTATAAACAGTGTTCTAAATTCTATATATAGTCTTCTACACTACCGTTCAAAAGTTTGGGGTCAGTATGATTTTTTTTTTTTTTTTTATGGGGAAAAAAAATTCATACTAACCCCAAACTTTTGAACTGGCCTGTTAAATATGTTTAGGTAATTATCACTTAATGCTCCCCTCATCTTTGATCACCAAAATGACACATTTAAACGTTTAACGTGAAAAAAAATTCTTCATGCCTTAAAATAGCCTTAAAAGTAACCCTACACCCTTGCTTCATTTAGTATATGCGGATTCATATATATGCAAATTAGCCCCGCCTCCACTCACTCACACCAGCTCAGAGAATCACTCAGTCAACTTTACTGTAGTAAACGCTGCACAATGGTATTGCTCTTTCCAACGTCGGACACATAACGGTAATAAACATGATTAGCCTTTTGCTTGACTGTTATCAAACAGCTAATAATGTGTTGCTAATGTTACACAAACCATGTTCCCGTTCGCCGTCTCAGTCACACAGCTGCTTTCTAACAATCTGCATCCCTAGAAACGCTGATTTCAGAAATCCAGTGGAGAAAGGCATATAGTTCATCATAACAACGTAATATACATACACAATTCACCCGCTATATTGCTAAATCTACCCGATTTTTTCATATCAACAGAAAAATATACCGGGATAACCTGGCTTCTCTTGAGACTCCCTTGCTTCACGGCATAGTAATGATATGCTAAAGCCCACACGTTGACCTGATTTGGTTACAAGGTAGTTTGTGATGTCAGAAACACGTTCAAAATCGATTTCAACCCGTGTTTTTTGAGACTGTCTTTGGTTCACTGCAGTTTTAAAGAGAAAATACTCAGCAATGGTGTTGACATGAATTTGCACATAATTTCGTCTTAAAGCATGTTAAAATCACCACATAGACATAAACAACCTTTAAAACTTGATTTTTCAACACAGGGTGACTTTAAATAGTTTTATCAATCAGTACTTTTGCTTAGTTTGTATGCGGTCATGGTTTAGTCTACAGTCTTGCACAAAGTAGTCTGGCACTGCTGTTATCAACATTACTGCCGCAGGGTGGACGTGTTTAACACCACTAAAAATAGAAAACACTTTCCTTCTGATAAAGACATGCGTACAGGTCTAAAGCTGTCTTACTTTTTGCTGTCATTAGATTCCTGGACCGTTAACCCATTAAAAAGCACATGTGAACGATGCTTGACACATGATATGGCAGGTGTGGAGCGTCGCCATGGTGACAGGTGGACGTGTATGGTGAGGCCTCTAGGGGGCGGGACTGAGCAAAGTTAGTCTCCTGAGAGAGTTCACACACACACACACACTCAGATATAGGTTACAGAGTACTGGCATCACAGACGACACAAAGACGCCTGTGTTCTCGCAGGAGTGAGAAATGCCGGGTGGTTTACAGTATTGCATGTGTTGTGGTTTCAGGGCCGGTATACAATAATCTGTATTAGTCAAGAGAAGCAGTTCTGAAGAACTGTTCAGCTATGATACAGGATGATTCACTCATGATTGTGCTGCTTCCAGGAATAAACGTGATTCTCTGATTGTTGATGTTTTGAAAAGGTTTATACATGAGGGCTTCCAAAGTTACATTTTAATATTCATTAAAGCTGCAGTCCGTAACTTTTTTGGGTTAAAAATGATCCAAAATAAATTTGAGCAAATACATAACCAGCCAGTGTTCAAAACTATCTGCTTGCCTGAGCTCGATTCAAAACGGTTAGCTTGTAATAATGTTTTTAATTCCAGTGGTTCTGGTGGATTTCCACGGGAAATTCAAGCATGTCTTTGCGTCATTACGTCACATCTGTCCACATAAAGAAGAGTCTCGGCTAGTAGGCTATGAGTGTGAGGATGTTGGAGGTGGAGATTTATAGCCTTTTCTCACAGCACTTGATATAATTAAATTTACCAATTTGATGGCGGACCCAGAAAGGTTCAAACGACAATCACCAGTGACAACTGGAGATTCATCCGTTGAAAAATGCAAAAGACTTTGGACTAGCTACAGAAAAAAAGAGACTGCAACCGGCCCATGCGAAAACAAGGATAAATATCGGAAGGGCATTAAATGTAGTCACGCAATGCTGATGTTGTTAACATTAACAATTTGAGAACAAAGTATAATTTGCACTGTTTGACGTGATATGATAAGCGATCGTTAGATTTAATCAGCGTGATTTACTGCAATGCTTTTTTCCCCTTAGTTGGTTAGAACAAAAGTGGATGTTACTAACTTGTTCAGACGACATTTTCCGGTGAAAAACAAAGCAAAAAAGACAGGTTTTGAATGACATGAGGGTGAGTAAAAGATGACGTAAGTTTGATTTTTGGGTTAACTTTCCCTTTAAATTAGTTTAATGCTTATACCTAATTTGACATTAAATGCATTCTGTTCTGTCAGGTTTCTAAAGACTTCTGCATAGTGGAGAAATTAAAAATTATATATTGGTATTCGCCAAGGTGTGCCATCACTAGTACTGTTAAGCAAACATTTGAACAAATTCCATCCTATTTTTTACAGCCAAATTTTCTCAATTTTAGCCATTATAGCCATTCGGCATTACAGTATAATTGAAAGCTATACATTTTTTTTTTACATTTATTAGGCTTTAAAAAAAAATAATAATTCAAGTGAACTTCAAACAATCTTACAATAAACCTATTGTAATCAATGTCGCATTTAGCTTCCCTTCAGGGCAAATCAGGGCACTTTTTTTTTTCTATTGGCCCAGTCAGACCGGTTCAGATTTTTACTTGCCCATGTAACCTTGTAAACAGTGCTTTAAGATTTTTTAGGTAGGTCTAACAGGTAGGATATATAGAAATTGAGTTATCAAATAATGTAACGCAAGCCAAAGGATGACAGAAAAAATGTATGCTGCGTTAATTGCATTAAATATTTTTAGCACTTTAAACTGAAAAGATTAATCAAATGCGGTAACGCGTTAATTTTGACAGCCCATATATATATGTAAGGGCTGTCAAAATTAACATACATACATACAATGTACATACATATAAATGTCAACGTAATCGACGTCAATTACGAAAATACGTAGATTTGTGTGGAATGCTTTTTTTTTTAAAGAATGAACAAATTAATTAATTTATTTATTTATATATATATATATATATATATATATATATATATATATATATATATATATATATATATATATATATAAATATAAATAGGCTGTTTCCGAAAGTATTCTTCTGATTTTGAGAGTGAGTGTGAGTCTTTGGCATGGGGTGACAATGACATCAGACACTGCAATTTACACAGTAAAACACACACACACACACACACACACACACACACACACACACACACAGGCCCCTCTCAGCCTGGATAATGCTCTTATAATGAGAGGCATTGTGTCACACCTGGTTTTGTGAGGACGGTGTTGGTGTCACGTTCACCCAGACTGACTCCAGATCAGAGGTGAAAGAACATGGGGAAATGCAAAAAGAGAGGGATTGTCATTCTCAGGTACAGAGAGGAAACAAGATGTTTGGGGGATATTGAGGGCAGTCTCACATCACGAAGCTGCAATCTGATTGGCTGCCTTTACGCAATTTCCGTAGACAAGGGGCACAGGTGTTTAACAAAAAGTTACATAGCTGCTACTTTGAGTGCTTCTGAGGAATAAATAGTTGCTTGATTTGAACAGGTTTGTTGCATCAGTCTTTGAAAAGAGGAGACACTGACAAGTAAATTGGGTATATTTGAGTTCTGTGTTTTGATTGGCTCTTGGGATGATATATCTCTCTATATCAATTCTTTAGAAATTAGGATTATGTTATTGTTTATAACTTGCAAAGCTGCTGAAGTGATTGATTCCAAGAAGAGCTAGATTTTCCAAAGTCTTTGAGATGTGTGTTGTTGAAGTTTCGAAAGATTTTCAAGTGTGTTTGAAACATTTAGTAACAAGAATTTATTCCGATTTCCCCCCACCCCCCTCAAACGTCACGTAACATACACTACAAACACACAGAAGAACAACATTTATTTGAAATGGAAATCTTTTGTAACATTATAAATGTCTTTACTTTCACTTTTGATCAAATGAATGCATCCTTGCTGAAGAAAAGTATTAATTTCTTACCAAAAAAAACAAAAACGTACTGACCCTAAACTTTTGAAAGATGGTGTATACACAATACAGCGAAGTGTTGTCAGAACAGCTCAGCAGTGGAACAGTGATGAAGGAGGATGTTGATTTACATACGAGTCCAGAGGTCAAACATCGGTAGGAAGGAGGGAAAGAAAACACAAAGGAAAGCTCAACAATGCGAACACACACTCTTTGGTACTCCAGGTTTCCTTTAGTTTCTTTTCTCGTGGTCGTTTTCTGTGTTGACTCTGTTAAGCCTTGTGTGATCTCTCTAGCCTGTCAGAGGCAAGCCTCAAAAGACAGATCCAACAAGCCAATCTTAGTCTCAGCAACAGCCCCGCCGGGCCCGGCAACGGTCGCCGTGTGGCCTATGACATCATCGCCTCGCCATTCAGGAAGAGTTATACAAGAGAAAGGACTTGAGACTATGTGTCAAAGGGGGAAGGTATCTGAGAAACGTCAGTTCTCGCTGATGGTGAAGTGATGTGCAACTGCAAGGATAAAAAGATCAGACACTTTTGTGAATAGACCAGACTCTATTGGGTCCAAATAATCGTGGAGATCTTTAGTTATGTCCAGCGGAAGCAAGCCTAAAGCCTCTTACAGCTGATTAACAACTTTTAAGAGCGTTCGTTCAAGCTCATGTGAATGCTTGGAGAGATCAGGTCTCAGTCCAGATTAGATGAAGGATACAGAGGCGTTTGCTGAATCAGCCAGGTATGTAAAACACATGAATGATTCACAGTGGCAGAAATAACCATTTGGTTAATGTGTTTGGGTTTTGTATGCAAATTTGGAAGTGGCATTTAAAAGTTTTTATGGAGTAATCCTGTTCCAGAAGAATTTTTCATTGCACAGATGATACTCTTTCTTTAAGGTGAAGCATGTAATTGCTAGCCCGGTACCAGACTCTCGTACATTTCATTTGAACAGAGAGTCTGGCCACTCTCCATTGACAAGCGTTAACTTCCTTGAAGGCGGGTACTCTGTTGAAGTTTAAAACTATTGGATCTGCCCAGAGCCACTCTGGATCTAACAATCGCTAACGTTTGGTCGTGACGTAACCCTACAACTCAAACTACTACTAGCGAACAACCTCAACATGATCGTTCTCAGCCACTCCCTCTGTTCGCTGATTGGGCCGGTAAAAATTTGCCCGGAGAAAACCCACGAATATACCGCAAACCCAGGCAGAGCACTGAAGGAAAATGAAAATTGAGCGGAAGTACGTAGGAGGGCGGATGTAATTGCACCGCTATTGGCACTTATCAGAATTGCTAAAATTTGCTAAAATGCTAAAAAAAACCACCCTAGTCTTTCATTGGTCGGAAAACCGGTAGTTTCACCCCAAACTCACACCATTTGTTGAGCTAATGCTTTTTTCTAGAGTGCGGCAGTGATGACATTTTTGTAGGCCAAACTGTTTAGTTTGCCTCATCATGGTTCCTTAACAAAAAGCTTAAAGGATTTTCCCAATGTCTTTTGGATTATTGCAGAAAATAAGCTCTGTGACCCATAAAATGTTATGTTTATTGCATGTTTTTTTTTTCATCATGATAATCTTACAAATGAACACAACTTTTTTTTAGTGGTGTCACTATTCCTCGATTAAATTCAGGTACTCGATTTAAAAAAATCTTCGATTGCGATTTATCCGTGTCGAGTAACCGGCAAAATACCGGAAGTGGGGCATTCCACGGACAAGAAACCATGAACTGCATTATTAGACCGTTTTGTAAGGCTGCACAATGTATTAAAACCATTTAAAAAACATTCGGTAACACTTTATTTTACAGAGTCCTTGTTACATATGTTACATGTACTTACCATAGTAATAACAGTAAATTATGTATAATTACATGCAACTAACCCTCAACCAAACCCTAATCCTACCATAACTCTATAGTAAGTACATGGAGTTGCTTAATATTACTCAGTACTTAAATATATAATTACACTGTAACAATGACACCTTAAAATAAAGTGTAACCAAACTAAATTCACAAAGGCATATATGCCCCGCAGGTTTAATATATATATATATATATATATATATATATATATATATATATATATATATATATATATATATATATATATATATATATATATATATATATATATATATGCGCTTTATTTACACGCGTGTAGGTTACTTTCATGCATCTCAGAGTGGCTTCGTTGACAGTAAATGATGCTCCACATGAACTGTTATTATTTACATGTGTGGAGCGCGACTAAAACTCCATCTCTTTATATGCTGTGCATTTGGGTAGCTTATAACGTTCATCTAACATTCATCATTTATAAGGTGAATCTTTTATAAATCTACGTCAACACAGGAGAATATATCAATATGTTTCTAAAAATGCAAACCATTCATCGCAAAGTGTAACAACAACACCAGGCCGTTGGCACCCTCTGCAGGCATTTGTTATAATACATAATTTACACAAGATGATTGTTTATATAATGTATTTAAACAATGTTGTTCTATGAAACTGTCACAGGTGGTTGCAGGAAGACAGAACAAGATGAAGGTATCTTTTCAACACGAAGGTTTAATGATGATCAAAATACAAGACAGCAGAACAGGCAGGAACACACACTATTTACAACGGAGATCGGACAAAGACTGACTGAACAGACAGAACTTAAATCCAAACACAGATGACAATGATTAACAAAACACAGGTGATACAGATAACGATGATTGACTAAACACAGGTGATACAGCTGAACTGATAATGACAGTGAAGATGACACGTCTGATGACAGCCCAATACAATTG
Source organism: Abramis brama (assembly GCF_963993115.1). Lineage (NCBI taxonomy): Eukaryota > Metazoa > Chordata > Actinopteri > Cypriniformes > Leuciscidae > Abramis > Abramis brama. The sequence continues at coordinate 29,540,903 of NC_139977.1, read as the reverse complement.
GCAGAAGTTAAAAGCTAAACGTAAGCTGTAAACAAACTACACTTTCGACACCCCTTTATTTAAAGGTACATTATGTAATTTTTTGCCCTCTAGTGGTTAAAACAAAAATCCATGCATTTTGTGGAAGAACATTGTTTTGGTCTTTCTCTTTTTTTTCTCATTAATAACCTGGCTTATGAGGGTGAAAGAGAGAAATAAACCTTTCTTACCACTAAAACAGATAGTCAGTCTCAACGTGACACTCAGGAGCAATGTAAATATTTAACAATGTCTTGTTAAATGATGCTTATGTGCCAAGAGCCTCCACCTAACACCTGCCTGCTTCTCTCGGTCTCTGCTTTCTCCTCTCTCACCTCATTGGAAGACTAATTACAGCCATAAGAAACACAAGATATGTCCTGAATGGACTACCATCTTATACTGCATAGTGCATAGTATACGCTCTATTCTGCCTACTACATTTAAAAGAAATTGTATGTGGAAGATAACGCCATTCTGCAACAATAAGCGCTAGTTTGCTACATTGCTGTCATGTAAATTTGTACTGTATGTTTATTTCAGCAGGGGTGTTTAGTTATCATCTTGGGATGGGAAAAACAAATATTTTTAATTTTTATCACATCTCAAATGTTAAACGCTCAGATCAAATAAGGATGTTAAAAACAGAATTGAAGGCCAAGTACAGTGCGTTATGGGAGATTTACCAGTGAATGCATTAGTTAGTTTTTATGGCTGTACACCTAAATAAAAAATTGGTGTAGGAACAATTTTCACTCAGAAATTGTTACCAAACTTCACAAATACTTACAAAGAAACGGCAAGTAACACTGAAAGAAACATGAAATTTTGAGATAGAAAGATTTAAATTGCATTTTCATGTAAAGACATATTCTGTAATCCTTAATTACAACTTTGTGTACAACTTACAGTGTAGCATTGTTCCTTTAAGGAGGATGAATTTAGAGGAAACATTTATTGATTTTAGCTTGCTGACAGTCCGACAGGTAAAGGGTTAGTTAGGTAAACTGTCATTAATTACTCACTCTCATGTCGTTCCAAACCCGCAAGACTTTCGTTCATCTTCAGATCACAAATGAAGATCCTTTTGATGAAATCTGAGATATTTCTGTCCCTCCATTGACAGCTACAACTTTGATGCTTCAGAAAATTAATGAATAGTTCGTAAAACTAGTCCATAATGAATTGAGCTGCTTAGTCCAAATTTTCTGAAGAGACTCGATCGCTTTATAAGATGAACAGATTTCATTTATTTTTTATTTACATATAAACAGTATTCATCAAACATAAACAGAAGCTCAACTGAACCTGCTTGATGTGCAAGAACAAACCTCATTGGTTCTTGCGAAAGCTCAAACACGCTGCGTAACACGAGAATGAACCTCATTGGTTCTTGTGGAAAATCTTACTTAATCTCTTTTAAGTTCCAGGTCTAAAATGAATGAAATATCAAGTTTTCGAAAATTGTTGTTGGTTGTCTATTGCAAACACAGTCACATTCGGCAAAAATGCTACCTGACTGGTCCAGAGATGTGCCGCAGATTTGCCTGTCCTGTGAAACACAACCAAAGCCTTCAGGTGTGTGTGTGTGTGTGTGACCTGGCCTGTATGACATTGATCGTGAAGCCACAGTAAAGTAAGATTTAATTATGTCCACTCAGTGTTAAATCAAACATTTGCATTTGTGCATGCATGAAGGGCAGGAAAGACATGATGCAGTTGGTGAGGTTCTACCTGACCACACACACACACACACACAGACAGACGTGTATCCGACTGCACATCAGGACATCTGAACCTTAGCACACACCTGAAACTGATCACATGCTAATGTGAACCTGGACCTGTTTTATTATAGGCTGGTCGGGGCATTAGATACTAGCAGACACCTTTGGTTTGTTTATATCAACACAGGGAAATGGATCAGTATTATTATGGCAGCTATACAGCTTGTTGCATAACGCGTTTCGGTGCACTCTGCCAGACCACTATACAAATGAGATTGGGATAGGGAGAGAGAGAGAGACACTGGCTTATAAAATTAAACAAACAGTGTTTACTGTGTGGCCTTTTATTTGACCTGTTGATGAGATCTATCATTAAATATGTTCTTATCGGCTGTAGTTCTGTTGCTTCACACAGCATTTTGCTTTCAGTGAGGGAAAACGTATGCATGATGCTGGGAAGTGTCTAAATAGGTCACATTGTCAGTCACATTACTGCGGCATCTGATGCAAAGATCTCAGTCTTTAATTTGAGCTTTTCTAGCTAACAGGCCCAGATGCCGTTTATTGCGTTTTACTCGCGTTTATCTGTGATGTGAACACCCTCCTCCACCCACATATAAGCACATTTGTAGCCGGTAACACCCCCTCGTTTGGACTGAATGCTTTGTGGTGGTCAAGGTTTGTATGTTTCTATGGTGACGGTCAGCTCACCACACACAGATGCAAGGCGCAGGAGTCAAAACAGGTGTGGAATAGGACGGGTTTTCCTTATTCCCACCTGTTAGAGCAATTCAAGAGCCTTTCGTGATATTGCCACCCACCTGCCCTTTTATATATATATGAAAGGACAAGCAGGTGCCACTATTCTTTTTGAAAGGAAGTCTCTTATACTCATCATTGCTGCATTTATTTGATCAAAAATACTGTAACAATTGTAATTTTGTTAAGTATTATTACAACGAAAACAACTAAAAACCCTGTATGCCAGGCCAGAAGTTGCCGAGGTCTGAATTCGAATTAGTTGGTGATGTTAGAATAGCGGTGCAGTAAATCTACACTTTGCTGGAGAAGCGTTAATTAACAGTATATTGAGCAGCACAAACACAGTCCTGTAGAGTAGACCACCATTGATGTTTTGGTTGCGCATGCCTATGGACTGAAGACGTTTTACACATGTGCATGATGTCACTGTTTTCACAAATCCACAGAGACGATAGCTTGCACTTGGAAACCTGTTTTCAAAATTGCAGTTTGCATTTGCAGGTCCCCAAAACACTGTTGTCGTGTAAATGAACGGCCAAAATGCATAATATGTATATAAACTGTGATGGAAGGTGAAAATTAGGACATGAACTCAGATGTGAAACTGGTTGAGTCACCACAGGTAAAAATATTTAAATGTCCATTAGCATGAGCTTGAATTAGGAAAAGTGAGGGACAAGAAAGAGGCAGAATGAGAGGGAGAGAGAGAGAGAGAGAAGGCAGGACGAGAGGAACCTGCTCTGTGACGTCACCTTGCGGCTCCTCTGATTGGCTGAGAGGACGCAGTGGTTTGCCTCTGATGTGTCACCCGTGTTTGAGAGCGAGCAACAGAGAGATGTTGTTCTTCCCTTGCTAGTGTGAGTCCGTGTGCAGTTTGTGGAGTCAGTCTATTTTAAACCTCAGTGAGTGAAGTTGGGATTTATTTCCTGTTGCTCTGGATGTTTGACTGCAGGTTTGTTTAGGTCTGTGCTCGGACAGACACTTCATCAGCGTGACAGGTACTGTAATCCCATTCACACACATACATTTAAAACGGGTAGAAGTTGTGTTTCTATCATCTCTGTGTTTATATAATCTCCCTGCTGTGTCTAACAATGTGTCTTTGTTTTGAATAAAGCACACTACAGTTATATATCATTATATAAATGGGTAGCTGGCAAGCGACAGCAGTGACTCAAACGAAACCTGTTTAAAAACACATTTTTCTAATTACTATGCATGTCATTTTTATGACCTTATTAATTCTGTGATTACATGGAATATATGTACCGTAGAAATGTCATTAGTCACTTTGTATGAATATTAAGTGAGCTGTCAAAAGACACCGGTTACAGCATCTAAAAAATATGCAGTTTCCTTAAGTTTAACCTTGATCTTGCGAAACAAAAGTTCATCTGCATGTTATATATCAACTAGCCCACAATTTGTTGAACTAGTGAAGCTTCCAGGTGCGTTTGGTTGAATATTTAACAGATTACTAATATTGCATATATGAATGAGACCATGGTGTGATGGCTCTGAGTTTGGTTACTGTAAGAAAGTCGTTTTGTTTTGCATAGAATTGCATATGAACTCCCTGTTTCCATATGCAAATGAAAGGCTCGTCTGTGTTAGTTTGTGTTGAATAGACTGCGAAAAATGATTTACTGATATAAAAATGAAATGCTGCTGTTCGTCACTGTTTTCAGCTCAGTTTCTAGGTTTAATGGTTGTGTTTAGTAAGGTAAAAGGCATTTATTTATTTATTTATTTATTTATTTATTTATACAGCACTGTATACAATACAGATTGTTTTAAAAGCACCTTCACGTTAAACAGGAGTGTTAATGTTGTCATTATTCAGTTCAATTTAGTTCAATGTTGTTTCAGTTCAGATCAATAACAGTGTCAATGTTGCAAAATTCATAAATTCAAGTTGTCATCCGATGTAATTCTCACTGATTTTGTGTTTGATAAATACTACTCAGATACATTTATATAATCTGATCTCTTTTATTCTTTTTAAAAAGTAATATTTATCATCCTTTTAAAGGCACAGTATGTAAGTTTTGCCGCTAGAGGTCGCTATTTCAAAACCGTAACAAAAGCGTAGCCACAGTTGGCCGCTGCCGATCCTTTCGTTTTGTTGTGTATTTTTATTTTACAATTAAAGTTACGTTTACCGGTTCCCACTTCCTCCTTCTTCCCTGAACTTGAACTTTGTTACAGGTTTGTTTGATCACTTAAATTCACATTAAGGGGTGGGAATCTTTTGGTACCTCACGATTCGATTCATATCGATTCTTGAGGTCACGATTCGATTACAAAAAGATTCGATTCGATATATGCATTGATTTGATTCTAGTTTACTGTTTTGTGTTACTTTTCCTATTTGACTGTGGTAGACAGTTTAATTGGTCTTGGAGTAAAAAAATCCAACTGAATTCATTTATTTTTCTTCCCATATTAGTCAACACAATATTATTATTGAGCTGACTGCAATCATTACACACATGACTGGCAGTCTTCTGTAATAAATCAAGGCAGGCAATTTTATTTTATTTTTTATATTAAAAATAGGAATAAAGAAGCAAATTACAAACAATAGGACAAATAAAATAGAAAAAATTTACAAATTAAATAAACTAAGTTTTTCAGGTACAGAAGCCTATAGGCTTGTTTAACATTAAGAAATACAGAAGTTGAATAATTCAATATAAATTAAACACTATAGTCTTCACTGTATGAATTAAATATAAATTGATTCATATTAAAGATAAAAAAGTTATTCAGTCAAAAGCATTTAGTTGTGTGTGTATTTGATCGTGCAAGTGCAATGAACATGTCAATAACTTCAAGCAGTACTGCTTAAGTTAAAGAAATGTAACACTAGAAAATCGATATTTGAAATATCGCCCTCGACTAAAGATTTTTCTAGTCGACTAGTGGTCGTTCATTTTAAGCGATTAGTCGACTAATCGTGCGTGTACATTAATAAGCCATAAATCATAGTAATGAGCCTTTAATTGCCTATATATAACACACAGCCTAATCAGCGCTTAAATGCACGCATAAAGCTTGCCACAACATTTGCTCACCTATCTGATAAAACACTATATATTAAAGCGTATTTGGTTTCTACCGAAGTAAAACCGGAAGTCGAGGCTAACGTGGATGATGTCACTGACAGGCGACACAATGACACGGGCCGTTACACTGGATAAAAATTTGGGATTTCTATGGATTTTAAACTTTGTTGGAAACATTTGGGATAATGCAAGTACTTGTGTTTTTTATATATTTATTCCAAAATGTTTACATATTGTGCCTTTTTAAGGAGTGTTGTTTTTTTATTAGCTGTAGTAGCGGTTTATTTATAGTGTAGCTAACTATATTTTCAAATGGGTAGCTTGATTGATAAGACAAAAACACCATTTGGAAAATGGATTCATGATGTGCTCGCTTATCATATACATTTTGTAAATTTTGAGCACAAAAAAGTTTACGGACTGTTGCTTTAATTAACATATGACTGTGTTTGGAGCAGCGTAAGGTAGATTATTGCTGTGCACGTTTGTTTGACTCGTCTGGAACGATGTGTTTTGCACCTGCATCTAGATCCAAAATTCATGAGGTTTATTGTCCATAGACGAGATAACGCAAAAACACACTGCATAATGAACGACACGATACTCTGAAAAGCACAAGTTAATACTGTCTGGCATGTAGGAATGAGAATTGTTTTTATGATTTTACGTTGTTTTAAGCTGCTGTAAACACAGAGCAAGAAGATGAAGCCAATGCAGGATAAAGAGAAGAGATAAAGGAAGAGGTGTTCATCCAGAATGCAGTAAAGTCAGGTTACCGTGTTTGTTTTTTAGAGGGAGTCACTGAAGGTCAGCGTGTTTGGTTGTCACTTAATTTATTTGCAAAGCTTTGTTGAACTTCTGGTGTGGCTTCAAAGTGTAAAGAGCACTTAATCCCCAAAGTGAATATTCCATGTAAAGCTCCTGTTGTTTTTATCATCTCTTATTTTTCATCTGTATCCCTTTGTTCTCTTCCTCTGCCAGAGTATTTTGTCTCTTCCTGTTCTCCGCTGATATCGGGTTCCTGGTTTTTTCTTTCATTCGGGGGTTGTGTTCAGTGACCGAGGGCAGGCATGCAGGGGAGATGAACTGAAACGATGCTCTGAAGATTCAAACAAGATGTTCATATTTTATGATGAAAATTGGTCTCTTTCGCTAATCATCCGTAAAACTTTTGCATAAACATTTTCATGCATGAATTTGCACTTTAGGAGACAATTTAAAGCTAATTCAAATCAATAAAAAAAATAAGTGACCATACAGTAACACTAGGATAGTTTATATACCTGATAAATATAATTATATATTTAAAAAATGATATTAATAGCAGCATGTTATGATCATTGTTAATAGTTGATGATTCCTGATAGCATTAAATTTTACTGTGATTATATTATAACTAGATAAGGTTCGTCAAGACTTTTATGCTGGCTTGAGAAAGCCTGACCAGAAAGTTTGAAGTAGTTTTAATATTATATTATAATTAGTAGATTATTTTATCATAATAATAATTATTGCTGATTAATCCAGATTATTCATTTTCTAGGAATTGAATAACTAGTTGGCCCTACAGTAATTCTGACATAGACATAATTCTGCATCTTTCTTCATAGTTTTTTGGAACAATTTGGATTCAAATTTGAATGATGATGAGAACAAATTCATGTTTCCACAAAAGTTTTGTGAATACACTGTAAATTTTCAACACTTTTTATACCGTAATGGGTGAATGAGACCGAATGGTTCATGCTGTGCACGGGTTGCCACCACAATGCAAGTTTTGTTTATCGTGTCGCTATGCAGTTGCTAGGTTATTCTGATTGGCTGTCTCATGTAAAAAAAAAAAACAGTAATAAAAAAGAAAAACATTATGCTAGACACTGTTTTGCATAAGCTTTCAGATTATATTGATTGTGTTTATCGGATACATAGATAGGTCAGCTCTTCATCTTTGTATTGTTTAGGGAGAAGAGATGATACACAAGAGCAAATAACCTGAGAAGCACTAATATCAGATTTTTAGTTGCACATGTAAATACCAGCATTATTAAAGTAAACAAAGTAATCGTATTTGACTCTTCTGCCATTCTTTTTTCTTCACGTGATGAAGTGACGTCTGTCAAAACAAATTCTTTCATTTCTTTGTTCTTTCTCTCGGCATTCGTTCTCTTGGCTGTTGATGGCATTCCTGCAGCGGGTCAAGCTGGTTTAGCTTTAACACTTTCACAGGATCTGTAAATGCATGTGAAGGGTGTGTTCAAGGAGAACGGCATGTTTTAAAGGGAACGTCCCCTTGTTTGCCAGATTTGAAGTATTGTATTTGAAAGTGCAACTCGGTGCCGCTAATGTTTTCAGAACACTTTCTAATGTGCATGTTGAAAATGCATTTAGTAATTTTTTTGTGGAAAAAAACTTTATCAACATTATACAAATGTCAGTAGACCGGGAAGATTTTAAAACGAGCCGTTTTAATTCATAAATAGAATACGTAAGATCGCAGTGAAAATATACAAAGACAAAAGACAATGAGTGCAGCGCTGAAAAGGGGCGGGGCTACATAAGGTCTATGGAGTTAATTTGACTTGTTATTGTGTATATGTATACATCATTGTATGTGTGTGTGAGATATATAAACATACATGTATATGCACCTGCAGATGTGCAGTATATCTGATGTTCAGACTATTCCCATTACAATTGCATTTTAATTGCTAAAATGTTCAGATATAAATAAAAGCATTGCATTTTGCCTCCGTTTACCATGTTTAAATCTATTCTGCAGAATTCCATGTAGTTCTCTACAAAAAATCAGTGGAGAAAATGTGGAAAAAGTCACCGGTTTCTAAGTTTCATCTGAATAACAATACGAAAACATTTTTTTGGGAACTTTTTAAGTACCTCCGATAGATCTTGTCTTATGATAGATCAGGGTGGGACTAGCGCTGGTGGTCTTCTTCGACCCCCTCTAAGCGACTGTCTCTGTTCAGTAACGCGCTTGTTCATCTTGTGCTCTGCGAAGAGTTCGGCTGTACTCAGCGTTTATTATTGCGTGGCTGATTGATGTTGTGGTTGGGTGCGTTTCACTCGAGACGCATATAAACAAGAGAAGAGGTCAGATCTGTGAGGAAAGGGTCAAGCGTGTGGGTGGCATGGAATATTTACACACACACACACACAGACAACAACAGCCATGTGGAATTTGAACTCCTCTGTGTATTCACTGGTCAGTGAGAGTAATTTTCCTTTGTATGAAGTTCAAAAACAGCCATTTATTTAAAAGATATCTAGCAAAAATCAACACTCGTGAAGAAATTTGACCCTTACTGTCCAGAAATCAAAAGAGCCCATCCTCAAATGTGATTATGTATGGTCCCCTACATATTTGTTTGATGAATAGAAAGTTCAGAAGAACTTTTATGCACCCTTGAACGGCTTTTGAACGTAGGTGTATCTCTGAGCAGCATTGTGGGTTTACAGGAAGTTGCATGGTGGTCACGTCTCTATGGTGATCACTAAGGTCCTCCAGGGGGCAGGTATGCAAGGAATGCTGGGGCATTTGAGCAGAGGAGTTTAGAGATGCAGACGCTGGGATCTAAATCATGGATTGTTAATGTGTTGATCAGAGATGTTATATCAAGACTCGGCGCTCCAATAAATGTCCGTACATTTCACAGGCCACTTGCAGTGATTGATAGAGATATAATTAGAATGTGTTTTCTGAAATGACTCCGAGCCAATGCATACTTGCAGCAGTCGGGCCAAACACACCCTTTTGAAGAGAGAGTGATAAATCAAGCTTTAAAAAAGAAAGAACATTTAAAACAGGTATGTGAATGCTGTTCACTTTTAAAGGGATAGCATTTTCTCACGCTCATGTCAAAGCTGCTCTATTCACACAATCAATCATATTATATATCTTTTTTTTCATGTCCAATGCTGGAAAGAAAGAAAGTCATACTGGTTTTGGAATGACGTGAGGGTGAGAATTTTTGTGTTTTTGTTTTTAGACTCTTAGTCTCTTTAAGTGAACGTTTATGCTGGGTTTGTTTGGAGTGTCTTTGTGTTGTCTTTTATTAGCTGTGTGTTAAACCTTTCAAAAAGCCTTTAAAAAGGGAGTGATGACACAGTCCCTAACTATAGGAATGCTGTGTCAACATTACATGTGTTTCTCTCGCACCATTCCTCAGTGAGATGGGAGGGCTGCTGTTTTGCTGTCTAAGCTCTTGTAGTTGCAGCGTATGAAATAGTCTCAATGCACTTGCCGCACAAAATGCTTTGTAATTTTTTTTTTCTATAACGAATAAACATTCAGTTTATAAAAATAAAAATAATAAATTAGATTTGTTTTGTTCTATTTTGAAAGAGATTAATATTTTTATTCAGCAAGGATGCATTAAATTAATAAGCGACAGTAAAACTTATAATGTTACAAAAGATTTCTATTTCTAATAAATGCTGTTCTTTTTTTTTTGTGAACCTCTTTTTATTATTATTTACAGGGCAAGGTTTTCATGAAGAAAAAAAAAGAGAGAGAAAAGAAACACCCTCCCATCCCAACACGAGAGCCATAAAGGAACATTCACAACCATTTAAAAAATATATAATAATAATAATAAATAAATGAATAATAAAAAAGGGAATCCAACGCTGTTCTTTTGAAATTTCAGTTCATTAAAGAATCCTGAAATTGTTTTATTATTTTCCACAAAAATAAGCAGCATAACTGTTTTCAGCAGTAGCTATGTTTGCATTCAAAGTTGCGAATTTAACTTGTGCGCAAAATTGGAATATCGCTTAATACATTTGTGAATAAAGCAGGTTGCGCAGTGAAATATTTACATACATATTAACGGCGGGTCTATTCGCACGGGATTAGTATTACATGAGGTAATTTTTCCAGACCTTTTTACTGAAGGTAAAAGTTGCCGTAATCTGTACTGACATTGTCCGTAATGATAACTGAGATGGCACATATGAACGGGACTAAAATCACTGAGAAGCTCTGGTAATAATTACTTTACCCTACCACTCCATGTTAAACTAGTCCCGTCCGAATAGGGCTAAATAATAGAGTTTTTTGATGTGCATCGAGGGATTTATTAGATAAATGTTTCCATAGCAAAGTATGTGCAGGTCTTCTTGTCATATAAAAAATGTATCCGTCTCAATTAAGCGCATACGTTTTTTATCCGCATCTTGGCATTTCCATCTATCACTTTTTTATATGATATCCCAAAATGTGCATAAAAATAGGTGGATAGAAACATAGCTAGTGATAATAATAAGAAGAAGAAAGATGATATCTCTCTATCATGATGAATATAAATGCGTTTACATGTACATGAAATAAAACTAATATGAATTGTATGTATAATGCTTTTACTTCAGAGCAGTGCGCAGTAGGCTTGGCTTCTCTATATCCTGTCCTTCAGGTTAATAGAAACTCTCTGTGTATGACATCCATGTGAGCATGTGGTGAATGGACCGGTCGGTGCCTCCTTTGTCAAATACGGCCACTACATCACAGCTTTTGAACTGAGTCAATCCCAAACGTGCACACAATACACTCACGTGGACTTTTAAATGAGTTCTCACTCTCTGACCAACATTGATTCTCCAAATTCCAAAAATACATAATCTAAAGACATACAGACACGCATCATCTACAAAGTAACCAATGAGCTTATACTGTCTAGACTAGGGATGTGCAAAATTACATATTTTCACATTCAACTAGTCAAGCCCTGTTTAGTCATGTCCATCGCATGCATTTCTTAGGGAGCATTCACATACGATGCAGGCGTCTTGACACTTTTTGTTGACCGGGTTTTAACTTAATGAGCTCATGGTTGTGATGCCATAATCATGACAATCTTTGAACAAGTTCAAAGATGTTCTGGCTGAACTGAGCAGGACGTTTTGATTAGTTACGGACATTTGATCATGTTTTGTTTATTTTAGCTGTTCTGTTTTCCACGATACAAGCACTTTAATTGTCTGTGATTTTATAAAGAGTGAATTTCTAACCTAAACTTCTGTTTGTGTTTGTAGAGAGTGTTGTCCAGGCCCTTGCTGTTCTGACCGGCGTCCTCTCAGTCCTTCCAGAGACAGCAGATGCAGCGGAGGAGTGAAACTACGCATCAAAAACAGGTGTGAAGTTAAATATTTGTATTCGGTCATGCCAGATTGCATCTGCACCAGTGTTTTATTAATAGTTTGAATTTAGTTTAATTCCATATTTCCATATTTATTTTGGTTAAAATTGTAAAAAAAAAAAAAAAAAAATTGTAATGAGTAATATTTACTTGCTGAAACTAACGATTATTTTGGTAATCGAGTAATTGGTCGATTATTTTGGTAATCGAGTACAATTGTTCGATTATTTTGTCAATTAATCGATTAATCTGATTTTTTTTTTTTTGTGTGTGGTAATAGAAATAGACCCAAACCTTTAGAAGGCTTAAATTGACTGAAAATACATGTATAATAATAATAATGAGGCAATAATGATTGGTTCAAATAAAATATCAAAAGCAAGTAATCATAAGGTTTTATAGAACAACACTGTTAAAATACATAATATACATATTATAAACATTAAACATAATAATTAATTTAGTTTCTCTAAATAACGCTTTATTTTCTCCCGATAGAGCCCCTTTCCTTTCGCTTCCTCCTTCTCCATTTAATCCCAAGAAACTGTGCCGTATCGCAAAATGCAAACAAATATCAAGCTGCTCTCTCTCTGCTGCTATTTTTTTTTTGTCTCACTGTTGAAGTAACCATGGCAACGGATAGTGTATCCTGCCAAGATGGCGGCTCCTTCCCGAAATGCAACGCGGAGTGAAACGCGTGACGTCACATTCACATTCTCTATAGCACTGTTTTACTTTTATCGATCTTTTCGCAGCTTTTCTCTCTCTTAATGTATTTCTATAGAGAGAGGAGATGGAAGGATGTTAATCCATTCAATCCAAACATTCCGAGGTTTGATATTTTCAGAAAATGACTGTTGTCAATAACAACGCCGCTGTATAACAAACTACTGTATACAAACCGCAACTGGCGCCATCTTGCGTCCACTTAGCGATTGTATTGAAATTACCTACTTGTCTTGTTGCCAGGACGATTGTTTTATACATTGTAATGGATTGTAAAGTAACAAACTGGATTTACATTATCCCTTAAATCTTAGGACCTTTATTACAAACAAAACAAATAATAGAAAGATATATTTTGTCTATATAATACAAATAATAGGATTTTTAAGTTTATAATTATTATTTTTTTGTTGTAAGGCATGAAATGACTCGAGACTCGACTCAGACTCCAGTGATAAAGACTTCAGACTTGACTCAGACTCCAGTGATAAAGACTACAGACTTGACTCAGACTCCAGTGATAAAGACTTCAGACTTGACTCAGACTCCAGTGATAAAGATTTCAGACTTGACTCAGACTCCAGTGATAAAGACTTCAGACTTGACTCAGACTCCAGTGATAAAGACTTCAGACTCAACTCGGACTCGTGACAAAAGACTACAGACTTGACTCAGACTCCAGTGATAAAGACTTCAGACTCCAGTGATAAAGACTACAGACTTGACTCAGACTTCAGTGATAAAGACTACAGACTTGACTCAGACTCCAGTGATAAAGACTACAGACTTGACTCAGACTCCAGTGATAAAGACTTCAGACTCAACTCGGACTCGTGACAAAAGACTACAGACTTGACTCAGACTCCAGTGATAAAGACTACAGACTTGACTCAGACTCCAGTGATAAAGACTACAGACTTGACTCAGACTCCAGTGATAAAGACTTCAGACTTGACTCAGACTCCAGTGATAAAGACTTCAGACTCAACTCGGACTCGTGACAAAAGACTACAGACTTGACTCAGACTCCAGTGATAAAGACTTCAGACTTGACTCAGACTCCAGTGATAAAGACTTCAGACTTGACTCAGACTCCAGTGATAAAGACTTCAGACTAGACTCGGACTCCAGATGAAAGACTTGTGAACATCTCTGGGAAACAAAACCTCACTTCTATTTTTTAATCTATGGGAAACAGGAAACAAACATGTCTCTTACAGGAAAAGGAAGTGCTGAAGTGGATTTGGGTTTATGTTTTCCTTGACGGTCACGTTAGGGGTGACTGTCATTGCATCCCTTCTCCGTTTACTCTAAATCCACTGTTACTCGGGTTGTTTACAGGCTTTTAAGCGGATTTTTGTGCATTTTAGGGTAAGCTTGTGCTGTTGTCTCACATGCCAAAAGGAATCCTTTTTACTAGTTTCTCTCTGCTTCTTTTCCTCTATTTCTGTGTGTAAATAAAACTGGAGTACTTTATACAGATGCTATAAATAGTGAGACGACCTGATCGGAAATCTCACTTTCATCCGAATAATGTAAACAGTAAACAGCCATCAAGTAAACAGGCTGTAATGGAAAGGTCACATGATGTTGATGAGCTTGATGTGGACATGCTAAAACGGTAAAACGGATATTAAAAAAGGGACTCAAATCATATGGTGGCAATTTTTGTACTGCCAAGCATCACTCACATTATTTTCAGAAGTACTCTACCATTCAAAAGTTAAATTATTTAATTAATTAATTTTTAATTAAAACTTTTATTGAGCAAGGATGCATTAAACTGATCAAAAGTGACAGTAAAGACATTTATAATGTTACAAAAAATATATATTTTTAAAGAAATGCTGTTCTTTTGAACTTTCTATTCATCAAAGTATCCAAATATACATATAAAGGGCTCGACATTAACGCTTGTCCAGGACAAGTAGATTTTTTGAAGGGACAAGTAAAAGAGAATTTTACTTCCCCAACCGGACACGTAGCCTGATTAGAATGTCAATAACAACAAAAAATAACTAGGGAATCACTAAGACGAGAGAATGATTCTGATTTTATTACATTTATTGTAAGTTGCAATCGATAGTGTATAATAAATGTATTACAGACGGTAATAAGGGGAGAAATCTAAACAAATGACCGCAGCACATACAAAAGAAACTCAGTTAACAACATACTACCTATACATTTTTTTAATATTTTTAACATGTTAAGCAACCTCACTCGACGAGTGCTGTTTTCCTGAATACCATCACGATTGAAAATGTTACATTAATTTCCTATAATAGTTCAATAAACAGTTCAAATTAAGTCATTTACATTTTATATGCAATATTGGCTGTTTTTGTTCTGTTTCAGCAGCTAAAATAGTTCCAAACAAAGATCACAAGAGAATTATAACTCATCTCACAACAACACTCAACCGTGTTTCATTACTGAATGATTCAGCATTTTGAACGAATCGGTTGAGTCAAAGATTCACTGACCCATTTATAAACATCTGTCTCATTCTTAAATGAATCAGCCGTTTGAATGAATTTATCAATGACTCACTCATTAAGACGGCCGCCTGCCGCCACCTACTGGCGGTTTAGTGTTATGTTTAAAATTATCATTCTTTCCAGCGTTTCTTATATGTAGATTTAAAACAATCTCATAACATTATTTAATACAATTCAGTCATTTTTCAGTGTAAATGATTTCATTTGATCAGCCCTACCTAGGGTAACGACCCTATAGTGTCTTATTATGATAAATAATTTATTGATCAAATTTAGGAATTTAAAATGAAAGATGAACCATACATTTAATAAGATTGGTTGGAGGGGGTGCCCTTTTAAAGGTGCAGATATTACAATATGCAGATTTAAATATATCAAAGCTGATTGAACACTGATGAGAATATTGCTTCAGAATAAAAACATTTTAAAAAATCCGGACAAGCAACTTTTTTACTCGGACAAGTGTATTTTTATACACACACACCATATATATGTATACACAGTATATCAGGGCTCGACATTAAGCCTTTTCATGTGCTTGTCCTTCGGAAATGGAAGGACAAGCACGTGGAAGGAAAAGTGTGTTTTTGTGTGTGTGTATATATATATATATATATATATATATATTAGGGGTGGAGCCGAACCCGAATACGGTATTCGGAAAGGCACAAATAATGTGTTTTTTACGAATACTTATTTCGAACAAATACTTTTAAAAATATTTGTATTCGGGAACAAGAAAAACTTTATATCAAAAAGCTGCGTTTCCTCATGAGACATGGCGACCGGCGGTGCTGCTGATGTGGTGGCTGAAATATTTTGGATTAGGCTAATGTCACGTTGTCATAAGGGGTAGTTCACATAGCGTGTTTTTTGCGCGTGCAGATTTCAAATGTAGGCGCGCGGTCGGCGCGCTGCATAGCAACGACAGACGCCACAGGAGGGCAAGCGCTTGTGGACAGGAGAAAACGGTGCGAACTGCGCTCTTCATGATGACGAGGAAGTATCAGCAAAGAATTAATTGATTTCTAGCCCTTGCATTAGCTTTAGATATATTTATGGAGATGAGAAATGAAATAAAAAGCCGTCATTATGTCATTAATATCAGTCCGTCAGAAAAGCAGTTCTAGGCTTATTCTTGGCTGGATAACTCTTAGCAGGTTTAAAAAGCTCTTTTAAAATTAAATATGAATGCAGTTTTGGATTAAACAAAAGTACAGTCAAGTCAAATAAAACATGTTTTATCTCCTGTTTGGTAACACTACAATAAGATACCATTCATTAACGTTACTTAATGCGTTATCTAACAACACATTGAGTGAACAATATTTTTACAACATTAATTAATGTTTGTGAATGTTATTTAATACAAATACTTGATTGGTCATGTTTGTTCACTTCATTCATTGTGCATTAAATAATGTTAACATAAATAATGTTAACTTTTGATTTTAAAAATGTATTTTTAAATTAACCCCAAGGAGAATAATTGCGACAGTATATAGCCTAACTATTGTTTATTGTTAGGTCATTTTATCTAATGTTATCTAACAAATGGAATATTATTGTAAAGTGTTTTTAATACTACAGTTTCCATCTTTGTAACCGTGATATACGCTTTAATATATGTAAATTTAATCTAAATTAAGCTTTGGTACCGAAATTGTTACCGAGAACCGTGGATTTTCACAGGTATTGGTACCAAATACTGAAATTTTGGTACCGTGACAACACTAGTAGCTCTATTAGCTCGGTAATTTAGACAATAGGCTGTTGACAGAGTTACGTTAACATATGTAATGGCTGTTATGTTATTTTCTTTTCAATGACGTTCCTTGTTACATGTTCATTGCTGGATTTATGGAAAAACATCAACCAATATTGCATATCCATAATTATTATAATGGATATAATTAAAGAATACTTACACTATAACGTAAATTAGAAGTGTAACGCAAAAAAACTGGATTTTTACACCTATTTTGAATTTTACTCGAATACAAATACAAATACAAATACTTTTCCCCTCTCAACAAATACAAATACAGATACAAATACCGGCTGCTTTGCACACCCCTAATATATATATATATATATATATATATACACACACACACATATACACACACACACACACACACACACACACACACACACATATATATATATATATATATATATATATATATATATATATATATATATACACACATACACACACACACACACATATACATATATATATATATATATATATATATATTAAAAACTGTTTTCAATATTGATAATAATCAGAAATGTGTCTTTAAAATGTATTCAAACTGTTATTTTATTGTAAAAATATTTCACAATATTACTGTTTTTATATTTTATATTTTTACTTTATTTTTTAACAAATAAATGACATAAGATTGATCAGATAAGATAAACTACCATTAAAAAGTTTGGGGTCAGAATTTTTTTTTTGTAAATGCTTTGGTTATACAGTACAATATATAATGTACTGTAATTTCAAATACATAAAAAAGGTCATTTATTTTGCATCAAGTAGATTTCTCTGGTCCGACAGATGGCACACTGATCACACCAGAGACACAAAGACAGATAGCGTGCACAATATTTCCCATCATTCCCATCCCTCTCATGTAAACAGATACTGAATATGTTTTGATTTTGTCTGTTTAGTTGCCATGTTCATGTTCAACCTACCTTGTTTGAGTCTTTGCTTTGGATGGACCACTTACCTTTGGGCTCTGAATATCATAGACATTGTAATGCTACACAAGACACAAATTATACGTTTAGATGGTCCTTCCCTGCAGTTATTGGAGTTTTCATTGGTAATTTGATGGATTTGCGAAATTTGTTGTGTAAAAGACAATGAATGTACAAAGATTAATAGACCCACCCAACACTTTAGAGCAGTTATTTACATGTGTATGTGTTATCGCACACGTGCATTGAGATATTTATGGAATGTTTACAGGAAGTGAGTCTGAAGTGTCTTGGGGCAACGATTCAAATCTCTGCATCCTAAATTATCTCTCTTAACTTTCTCACTTGCTTGGATCTTCCATAATGCTGTAATTGGATCTTAGAAGAGTCTTCTTTTTGGACGTTAATAATTTCTAGTTCAATTGCAGTTCATCTGTCATGTGTGTTTTTCATCCATGTTCCTGGATTGTGAACATTCCAATGTTATTCGCACACTCAGAGGTAGGATTTCCCATAATCCCACAGTGACACGCATTAATAACATAACCCATCTCCCCCTGGATGTCTTCATTCCGATGAACCGTGTTCATCTAGAGAAATATACTATACTCGGTTTGAAGGTTCTTGATAGTAATGGGGTCTCCTGTGGGGTCTGAGCGTGATCCTCTCTTTATTCTCTCCATCTTGATGGAGGATATAAGAAAAAAGTTACTTCGCTTATGTCTTGAGATGGCATCCAAATGTAAAGGCCAAACAAAGTTTGTTTATAGTTAATCAGAAAGATCAGAAATTTGAATATACAAGGTCCAAGATCCCAAGCAAATGGGACACTGATCATCATTAGGGTGACTTCAAAACAATTACAGTACTAAACAATATAATTTCTTACAGTGGCATGGTTAAAGACAACTTTATAATGTGAATTCACAGTAAAACAAGAGCAGTAAATAACTGTGATGTCAGCATCATTCTGCTGTTGATTAACAGTAATTTGTAAGACAATTACCTAGCATGCATTCATTTCACTGTAAATTTCTGACTACAGTAATTTATTGTAAAATAATACTCTTTAATCCTGTAAATACCTGGCAAAATGTTGCAAACACATGCAAGTGCAAACAATATGTTCAGAACTGTTCAGAAGTTTGGGCTCAGTAAGTAAAAGTAATTATTACTCAGCAAGGATGCATTAAATTTAAAAATAAATGCTGTTCTTTTGAACTTTCTATTCATTAAAGAATCCTGAATAAACAGTTTCCACAAAACTATTAAGCAGCACAACTGTTTTCAACATTGATAATAACCAGATATGTTTATTGAGCATCAAATCAGCATATTAGAATGATTTCTGAAGGATCATGTGACACTGAAGACTGGAGTAATGATGCTGAGAATTCAGCTAAATTACATTATAAAATGTATTAAATAGAAAACAATTTGGGATGCAACCTGTGACCTGCTCTATCACTAACTATATCCATTTCCATCACACATAGAGGGTCTATGATTGCAACAATCAGAGCCAGACCAGACAGACAGTATTTAGCATCCATCTCCATTCTCCTCTCAAACCCCGCCGTACAAACACCCCCATCCCAGTCTAATCCAACTCTCCAATTTCAGTTTCCTCTCAGATCAAACAGATTAGTGTAGTTGACGGGCCGTGTTCCCAGGGATCAGATAAGGTTTCTGCAGCGGGACACACCCTTTGCAGTCTGGCCCAGCCGGGCAGGCGACGAGAAGGCTCGAGAGAGATGGTTTTGGGGTTTTTTTGTGGGTCAGACCCTTTGGATTCCCTAAGAGTCAGGTTACTGTGAGAGTGTGGTGAGAAGGGACTCTCCTGGGAACGATGGCATGCCACAGAAATCCGCAGTTATTGTACTCGGGTGTCATTACTCTGTGATGTATTTGTGAAAGAAACCTCAGGTTCTTCTGATGTGCACGCAAGCGAAAAACTGAGCAATATGTCAACGCGCTGCTCGCGTCCAGTGGCCTTATTTTTTGGACAGGTGAAGACACCTGTGCTATTACACCTGCACATATTCCCTGCAGGCCCGGAGATGGCTGTCACCAGCACATGAAAGCAACCCTGCGACACACCCTAACTGTGGCCTTCCTGTTCCCATAATGCCCTCTGGGCACTGATGGGCTTGTTGACTTGTCTGGGATCACGTGGATGATCATGATGCCGAAGAGGGAGAAAAAGAAAGGAAGAGAGGAAGATGCACACAAAGAGCCGTCTTTGTTTGATGTTGTGAACGCATGCTATCATATGTTCACATTTGCTCCCAGCTGTCTACGTGTTGCGCTATATTACTATTTTCTGACTTTCTTATATCCAACTCCAACACTTAATATCCAATCTCATGAAGGGCGCTTTTTCCTCCCATATGTCCTCCTTCTATCTTCGTTTTTGAAATGCGTTTGTCCCGAGCGCCCAGTGCTGCCGAGGGCAGGATGTTTATTCTAGCTCTTATCGTGTCATTTTAATGACGCTTAATTACATTTTAATGATCTTTGCGTCGTCAAGCTGCGCCCCACCAACCCTTCCAAACCCCGCCAACCGCTTCTCGGTTTAATCTCAGTTTATCGGGAGACTGCGAAGGACGCCATGGAGCTGCTCGGGGCCTTTTACCGCAAAAAGCTGCGGAGGAAGCAGAAATCAAATCTTGGGCAATCGGACGGGGCGCTGTGTAAGACACCGTCCGAGACCAGTGTCAACGGCCTGGCCACTGGACTCATCTCGAAAGTGCTGAGACTTACTGCAAGGTAATTGCTAAGTGTTCATTAAGGGAGGATAGCAAGGGAATAACAGGTTGTGGATTGCAGGGAAGGTAATGATTTAAGGACTGGCTGGCTGGTAACCAGTCTCCTACTGGTTTGAGGAAGGCCTTTGACACGGTTTAAGGTTACTACTTGCTTTCTAAACCTGCCGAGATAAAGGGATATTTTAAGCAGAATTTTAAATACTGTCATGATTTATTAACCCCAAAACTGTATGATTTTCTTTCTTTTGTGACCATCAAAAGAAGATATTTTGGAAAATGTCTGTATTTTTTGTCAATAAAATGTTTTTGATTTTCATTATATGGACAAAAATTGCATGGCCCTGAGTAGGATTATTTGTATTATATGATGATGATTATTATTATTATAGGATTATTATTTAGGTTTGATTTATTTTAGTTTTAGTTAAACATTTTTTATTTCCAATTAGTACTTTTAGTGCTTCTACCTAAACGTATTTCAGTTAGCTGCCAAGATAATGTTGCTAGTTTTTGTTTAGTTTAAGTTTTTCATCGAATATTTATATTTCTTTTTCAATTAACACATTTTTTTTTTTTTTTTTTTAATGATGATAACCCCGTTATTATAATTGCAATGTAATTGAATAAGCTCCTGTCGAGCAGGTAATGCATGGCAGGAATCCACAATCTGTATATGATTGATTACTCATTACACAGCAACTATTTCAAAAATGCAACAAAATTATCCTCCCTAGATGAAACGACTGCGTTCCTGTGAATCTAGATAAGTACTTCTTGATCAGCGTTTTCCTGTTTACCCTCTCAGATTTAACCGCAGTGGGTCCGGACAATCATAAGGGGGTCAGAAGGGTTTTCTGTTGTCTGCTCAGTTCTTTTACTTTGCTCAACATTGATTTCAAAAGTTTTACTTGTGGAAGTCATTATGACGGATCTTGTCCAAATCTAGACTGGTCAGAAGGAATGGCCCTTTGGAAGAGGGTGTGTTAAAGCAGAAAGTTACCTCCATAGCAACATATCATAAAAGCCAGATGTTTTGCAAATGCAATGTCTGATCTGTCTCCATAGAGCAGAGTCAAAGTTCAAGGTAGTGGGGTTGTTAAGCAAACAAGTCTATGTGGAGGCTAAAACATTTTTATTGTCCTGAGAAATGTGATCAGTCTGAATCATCTAGGTGCAGCTTTGTGGAGGAAATTGCAACTCCTCAAACAATGACCTACTGTCTCTTTTAATCTGACAATGATATATTATAATAGTAATATTTCTTATTTTGTTTAATATTTTTATTTAATACAGTGATATTACAATAGCTATATTTCTTATTCTGTTTAATGTTTTAATAATAAAATATTGTGTATATGTATATGTATATCTCATAGTCATATTGATATATAATTTCACTACAATCTTGTGCAACACTCAAGTCCTAAAAATGTAATGCTTCAGGTCAAACCCATAGTTCTAGAATGGCGCAATTCTAGAAGATCACTAAAAGAGGTATGTGCTGCATTTGCCCAGTCAGCTGACTGAACATGATCTTTAGTCTCGTACAGGCTTTGTCTTTCTGGCTAGTGATCTCACACCATCATTAAAGACCTTAGTAGGTCACTTCAGTCAGCAGACTGGTTGGGCACAAACTGGCATTGTGTGTGTGTGTGTGTGTGTGTGTGTGTGTGTGTGTGTGTGTGTGTGTGTGTGTGTGTGTGTGTGTGTGTGTGTTCAAATGTCTGGAGCAGCAGTAGGCACAGACAGTCTGCTGATCGTTATGTGAAAAACATTCATTATGTTCCACACCGTTTGAAACCAAAAATGTTTTTGTTTTAAACAATGCCGGCATTCTTGTCATGTTTCGCAAACATACTTCAGCACCCTGTGCCAAAACC
Organism: Abramis brama; assembly: GCF_963993115.1. Classification (NCBI taxonomy): domain Eukaryota; kingdom Metazoa; phylum Chordata; class Actinopteri; order Cypriniformes; family Leuciscidae; genus Abramis; species Abramis brama. The sequence goes on along the minus strand of NC_139977.1, from coordinate 29,518,586 downwards.
AGAAATAGAAATCTACTTCCAACTTCCCAGAATTTTATTTCTCATTCTTAGAAATAAATGTTTATTATACATAAATATTTGAAACATAAAATAAGAAATTAAATTCTTAGTCCAAATATCGGTTGAGCTCAATTTGTCAGTGGCTAGATTAGGAAGTATCTATTTACTGATGTTTACACAGTGAGATTCTGGTTATAATGCAGTGCCACATTCTTCAGGGATGTTTTGATCCTTTATCCTCAGTGGCCTTGACTACACCAGACAATACATGCTTTATGCTTACATTAAACTACTTTGACTTTTCACTGAACTATTTCCGACTTTTGTTTTTGTACTTTATTTTATTTATTTTTAATTCGAACTGTTTTTGTTATAGCATGATGTGTTTACACTTTTGTTTACTTCATGTATTTGAGTTGCATTCTGCAAAAGAAAGGCATGGCTTTTTACATTTCGTTGAATGTCTTTTTCCCAGACGGAGTGAGCCTGGATCTCGACCTCATTCCTGGCATTCTACGAAGCTGGGCGAGGGCCCTCAGGACCCAGACAGCATGATGCAAGTCACTCAGGGTGGTGTGGGACCCCCTTGGCACCAGAACTACCACTCCAGGTCAGTGCAACTCGCACACAAACACACCTAGTGCTTCTAACCTTTTCTGTTTAAGAACGAAGAAAATAACAGCAGGGAAACGTACTTTAAGCCCTAATTGTTTTTCTTCATCGGTTGTTTCTCTGTTTCACAAGGATAGCATATCAGATTTGACTGAGATACAGTAGTGAAGATGACATTTTAACAGTTCCTAGCTATGCAACTGAAGGATCTGCCAACACAGCTTAGCAATAATCCACAATGAAGTTATTTATTCAAAGAGAGGATAATATGTGTGCTTAGTTTGGGTTGCAGCACCTGATTTGGCTTCATGAGGTATTTCCTGAAAGTTGCAACCTCTTGAAACATGTTATCTATGTGTGTGTGTGTGTGTGTGTGTGTGTGTGTGTGTGTGTGTGTGTGTGTGTGTGTGCGTGCGTGCATGCCACACACACACTTAAATATTTTTATAGTTTCAGCTTTCAATTTTAATTTATTAGCTCTTGAGGGTGTTATTTAAGTGGCATATGGATGCATATGCATATATCAGCGGCTTAAAAAGTCCCTAAGCATGACCGTTAGTAGCTATAAATGTTGATTATTTTGGTCAGACATGGCTCTGTTGTCTTTCTGTTGGTGGTTTCTTGTTGTGTACGATCATAGCATAAGCAGAGGACATATTTTATGTAGTTGCCCAAACATTCAAAAACCTTGTTTGCTTGTTATCTGGGTCATTATCACTGTATTTAGACCAGAACGTTCAAGGGCCATCAGTGATGACACTGAAAGAAAAACATTTAGAGTGTTTGAAGAGGACCAGAAAGCAAAGCATTGACGCACAATCTAATAAAATAAAAAAATTCTTTGGGATGACACTCCCTCAACAACCCTCCAAAGGTTCCCATGGCGATGGTCACCGTGGGCTACACCAATAGCATTCCACATTCTTAGACCTGGTGTCATTGTTTGATGGACTGACCTGTGATTGGTTGATCTAGTTCTTAGAGGGGTGACTGCAGAGCTGTTGACAATGGGTCAGTGACATCATGTAATTATGCCAGCAGAAATACCAGCAGTCTGATGCCAGCTTTCAGAGTCCGGCAATCACATACCCATACAAGGGCACATACCCAGGGCATCACTGTCTCACACCACCATAATTCCAACCTTTACGTAGCAGATTCCCACAGTGGATAAGTTTGGTAACAGACCTAACAGTGTATATTTGTCACATTACTCTCACATTACCAAGGATAAGTGAACAGGACGTTTGAGTAAATTAAATCTCAATACAAATTCATGACAACTATGGATTTCATGGTTTAATCAACACCAGATATGTTGTAAACAGTCCAGACATCAAATGCATTTTGACAGTTATTCTTATCAGAGACAATCTTTATACTTTCTGGTAAATAATTGAGTCACAGGCATAGCGAACTCATTGTGACTGTGAGCTCATTCTTATTTCATAAAGATCAGTGAATCGATGTCCTTGATGTCTATCCAAGTTTGTAACGGCTACTAATTTAGCTCAGACCGACAACCACAATAGTTTCTCAATCTTCCGATATATTACCCCAGTAAAATAATATTATTGCTCTTAGGCATATCCTTATCTTTTTTTTCCCACCCCAGTAAAATAAACAGAATTACTTCAATATATCATTGCATGTGGTTTTGTCCATTGTCTTATGCCAATGATTAATTTAATAGATTTTATAGTAAAAACTGCTGACTCAAGTTATTTTGGGTCGGTGATGTTTTTCATTTCATCTATGCATATATAATGATCTTAAATAACTCAGGTCTGTGTGTATGTGTTTATATATATATTTTATCAATGTCAGTTCATAGTATATTACTCATGGTTTTTTTCTTTTTCTTGCAGTGCTTCCACCACAGACCTATCAGGATTTGAGACGGGATTCCTTAGAAAGAGCCCAGATCAGTACAGTTCCCGGGGCAGCATGGAGAGCCTAGACCACACTCACCCAGCCTACAGCTCCTGCTATCAACTATCATCATCCAAATCCTCCAGCAGCATCGATCACCTGCACAGCAAGCGGGATTCTGCATACAGTTCCTTCTCGACCAGCTCTAGTATCCCAGAGTACCTTGCAGCAGCACCATCGTTTAACAAAGAGAGGTCATATTCCATGGAGAACGTTCCACAGAGAGAAGGGATGCAGCAGGCCGATATACGCTACATACGCACTGTGTACGACCCCCAACAGGGTGTGTCTGAAGAGCATGAGATTACCTCTGCAGCATTATTAAGAACCAATGACAGCAGAGCACAGTCTAGAAGTGGTAATGTCCCGGGCATGATCTGTCATCGTGGTAGCAGTAGTAGTGGAAGCAGTGGGAGTAGTGGAAGCACCACCAGCTCACAACGCCACAGTGTTGGGACAGTCTGGGATCCAGCTCACAACCGACACTCCTATGAGAACCTAAAGGGGGCGCCAGCTCCTCCATTACGCAGCGACAGCTATCTAGCATTTCGCAATCACGAGCGTCCCAACTCTTGGTCAAGTCTTGAGCAAGCTCGGTCACAGCGGGCACTTAACAAGGGTTCTTGGCATCACTCAAGTGGTTCTGTAGCAACAGGAAAGTCCTCGTTTGGAGCTGAAGGTCAGTTGCACACGGTGATTGAAAAAAGCCCTGAAAGTAGCCCCACCACCAAACCCAAACAGGGTTGTCCTCAGGCTGCACAACCCGGTCGCCTCATGTTACCCACCAGCATCTACCCTGTTCCACCACCCGAGCCTCATTTTGCACAAATCCCAACCAGCAACCCTAACTCTGGTAGTGTCTACCCAGCACTGGCCAAGGAGAGCAAGCAAAACAATCACTGTGACCACTTAGGTGGACCAGTTAAAGAGGATAGGATCACCCTTGAAAACGGATACCAAAGCAATGCTCCCAACCCAAACCCTGTCCAAACCAATGTTTCGGCACAACCTAAGCTCTCCGATAAAGTGCAAAATGACACACAATTCAAACCTGTTTTTTATCGGCCTCATTTGCAACCACAAGTACAGAAGTCACAAACACCATATGTACCCCAGGAGAGGAGGGACCCTTACACCCCTGTGCAACCAAGAGGAGAGAGGCCAAGGTTTTCGCTTGGTATGGAAGTTTACGACAACTACAGGCCACCTCGAGATGAAGAACAAAATAAATGCAATGAGCAAAACATCCATCCAGACTCACTTTACTCTGGGAAAGTTGCACTTGGTCAAGCTGCACAAACTTACAGAGGAAACTTCGTCCAAACTCAAGGAAGTGACCACCTAGTCAAACCTTCAAGGCACTACAGTGAATCTAGTGCTCTTCAGCAGAGAGGTCAAGACTGTGATCACCCTCTGACCAGACTGGAGAATGCACTTGCTGAGGTTCAAAGAAGCGTCAGTCCCGAGAGTACTGCTAGCCAGTGCAGTTACCAGAGTGAGCGTAGTATGTCTGTGCTGGAGAAAGTAAGTCATTTTGAGAGACAGCAAGTCAAACCGCGCAGTCATAGCAGCCTCTCCCACCATGGTTCTATGGCTCGTCTGAGCCAAACATCAAGACCTTCCAGTGCCAAGAGCTCCTTCTCTGGTGTGGAGGACGTGCACAACATGTTGGAGAGAAGCAACAGCTCAATCCCTCATGGGAGATCTCAGAGTACTTCTAGCATGGCAAGCTATGATGGACGCATGGAAGGGCAGCAGGATATCCAAACGAGACGTGGGAGTAGTGATCATGTCCAACATCGCCAGCAAAAAGAAGTCACCAACAAGACCTCTCTTCAAAGGAGTAAGAGCACCTTTCAGCTTGGTGAGGGGAATGGTAAAGACGTCCATGGGAAAGGTGACAATCATGACATCTTGGGCACCATCCAAGACACATATTTTAACAGAGCATATAGAGACAGCATTAAAGATGCCCAGTCTAAGGTTCTCAGGTCAACTTCCTTTAGAAGACGGGACCTTAATGTTATCCCTCCACCAGTGCCAGCCAAACACATGTCCCTAGAACGAAAAGGACCAAGTACAAATCCCAAACCAGCTACAACCTCCCCACACACTCCAAAGGAACGCCATGTCGTTCCTGTTGAAGCATCAACCACTCCTCCTGAACTCCCTAGTGTCCCGGCTGCTGGACCTGCAGTTATACGGATCTGTGGACGCAAACGGTTCACGATGGACCAAAAGAAACGATCATATTCCGAGCCTGAAAATATGCATGAAGTTGGAGTGTTGCCTCAGGAAATCAGTCAGGCTGAGAGGAATGCTCAACAGCAGTTTCTGGCGAGCGAGACGAGTGTTGCAGACCGACGCAGGATGTTTGAGCAGGTGGCGAATCGTAACGTCGAGTCAAGATTTTTCTCCTCCAGGCCTGATTTGAAGCAAATGCAGCAAGATGCCTTAGTTGAGTACATGGAGCGCAAAACGGGTAGAAGAGTAGATGGACGTCCAAACCGCCCACATAGTGCTTATCTACAGTCCGCTTCCTCTTCTGCTGACTTGCGGAGCCTCAACTCTACCCCAAGTATGTGCTCTTTGCAAGAGCCGGGACACGAAGGCCTCTCTGGTGGTATTCAGAAAGCTTCCACCCTTCCAGCAGGATTGCAAAGCTCCTTTTACCCTCTCAGGGGCACCCAAAACAACACACGGCCTGAGTTTTTTGCCCATCAGTCACAAGGCACAAATTCTGAATCTCATAAACCAGGTCCAACCCTGACCAGAAATACCCTTCCACAGCACCTGGAGGCCATTTTTGAGAGAGCCACAACAGCTAGAAGCTCAGGGAGGTCAGCTTCAGCTGAGGATTTGTTGGACCATAGTGAAGAACGTCCCATTCCTCAGCACTTCCGCTCCAAGTCATCTCCAGTGGAAAACTTTAGTCAGGTAACAATCATTTATTTGGTGGCAAACAAGCCAGACGAACTTGACTGTTTTATTGGTTAGATCATTAAAGTGACTTCATATCACATAAAGTTAAAAAGTAACAGTGTTCATGGCAGAGCAGGTTTGCTAATTTTAACTCTCCTATTGAATAGTTAAAACCAATTACTCACTCAGATTTCCCCTAGCTAGCATTTTGCTAAGAAAAAAACAAAAAACAGAATTGAAGAGAATCAGTTCTTCTCAGAGCAGTCTTCACACCCAGTCTCAACGAAACCATAAAAATAATTTCTTCCCACCCGATTAGTAAAGGATGACTTTCATTTTTGGTTGAAGAAAATTATCTTTAAGAAAACTCTGACAGTTGATCTGGTGTTCAGTGATAATCAGTGCACAAGTTTTCAACCAATTATGGTACTTGGTGGTCTCTTGTAGGGCAAAGGAGCAGTTCCTTTTCTAGAGATGGGCAGATATTGATTTTTGTACCCACTCCTGGTGCTCCACAGGAAGAGGCCAGTGCTCCTCACTTCCTGTTTGGTGCCACAGAGCCTGGGATGTAGTCAGATATCTGACAGATGCGAAACAGATAACTGCACTCCTTCTGTGCCAGAGGGGAGGAGTTGGAGATAATGGACAACTCGTCATGGTTTTGGGTTATAATATAATTAGGAATAATTATCCTTTATGTAAACAGTAATGGTTCTGGTATGATGATGACCGTGTACAGCAGATGCACAACTATCCTGTGAAATCCCAGACTATTGGGAATTTAGATTCCTAAATTGGAAATGGTTTCAAGCCAGTAGATAAAATGCCAGCATGATGACTTTGCTACTTACTAATATTGTGGTTTAACATAAAGTTAAACATTCTGGCCATGAATTAATCATCAGAATCAAGCACACCATTCAGGTCACGGTCTATGCATCTGTTCACAGTACGCTAATTAAATACGACATAGTCCAGCTATGAGGATGTTGTCATGCCGTGTCTCTTTTTTTATTAGTAGATCTTCGTTTATCAGTAGTCATGGCATGCGCTTGGGTTTAAAATTAACATGAAAGTCCCAACATTCTCTAAACTTGTGGTAACCATAAAATAATGATTTACTACTTGTTCCTGGTGTATGAAGGTTTACTTTTCTTTCTTTTTTTACACCTCTATCAGAAAGGGCGACAATACATCACCTGCTCAAATAAAACATTATTTGTTCTTTTGTTCTCTTTTTGTCTAGGACTTCTTTGCCAGTGACCATCAGATGTTTAGAGTTTCCTCCAAGGAATCCTCTGAAAACAGGTTTGTGTGTATAAATGTATACATGAAAACTTACAAATAGAGCCTCTTGAGTTCTGTATGCCTTGAGACACATAAATACATATAAAATAAATTGTTGAACTTATCCAAACTGGATAAGAATAATAAGGTTTTTTTGTGTGTAGAAGAATTAAGTAGATCAGTCCTTTAAAGAGCAAGAACCAAGAATATTTATTTGCAAGTTCAAAACTGAAACAGTTTTATGGAAATATTTAACCTTAAAAGGTCTTAAATTAAGGACCAACCCTTAATTGGTCAGTGCCAGTGACAGGAATCCCACTGCAGCTATTTTTGAGTTTGTTTTGAGCCATGCAAGAATTCCCACCAGGCATTAAAGGACAAATTATTTGCATTAATTTACTTTAAAAATGACAGGTATTGGAAATACTGACAAGCACAGATTGATGCTGCGGGACATTTATATTTCATATGCATTTGTTTTAACAGGGTGTCGGTGAACACGGGACACAAACAGCCGTTATGTTCAACACGTATGGAGAGGAGTTACCAGCTAAACCAGGGTCCTGTCCAGCAAAACCCGCCTGTGTTGCGGCGAGAGCGTCAGAGACATTCAGACCGGCCTAGAGCGCTAAGCGCTTCTGGTCTAGCTGCGTCTGTGGGACTTCCTTGCCCTTTCACCTCACCAGACACTTCCACTAGCCTCGACTGGCATAACGAAAACAGTCTGTGTCAGCCCAACCTGGACTCTATTGCTTTTCCAGAAACTGGGCCGCAAAGTCCGTCTGGAGCCCTGGGAATGGTGCGGCAAGACTCCAGCGACACCAGCACTTCTGACGACACCCTGAAGGACTTCCCGTGTCCGGTGTCCACTCCATCACCTCCACACACAGAGGTCACGGGGTCACAACTTGCACGGTCATCCGATTCAAAGCCGCCCTCCCTTCCCAAGAGCCCCGACTCCCCAACAAAGCCACTCCTGTCTCTTCGTATCTCAGAGTCTAATCTTCACGATGTTCAGAGTATAGCCGTGTTGCAAGATGATGATGAAGTGTTTTTAGCTCTTACGCCACCTTCTCCTCCACCACCACTGCCCATCAGAGAGACCGAGATTACTGAGGACTTCCCGCCTCCTCCGCCTCTCACACCCCAAATCGAGGAGGATGTGGGTCTGACGGAAGCTTTACAGCATCCAGGACCATTACAGCCCATCAGGTAAAGACATTCTCCTTGTTGGTCTTGGAACAACATTTACATGAACCAATCAGATTTCAGGGATATGGTTTGGTGAAAAGCTGGGGTTAAAACGTTGAACTCTTTTATTTTTATTAGCCAATCATATCCCTCATGCCTCCCTCATGTGACTCCATCACATTTAGACATTACGCTAGACACATTTAAAGGAATAATCTGGGTTCAATACAAGCTCAGTCAGCATTTGTAGCATGGTGTTGATTACCTGTTGATTAAAAATAAAAAGAGGTAAAAATCAAGGTTATGGTGAGGAAACCCCTACAAAAAAAAATATATATATATATATATAATATAAATATAAAACAATATATATATATATATATATATATATATATATATATATATATATATATATAAAACAAACAATATATTTCTAATATAGACGTAAAAAAAAAAAAACATAAAACAGGAAATATTTTGGGATAATTTTGTTACTTATTTTTCCTACTTAATTATATTAATTACATTTATTTTGGCATTTGAATGTTAAAATGAAATATATTTTTTTCAATTTTCCTTTAGCTGTGCTATTTACAACGAGAGAAATATATTTTGGCCAGAATTGATTGATTTATTTTTGCCATATGGGCAATTATAATGGAAGCGAATAGGGACAATTTTGTAGGTTTTTAAAGCAGAAATATGAATCTTAAATCAAGCTTATAATGAGCTTTAAATAATTTTCACAGCCTTTTTATGGTTAGAAAGATTTTTTTTTTTCCGCACTAAATCATGTCTTGTGGCTATAATCGTGAAACCGTTACTATATGCCACATTTACTTCCATTGTAAGTGTCTCACTCTAACCCAGATTTTTGCTTTATTTTGTAAAGAAAAGGTGGTAATTAGCAAAAATTAATTTGTCACAGATGCTTATGATTGACCTTAACTTGTAATGAACCCCAAATATTCCTTCAATCCCATTAATGTAACATGATTTTCTCTCATCTCGCATTGCAGCGATCGTGAGAATCTGGCCGATACATCAGTCCATCCAGAACCAGACCGACCATCAAACAACCACACAACTCCATCGGTGACCCCTGACCCACAGTCCACCTTGAACACCAGCTCTTCATCTCCTCTAGAGGAGGACACCTCTGAGATACTGGGACCCGACTACCATCTGCTGTCCAGAAGAGAGCGGACACAGGCCGAGCTGCTCGTGGAGACTTTAGCCCGAGAGCTGGTGAGCCACGACAAATCCCTCAACGCACTGTTGGACACCTGGGCAGGGAAAAGCACCCTGGATCTGATGGAGGACATCTTCCCTTCACACTCCTCGTCTCCACGCAGGAGGAGCAGCGGCCATGTGGGTCACAGGTGAGCGTTGCACAGATAGTGAAGGTACAGCCTGTATACAGCGTTACCCAATAATCAGGTGGATTTCATGCACACAGGACTGATAAACACAAGAGCACTTTGTTTAAAGCTGATTATATTAGTGCTTGGCCTAATTTTATTGTGATAACTCAACAATAGATCATGCAATATAGCTGTAAAGATAATGAAACACTTCTGTATATTTTACATGTATGCTTCCTGAATTTAGTGCATAACTTACTCTTGTTCCTTACAAAAAATGACTGTGGCAGTACTATAGTAGAGATGGAAGCAGATGATAAATACTAGTGTATTTTGGTGTACCATTAACTCAATGATTACAATAGTAATTTAGCATGGTGTTTACATGGTACACAGAGGTAGTGAATGGATGTGGGTTTTTCAATGCCGGTAATGATGTTTGATATGTGTGTGTGTGTGTGTGTGTGTGTGTGTGTATATGTATATATTATATAGAATAAATTAGTTGAGGTACTAAAATTACATGAAAAATTAAATCTAATTTAAAAAGATATTTAAAATTAAAATTAAAAATTAAAATATAAAAATGAAAGCTGATTCATGATATTATAATTTTATATAAATCATACTAAAATTACACTTCCAGGCTGGCTGATATAATGCAGATATGTACTTAATACAATTTTAATTTAGAAAAGAAGAGATTGATAAAAATAGTTAAAAGGCCTGGCCATATATATATATATTCTATCATTACACAAAAGTACTCCAAGATAAGAATGCCATGGTCCGAAAACCAGGGCATTACATAAAAAACATGTTCAATATAATCATGTACATTCCATGTGCTCGAATGAAATATGAATACACTGATCTGTAGGGTAGCGGTACCATATTTGACACAAACTCTGTAACAGAATGCTTGTAATGATATGAAACACATGGGAACTCATAGATAAAACAGGACAATTTTATCTCACCTCATTTATCCAGACAACTGATGAACTTGCTTAGTTTTGTCAGATTTTTCACAGTCAGTGTCTCTCTCTCTCTCTCTCTCTCTCTCTCTCTCTCTCTCTCTCTCTCTCTCTCTCTCTCTCTTCTCTCTCTCTTCTCTCTCTCTCTCTCTCTCTCTCTCACTCTCTTCTCTCTCTCTCTCTCTCTCTCTCTCTCTCTCTCTCTCTCTCTCACTCTCTTCTCTCTCTCTCTCTCTCTCTCTCTCTCTCTTCTCTCTCTCTCTCTCTCAAGTTTACTGTCTGCATAATTGATGATCTGCTAACAGTGCAGAGTTACACTGACATCTAGTGGCCGATCCTGAAACACACACATTTCTCATCCATTTCTCATCTGGTAAATGCAGAAACTTGCGTTACCTACACACACAATTCTGCAGATTGGCTCATAGAATATAATATTGAACCCATGACATTGGCATTGCCAACACTACTATTTTAGCTGCATGAACGTGGTCTGTGTATTTTTTTTATATACTGTATGTACCATGGTAATACCACAGTAACTTGTTCTTAAAAACCTTTTGCATTTATCTATCACTTCTAAAGCAACAGTTTTCTTTCTGACAGTATTGCTCCATTGATATGTGGTGTGTGTGATTGTTCTGTTGTGCCGCTGAACTAAACGTGTAATTACGTGTGCTCTGTTTGACACGGGGAATGTGGATTTTAGCCATTCTCTGTCCCTGTATCTGAAAAATAGGACATTCAGGGAGTAAAACTGGTGTGTTTGCGCATGAGCAAGACAAACATTTCTCTTTGTTTGGTGTCTTTGACCTCCATTAGGGCTCAAGATGATCCATGTGCTCCAGATACTCCCGCTCAGGCTCTTCCAAGAAAAATGGAAACCAACCTGGATGACGAAGAAGCTTATTTGAATCAAAAGAAGGTCAGATACACATTCATAAATGAAAATTTCAAATGTAAATAGTCAAAAATAACAACTAGGATATATGTAAAAACTACAACTTTTTACAAAAAAATAGTAAAAATTAAATATATATATATATATATATATATATATATATATATATATATATATATATATATATATATGTGTGTGTGTGTGTGTGTGTGTGTGTGTGTGTGTGTGTATGTATGTATATATGTGTATATATATATATATATATAATAGCATTTATAATATACTTAAAAGTATACATTTTATCTGTGTTAAAAAAATTGGCAATTTTTTGTACATTCTGAAATAAATTTTAAAATGTATCTGAAAAAATATTTTTTACTCGTTCAAACTCTCATACCGGATTCATATTGAAAAGATGCACAATGCCACTGTGCACAAAGCCATTCTTCATTTCCCTGAAGCGATGACGTGTGTTGAGGCCCAGAACTGTAATCTGTTTGTTCATGGAGTGATATGAGTAATATGATCTCCCGTCCTGCAGGTGGAGCTGTTGCAGGCGCTGCACGTGAGCATCCAATCTCTGCAGGTGGAGAGAGAGGGACTGATGGAGCAGCAGAAGAGGTTTGGCGCTCTGGGCGGCAGCATGGAGGCTTTAGTTCAGGAATGCTGCAAACCCAACGAGAGAGAGAAGTACCGCATGTTCGTCGGAGACCTGGAGAAGATCGTGAACCTGCTGCTGTCGCTGAGCGCGCGACTCGCACGTGTGGAAAACACACTCAGCGCGCTCGACGACCACGACCACGACGACGAGAGTGCAGAAGAGAGGGTGAGCAGTGTTTCAGAAAATAAAACGTTGAATTTTTCAACTTTTCTTCCCCTCTGAAGTCAATTTATAATATTAGGGAACATTTTATTTTAAGGTAACGTAATTACACGTTACTACATGTACTTACTATAGTAATAACAGTGAATTATGCATTATTACAAGTAACTAACCCTAAACCAAACCATAACTCTATAGTAAGTACATGTTAATTAATATTACTCTGTACTTATTTGAGTAAGTACAATGTAACCACGTCACCTTAAAATAAAGTGTAACCTAATATTATATTTTATTATATGAATAAAACTACAATATTATAATATTGCAGCAAAATCAATTTAATTTTATTTAACATGGTCATTTTGATACATCTTTCTGAAACATTTTTGCTACTGCACATTTAGACTTCTATGTAAACGTTATGTTTGCATATGAGATGAGCAATAATGCTTATTCATTATTGCTCATTTCATATGCAAAGATGAATTTACATACAAGTCTTAAAGGTACAGTAGCAATTATCTTGCAGTAGAGGTTTGCAAGACTATTTGTGCTGATCAGGCTTGTGAAAATCATCAAACATTTCAAAAGAACAAACATGGATCTGGTTTCTAACAAATCAGCCTGACATCTATTGCCCTGCAGAGCAACTTTAACCTATTCTGCTTTAAATAAACAAGTGCAAAACAACAATTAGTGGTCATTTGAAAAGAAAACAACATTATTAATGTGACTCAACTGCATAACTCACATGCTGTAGTTTACTCACTAACACTAGTTTACTTTAAATGTTCCTGTGGTGACAAATACATTTATATACTCTGCTGTTTAAAGGTTTGGGTCTGTAAGATGTCTTATTGTTTTTTGAAAGAATCTCTTCTGCTCACCAGGGCTGCATTTATTTGATTAAAAAAAATACTGTAATATTGTGAAATATTATTACAATTTAAAATAACAGTTTTTTATGGTGATATATTTTAAAATGTAATTTATTAAGTCTGGAGTAATGATCCAGGTCACATGATCCTTCAGAAATCATTCTAATATGATGATTTGCTGCTCAATCTAATAATCTAATAATTATTATCAATGTTAAAAAAAGATTTTAGCTGCTTAATATTTTTGTGGAAACCGTGATTCATTTGTTTCATGCTCCCTTGATGAATAGAAAGTTCATTGTAAACATTATAAATGTCTTTACTGTCACTTTTGATCAATTGAATGCATCCTCGCTGAATATAAGTTGTAATTTATTTGTAAAAAATCTTACTGACCCAAACTTTTGAACAGTAGTGCAAGTACAAATATTCCATGTAGCCTTTCAAATAATTGAGGCTAAATGTATAATTATTATTAAAGAATTAGCAAAAATATTTTTTAGAAAGTGTATGTCATCTTCCCATTGACCAAAACATACAACAGTCTGAGGGCCGTTTACACGAAACCATTATCAGCCAAAAATGGAAAACTTTTTATGTGTTTTGTCCGCTCATTTACACAACAACGGCGTTTTGGGGGCCTGAAAACGCAATCTTTTGAAAACAAGTTACAAAGTGCACTTTTTTGAAAACAATACCATTATCGTCTCCATGTAAACTACAAAACGGCGAATTTGTAAAAAAATAAAAAAGTTGACGTCATATGATTGTGTATTACGTGTTCAGTCTATAGGCGCGTAGTGTTTCTTTCAAAGGTGACATCGCCACCTACTGGCCTGGCAGCAGAATACAGCGTTTTTAGTCGTTTTCACAGTGTGAACGGGGATCTGTGCGTGAAAAAACGCAAAAGCAAAACTTTTCCGGTTTTAGCACATTGTTGTCGTGTAATCATACCCTGAATTCCAAACCGGACACTCCTTTAACATTTAGTTTTACTGAAGAAAGTGCTGATCCAAATAATTATACAGTTTGCCCACATTTCACGCCCTGAGAAAGAACAAGAAATGCTAATTAAAGGACATGATATTACATAAGATAGAGTGATTCACTTGAGGACAGAGATAAAGTCTTATCTGTGAATTACACTAGAACTTAACGTCATCGCGAATTGAGGGTCAAGTTTATGATAACACTTTGTGTCTCATGACACACTGGTGTTTAAAATCTAGTTTCAATATACGGATAGTAATATTTTAGATGCATATGCATGAGCATTTCAGAAACCTTTTTTTTTTTTTTTTTTTTTTTTTTTACAATACCAGCCTGCCACACTTATATCAGAGCAATTCCCACGTCTTCAAAACAGTTTGGCTTTAAGTCCTTCGATTGTGCTTTTGTTTATTTTATAGTTTTATACAGCTAATCCTGTTTGACAAGCATCAGGAACTGTACCAATAAGTATCTATTAGGAGGAGCTTCCAGCAAGAAGGGGTTTGACGTCACTGTGTTTGTGATATTATACTGTGAAACTCTTCTACAAACACTAGACCATCATAAAAACATCCTTGCTTGCTAAGTTAACAGCTAGAGTGACTGTAACTAGTCATTTTAAAGCTAAGCTAAAGACAGCCTCAGGTTTGCAGACTGCTGCTGACATCTTGAAACTATAAAATATAATAATTATAAAAAAATAATGTTTCTGTTTCATCTAGCATCACATACAATTGTAAAAAAAATATGTACGCTACTGTTTTAAGATTTTTTTATGTTTTTGAAAGAAGTCTCTAATGCTCATCAAGGCTTCATTTATTTGGTCAAAAATACAGTAAAATTGTGAAATATTATTTCCATTTAAAATAACCATTTTCTATTTCAATACATTTTATGATGTTGATTTATTTCTGTGATGCAACTGGAGTGATTCCTCCAGTCTTCAGTGTCACATGATCCTTCAGAAATCATTCTAATATGATGATTTGCTGCTCAAGAAACATTTCTGATTATCAATTTTGTACATAGAAAGTTTAATAGAACAGCATTAATTTGAAATATAAATCTTTTGTAACATTATAAATGTCTTTACTGTCACTTTTGATCAATTTAACGTATCCTCGCCTGATAAAAGTATTACTTTCTTTGAAAAAAAAATAAAAATCTTACTGACCCCAAACTTTTGAGTGTTGGAGTTAATGTGTGTTTGTGTGTCCCTGTAGGAATCTCTGCAGCTGAAGAGGAAGCAGTTGAGCAGTCAACAGGAAGACGCTCGAGAGCTGAAGGAAAACCTGGACCGGCGCGAGCGAGTGGTTCAGGACATTCTGTCCGGTTACCTGAGCCGCCCACAGCTGCACGACTACCAGCGTTACATCCGCATCAAACCCGCCCTGCTGATACGCCAGCGCCACCTGGACGAGCTCATACGCCAGGGGGAGGAGCAGGTGAGGAGGCTGGAGGAGACCCTCCCCCCTGAGCACCACCCAAAGAACACTGACTCCGCCCCCCAAACACAGCCTTGTTTTAACTCCACCCACCTGACACGCCCCACCACTGTGACCTCACTCTGACTCCGCCCATCATAGACTGACGCCACTCACAGCTGAGGAGGAATATGAATCAATGACACTGACGATAAGCAGTGCGCACAAACAAGTGCCTTAAATGAAGGAAATGATGACCACAGACGTTTTCCCAGTGTGCCATTGCACATGAACGCAGAGTTTGGAAGACCATAACTGCGGGCTTTGCCCATTAGACCTCATCTACACTGCACCACTAAATAAATGCACAGTGCATTTACACTACATACTTAGCATATAGCACAACACTGAAGCACAAGGCACAGCACAATGCTAATTCAATGGTATCATTGTGATTGGCCAAAACACAAATGATTTCCAGCCCTGTAACTTCTGAGCACTTTGGAACAGATGAACCACTATGATGTCACAAAAAGAAGAAACTATCGAACACACACACACACACACTTACTGTCTACGCTTTGAAATTCCTGTTGTCAATAAATGCAACAGCTAAATATTTATGATTTTACGTTTAGAAACAATTTTGTACTCTGTACGCCGCTGTACATACTCTGAGCAATGCCCTCGTGATTTTAAAATGTAGAAGGTTTAAAAACAGCATAGATGATGTATTTTTGTAAGCATATTACTAGTGAGGGTGTTTGTGTGGCTTTTGGGCGTTTGTGGTCAGCTTTAAGAGGTGCTATTATATCTAAATCATGACAATTACTACCAGAAACAATAATATGTTCACTGGCACTTGAACACAATATCAGTACTTGCTTTCAATAGCGATTAGGAAGCAAAAAGTCTATTAAACCTGATGTTGAATAAATATTATTCACAAGTCGGCTGCATGCAGGGTTTTATATATTTCCTGGTTTGATCGCAATGCACATGCCCAACTTATTTTGCCAATAATATATTTTATTTTATTTTAAATTGTGGCTGTTTTTATTTGGATAATCTTAATTCACGAAGTATCATACCCCGTACAGCTGTATCTAAACACATAGACCGCAATAGCAGCAAACTGTAGATGCTCGTAATGGACTGTTCGTGTATAAGAGCTGTTGTGATCTGAGACACATGCAATTGTTGTTGTTTTTGTTTGTTTTTTTGATGGGCCTAATCTGAAGAGAAGGTTCAGCCATGCTTTACACTGTTTAAAGGCAAAAAAGAGCACAATTGGAAGGCAAAATAAATCTATTTTTTAAATACAACCTCATTGTCTTGGTGTTGCATTATTTGCCATTTTCATATTTGTCATTTAATTGTAATAAAAATAAAATAATAACGCTTTGTGATTGATCAAGTCCTGTCATTGAAACTCATTTTCCTTAAGTATTGATGGTTTTTTTACTATACATTTCACCTGTTAAACTAAGGGGCCGTTTACACGACACCATTTTCAACTACAAACGTAAAACTTTTTATGCATTTTGGCTGTTCATTTATTCGGTAACGGCATTTTGGGGGCCTGAGATGCAAACTTTTCAGAGTGCACATTTTTAAAAAATGATACCGTTATCATCTCCATGTAAACTACAAAAACAAACTACAAAGTGTTTCAGTGCGCTGTGGATTGGCCCGATCCACTTTGTTTTCCTCCTATTTACACAGCCAGGATAATGTACAAACACAACTTTTTTTTTTCTTAAGTAAACAAAACAAATATTCAGAAAATTGTTTGTTTAGTGTGTTTCTCATAAATCTCTTACTGCAGCTTTAACAGGTTTCATATTTGTGTGTGCAAGTTCCTGTATCCTCTCACGTAAAACAAAAGTACTTCATATTTAATGACTGGTGCAGCCTACTTGTATTCATGTGCCATATTTCAAATTCAGATTTCACTGCTCGACAAATATGCTATACATCTGAAGTCTTCACCTCAGATGCACATTGTGCAAACTGAAAGTTATGCTGCATAAATAAAGCTCTTATGATGTTCTGAATGTTTTGCATTTGCGCGAAACCAGTTGCTCAACCAAGTAGAAAGGGCAGGGAGAGAAATTGTTTCTAGGTGTACTTAATATTTTTGCATTGATTTATTTATTTTTTTGCATAATCACAAATGCCTGGGAAAATGCTGGAAATTGGTCAACTGGTCATAAAGTGTTGGAGTCCGGTTATATTCACCTTTATTCATGAAATGATCCCTTTAGAGAGAATCGGGTCACTTGATACCAGCCATAATATGGTCAGTTCTGCAACAGGAAACTAGTGAGTGAAAAGAAACTGCCAAACAAACAATGTAATGGTAACCAGATCACCAATCAGTGTAATGGCTAAACCATAATGACATGTGCTACTTTATCAGGGCTGCGCAAACAATCTGAATCATTTAAACTGCAGACGGTTCAGTTGCCAAATGTGATGTCCGGCCTCAGAAAATTGACATCTTCACTTTTTATTCAAATATTATAAAAAATGTGTTCAAGATTTTCTAAGTATATTGTGCTTGGAGTCAATTGTTTTATAATGCAATGAAACATGCAAAATTGTGCAAAACACAATGTTTTGGCCAGGCTGTCAAAGAAATTATGAACACATGCAAAAACAAGAAAACCAATGAAATATTAATAACGGATTATATTGTTGTTGTTTTTTGCATATAAATTAAAACCTGCCTTTTTTGCCAAATAGTTTTCAGACAAATACCTCAACTAAGTTTAGTGTTTTGTTCTGTCCTCATATTTAAAATATTTTTTTTAAAATATATGAATTCCTCATATTTTGATGGTTTCGCCAAACTTATAGGGTCATTAAAAACAGAAATTCCCTCCGAGCATAACTTCTGGCCACTACTGTGTGCCTCAAAATTATTCAAAGTCTGAAAAAAGTCGAGGTCTGAATATGTTGCATGTACCAGAGAAACTGTTTGCCTTCGAAATGAAAATGCTGGGAAAGATTTGCTTGATTTCAAGGTCAAACAATTCGATTGGCCTGTATATTAATGCATCTCAACACACATGCTGTTGAATAAAAGCTCAAGACGGTTTTACAATGGTCAAAGTCTGTGTTTTATTCAAAATAATAAAGCTGGAACATAAAGGTGCATCATAACGAGTAAATATTATGTAAGACTCACAGCCAGCACTCCCTGTGACAAGTCCAAACATGTCAGTGAACACAACACTGCATAGGACATAGAAACATCACTGAGCGATCTATGGAAGAAATAAAGTGATGGGGAGAGATAAAGAAACAAAAATCCAACTCCACCAGTGCGGTCACACTGATCTCTCTTCCCAAACTCTGTTTTTCTACCTCTCTCAGATCACACAGAACACAAAAAACAGGTTTAGCTCAGCATGCAAATCATCAAGCCTTTAGAGCTCAAACATGAACATTAACTTGCTCCACAAAAACTCAACCTAACTCACTCGGTTGTTGCTCAAGTAACACTCAAGGAGGTCTGCGAGTTATGACTGGAATGTTCTTCCAAATGAGTTGGAATTTAGAGGTTTTTCTTTTATCTCTCATGCAACGTTTTAAGATGAGGAGGAAAAGTGAGTTAAATATTAAACCAGCGAAGAGCTTATCTGTGGTTTTCAGCATGGACACATGCAGTGCTGGAAAGTGTGTGTGCAACTCGACATGTGAGATCATGGAAGAAAGACACCAACTGCAATATCCCAACACAAAAATCAAGAGAGTAAACTAAATGAGTTTGAAATGGGACATATCTGAACTGCATAGTTTCCTAGATTAAGCACCGAAGGGCACAAACAGCTTCCAACGCCTGCAGAGCTTAAGGGTAAAAACAATTGCAGGGCACCGAAGCAAATTTGTCCCTGAGGAGGAAATGAAGAACTTGTTATGAGCAGAAACATATTTAGATGATCCTCAGTCTGAAACAACAAGAGTGGGAATCCAGTTTGTATTAGTATGAAGCAAAACAGTGAGACAAGAATTATTAAAGGATAGTCCACTCAAAAATTATAATTCTGTACTTACATTCATGTCATTCCAAACCTGAATGGCTTTCTAGTTTCTGTGGAACAAATATATTTTCAAGAACTACTTTTTTTCCTTAGAAAGAAAGTCAGTGGAGTCCAAAACAACACTGGATCCCATTGACTTAATCTCTTCTTTTGATTTCCACAGAAGAAAGTCAAACCGGTTTCGAAAGACATGATGGGGGTGAGTAAATAATGACAGTCAAATAAAGTTTTATTTGAGTCAACTATACCTTTAACATAATGCTTTCATATTATAAGAGAGGTATTTAATATCAGCCTCATAAGGGAGTTTCAAAACACCAATATATAAATGACATTCATAAAAAACACTCAAGTTTTGGACATATAGAGTTACAAACCAAGAACAAAGCAGAAAAACATTGTACCATTCAATGCAAGTTGCCATATTTTTAATCATAAAAAAAGAAGTGACTGTTTTTACACCAGCAAAAAAAAGTGCCACCATTATGAGCAAGTGTTTAAGTCCCTTACAACAATCTAGCCCCTAAAAAGCTTCTGGACTAGACTTGACCATCAGTTGAGACTTGTGTTTGAACAGTGCTGCAATAGACGTGTGTCTTTTGACGTTCACCTTTGTGGTGGCAGATCTTGAGGGCAGGTTTTCTGGCATTGCTGGACAACCGCTGATGCGTTTCTGTGGGGCACCCAGAATCTCTAAGATGTCCCGGTGTTCGTCCTTGCCCATGTACTGCCACGGTCTCTTCCCGCTGCTGTCCCGTATCCGCACATCAGCTTTGAACTTTTGCACCAGGAGCCGAATGAGTTTCTTGTGGCCGTGAATGGCCGCCAGGTGAAGCGGCGTGTAGCCGCACAAAGTTTTCACGTTGACGTCTAAAGTCAGCCCGAGTTTGTCGACTCCGTACCACAGCGTGTTCAGGACGCGATGGTCGCCATGTTTTGCAATCCAGTGGACGACGGTGAAGCCGGATATGAAGTCTCGTTTGCTTAGGAGATTCGGGTCCTCTCGTAAGAGAGCGTAGATGTCGGTCCAAGAGCCTGATGCTGCTTTGACAAACCAGTTGTGTTCTCTGGAGTCAAGAGGGACGGGCGAATGCTTGCTGCTGAACGACCCATCGTGCAAACTTTGTGTGGATCCCGAGGGCGATGAGAGGGAACTGTGTCCTCGGCTGGAGGACGCGCTGACTAAATTGCCCATGCTTAGAGTCGAGGACAACCGCTGGAGACGGTTGTGTCGTGCCGAGATGTTGTCCTCTGGGAACGACTGATCCAGGTCTTCTCCGAGACTCCGACACATGCGACTCCGCAGACGGGACGTCAACCTCCGGGCCATGGGTCCGTAATGGGTTTCCGGCGAATTGCTTCGTGTAGAAGTTCTGGAGTCCTCGTCATCGAGGTGACCCGTCGAGTGATGCAGGGACGGGATGTTTCGACTCGGTTGGTGGAGCTGGGACAGCATCCTTGCCTCCTGTCTGAGACGCAGGAAAGCGCGTACATCGTTCCCGTCTTGTCCTCCAAGTCCCTGATCGCTGGACTGATCCTCACGCCCAAAATCTTGAGGCCAGCCAGTATCAGGTGGAGTAGAAGAAGGAGAGGGGATTGAGATGCTATCCCGACTCGAGGATAGACTTGAAGGCCCATGGAGCTGCAGATGCATTGCACTTGCATGGACAGGAGGACCGTCTTCAGGCAAGCCATGCATCTGAGACTCATACTCGTCCTGCTCTTGGATCGGAAACCCATTAAACCCTCCGTTTGGCCGTAGTAGACTATCATTGCTTTGACTCAGGCCTGCATGAGTGTACGCCTGGGAGTGTATGTGTGGAGAAACAGGGCGGTCCAGTAGACAAGGAGACGAGTTGTATACATGAGACTGTCCGAGGGTTGAATGCAAAGGCCATGCTTTGGCGACAGGCTCGCTTGAGTGTTTGGTGTGAACCTCAAACGTGTTTGCATCCAAACTTTTCCTTTTAACTGCAGGCGGCAATCTCACCTCATAGTAAGCAGGGGCGGCGAAGGACTGCTCGCAACCATCTGCTTCCCCTAATTGTCTCGGTTTGGCGGGGTAAACACTGTTGTGTTCCAGCTCTGTTGCCTCCCTGGTTGCTTTTGACTCCCATAGCTGTTCAAAGCTCTGGCCGCTCCCACTCGAGCGACTGTCTGTGTCAGATGGGGTTGGTTTTAAATGGCAGGTGTTGTTCACCTTTTCTGCAGAGGAAGTGTAAACAGCAGGTTGTTCCCTCCCATGTGGTGGTGAAGTTTTGACTGCTTTCTCAAAAGTGGGAGTAGAATCCTTGTTGTTATTATTGTTGTTGCTGGTGGTGGGGATGATAATACCAGCAGCTGGCAAGATTTCAACACGAGTTGGGATTGTCAGATCAGCTTGTGGTTTACCGCTCGCCGCTGGTTTGGAGTCTCGTTCTTTCTGTCGCTCGGGCTCGTGGTTCGTGGCGATGTCTCCGAGATGCACACGGTATTTTTTCCTTAGTACAACATGAGACACCCCCTCCTCCTGCCTCACAGTCGCCACGGAGTTCACATACCTCTTAAATAACTCCCGGTTTTGCTCTCTGTCCTCGTCCTCTCTCAAAAACCGCTTGTAGTGATGTAATAAATCCGCGTTTCGCACCTTCCCGCCGTTGTTGACGACGAAGCGCAGCACGGATTCCTGAGTGAAGTCTGTGGCCATGCTGTGTGAATCCCTCTCGGGTTATCGCACAATCAAACTGAAGGAAGGGAGTCAAAGGACCTGACAGGCGGTTTCGCTGTTGAGATTGTAACTCCGCCCTCGGGTTTCTCTCTCAGTTCCACCTGCATACCTGCGTGCTGAGGTACCTGTGCACCTCACACATCTATCTATCTATCTATCTATCTATCTATCTATCTATCTATCTATCTATCTATCTTCAAAAACTATGGTTTGAAGTTTAGTGATGAATAATTACAATACTAACAACCTGCTTTATATATATTTATACTATTAAAGTAGCCTGCTACTGCTAAAATATATTGTAGTAGCCTATATATATATTATGAAATACAAGAACTTCATTAAATGTTATTTTATATATAGCCTACCTATAAATACGTTGGATGACCGAGGTAGCCTATATATTTTTTTATTATGTAATGACACAAACTTCACAAGTATACAGTGGTACCTGAAGTGTTTGGACACTTGAGAGTAGTGAAAATAGGGAAGAATTCAGCTTGAATTTGACACGACAAAAAGAGTCCCAATCAACCTGAATTCAACCCTTTATGAATTTCATTACTTTAAGTAACAAAATATCAAATCAAGTAGCATTTAGTAAGCAAATAAATAAAAAAGTGTTTTTTTTTTGTTTTTTTAAATGCACAAGCACACTTTTCAGGGAAAACTTTTCGCTCAATGGTTGTTTTATGGTTGTTTTTAACTGCTAAACTATAAAATGAAGACAAAAGGTGGTTCAACATAAAAACATGTTCATATATGCAATGAACCTGTGGTTCCTCTTCTAGGACACCCGTGTGAACTTGAGAACTGATTCCATCCACTAAAACATTCATGAACTAAAAATCAAAACAAATTAAGTTAACTATGGGAAAATATCCTGCTGCATCCTCTTTTCATTGTATGAAATAAGCGTCACTTCTTATGCAACATGCCACAACTCCAACTTGCCAATTCTTTTGCGTCTGCTTGAAATTATTATATAAAACATAAGTTCTAGTAATTTAATACATTACTATTTGAATAAACAGCTAATAATTTCTAACTAAATACACATTTTCTTCAGCAACTCATCCATCATACGGAACACAAAAGATGACGTTAAAGCATGACCTGTGTATCACAACCATGACCTCTCAGTTTCTCCCTTTTGTTAGTGAGTGCAATGAGTTCCTCAGTAAAAATATCAGATTGTTCATTGTTAAGAGTACAGTATTGTTTCTTCAAACACACACACACACACACACACACACACACTCAGAAAAAAGTGACATCAGAGACATCAGCATTTCAGTACGTTTTCATTTATTTGAGCTTTGGGAGGTTTCTCAGCAGCGTCCCGGACTGTCATCAGCACCTCAGAGCACGAGAGAAAGCTTTCGGCAGGAACAGCGTATGGAGGTTATTATGATCAGCAAAGGAATGGTGAAGGTCTAAAGCTTTTTATGTTAGTTCAGAATCTTATGAATTTAATTCTACTCGATATAACAGTTATATTACTAGGTTTAGAACAAGCGACAAACAGTTCAACTAACTAAGTCACGCCATGTGTGATCTAATGCCACGGATAACACCAGCTCATCATTAATGCTCAGTTTAAGGAAGTGATAGGGACATTATCACCCTTCAAATACTCACACACACTCACTCAACTCAATGATCACACACACATCACAACGAGCAATTAGACCCAGCTGTGAAGGAGAGTGTAAATCTGTACAAAACTAATATAATGTGTTCAGAAATGCCACTTTTACCACAGCCTTCAAATATATATATATATATATATATATATATATATATATATATATATATATATATATATATATATATATATAAAAATAAGAGCACTCAGAAAAGTTGAGGGCTGTGTTTGACAAATAAAAAGAGAGAAAAGGACAGTGAAAGTTACAGAAATAAATGGCAGGAAATACACATAAAAAGAGACAAACAGGAACTATACGAGTTTCCACAGATAGAGGAAAAAATATTCCTACTTTTTTTGCAAACATTTTTCCTTTATATATAGATTTTTTTTCTGCTTTTTCAAAGCCTTTTATGTGTACGCTCAGTGAACGGTTATGAAATGGCATCATGCACAGAATGTTTTTTTGTTAGTATTTTTGGCCTCTCTCTTGCTCTGAGGTGAACTGATGAACACGGTTGCTGTGGTTGTGTGATTTTCTTCCTCTAGGTTTCTCTGGCCGGTTGGAGAGGCGGGCAGGGGGAGGAGCCAGCGTTCTGCTTCCCTCCTCCCGCTGTTTGGCCCGTACACATGAGCGCCCCCTCCTGGGGACTCTCCTCGTTGTACAGGCGCTTGATCCCATCGAAATACTCGTCCACCTCCATGTGTTCCACCTTCCGCTTGGCCGAGGACTTGCTTGAACGGTTGTGGGTGGTGTTGGGGTCAGAGGGTGCAGTCGGAGCGGGGGACACGTGCCAGGCGGGCAGGACTCCCCTGTCCCGAGGCCCCGGGGCGTTCAGCAGGGGATGGCAGATGTACACAGTGTTAGGAGGCAGGGAAGCCGTGTGTGTGGACAGGCAACGTGCAACCAGCTCTCGACAGCCAATCAGCTGAGAGCTGTCGATCTGAAAGAGAGGAAGCAGAAAAATACATGTACGGTATTAGTTCTACATCAAAAGTGTGGTTGCACATATAATATCAGATATACACTATTGTTTGTACGTTTGGGGTCAGTAAGTCTTTTATTCAGCAAGGAGCAGAAGAGACTTTTCAAAAACATTTTTTTTTTTTTTTATCTGACCAAACCCAAACTTTTGAATGATGGTGTGTATCATATAAAAATACATCAATGTTCAATACATACATAGTCATTAATATTTTAAAACTGCTTCACTGGTGTTGACAGTATTAGTTACTGAACCTGTATTTTTAAAGCTACATGAAATCGTAAACTTGAACTTTGGGAATTTCTTCATGAGTTTGTACATGTATGACTTTTAAAGCTCTGTCTTTTTTGTTTGGCGTTGAGCTCGCTGCTGGCAGAGATAACTGAGTTTGTTTGGAGAAGTGAATGACCGGGCCTCTTCTGAGTTATGATAAGGGTTAGAGAGTCTACAGAAACCCAAGCATGCGAGATGGATTATGTCCGCTAGTGCGGCTCTTAGTTGTTTAGGTCTCCACGTCAATGTGGCCAATGTGATCTTTCTGACCACTTTATGCATTTGTTTAATGGAAATGTTTGGATCTGGCCTCCCTCTAAAAACTCTTAATCTACATTATTTCATTTTACAAACAATATTCAATACCAATTTACTCTTTTAACCCTATAAATACTACTGTATAAAATTTGCACGGCCTCTAAATGATTGACATGATCAAATCTGATCGATAGTTAATCATTTTAGTATAACTGTAAAAAGTCTAGCTTCAGGTCGTGGTTCACATGTCTTTTTGCGGTGAAATCTTTAATGAGTTTTATGAAGTAAACAACAACTTCCATTTTGTTAGTAATATGTCAAGATGAACTGCAACTTTGGTTTACTTGATTATCCATGCATCCAGAAAAATCATGTTAAAATGCATCAAATATGATCCATCAGACTTTTGAGAAATAAAACTTTTGTTCATCTTTCAAACATCATTGCATTGCATTATATATTTTGACCCCCACAATAAACTCTACATATATTTCCCAGATGCACATGGAAATCATCTCATTGGACCGTATGGACAGGTTTCACTAACGTTTGACATCCCGGAAGAGTTTAGTTTAAATGAATCATACATCATAATGTATTCAAACTCAATTTGGAGCCACTGAACTTCATCAGTTCTTACCTGTAACTTGTGCAGCAGGTCGACAGTGAGAGCGAGCCAATCAGGACAGAGTTTCTCCAGCTCCAGCGTGATGAGGCCGAGGGACAGCAATGAGCCGCGCACCTGCAGCAGTGCATTGTGGGTCAGACAGTGGAAGAGCTGCTGGGTGAGCAGAGCCACGTGCTGTGACGGGTTCAGACCCGACAATGCCACGTTCAGCCGCCCGGACTTGCAGCTCAGAACCATCGCATGGAACTACACAGAGAGAAAGGGTACATAAAAATGATTAAAAACATCACGATTCTTTTGGATCTCAGCACTTAATCAGATTAATTGTCAGTCCTTCAGCACCCACATGGAGAGCTGGATATTAACAGAAACCTCAATATGCCAGAAAGAGGATCCTTCTTTAACACTCACATTCATTTCTCTCACTCACTACTAGCAGCAACATCCATCTAATTTTCTACTTTTGTCTGACTTATGGGGCGTTTACACAACACTGTCTTCAATTAAAAGCCTTTTTGCCAGTTTATTTACACAACAACGGCGTTTTGGGAGCCTGAAAACACAAACTTTCGAAAACGGGTTCCAGATTGCACGTTTTTGAAAAGATACCGCTATTGTCTCTGTGTAAAACTACAAAAAACGTGAATTTGTGAGAACAGTGACATCATGTGCATGCGTATTACGTGTTCAGTCAATGGATGTTTAGCGTTTCTTTGCAAAGTGACATCACCAACTACTGGCCTGGTACAAATACAACGTTTTTAGTTGTTTTCACTGATCCGTGTGAACGGGGATCGTTTTTACAATGTCGCCATCTGTATGCGAAACCTTTCAAAAACGCAAAGGAAAAACATTAAGATTAACACTGTTTATTGGTTTATTTCAACATTTAGATACATTTTTAAAATCAAAAGTTGTATCTGTTCAGTTAATGCACTGTGATCTAACATAAACTAATGAACAATTGTATTTTTATTAACAGGCATTAACATTTAAGATTTAGAAATGCTGTGAAAATCTATTCCTCATTGTTAGCTAATGCATTAACTAATGTTAACAAATGAAAACTTACTGTAACGTGTTACCATATATATTGCGCATCTGTAATTGACATGCACCGTCTAACATATTTGCCAACTCATTGAACACACACATCAATGAGAAGTCCATTTGATGTGCTATTTATCATCTGAAGAGAGAGAGAGAGAGAGAGAGAGAGAGAAGAGAAGAGGAAGTGCACTCACGATGTAAAGGAAGTCCAGTGCGGTGGTGGAGTGCAGGTCCCAGTTTAGCTTATCCAGAACAATCCTCTCCATCCGCAAGATCTCCGACGGAGAACAGCCACATTTGCTGCTGGACACCAACTCTCTCAGCGAAGGGATCCGCTTTAAACACACACATAAGCGGTTACACACACAGAGACGTCCACAGAAACACACAGAATTATTAAAACACAAACATACTGGTGGAAAAAAAAAGCTTGAAATCTAACAGATATGGCATAACTTTGAACTCATTTTGGTAATTCCTTCATTAAGTTTAAGCCACAGCACATGGTCAGTTCGAGCCAGAAATGACTTTAAAGGGCTGCCAGAAAATAATCGGATTAAACATTAGTCCATCTTTGGCGTTTTAAGTAGAAACAAGTACAGAAATCGCAGTCGTCATAGTCCTACAGAAAATGTCTCACTGTCTGTCCTTTCATGAAGCAGCTGATGGGAATGTTCTGTCATACTTCAGTCTCAGTAAAGAACACTTTTTAACTAAAAGCTCATCAAACTGGGGCTGATTTTAGACTTGAAAGGGCTTTATCTGCCTCCCTCGTCACATGGTCAGTTTTAACTGCTACATAAACAGATAAAGCCACAGAGAGCCATGATGACCGAAGTTGACCATGCATCAGCTCTAGTGCCTCTGATCGTAGATTGGCATAATAATATTTCATTCACCTCATCTTCCTCGCTGGTCTTAACAGCCAGGAAGAAACAAGAGATGGCGATACAGCGCAGGTACTTAGGACGGGCCTGAAAAAGAGAGAGAGAGAGAGATTGGTCAATGACGGTACTGCAAAATGACGGTACTGCAATAATGCATCTCGTGCACTGCTCATTGTGCATGCAGAGTTTGTCACAACAGTTAGTAGTAGTAATAATGTGTTTTTTAATGCCATGTCAGCATCTGAGGCTATCTTCATGGCAAAAACTGAGTTACAAAAAATACAAGAGTTGCTTAAATACAATTTAAAAAAACAGCAGGAAATATAATACAAGATGTTTTACATTAACATTATGATAAAAATCCTAAACTCTTTTCTGGTGAAATTTCACTAAACAAGTTCTTAAGTGAGCTTACTACATAAAAATGTTGTCTACTTGCATTAAAAGTGGGACAGTCCAATAAAATATGTTTAATGTAAAGGGGGCTCTTGAAAATGCAAGTCAATCTTGTGTGACCTAAACGACATATCTAGTGAACACCAATTGATCAAATCTTGTTCTAAAGGAGATTAAAAGTCTGTTGGGGATTTCAGGACTGATTTAATGTAATTTGTTGTCTGGATACATATCCCACTCTTTAATATATAAAGATTTGTCACAAACAGGTAAGGGCAAATGTTTCTCACACACATGTGAACGTCCTGTGTTTATTTCCTGTTCACTTGAATGCCAAAGCGCAAGAACTAATCAGATGTGCAGTGAGTGCCATGTAGCTGCATCTAAAAATACTGAGCAGGCAGTTTCACTTTCTCTCTCTCTCTCAAAAAAAAAATCTAGAATTGTCTCTGCAGCCCTTGAATGTTCAGGAACGTTTTCTGATGTTCTAAAAGAAATTGGCACAAAGACAAGAGAGCAAAAGATATTCAGTGTTGTATAATAAAACCACTAAGCTAAATAGTTACCCAACTTTTATCTGTAAAGCAATTACATAACAGTAAAAGTTCTACAACGGAGTAAAATAAAGTTCACTGCACACAAGTTAACGTATGATCATAAATGCAATTATGCTAATCAAACTTTAAATCCATCCATTATGATGCATAACATGCACAAATTTAAAAGCATGACATGCATACATTATAATGCATAAAATTCATACATGCAGAAATTTAAATGCACCTGACAAATTTTGCTTTAATCCTAAGCACCTTACAAATGTGGAATATCACATGAAATGTATCATAAGAGCTGCAATATTTGCCACACACAATACTAAGAATAAGCTAAATCAATACGTGAGAACATTATTATAATTGTTTTTTAAAATAGGGTGTTATTAAGTGAAGTACCTATCATGGGCTGCAATTAGACCAGCCAACACACAGCTAAAACCTGTTATGGACAGCTGTATAACGGAAAATACCATAAAACCATAATCATTGACTGGGACGGAAGACCTTGACCGGTCAGATGTTTTTCAACATTACCTTAATGGCAGAGAGGAAGCGATCCAGGATGCCAATGGCCAGGCAGAGGGTCTCTGGATAAAGCTTCAGCTGGGAATGCACATCCCTCAACCACCGGACGGCCTCATCACGCTTTTCAGGGGAAATATCTGTATCCTAAACAATAAAAACATATTCAATCAAACACAAAACAACCCATACTGACTCAAATCCAAACCCAACCCATTTTTACTGTCGATCCGAGTAGACTCAAATGCACAGATGCTTATTTTTAATAGTAATGCATTTTCATTTTTTTCATTAATTACTACTTCAAACTAAATGCAAACCCACATTTCATGCACAATAAAACTGCCACAGTTCCCATCAGGATCAGTTTACATAGCAAACCTCAGACACTGGCACATATGTGCGTGTAACAGACACAAACACACCATATAGTCACAACAGGAGATAAAACAGCCTCATAAAACTGCATGCCAGTGTCTCTGTGTGTCTACAAAATTCCAGATTTATAAAGCAAGTCATAAATGCATACTGCAGTATCTTAAGGGATCTTCTGAAATGCAGGCTTTCCAAATTACAGTACATGATAATGATGATGACAACATTACTATTCGCATTATAACTGGACAGAAAGCACCTTAAATTATCGGCCTCCCACTATGTAAAGTGTGTTGTCATACCTAACAAACCAGAGATAGACTGTCTCACCTGGTTGGTAGGTTTCTTTGGCACGTAACCCTTCCATAGTTTGGCTTCCCTAGAAACTGCCTTCTCTAGAAGAGATGACAGCTTCCGGCTTTCCAAGGGCTGGGTGAACTTCATCACACACCCTGGAACAGCCTACCTCCCCACTGGATACAGCTACCTGAGCGCAGAACACAAAACATCTCAAAAACACATCAATACAATTTGATGTGATATGCACCTGATCAGATTTTACAAGGGACGTCTGGGTTGCCTTGGAAATTGTTTTATTATTAAGTCTATTATTAATCGCATTTAAAAACAAAGTCTAGAATAAATAAATGTTTATTAGTAGTATTTTATCCAAACTGCTTATAATTACAATTACATTTTGATAACAATCATCATACAATAATAAGTTATACATATAACGTTACTTATATTGCTATTATTGTTATTCCTGTTGTTGCAGTTACTGATTGTTATGATTAAAATAAAAGCGTTTAATTTATTTTTTTTAACAATGAACACCAAATCAAGAAAAAAAATAAAAATAATTATGATAGATCAGCTCTGAATTGATTATGATAATGATAATGGGTTCACTTGCCATTTAAATTGAGGACATTGTCACATAATGAGTAAAATAAACAATTGATAATGAGAATTGATTAAGCATCATATTCATACTATATAAATGTAATACTGGTGTATATAAGTACACCACCCGTACTGTTTAGTGTTAAATATTACTTTAACCACGACAAACCCCATATCACCATCTCAGTATGAAATGTTAATGGTGTTGACGCAGTTTACATTTGATGAGTGTTAGCTGACAAGCTACACAGTAATAGATCAGTATACATGCACTTCCACACACCTAACTACACCAAAAATCTTAATTTAGTATTTTAAATGTATATTTATATCTATTCACGCTGGTTTAAACAAGCGAAATGGTGATATTTGTTTATAAAATCTCTTAGAAACGGTTAGATTTTTACCTCCCCTGCAAGGTTGTGGGAAACGCAGATCATCCGGTCCATTAAACTGAGGTAAAATAAAGGAGCAAATCGGAATCAGTCATCTTTCTAAGCGTCCAGCTTCGCCTCCATGCTTGCCGTGAAATTTGGTTGGGGTTTTAAAAATCTAAAAGGGAAATTTCCAAACTGATATGAAAAATAAAATGAACGGAATATAGACACGGACGTCTACTTCCGAGGAGGAGACTGAGAAGGGAAGGAGAACCTTCCGCTAACCTCCTCACCGCGCACAGAAACCTCCACCGAAACATTTTCTTATAAATAAAAACATATTAAGATAAATTCTAAGCGATTAGAAATACTAAAAAGCACAAGAAGTTAATGTAGATTTAGTCAGATGTTTATTTATCAATGGAAATTATTGTGAATTCGGTCATAAAAGGACTACTTTTCTGGCGGATTTGAGTGTAGATTGTACTGTAAGGGACTACTTTCTTATACAATCCATTTCAATGTCTCAAGATGACACTGAAAAACAGAAAACAACGCAAATCGAGACATTAAAGGGATAAAATGTCAATTAATAAATTATAGTATTTTAACAGCTAGATCCTATTCCATCATGGACATAAGGCTTTAAGGGGAAGTTAAAACAAATTCCTAAATAAATAATATATAAATAATATTTTAATACTTTTATTGTATTATATTATATTATCACTATTATAGTACTAATGTTATAGTGCTATAAATAATATTTCATAACTAAAATATTATTATTATTATTAAATTCGATGTGTCTTATCTCTGATCTAAAGGTACATTTTCACCTTTAATGCGTCAATTTATTATAACAACTGAATCAGAATCCACTACATATGACATCTGCAATAACATTCAGCTAATATGTTGATAACTCACTTTTCGTTTAATGAATGTTGAAGAGAAAGGGAAATGTTAGCATACACAGAAACTCATTGGCAGACACAGAAACTCATCACAAAAATGTACAAGAGAGGAATGCATTTGAACTACATTTTCTACCCCCTGGCAACCCTGTCAAAACAAACCCAGCAACAACCATTCAGAGTGCAGGACAAGCTATCGAGTCTAACCAATGGTCGGCGTCTACATGGAAGCCAGCAGCCAATGAGCGCAGAGAATTTTGGGCGGACTATTTGAACGCTACATCTTCGGGCGATTCTATTGGTCGGCTAGACTGTCAGTATCCTAAGTCCCAGAGAGCTTTAAAACAACGCTTGTATGTTTTACAACATGAAATATTTAAAACAGATGTGTCATAAAGATAAAATAACATAAAATACAGTTAATTAAGTGTAGGAATGACAAAAGCATTCGTTATAAATAGCAAAAATGTACCTAAACAGAGAGACTTACGTTTCATACGTGCCAGGCCCAGAGGGGCGGAGCAACATTCATCAACAAAAGGAAAGAGAAGCAGAAAACAGACGAAAGACTCGGATACACAAACACAATATGTCCTTTTAACATCTCTGGTAATATACCTTTATTCATCTTCAATAATTGTCGTTAACATTTGTTTCCTTTTTAGATGTCCGTCTAGATGAACTGTCACTGTTTATATGTTCTAACGTTAGTTGTTGTTGTTTTTTTTATTATGAAAATGGGTTTGATCTTTGGTTATCCTGGCATTTTATGGGCTAAATTTCGACTAGGAGTCATTTTTTATATTTCTTCTAGATTTTAATGGTATTTTATCGATCATTTGTGTATTTCATTAATGACAGTTTTGGATTATTTTACTGGAATGACCGAATCACTTGTTTTTTGTTTGGTTTTTTGGTGTCTTTGATGTTCACTTTCTAATCCAGTACGTTACATGTATCATTTGAAGTCAATTTCTGTATAATTCTGAGTCGAATAGATTGATCCGTAAAATGTTACAGTGCCCGGTTTGTTATATTGTAATACACAGATAAACCGTATATAATGCAAGGTTAAAAACACACTGTACATCAGTGTAAAGATTTAAACCCCTCCCCCTCTGGTCGAGGTATTTTCCAGTTGAAGGATCAACTGA
Organism: Abramis brama; assembly: GCF_963993115.1. Classification (NCBI taxonomy): domain Eukaryota; kingdom Metazoa; phylum Chordata; class Actinopteri; order Cypriniformes; family Leuciscidae; genus Abramis; species Abramis brama. The sequence continues at coordinate 29,485,592 of NC_139977.1, read as the reverse complement.
GCTCCACTGGATTACATTGACTTTCGATGCTGTTCTAACCTTAATAATCAAGTTATCGTTTTTAAAAAGGACGTTTCCACATTTATGTGCATATCTCAGACAGAATGTGTCAGATTTATTTGTTTGTATCTCCTGTAAGAAGGCGTTAACCAGCGAAACCCGACACCGAAGCTCAGCTGCGCGGAGGGGGCTGGGCAAAACCTTGACCCACCGCTCTGGGTGAACTGAATTTACTCACTTTGTTTTCATTTTTAAGGTGCTTTGGAGACTTGAAACCCAGTTAAAGCCGAAAATATGGAGGCCTTCAAACTGATGAAGGAGCTGAAGAGCAATTTGGAGCTGGAGGTTCAATATCTGCCTAAAGAAACCGGTCTGAGTTTGATCGAATCCACCAAAGAGGTAAACTAGTCTTACCAACTCCTGTGTAAATACATATAAAACCTTTATTTGAAAATATAAGTTATTTAAATTTGCATTGTATTTGACTTTTTATAATGTAAAAAAAAAAAAAAAAAAACTCTTAAAGGGATAGTTCACCCAAAAATAAAAATGGTCATAATTTACTCACCCTCAAGTTGTTCCAATCCTGTACGAGTTTCTTTCTTCTGCTGAACACAAACATGATATTTTGAAGAATGCCTGTAACCAAACAGTTTTTTTCCATACGTTGGAAGTCAATGGTATCCATCAACTGTTTGTCTACCCATATTCTTCAAAATATCTTTTTGTGTTCAGAAGAAAGTAGTTCATACAGGTTTGGAACAACTTGAGGGTGAGTAAAGGATGACCTTTTTTTTTTTTTTGGTTAACTATTTCTTTAATAGTCCAATTGACAATATGAAGCCTAATAGAAAAATCACAGTTTTAACTTAAAATTTCACTTATTTCTCCTTGTCCACACAGAACGGTAATGGAGTTTCAGCCAAATGTCGAGATGCTCAAGTGGAAGATCTCTGGAGTCTGACCAGTTTCTTCGGTTACAGCACTCAGACCTTCGTACTAGCCGTTAACCTGCTGGACAGGTTTCTAGCTATGATGAAGGTAACCAGTTAATTATAACTCATTCCAACTGATTAGCATGATGTCCTCGCTGGTATAACATATCGGTTCTGTGTTTTTACGTAAAGGTTCAGTCCAAGTATTTGGCCTGCATCAGCATTGGCTGCCTCCACATCGCCGTCCGAGTGACTGAAGAAGAATGCAATGTTTCGTCCAGCCACGAGCTCATTCGCATCAGCCAGAGCAAGTTTACAGTCTCCGACCTCAGCCGAATGGAGAAGATCATATCTGAGAAACTCAACTTCCAGTTCAAAGCCGTCACAGCCTTAACCTTTCTGCATTTGTACCACGCCATTGCACTTTCGCACACATCCAACAGGTAAGAATGGGTGGTGGCATTATCAAACTTCGAACTCAAAGCCAGATAAACTTTTTAAATGTGCAGGATTGACAAAAGGAAACTTGACACACGAAGGTTGATAAACAGAGCTAGCAAGTGCACTTTGAGCATTTTGCAGTAAATGGGTCACAGAGAATCCAGTTAGCCATGAAAAACTAGGATAATCTTCTGACTAGACCGCACAGCAACAGCTTGTTAAATGGCAAACAGCTCAGCTAACAGTACCTAAATGCAAGTTGCACTTTGACCATCAACTCTTTTTCTCTCTTTCAGAAAAGACTTCCTGAATCTTGACAAACTGGAAGCCCAGCTGAAAGCCTGCCTATGCAGAATTGTTTTCTCCAAAGCAAAAGTAAGAACTACTTCAAAACAAATCGACAGATGCTAGAAGTGAATTATAGGAAGTTTGAATTGATGAATTTTCTTCTCTTTTTTTAGCCTTCGGTGCTCGCCTTGTCGCTCTTGATGCTTGAGATCGAGGCCTTACAGTCTGCGGATCTGCTCGAGATCGCCCACCGCATACAGACACACTTGAAGGTAAATACTCAGAGGACAGCCTTTTTTTAAATGCCCTGAGCATCACAATAAAACCATTCAAAAAGTAAAGAAATAAAAAGTTAATATCACAGACTGGTCGAGTAGAACTAGTTTAATCAAACAATTGTGTACCAAAACATTGTGAACACATCAATCCATTACAATTGATTGATAAAAAAAAAAATAGTCCTTTAGTTTCAGCAGCACTTTCATCCATGGTGTAGGAAAAAATCCAAAGCACTTAAAAGTGTCCTGTCGCCAGCAGACTATTAGTTTACACTTGTCGGCCCCGTCCCATATGAAATTACGCTGGCTCTGTGCCCTGTCCTTATGTAAGCTGGTGTCTAAAAGAGCAGTGTCTGTTGCCCTACTCAGATCTCGAAGGCTGACCTGGCACACTGGCGTGGGCTCGTAGACCAGTGTATGAGGGAGTACTCCTCTCCAGAATGTGCCAAACCCGACCACAAGAAACTGGTGTGGATCGTCTCGCGGAGGACAGCGCAGAACTTGCACAGCAGCTACCGCTGTATCCCAGAGCTACCCACAATTCCAGAGGGCGCGTGGGACGAGAGCGAGAGGTAAACAGCTTACCTGCAGAAAGACACAGGCATTAGTATGTCACACTCATTATAATCAGGAAGTAGAAGCAGAAATTAATAGAATATTCTGGTTTAACCGCATACAGATCATTTCAATCAAGTTTGATTACCACAAAAAATAATTTAGATGTCATTCAGTTTGCAAAACAAACAAAAAACAGACAATTTTGCTCGCAATGGATGTTTATGGGGCAAATGTACAAATCAAAATGATCTTCTGTGGCATCGTTAACTAAAGACAAAACTATTCAAAGTAGTATTTGATAACTGAAGCACTTTGCCACTAAGTGAAACAAAACAAGTATTAAAATGGCTGATAAAATAAAAATGACAAACACATAAAATGACTAAAACCTGAACTAAAATCATAATCGAAAATATATAAAAAAACCGAATTTAAAATATTAATAAAATACTATAATAGACTGTAAATAATACTAAAATAACACTGGAACATTAAATCAATCTGTCGCATTATATCCCACATTACAATACTTAAATTTTCTTATTCTACAGATTACAACTTAAGTCTAAAACATCAGGAAATAGCAGCAAATAAACAAACTTGGGAATAATTAACGTAGAGTACGCCTGTGTGCAATTTTCCATCACAACTTCTGGTTTCAGTTCTATCAGTTTTTCCCCATCACATGACATATGACTTAACCCTGGTGTTTTACTGACACACACCACTTACGTCACAACCCCGTAAGCACAGGCTGAAGTTCTTTCTGTACGCCCCACCCAACGCCTTACTATCAGGTGTCTTAACCGTGTTACTTGATAACTACTAATGGTTAGGTCACACACCCCAGCAACCATCCCAAGCATGTTTATGTCCAAGAGCAATAAGTCATTCCTGAAGCTCAGCGACACAGCTGATTACAAGCTGAAAATCTAGACAGGACACACTGCTTTGAGATGGCTAATGGGTTAGATATGCATACACGTCAAACTAGGCGCAGTGATGGAATGTGGGTAGAGAATAATGTCTGTTTACAAACGGCACATGTGAGTAAGAGATGGGTGTGCGAGGAGTGGCCAGTTAGATGGAACAAAAACATCTCTTTTGAGAACCAAGCATATTGTACAATCAAGAGTACATTCTGGGTTGAGCTTGATTGAAACCATCCGCATATTAGTGAAATAAATATGTTGCCGTTGTGACTAACTGAAGTACTAAAATAACTAAATCTGAAATAAAAATTAAACAGAAATATTAAAACAAATTGAAGCTAAATAGAAATACAAAATAATTTTTTTTTTTTTAATGAACTGTCACAGTACCTCTGAAACAACTGCATAGTTTGTATCGCTTTCACAATTTCCAAATACATTTTAGTTTCTTGATGTTAAATTGTTGAAGGATAGGCATTTGTTTCAAGCCATTTGACTTCATAAATATAATAATGACCAAATATAATAATTAAATCAGAAATAAATATATTTATCAACACCATCCAATAAGAAACACCTGAACGTCACAAATCTTCAACAAATTAACAACCTCAGCTTCCTTTTGTAAAAAAAAGACTTTAAATTCTCTCAAAAAAAATGTGCACCTTAGGACATTCCCCAATTTAAAGGTCCCGTTCTTCGTGATCCCATGTTTCAAACTTTAGTTAGTGTGTAATGTTGCTGTTAGAGCATAAATAATATCTGTAAAATTATAAAGCTCAAAGTTCAATGCCAAGCGAGATATTTTATTTAACAGAAGTCGCCTACATCGAACGGCTCGTTTGGACTACATCCCTCTACTTCCTTCTTTAATGACGTCACTAGAACCGTTTTTTGACTAAGCTCCGCCCACAGGAATGCTCCCTCAACTCTACCGAAATTCGTTTACGTACTTGCGCACTTCTTATAACTTGCTGTGTTTACTCAGCTCTTACGGTGATTTTCTGAAGTAAAACTGACGCTTCATCTTTTGTGTGATGTACAAATGTGCACCATAGGACATTCCCCAATTTAATGACTAACGGTTTCAGGGGAATCTTTAACAAAGTACATAACATGATTGCATCTGACTGTGTTTGTTCCTCTTCCAACAGTGAGGATTCAAGCGAAGACCTGAGCTCTGGGGAAGAGAGTCTGAGCAGCTCGCTGGGCAGCGACGCAGAAGGACTCTATTTCCCCTCAAACTTCCGGTCACGTGCCTGCAGACCGTAGTACGCTCGAAACCACTTGCCAAGGAGCACAATCACCAATGGAGATGTGTCCACCACAACGCCAAATAATGATCTGAATGGCTTCCTTGTCATCTTTCACGATGATGTCACAGACTTCTCCTGGCTGGAAACCTATTGTTGTACAGCGAGGTGCCATTGTGCCTGGGTTCAATGAAACCAACGAGTCCAAAATATCAGAATTGTATTTTAAAACTCTTCTTTTATGGCTTTACAAAAAGCCAGTCCACATACTGTAAACTTCTCTTCTTGATTACTTGTGTTAAGCTAAAGTGAAATAATTCAGCACTGCACAAACACTGGCAGCTAAAAAAAAAAAAAAAAAAAAAGTAGTCATAGCGTTTATAGTAGTTGGTGCATGTTCGGATGTGTCAACATTCCAGCTGGCTCAATATGACATATCCAAGGTACTCTAGACTGTTATAGAACAACTTAGGACTTGTACTTTGGTGCTTTGCACAGTTTTGTAATATGATTGTAAGCGTGTGACAGCAGGAAAGCTGCGTGCCTGAAGAACTGCCGCCTCTCTGAGGTGGTGGTGTTCGAGATTTACAGTGGTGTGCATGACGTTCACAGGGAGAGAAAAAAAGAAAAAAAAGGCAGATTGTTTATTTTTTTGTGTGTATGTTTGAGTGTGTTGTTAACCTACTTGCCAACTTAGTACAAGTTTCACTTTAGCCAATGTATGAAGACAAATACTGTGTTGAAAATGTGCAACAAAAAAAAGCCTGAAAAAATGTAAATTTGTGTAAATGTAAAAAACAAAAAAAAACATATACTTTCTGTATAGCTTCTTGTAGATATTAACTTATTTATTGTTATTTTTGTCATGGTAATATAAAAAAAAACCATTTACAATTAAAAAAAAAAAGCTATTTTGAAATTCACTGAATGTCTCCTGTTTTACTTGCTTGGGTTTCATGAATATCGGCTTAACCTCTAATTGGTTCTCTGTTCCTAGCAACCTCAACTATACCACACACACACACACACACACAGAAAATGGCAAACAGCTAGCAGATGCTGTAAATTGCTTCACTGACTGGATTTTACACAACAACAAAACAAGTGGCTTCACCATGCAGAGCGCCTTCGTCAAACACAACGTCATGATGTTATCAGCTGATTTAAACGCGTACAAACAAGCGAATGATGCAATTCTGTCTGGTGTAATGCGATTCACATAAAAAAGGGAACTAATTTTCATGAGAAACCAACAGCCAGTGCACTGGAAAGAAACAGTGTCAGGTCAGTTTTCATAGGCTGGAGCTGATCTTTCTGTTCCCTCAGAGACACAGGTGGGCAACATGCCCTAAACATACCACGAGATCCATTTCACAACACAATGCACTACATACAGTGATGAAATTTTGAACAAGAACAAACACAAGAAAATACCATTTGAATAAGTTTTTGAATATGGTTAGAATTTGGAAAGTCAAGTAATAAACTTAATGTAATAAATTACAATGACACGACACCTCGGTTTTCCCCTATAGCCATTATACAAGTTATGTAAACTCGTTCTTATCAAGTGCCACACAAAATCAAATGGACAAGCAGCAACTAAGCTATAGTACGCTCTAATTGGTTCAAACAGTAAGCATTTGCTAGTCATTACAAATACACACACACTTGAGGAATTCCCGCACAGTGCACTGCACACAAACACACTCACTATAGAAACATTGGCTCAAGTTCCTCGTTCAAACACATCCCGCCTGCGTACAGTACTCGAACATTTGACACCGCACAAAAAGTAGGTCACTTGCCTTATAGCATTCCTTGTTTGGAGCCAGATTTTTAGAAGCCCATCCGAGACTTCTTTTTAGGCTGAGAGGCCTGTGAGGAGCTTCTGATTTGGGGAACTCTCTGGGAAGACCAGGAGAGCATGGATGACTGAGTTGGCGAAGAAAGGTGAACCTGAGACAAAGAAAATCCATCATCCGGTGCGGAGTTCTGAGTAGATATCTGAGAAGCGGTAAGGGAATTAAGGTCCTTCCGCCGTTTCGAGATGGATGGACGAAGTCCTGAATCCATCCCATTCCTTACTGCAACACTAGGGGTGCTAGAGATTGGTCGTTCAACCTGAAAGTAAAGGTGAATGATATATTATTGATTATGATTATTCCTGTTTTAATGGAATTTCTGCTGATACTTTCACTGATAATTTGTTAAGCCAATTTGTCATGTCACTACTGAGGATTACTGTATCATTGTACCTTGTTCATTTGTTATTGATCTGAGAGCTGGCTCACTCCTCCATAGGCTTCTATGTAATTGAAACTTGCCGGCCCAGAATGTTAGTAAAGACAATGTTTAAAATAGTCCAAGTGACTACAATGGCTCAACCATAAGTTTATCAAGCGCAGCGCTTCTGGGTTGTACGTCAGAACGTAGGCTCACTGTGTGTGTGATGCTGGCCAATAGTGTGCCTACGTTCTGACGTACAACCCAGAAGCGCTGCGCTGTTACACTACGTGAACTCACTCAGGCCCACACAGAAGAAAATTAATAGTTGAATTAAGTCGTTATTTTTGGGGGGTTTTACGCACAGAAAGCATTCTCGTCGCTTGATAAAACTTATGGTTGAGCCACTGTAGTCACTTGGATTATTTTAACAATGTCTTTACTAACTTTCTGGGCCGTTTCTAAGTTTCAATAACATAGAAGCCTATGGAGTGAGACAGCTCTCAGATTTAATCAAAAATATAGATTGATTAAATCTGCGAGCTCCATTGACAACAACAAGACAATACAATGGCTTCACCATGCAGAGAGCCGTTGTCAACCACAACGTCATGATGTTATCAGTAGGGATGGGACAGTATGAAAATTTTATATCACGATTATAGTGACCAAAATTATCGCGATTATCAATATTATCACGGTTTTGTTAAAACGAGATGAAAGTTTTTCAAAAAGAGTTGATGATCACACTGAAGACATTTCAAGAAGTTTAATATTTGAAAATCAACAAACAACAAATAAAACAAGCAGCTCTATGCACTTTTTAAAGCAAGATTCTATTATGTGGTATTTCCTTCCTTATAATGACGGTCGTCAATAGCAATGCATTATAACACCGCGCACATCCATTGTAACGGCCGCCTTGTGTTAAGTAGTGTTCATGACATGAATGTTGATGTGCCTTTAAGATAACTTCTTCTATGGCGTACGTTATTGTATGCATGCTGGTTTTATGTGAGCGCGCACGCACACAGTGAGAGTGAGATTGCTCGCGCAAAGAGGAAGATGACCTCTACTGCTGACCGTTGTTTTATTATAATGTGTTTACTTCCACTTTGATTTGTAGCGTGTTTTAGAGTGTTTTATTTTCCCTTTTAACATTCGCTCTTCGACATGTATGTGAAGTGTGCGCTTAACTGAGAGAAAACATCTATAAAAGTCTCGTGGAACTAACAGTTCATTTGCACTGTCTTGTATCTGGGTAACGTTAGTATTCAAACTCTCTGACAGACGTTACACCATGATCACAATGGACGCGCTCTCTCGTTTCATTCAAATACAACTTGCCGTCTTGCGTCTCCGTTTTTAATTGTATTTTAAAATTAAATCAGAGTTGATTTATTGTTTACAGAGTTTGATAATATTGTTGTGATGATCATCTTGTCTGAACGATTGTTTTGTACGCTGTAATGGATTTATAAACAGGTAAGATTTAAAACATTAATCTCAATTCAATGTCCCCGTAATTATGTGCTAAAAAAAATCGGTGTAATAAGTGTATAATGAATATAAATTATTATCCCTTAAATGTCACATAGTCTTGTTTGAACTTGTTCGTTCGTCTTTGGCTCAATGCCACTTGCTGCGAACTTTTCTTTGCGGAAGCTTCACGTTTATTTCAAGTGATTGATATAAAATAGTTCAACTTAAAACAACATTTTATGCCCAATTATTTCCTAGTAGTTTTGGTATTGAGGTCAAAGTTAACTTGCCTTGCGTTCGCTATACAACAGTGGGTAATGGTCACACAAGACGACTCGGCTACTTTCTTGTGCATGTTAGAGCTGACAGGGTGACCATCCTCGATTAAGTTTCCCTCAGGATTTTTGTTAAAGCCAAAATATGACCACACCTCAGAATTGGTTCTCTTAAAAGGCAGAAAAATCTCCCGAGCACGGTCACTGCCTTCCGCAATTCCTTCTTGAATAAAAAAAAACAACAACATTGCGCGCTGCGCCTGCATCAGACTGTTGCTGGCTGAACAGGATCTAAAATCGCGATAATCAAACACGGTTTTAATGATAATTAAATTTTAAACGATATTACTAACCGTCAGTGCATTTTATCGTGGTTTATAGTGAAACCGGTAATCGTCCCATCCCTAGTTATCAGCTGATTTAAATGCCTACAAACAAGCGAATTATGCAATTCTGACTGGTGTGATGCGATTCATATAAAAAAAGAGGAACTCATTCTACACAACTAACACAGCGTAAAACTAATCCATATGAATTGAGCGGTTTAGGTACAATTTTCTGAAGATCACTTTTTTGATGAACAAATTGAATTTAGGCTTTTATTCCCATAAAAACATTCATCAGCGCACACATCAGTTGTGGTAAACGGAAGCTCAAGCATGTTCGCTTGGCGTGCGAGAACCAATGAGGTTCATTCTCTTGTTACGCAGCACGTTTGAGCTTCAGCAAGAACCAATGAGGTTTGTGTTCGCTGATCAATGTTTATATGTGCATAAAACCCTAAATTTAATTTGTTCATCATATAAAGTGATCGAGTGGCTTCATAAAATTTGGACTAAACCACTCAATTCATATGGATTAGTTTTCAACTTCTATGAAGGGTCACAGTGGTCGTTGCGTAGCTGTCAATGGAGGGACAGAAAGCTCTCAGATTTCATCAAAAAGATCATCATTTGTGTTCTAGAGATGAACAAAAATCTTACAGGTTTGTAACAACATGAGGTTGAGTAAATGGCCATTTTAATTTTTGGGTAAACTAACCCTTAAATTAACGATCAGAAAAGTATTCATATTCCGTAGATGCAATTAGTGAACATGTCTTTGTATTATGTCTATTATTAATTGATCCCAATTAAACAAGCCAAATTTATTAAGACAGCGGTTCCATTTTACAGGGATAAAAGTAATAAAATTATCAGCCACAATGATCTGCAAGTTATTGGTTATCAACTCAAATCAGTGAATCCTTACCCGAGAGGATGACTGAGATTTGGACGGAGATGTCAAAAGGTCTTGATCAGGCCTTCTCAGAGGAGACTGTAGAGCAGATCTTACGGGAGATTGTCCTGGTTCTTCCACAGTCGATTGATCATGTAAAAACCGCCTCAGCATGATGGGGCTCTTTTTGCGCATCTCAGATCTGGACATCCATTCCTCCATGTCCGTGGATTGAGATTTTTCCAAAGTCTCATCATTAGAATCCAGAAACTGGCTTCCTGCCGATGACAAACAAAAGTCACTTCCTTGGTATTTAACAGACGAGGTGAAGCTTCCAGAAAGCGAGATGCGATGCCGAGCTCTGGCCTGCTTCATTCTCTGGCGCTTTCTACGAAGAGCCGCAATTTTCTTGGCCTGGTTCAAACCCAGCTTCTCCTCCCACCAACATTTCCAATTGCCCTCCCACGACGCAGCCAAGCGCTGGCTCAGATCGTCGTCCCAATCATCGGGATCAATAGGATCAGGAACTGGCGTCACATTCAGGTGAGGCAGGTATGTGACCCCATGCGAGAGCGACTCTTTCTTCCTCATGACCTCTTGAAGGTCTCTCCGCAATCTAGTCAAGTTATCTTTCACGAGTTTATAGGGCTTTTTGCCTTTTAAGCCATTTAAATTGTCCGTTCTTATACGTCGAAAATGAGAGTGTCGTTTTTTTGCTGATGCCTTTTTAAAAATGGGCTTGAACCATTCGTTCCAGGCAGCCTGGAGATCAGGATCCTTGCTTGGTTTGGGTGGTCTGGTAGAGCAAGTTGGGTTATTCCCAATAGAAATGCTTAATGGGTCTTTGCTGATATCTTTATTGGTATCCGAAGCATTTAAGTGATCAACATCAACATTATCAATTACTTCCAAATGACCAAGCGCCGCTTGTCGTCCCTCAGTCTCCGAGTCACTCTGAGAAGATTGGCCGTCACTGTTGGGGTGGATCTGGGAATTCTCGGTCTCTACAGTATGTTCCACACTGACAGCTTGTTCTGGGACGTCCTTGCTGGTCATGGTCTGATCTGCATGCAGTTTCAATGTTTGGAAAAAGACATCTCCAGTCTCTGAGAGCTGGAAAACTGACATGTAGTCCTTATTCTGTACAGCAGCAAAACCTGAGGAATAACGAGAAAGCACCACATGAGTACAGTAGTCCAGGGCTTCGGACTAACATTTGAGAGCAGTAGCACCGGTGCCACTAAGATCTATAGATGGTGGCACCAGCACCTGATTTGATGGCGCTGGGGGGTGGGGGGATTTTTAATCATAAAATCATTATTGTTTTGTAATACCAAGTACAGCAAGTATTTTTAATGGAAATGCACATTTGACAGTAGAGCACTGAGCTTAAGTTGAGATAAAGATAAAATGAACATATGAACAACAGTCACATGTGAAAAACAAATTTTTATAGGGAAAAATATAAAAATATATATATTTATCAGCACAATATAAATAAGTGTAAAAGCACTTAAGTGTCCTTGAAAAGTGAATTTAACTATCAAAGGTTGTACAAACCCTGAAACGAATAATGTAAAAATATTCAACTATTTCTGCCACAATACCATGGTTACAGTTGGCATTACGAGATTAAATCCATGGTGAATGTGATACATGGAGATTTGTGGACTGAAAAGCCTTCTATAACTTGTTCGTTCATGACACGTTTCCACGTCAGCGCTGTTTGATCTGATATCTGTGGTTTTGTCACCATTTCTGAACAAGCTTATGGTTAGTCAATATCATTAATTCATTTGATTAAAAGTTTCATTAATTCATTTGATTAAAAGTAATTCCATTTTGTAATATAATTTAGTAAGATCATTTTCATCTAAGTAATTCCAAACTTTGCGAGGCAGACAACGACATTATGAGATCAAATACAATCCACTTGTTAAACACGCTCCACAGCGCCACCCAGTGCATTTAATTATAACTGCGAGTTTTAGTGTTTTATCATGGATTCACTGCATTTACGGCCAGCAAAGCAACATAGTAAAATTCAAATAGTATTTTATTTTTTTAATAACAATTACAGATAGAATACTCGAAAATTTGAATATTTGTGTACACCCGTAATGTTTCTCACGAGATCTTGCAGCGATGTCATTAATACAGCAGCGAATTCAAAACGCTTTCTCACTGAATCTCCCACCGCTGTGTAATACGTGTCGCATGATCAAGACTGGCCCACAAAAATGTATTCTGATCTCACACTGTGCAGCTCTGTCTATTATTTGCGCTTTGCACCTCAAACGAGTTGCACGGTTTTGTTTCACTTTCGCACTGGCAAGAAAAAAATGTCAGTCTGAAGCTCTATGGTCTGATAATCATTGCACCAAATAATAGAGTAATGCTGCACGATTAACTGAGATAAAACAGAAATTGCAGATTAGTGAAATATTCAAATCCTAAAAGCTGTGAATAAATTAAATATATGCACAACACTGTTCATTTACACACATTAGCAGCTCATGATCCGTTGATTTCAGTGTCTCAGAGTGGCTCGGTTCGCATTAAATCCTGCTCTTTTTTGCACTTTCCACTGATTATCACCTCCCCACTTCAAACCAACCTAAAAGAGACTATCATATGACAACACAGTTGTCTAATGCTATAGTTTAATATAGTACATACTTCATGCTAGTCAAATAATACCATCTATCTAATACCATCCAGCTGGTTGTGAAAGTGTCCTGACCTGTAACAGGCACGTTCAGTCTCTTCTGAGCGATGCGTTTCTTGTGAGGTAGCTGAAGGTTTAGGTGGCTCAGACACTCTTTGGGATTAAAAAGCCTCTGAATGGGTCCTTGAGTCTGACAGGCATGCTCCCTCCCACCTGAGTAACATAAGAGAAAATGCAGTCATTTAGTCAGTTGTTTAGTACAGTGCTTATTACAGGCAAAATGCTCCAGGAGAAGCTCAAGACCTTTTTGGGTTTATATATACATGAATAGGGGCGGGAAAATATATTGATAGGGCGATATATTGTTGTCCTTCTCCATGCGATACGAGAATCGATATGTTAGCACCAAATATCAATATTTTAATTAATTAAATAAGGCGCTCTAAACAGATTTGCCTGCAGATTTGTTACTTCATGGCTCCTTGAAGTAGCACTCAACACATGAATGAGTGAAACATGAACACAAGTTAACTAGCCTAAGAAAAAGAGGGTTTTAACAGTATGGTGGACAGCAGTGCGAGTAAAATAATAGATGTCCCAGCCACAATTAAGTCCAAAGTCTGGACGCACTTCGGCTATTATACAATTGATGAGACAAACATGATGCTCTTCACCTAGCACTTGCACAGATACACACGAGAGCGTTTGAAAACAGGCGTCTATCAGCGGACCCCTAATTTATCCGCTGATAGACGCCTGTTTTCAAACGCTCTCGTGTGTATCTGTGCAAGCGCTCGATGAAGAGCGTCAAAGATGTCTGTTTACAACATGTTTTTGAAGTGTTGATCATTGTAGCCAATCACAGACATAAATGTTGAGCGTGTGAACAGAGTGGCCAATCAGAGGGGTTTAAGAATCCACTGAACAGTGCTGACGATGAAGAGATTTACATGTTGTAAACAGACATCTTTGACTCTCTTCACCTAGCGCTTACACAGATACACACGAGAGCGTTTGAAAACAGGCGTCTATCAGCGGATAAATTAGGGGTCCGCTGATAGACGCCTGTTTTCAAATGCTCTCGTGTGTATCTGTGTAAGCGCTAGATGAAGAGCGTCATGTTTGTCTCATCAATGGTATAATAGCCGAAGTGCGTCCAGACTTTGGACTTAATTGTGGCTGGGACATCTATTATTTTACTCGCACTGCTGTCCACCATCCACAGTGGATGAAATCGGTGCTCTATTCACAAATGTTTTCAGCGATTTTACGCACCAGTTAAATTCGCAACTTTGGATGTAAACATAGCTACTGATGAATTCAAAAACGGTGAAATTGCAAAGAATGCAGAACCTCAAGATGGGATTTTAAAAGTTTGCACAAGATGCTGAAGAAGCATGTTCACATTAAAAAAAGAATAGTGGAAGCCAAAACTGCATTCTGTACGAACCAGTTCTAATGCATACTTTTTTTTTTTTTACTGACCAATAAGATTCAAATTATATACCCCCAAAACATGCTGGTGGCACATTACCAGGTAACATGAACTAATAAAATGCATTCCTTAAATGAACGCATAGCAATTGGCTGTGGACAAAGCATCAGGCAAATACAAACAGAAACTGCTGCTGACACACAAGCCCCTCACCCGTGTACTGCAGTAGCATGATTTCCTGTGTCCTCTGAGAACCAAGCAGCAATTTGCAGGTTTGGCTTGGGGTCTGTCCTGGCAGATCGCAGGCAAATATTGGCGGAGACTCCATCATATGGTTCCATTTCAGCATGGGAACACTGGGAACACGCTCATCCATGATGTAAGTGGAAAACTGTAGACAAGGAAACAGGAACTGCTTTATTTCTCTTACACTGTACAGTGATGGCATCAGATACCAGGTATTACAATGGGTCTTTAGACATACACTCAAAAGTGTGGGGTCAAGATTTTTTTTAAAAGATATTAACTTTTATTCAGCAATAGTGAATAAAAAAGTGACCGTAAACAAAACTTTTTTTTTTTTAACAAAAACTAAATTAGATTTTTTTTAAATCAAATAAATGCAGCCTTGGCGAGTCTTTTTAAAACAAAAATCTTGCAGACAGCAAACATTTGAACAGTAGTGTATAAATAGTATACCTCGATACATAATTATTACTATATTTATATACACCAAGCTAGTTCAAAGAATATCACTATATTACAATGGTAGAGCCAAGTTACTATCACGGTTATAAAACACACTGAACAAGGAAACGCTCCACTGCATTAAATATCAAATCTCTAATTATACTGACAATAGTTCCTGTAGAGATAAAAAAAAGGTTAAATTGTGTGTGTGTGTGTGTACAATCCCATGACATTTGATAAAGATCATCATTTAAGGAAGTTCTGGAGGATTTCATTGAAAAAAGGTGGAACACACTCTTCTTCTGCACTCATTTCTGACGCAGACACTAATCTTGAATCGTGATATATGATAGTGTTTACCTGGGTATTAATAAGGTGGTGATGGGCGTGGCTTTTACTCAGGTACTTGGCTACTATCACTCGCTCTCCCGACACACAACCTGGTGTCTTTCCAATCCGGAACAATGTGTGAGTATTTTCATGATTCTGCATAGAGGAAGTGACAAAGATTAATAATAAATTGAGACCCACCTTAAAAAAGAGAAATAAAGAGAAGACTAACAAAAGAGTGAAACAAAAGAATGATCATAAAATACACAAATCTGAAATAAATAGTAGAGGTACAAATTGTGGTCAAATCAGCTTACAGGCCGTTCTTCACCCAATACATTTCACAGTTAAGTTGATAAAATATAGGTAATAAAATAATTTAATATTTTAAATAACCTTTTTAATTTGATATTTTAAATTAAACAATATTCTAAATAGTATATCATAACAATAATAATAATAATAATAATAACAATAAATCCCATTACTATGATTGTTATTACTAGTATTATAAACTAGTACCTAATTATAGTTATTATTATTAATTCAGATTAGATAACAATAATAGGAGCCTATATTAATAATTAGATAAATCAACAAGATTTAAAAAAATTAAGTCTTATTACTTATTATTTTATCTAATCATTGTAACATTTAAAATCCTATTATTATTGATAATAATCGGGATGTAATATTTGATAAGACGATTTAAGTGTTCCCTTGTCATCTGTCATACCACATCCAACCAGTCAAACACATTTAGATTTTACATTTATTAATTTATCAGATGTTTTTATTTAAAGCTACTTACAAATGAGGAGCTTTACAAAATATTCATAATACACAATGCCAAATTTAAAGCATAAGCAAGATGAGCATGCAAACTAGAGCAGAAGTGAAATGAGAAAAGAAGAGCAAGACTTCATTTTAAACGTGAGTTCCAGTAAGTGTCCTGGTTTATGGTTGTGGATTAGTTGTGTTCACGGAAGAGGCACGTCCTCAGCTGTATAATAATTTTCTCTCTAAAATCCTCCTCTTTTGTTTGAGGAAATAATCACTCATCAGAGTTGAATACTACAAGGTACAATGTGTAATATAATTAAGTATTTTAACAGTGGCCAAAAACCTTTGCATGATGCTGCTTCTACTCTGGTAGGCTGTTGCTGTATTGGTGGTTTGGCTATTAAAATGTACAAAACAATGCACTATGATGAGGCACTAAATGTTTATGGAGGACTCAGTTCTATATCATAATTTTGGCCAATAATGATACACGTAAGAAGAGCCACTTTACCCGTATGTCTGTAAGCTCCGCCCCCGTTCTGTCAGCATAGACCATCACTCTCGGGTGACTGGAGAACTCACACCATCGCCATGACGACTTGGCATTGAAGTACAGGTTGGAACTCTCCTCACGGAACTTCTGCAATCTAAAAGAGAACAGAATGTCACAAAGCTCTTGCCGGTTACAACAACCACACACTGCATCCTGTGGCAAGGGGTTGCATCAGCTCACTGTACAGACTCGTGAAACCATATGATAATTTTCTGAAACAAACAAACAAACTGAAATTTAAAGGGATAGTTCAGCCAAAAATGAAATTTCTGTTGTGATTTACTCTCCCTCATTTCGTTTCTAAACCCGTAAGACTTTCGTTCATTTTCAGAACACAAATGAAGATATTTTAATGAAATATGAGAGCTTTCTGTCCCTCCATTGACAGCTATGCAACTACCACTTTGTCAAAATTTTCAGAAGAGACTCGATCGCTTTATATGATGAACAACAGATTGAATTTAGGATTTTATTCACATATAAACATCAATCAACTCAAACATCAGATATGATAAAAGGAAGCTCAAGCACGTTTGCTTGTTGTGTGAGAACCAATGAGGTTCATTCTCGCGTTACGCAGCACGTTTGAGCTTCAGCAAGAGCCAATGAGGTCTGTTTGAACAGTACGAACCAAGCGGGTTCGATTGAGCTGTTTATGTTCTCTGATCAATGTTTAAATGTGAATAAAAGTCTAAATTCAATCTGTTCATCATGTATAAAGAATGTGTCTTTATATATTATTTGGACTATTATTTTTACGAATGTGCCTCTTCAGAAAATTTGGACTAAACCGCTCATTCATATGAATTAGTTTTACGATCTCTTTATGAACCTTTTGACTCGTCAAAGTGGTAGTTTCGTATCTGTCAATGGAGGGTCAGAAAGCTCGTCTCATTTTTTTCGTAGAATGAAAGTCTTTCGGGTTTGGAACGGCATGAGGATGAAGTCTCAGATTTCAAATTCAGACAATTTTATTACGAAATTCAAACAATATATACCGTTTTGGCAGTTTTTCTTTTCTTTGACGTGACAGATCATTGTTGCCACCTCAGATCAAGCGAATGGGCAGATAACTGATCGTCTCTTCCACTTTACTACTAGTTAAAGCACGAAATAAACATGATTGCACATCAGAAAGTATGTTGAAAGATACAGTACAACTTCCAAAAAGCTGTATCATGTCTCATGAGGTCGCTTAATCAGGGTTTCAACCGCAGAAACACATCAATAAAACCGCTTGTAAACAACGTCACGTAATGTTACATTTACCACAGGAAAACCATTCAATGTCCAAACACTCATTAGTCAGCTAGAAAAATGAACTCGAGAAAGGAGCAGTTCGCTAAATATATGCACCATGTTACATTTTCATATTTTTTCTTACTGATCTTAATATTTTACGTATATTTGAAAACTTGACGGATTTATTGATGACAGACACCATTTAAATTACATGGACCATCACCACCAACTGGACAGGAGTGGGAATTACAGTTACAAGTTTCAATAGATCACCCTCAATGTAATCTGTCAAAATGACAGACAGCCTTCAGATTTTTCTCATCACTGCTAATAATATTCAGTCAATGATGGAAAATGCATGGTTAACGTGACCTTTGGAGCTTGGGTACTGCTCAAAATTTAGCTAAAGGACAATTTGTAGTAGAAGCTGATAGGATGATGTACACTGAGTCCTAAGCACAAGATAACAGTAAGAGAAGCACACATCGTTCTTAAAACACACGTACCCTCTGCGCACGGTCCAGAGATATGCTGCTCCCCGCTCATTAACCACCACAAACTCATTTGGTATGTGTGGACTGTGAAAGACAAAAGAGAACACATTAATAAGACAAGCTTATAGGTTTAGCCAATGTTGCAAAGGCTTAAAAAAAACATGAAGATACAGGAAAATATCCTAAGCCATGTTCCCATCGTTCTTCTCTTCCTATTTTTTCCATACTATGGAAGTCAATTGGGGTCAATTAACTGTTTGGTTACAAACATTCTTCAAAATGTCCTTTTTTGTGTTCAGCAGAACAAAGAAACTCATAGAGGTGTGGAACAACTTGAGGGTGAGTAAATGATGACAGAATTAAAAAATGTAGGTGACCTAACCCTTTAAGAAATTTAGAAAAACAAATACATTTAGGTCAAAGTTTCAATAATACATGCACTGCCGTTTAAAACGGGGAAAAAAGGAAAATAATATTTTTATTTAGGATGCATTAAAGTGACAGTTAAGGCATTTATAATGTTACAAAAGATTCTATTTCAAATAAATCCTGTTCTTTTCAACTTTCTATTTATCAACAAATCCTGAAAAATATCACTGTTTCCACAAAAATAATAAGCAGCACAACAGTTTTTAACACTGATAATAATCAGAAATGTTTCTTGAGCATCATATTAGAATGATTTCTGAAGGATCATGTGACACTGAAGACTGGAGTAATGATGCTGAAAATTCAGCTTTGATCACAGGAATAAATTACATTTTAATATTCACATCCACAATTTAAATTTTCAATAATATTTTACAATATTACTGTTTTTTATAAAAAAAAAGGAAGGAATACGAGATATACATTTTCCACATGCAACTATATTCATAATATAGCATAGCCTCTTGTACATTATGGCTTAAATAAATGCTATTTTGACTATGGTGTCCAGTAGACATAACTAACCAACACAGAACACTATTCATCCATGAGCACATGATGACAAGAAAAAAAAGGTGATTTAAACTTTTAAAAAAAGCACAACTTGTCGGCACTCAGACATGCATACACCCTTTAGGCGCAATAGTAAAATGAAGTAATTTGATTATCAGTTCAGTGTGTGATGCTGATCATTTGAATATCTGACATTAAAGGTGCTCTAAGCGATGTCACACGTTTTTTAGGCTGAAACATTTTTTGTCACATACAGCAAACATCTCCTCACTATCCGCTCGCTGCCTGTCCCCTGAACACACTGTAAAAAAAATGCGGTCTCTGTAGACAGCCCAGGCTCCACAAACGGCAACAAAAACAAACTGGCCCAGCCTGGACCACGAAACATAAACAGTGTTTCAGCCAATAACTGACAATGAAGGGGGGGGGTGTGGAGGAGAGAGAAGCACGAAGAGGGAAGTTAGCTAGAAGAGGGAAGTTAGCTAGAGGAGAGATGTCCTAGACAACGACTAACGTTAGAATTATATTCTCTTGAATTCTGATATGGCCGACACACGACCAAAGAGACGACGTTCCGACGAACAAATAGCAAAGAAGAGGGAAAAGGAGAAGGAACGCGCGAAGTCCCGAATTTACATCGGAAAAGCACGGAAGGGAGGGGGACGGGATGAGGAAGAGGGAGGGTCGAGCTAGCCTCCGTTTTGTTTGACAATACTTCGAACGTCAACAAGAAGTGACGTCACCCAACATCGCTTAGAGCAACTTTAATCATTCACACAGTCCAATGACTGATTTTGAAAGTCAGCTAGTAGTCGGCTTAAGGAAGCCCTGAATAATCAGGGTCGATCAGGAGCACAAGCAGACGTGTTCTGTGAGGCGCATGTTAAAGTGAGGCAGCAAGAGCTTTCAGACACACCTGCCGGTGACGCAGGAGAAGGGATCTTTGGTCTCGATTACTTCCACTAACCGCGGCTTCGATCTGTTTCCCATCATCCACACGCCACATAAATAATCTGACCGCACAGCCACATGACCTGCACACAGATGTTTGACATGCAATAATTTGACATAACATGTAATAGACATTGATTTTTTACTTTGACATGAAGACACTGTACCATCATTGCATGAATTGCATTGATTACAATAGTTTGATTGGTGTGATCAATGACTCCTCCCAAATGTAAGCTTTGTTCTCAGCCAATCCATTTCTCACATCTCACCTTCTTCTTCCATTTTGCCAGAACTGATCTGTCTGACAGATCCATTCAAATAAAAGACAACAGGTTGGGGGTGCATGACAAAACTAGTAGGCTTGTCATCATTAAACTGTTGCACCACCCTGTGGAAACCTGAGGAACTGCAGTAAAGGAAAAATTAAAAAGAAACAAACACACGTTTAAATAGTCTAAAGAATTGAGAACTCTTTAAGACCTGTACAAAAAGCATATGTCTGTAAACTGTATGTCCATATAGAATCTCAAAATTAATCATATCTCAGATTGTCTTACTTGACTTGACAGGCTGGTTACACATTTAACTGCAAACCAGAGTAATTGCAAGTTTAAAATACTCATGACATGTTTTCTTTAATAAATACATATGTAGTGAAATTGGCTTACGTACTAATATTTGAGGTCAATCGATAATAGACTTTGCTGATATGATGCTAACAATTAGTTTAAGTCTTTCCTTCCTGTGACATGGCGACCCAGAGAGAAGCTACAAGAGTGTAGGTCAAATTCAATGCCAGAGAGAGTTTACTGTCTAACAAAAATGCACAAGGCAAGGCTTTTAATTATAAAAAGTTCAAAATACAATGGGATAGTTCACCCAAAATTGAAAATGATCCAATAATTCACTCACCCTCAAGCCATCCTAGGTGTATATGGCTTTCTTCTCTCAGCCAAACACATTCAGATATATTAAAATATCCTGGCTCTTCCAAGCTTTATAATGGGAGTGAGATTTTGAAGCCCAGAGAAGCGCATCCATCCATCATTAAATAATAATCCATACCACTCCAGAGCGTTAATAAGTGCCTTCTGAAGTGAAGTGATGTGTTTTGTAAGAAAAATATAAATTTTTATAACTTTGGAAATAAACTAATCACTGGCTTCCGGTGATGACCGTACGCAGGTCGAGTTCCGGCGGAAGAGTGACCTCTGACCTCACGTATGACATATCGTCAAACACAGAAGATAGAGCAAAACAAAACACCGATCACAAATTAGAAGTCTAAAACGAGAGTTTTTAAATATAAATGTCGGAAGAGCTTGTGTTTGTTATATTTTTCTTACAAAAACGCATCTCTTCGCTTCAGAAGGACTTTATTTCCCCCTGGAGTCGTATGGAGCACTTTTATGATGGATGGATGCGCTTTTTTGGCCTTCAAAATCTCAGGTACCATTTACTCCCATTAAAAAGCTTGGAAGAGCCAGGATATTTTTAATATCTCTGAATGTGTTTGGCTGAAAGAAATAAGCCATATACACCTAGGACGGCTTGAGGGTGAGTAAATAATGGGATAATTGTCATTTTTGGTGGAACTATCCCTTTAAGGCCTTGATTAGCTGGTTCAGGTGTGTTTAATGGGGGTTGGAGCTGAACTCTGCAGGACAGTGACCCTTCAGGAGCAGGATCGGACACCCCTGCGCTACAGTTTTTTCGAGTGGTTTCGAGTGTGTTGCTATGTACTTGCCATGGTATTCTGGATGGTTGGTAAGATATTTGGTTAAACAGGTATAAAATAAAATAAAATATGGAGATAAATACTCCGTTATTGACATCAGCCCTCAGATCACTGACCCCTTAATAACGTTCTTCACCATGGCATCAAACAAACTATGACACTATTGCAACTATGGTAGGAGGATACAGATTTTGTCCATCCCGACCCCCCTGGGATAGATCAGACAGGCATCTCTGCTGCTCTGGTCCCCATGTAAGGGCACAAATCCTAGAGTGCCCCCTGTAGTTTCTGCACTGAACTGCTGCCGTTCCCTCTGAGTCGTCAGCTCTTCATAGAGGAGCGAGGAAAGGAGAGACGGAGGAACATCGCTCACAATATCCCTGAGAAGATGGTGCATACGACGGATCTTCTTCGAGAAACTTGCATACTCGCACCTAAAAGGCGGAAGAAGAAGCATCTGAGGATTAGTTTTAATGCATTATTAAATGAAACTTCACCGTATGATTGTTTTCCCACTGACTTTATCCATTTAAAATGCACAATAGAAAACCATTTTTGTTTTTAAATGCCCCTATTATGCTATTTTAAGGGCTCTAATTTTGTTTTGCACTTGGATGGGTAAAATGCAGAGCACAAATTCTTTCACTTTGATTCACATAAAATAATCTTACCTCTTATATTTTAAGCCATTTATAAAGTCAAGAGACCAGCGCATTGACAAAGTATCCTGATTGAAAAACAAGAACAGAAGGCAACTATTACAGGACCACTAGAAAACATGCCAACAACAACAAGACAACGACAAATCATTCTGACCACACAACAAGCACACACACCAGGACTCCCTCACCTTCGGTTGTTTACGCTGGAAAGAGAAGTCATCCTGGAGCAAATGTCCCATTGTGGAGAATGCGTCCATAAAGTAATGCTGGTAGAAATACTGCATCTGAAGGGAATACAGAGACAAAACACTTTTTTTTCTTCTTTTTTTTACTAAATAAAACATTTTGAGTGACATTTAAAGTCACTTTCACAAAAAGTCACAAAAATGAGCAAACCCAAAGACTTTGGGAATCATGCTGCCCTAACTTACATGATCTGGGAAATCCATTGGATCTGGTAGATCAACAGATGGGACTTTGGCATCTTGGAAAGATTAAAAAATAAATACATTATTGCAAATATCTTGCATAAAGAAAATGAAGCATTTCTTCTTGGCAGTGTGATATTACAATTAAAAACATTATCTTTGGATCCCAGGTGTTATTATTGTTAACTAAAATTATTAAAAAT
This sequence comes from Abramis brama, assembly GCF_963993115.1. Taxonomy (NCBI): domain Eukaryota; kingdom Metazoa; phylum Chordata; class Actinopteri; order Cypriniformes; family Leuciscidae; genus Abramis; species Abramis brama. The sequence goes on along the minus strand of NC_139977.1, from coordinate 29,462,584 downwards.
GATTTTTTGCTAACTGGCATGAAGCTGAAATAAAATATAATCTAAAATTAAAATGAAACTGAGAAGATAAACTAAAGCCAATTCACAATATTATTAAAAGGTTAATTCACCCAAAAATAAGAAATTATATCAATGACTCACATCATTCAAATCCATAAGGCTTTCATTCATCTTTGAAACACAAATGAAGATCTTTTGAATGAAATCTGAGAGTTTTCTGTCAAATCAATTTGAATCTAGTGGTTTAATCCAGGTCTTCTGAAGAGCATGACCACTTCATGTGATGAACAGATTTATTTTAGGCTTTTATGCACATATAAATATTGATCAGCAAACAATGTTTACAGCATTTGAATTCTGTCAAGGAAGCTGAAGCATGTTCGCTTGACGCACAAGAACCAATGAGGTTCAGTCTCGCATCACAAATGTTTGAGCTTCCGCAAGATCAAAGTGTACGCGTAAAAAAGCCTAATTTAAATCTGATCAGATCTCTCAAATTTCATAAAAAATATCTTCGTTGTGTTCCTAAGATGAATAAAAGATTTATTGTTTTGGAATGACATGAAGGTGGGTAAATGAAAATTTTCATTTTAAGGTGAACCGTCCCTTTAAATACTATCATTTTATCTACTTCCCGTCTCTGTCGGGCGAACCCTTCAAATCCGCTACTTTTCAGAAAATGGAAAAGACACTATTTTTTAAATAAACACTGTGTTGTCAAAGTTGATTTTGCAGATTTTTATGTCAGACACTTGCATGTGTCATTATATCATTAACACATTACCAAAATCAAGCTTAAATCATATGTTTTCCTCAAATTACAGGTTATAAAGTTTACTGTATAGCTTTGTGGGTGCATAGTTTTTAATGTCACTTGTCCAAAACCTCATGTTATAAAAGATGAAGGCTATTTAAGACAGTATAGACCTTATTCACATCAGCGTCATCTTTGAGTCTTAATGGGATTGAAAGCAAGGCTATGAGGGATAGACATTTATCTCTTCAGTGCGTTGTACTGTTGTTTAATGTGTTTTTGGATTGTTCTGCTGACGAAACACTGCAAAAATATGTTTCCAAGAAATTTCAGTAGACAAAAACCTACTGTGCAACATGAGCTGTGGAAAATTATAAGTGATCTAGCAGGTTTGCATTTGGAAAAAAGACGAAATATGGAAATACAAGGTTTCCGTCGCACAGAGATGTTATATAAATATTATTAAAATAACACTGCATTCTCATTGATAAAACTGCCCTGGTTTTATTTTTTGTTAAGTTATAACCTATAAATGTTCTTCATGAGATCCACCACAATGCACTTTTCTTAATATAACCAATGGCCAAAATACATAGACTGTATATTCATAACCAAGCAAATGCACTAATGCAAAATTTTACATTTTGGAATCTAAGGATGTTTTATCATTTAATATTTAAGCCTATCTAATGACTAAGGTTTACCTTCATATAGTGGCATTAAAGGGGTAACGGCTGGTTTGACCGGCAGCCATTCCTCACCGCTCGCAGCGTGCTGGGGCTCAAACTCAGGACGGGCCCACGGTTGTTCAGCATCAAACTGTAAAATCACAATCAAGTCAGTCATGATACACATTCACGATTACAGGGTGGAGAATGTGAAACATAACATTATGATAATTCTGCTACAGGTGGAACGATATTGACATTTATTTGTATCTTTCTGTTAAAACCTGTCATGCCATGCCATGCTTTTTAGAGAAGTCCTACTATTCTTTTGCGCCTAATAATACATTTGTGAGATCTAATCATTTTGATTTCTGTACTTTTCAACTAATAATCAACTACCATAATCAACTCGATATGCATTGTTATTGAATTTCTTTTAATTCGTACTGATTCTTCAAGGGGTATTTTGTTAAGTATCTAGATAGTAACCAATGCCGATTACAAATCCTCATTTGGCTCATGTATGAATATTTCATATGCAATTATAAACCCTAAGATGAAATAATTTAGATTTTCTTCAGATTTTCTACATCAGAAAATCATTCATAAATATTATTATCATAATAATCATATCATATCATATTATTATCATATAATATCATTGCTGCAAGCAATTATCAGGATTCTTTTTTTTTTTCTTTAACGCCATTCCAGCTTCTATGGCCATTTTTTATCAAAAATAAAACTTTTTAAAACTGTTTAAGATTATTTTTTTCTAAAAACCTTGTCTTGATTTACTTGGTTAAAATCCTTTTCAAAAGTATCAACAGAATAAAAATAATAAAAATCTCAAAGGAGTAGAAGAGAAGTATAACACTCCAGCAAAATATATTTAATGGACAATGGATTCTGACAAGATGAACACTGGTGAAATTTTCTCCTGATAGTAAAATATTATGTGTCTTGAGTGTCCAATCTGGCCTCGTGAGTAAATGTCTTGATCCCAGTGATTATTAAAAATGAATATATATTTTTTCCCCAAACATCAAGATTTATAAGTAATTATAAAGCACATATTAATACCTTATTCTGCATGACCATATTCTACATCCCTTAATCCTAACTTACCCAGTGCCTAAACTTAACTAACGTAACCTTACTCTTAATAAACAATAATTAGACGTTTATTGGGGCAAAATACCTAGTCAATATAGTTAGTTAATAGTGAGAATTAGACCCTAAACTAAAGTACTACCAAACCTATAATATAAACACAATTTACATCAAGTTTACAAGCATGCATGGATATTTAATGTGTGTGTATTCTGTGCATCAGGACGGATCTGTCACTTTTGTTATGATGTGCATCGTCTTACCGGCCCGGCACCCACTGTACGCACGCGCTCGTATGAACCCCAGCCTCCATAATTGTGTTTCGCCTCTTCTTCAGGCGGACCATCCAGATACAGATGTGGATAAAGCTGATGAGGAAATATGTTGTCCATGATGGTCGCGAGGTAGTCCTGTCTAACGTTTCCCGGCCCAGAAGATCAGACAAGCCCGGGCATGTTCTCGTGAGTATGGCCGTCCACGTGCGCACTAACTTAAGATCGTAATATGTCGGAAAAAGTCATTTTCATATATACAAATATTGGAAATATTACACGATATAGCATGCGTTTATGAAAAACGTGGTTGGCAAGAGACCGCGTGCGCGCTAAACAGAACCAAAACGTGCCTGCGCTGCTCACGTCACTCTCTCACATGCCCATGCCTCAGCTGATCCACTGTGAGGGAAGCCGGAAGCCAGACTCCTCGACTGTACGAGACCGGGAAACATTTCAAAATAAAAGCCTTTTAAACATTTCAAAAAAAAAATCTTGTCAGTGTACAGTGGTCATAAACTTTTGTAGCGCAATGGTATATGAAGCAATTAAGTAGCTTAGGTAAATAAATGATTAAAAAAATACATTACTAATAAAAAATAAAAAAATAGTGTCTTGTTATTCTTGTTAGGTTTCAGCAAACACTGATTATGTTTCAGCAAACACTGTAAGTTAGGCCTAGTCTGTAATAAACTAATGAATATAAATGCAGTGCCCCCACTTGTACAACCTGAATTTTTAAACGTTTTTATTAGCTTTCAGCTTATTTACGTTTTCAACATAATATTTGTATTGCTTTTTATGCTTTTATTTTAAATACTTTACCTGTTGTAATGAAACATGAATGCTACGCTACGAGTGATGTTTCCAAGGTCCTCGGATATATTAATGAAAATGAAAAGAAAAGAAATGTAAGCAAAGATTAACAAAAATAATAATAATTAAAAGCATTTTTTGTTTGGATTTTGACAGTCATTTTTCACCAGTTGATAATTCTATTTTGATGCTTTATAGCTGAATTGTATTATTTTCATAATTGATGTAGGCCTACTTCACACACACACACACACACACACACACACACACTTATTGAAACAAAATGAATCAACACTAAACTGATTTTAACTGAATAATGACTGTTTACTATTGTCTTTTTAGAGCTGCTTTACAGCAGAACTGAATCCTGTTAGCATCATTGAATCGTTATTTTCCTGTTATCACTGGAAAACTGCTTTAAAACCATCTGAATCTGTATAGTATAAAGTACTATATAAAGGTTACTTGACTTACCAAATTAATCAAAACACAAACTTGAATTAGATTGAGCTTTTGTATTTTCAACAGCTTTAAAGAAAACTTGATTCTGCACAAAAACAGGAATAAAAAAGGCCACAAACAGACTTCTTCATTTCTAACGCTTAAATACGAAAGTTTTACAAGGTTTTCCTCTGCACTTAATACTTAATATATTCATTTATTATAAGTTCATGTGCATTTACAATGACAATATAAGCACAAAAAAACGTTCCTTCAGTTTTCCAGTAATCCCCACCTGCCTTCCTCTGTTCACATTCCTGAAAGGTTACGCTTATGAAACCATATAGTTTGTCAAGACATCGAGATGCGTGAGTTCATATCAAGCCTGTGAATAAATGTATTTGCAATTCCCCTCAAGCACCAATTGCTAACTGAGATAAAGCCAAAGATAATTCTAACTAAAAACCACAAGACAGGTCATAACCAAAACCCAAAAAAATACAAGAGGAAATCATGCATCAAAATGTATATGTTTGTCAAACAAGAGAAGATCTTGGTGAGATTACAAAAAGAGAGAGCAGTCTAACAACACAACATTTCTTTATAGCTATCAGTTGTCATATTGGCTTTAACCTGGATTAAACAATAGATGACATGAATGTGAACTCTACAGTTGCAAGTCACCAGGAAATCAAAACTGACAATTCTTGTTTTGGTTACACTTTATTAAAAGGTGTCTTTGTTTCACTGTAATGTTACACTGAAATTATTAATTTAAGTATTAAGTTATATTAAGTAACTACATATTTTAGTGTTAGAGTTTGGTTTTGGGTTAGTTGTATGTAATTATGCATAATTTACAGTGATTAATATAGTAACTACATGTAATTATGTAACAATGACACTGTCAAGTGTTACCCTTGTTTTTTATAGAATATTGCAGTGTTTATTATAAACGATTTATCCATGCACATCGTAATCTAATCTTTAATCAAAATATCTTTCCCTCCCTCTTGCAGCAGCATCTCTTCTCTGATGATGTGTTTACTGGCACAAGGGCGGGGCAACCTGTCACTCACATGAGATCCACCAATAGCAAACCACAACCATCCAATCATTTCCCAATGGACAAAATCAAGTCCCATCCTTCATTTTTTCCTCATTCGAGAAGCCGTTTCACTTGGATATACGTCATAATATGAAAGAAAACACTATCGCAACTTCCATTTCATGTCGATTTTAAGTATTTTTTATGCAAAGTCGAATCTTAAAATGTTTTTTGATGAATCAAATTTAAAGAAATGAACACCACTGGACCTTAATTAGGCAGATGGCATTTGATTGAGGTCCATGAAACCTAAAAATAATCAGACAGCCGTGAATTTTGTTTTATTTGTTTTAATGACTATATTAATGTTGTGCTTTGAAATCACATAGGTTTAAATATAGGCATTATCATAAAGCATTTACATTATCTATACAAACAGACAAGCTTTGCCTTGGTCAACAAGGCTTTATGTAACATTCACAACACACACTGAACACAGTCCAGGCAGTATATTACACCCCTTTCTCTCAGGGCCATTCAAATGTCTTTTCATTTGTATTCAGTATAAAATATGCAGCTCTTGTCCAAGCGATTCGAGCCAACTGGCTGGAACTACGAACTATTAGTTCTCCTAATGGCACTTCACATATTAAATACTTTAAACCTAGATCAAGGTGGTTTTAGAAACAAGACCAATACAAAACAAAAAGCAGATTCTAGCCCTTTTTTTAATCAATATAGTAAACATGAAATCAAAATTCACCCTTTTTACTTAATATGCTTAGTGCACTGTATTGTGCAAGATTCATCAAATGTGCACTACTGTTCAAAAGCATGTGGTTTTTGAAAGAAGTCTCTTCTGCTCATCAAGCCTGCATTAATTTGATCAAAAATACAGGAAAAAGAGTAATATTGTGAAATATTATTACAACTTAAAATAACTGTTTTCTATTGTAATATATTTTAACATGTAATTTATTCCTGTGATCAAAGCTGTGATTTTCAGCATCATTACTCCAGTCTTCAGAGTCACATGATCCTTCAGAAATCATTCTAATATGATGATTTGCTGCTCAAGAAACATTTCTCATTATTATAAATGTTGAAAAATATTTTTCAGGATTCTATTTGAAACGGAAATCTTTTGTAAAATTATGTCTTTATTTTGATCAATTTAATGCATCCTTGCTGAATTAAAGTATTAATTTCTTTCAAAAAAGAAAAAACTCTCACTGATCGTCATCTTTTGAACAGTAGTGTAAGTGCTTGTAGTCTTTTATCAAAATGCAACAACTTTCTCTGCCGTTAAAACGTTTTTCTATTTCGCCTGTTTCAACGAGTTCACATTAAACATCCTGTTTCACTTGGAAATACACAGGATAACAGAAGCTAAATAGGTTGCGCAACATGCATCTCATGTTGACTTTATGTAGAGATGCTAAGCGCATGTCCTTTGCGTCCAAGAAAGTAGCGTTTGGTTCCGACAGTCTTGGACATGATCACGAAGAGAAACGGATCCATAGCGCTATGCAGGCAACACAGACACACGGACACACTGAAGTAGATGTAGAAACTCTCTGCAGTGCTAACAGACAGCAGGACGTAATGCACAAAATGGAAACAGCTGCTTGGGCCGATGCAAATGACAAAGATAATGAAGTTAAACGTGCTAGCTCTGATGTAAAGAGCCCAGTCTTGATGTGAGCGGTTCAGGTGCCAGACGATGGAAGTGTAACATGCTACTGTCACCACTAGGGGAAGGAAAAAACCTACACAGGTGAGGCAAAGGTTATAATAGACAAGCCACTGGTAGTAATATATGTTGTCTGGAAGAACGTCGTGGCATGTGATTATTCCAAGATGTGTGATGCGGTAGCTTTGTTGCACTAGGAATTCCGGGAGAAGGGCAATAATAAATACAATCCAGATGGTTAAGCAACCACAGGTGCTGAACGTGCGTTTTGGAAAACTCTTATAGAGAAAAGGATGAACCACGGCAATGTAGCGCTTGATGCTAATGAACGCTAGTGTGAAAGCTGAGCAGTAGAGGTTGCCGTAAAAACAGGCGGTCGTGATACGGCAGGCGATTTCACCGAAAATCCAGTGGTTCCCACTGAGATGATAGTGTGTCTTCAGCAACAGGCTGAACAACAGCAGCAAGTCGGACAATGCTAAGCTACAGTACAAAATCGCAGATGAAATGAATCTCACTTTGGTTCCAACGGCAATCAAAATGGCGATATTGGCGGGAATGCCGACAACGATGGCTATGATGTAGACAGCTGGGATGAAGCGCTTGCTCAGAGGACCTCGGAGGTACTCTGCCGTGTTGTTGCTGCGTAACTCCACTTCCACAGACGGGACGACACATGCTTGCGGGTCTGTTGTTTGATTAGGAGGAAGAGGGAGGTTAACTGGGTTCGCGTTTCCTATGAAAAACCTTGGGCCAGGCATGGCAGTGATGTTTCGTTTGTTCTTCCTGGCCCTCTTTCCTGCAATTGGACATATAGAAGAGTTAGTAATAGTACATCTCCTCGTTTGATAGATAGATAGATAGATAGATAGATAGATAGATAGATAGATAGATAGATAGATAGATAGATAGATAGATAGATAGATAGATAGATAGATAGATAGATAGATAGCTTAGCAGTAGCTAAGAAACTGTTGGAGGTTATAAGTGAAAACAAAAAAATTTCAATCCTAGTACTGAAACTGCCCTTTTAAGAGTGACTAATGATTTACTGATTGCAGAGGATGCTGGAGAGTGTTCTGTTTTATTACAGTTGATCATTCAATTCAGTCTTAATTGACACATTAAAGGTCCCGTTCTTCGTGATCCCATGTTTCAAACTTTAGTTAGTGTGTAATGTTGTTGTTAGAGTATAAATAATATCTGTAAAATTATAAAGTTCAAAGTTCAATGCGAGATATTTTATTTAACAGAAGTCGCCTACATCGAACGGCCCGTTTGGACTACATCCCTCTACTTCCTTCTTTAATGACGTCACTAGAACAGTTTTTTGACTAACCTCCGCCCACAGGAATGCTCCCTCAACTCTACCGAAATGTACTTGCGCACTTCTTATAACTTACTGTGTTTACTCAGCTCTTACTGTGATTTTCTGAAGTAAAACTGACGCTTCATCTTTTGTGTGATGTACAATAAACTTTATTAAACTCATCAGTATATGTTTGATCATCATTCGGACCTGGTTCGAAACAGCAGACTTGTAGGCTATTAATAAATAATGGATACATATAAGCAGATGACAAATACGTTATAATAACCGTAATTAAACTACTAAACTATACCTGTTTCATCTCCATAAAGCACTCTGACTCTGTCATTATTGTCCGACTCGAAATGAACAGCGTTACTGAGAGTTTCTGATATTATCATCATTCCGTGAGATGAAATTGTCCTGAGAGACTGAGCGCGAGCTCATGAAGCTCCGCCCCCTGTGCCGGCGTCCAGCAGCAGCTCATTTGCATTTAAAGGGCACACACTAAAACAGCGCGTTTTTCTGAGCCCCAAAAAATGACAATTTAAACATGCTGTAAAAAATGATCTGTTGGGTATTTTGAGCTGAAACTTCACATACACACTCTGGGGACATCAGAGACTTATTTTACATCTTGTGAAAAGGGGCATAATACAGGACCTTTAAATAGATGGCTGGGAGTTTCAAGGAGGGAGTTGGACTTGTTTAATTCTTATTTGTTAGATAGAACATTTGTATTGTCAGTTGGAGAAGATTTATCCTCCACTTCTACAATGTGGTGTTCCTCAGGGCTCCCTGTTGGGACCAATTTTGTTTTCAATTTATATGTTAACTCTTGAATCCATAATTTATCCATAAATTTTCACTGCCATGCAGATGATTTACAGTTATATTTATCACTGTGATCCAATGATCTGAGAAGCTTAGATATCCTCCAAGCATGCTTAGCAGATAAAAAAAAAAAAAATTGGATGACTTGTGATTTTCTGCAATTCAATACTGATAAAACTGAAGTAGTGATAATAGGTCAGGGCTATAATAAAAGTGTAATGATTCATGTCTGCGTTCCTCTGTCTTGTCCCATGTTTAGCAGTTCCCCGTTATGTTGATTAGTCTCCCCATGTGTTTCTGATTAACCACGTCCCCTTGTTATCTTGTTTAGCTTGTTTGCCTGTGTATTTAAGCCCTGTGTCTAGTCTCAGTCTTTGTGAGTTCTTGTTATTGTATTTTGTCTGTTTGGTTCCTGTGTCCTGTTTCCATAGTCTGAGTTTGTCTAGTTTTGTGTTTATTTAATAAAGTTTGCTGCACGTGGATCCTGCTTCCTCCTATCATTCAACCCCATCGTAACACAAAGTCAGATCAAGTTAGTTCGTGATAACATGTTCCCCAATATTCAGCAGGTAGTTAAAAACTTGGGTGTTTATTTTGACACCAGTTAAAATTGTGAATATCACGTTAAGAAATACGTGTTTCCTATACTTGTTTTTATCAGTTAAGAAATATTTCCAAGGTGAGACATATTTTAAGTTTTAAAGACACTTTAGACACTTTTGTTAATCATCTCATCTGGATTATTGCAATGTCCGGTTTTCTACTTAAAAGCAACACATTTTATCACAGCTTCAGTTACAAAATGCTGCTACTAAAGATTATTGACACAAACTAGATCTTTTAATCCTATTACTCCAAATTTAGCCTCATTACATTGGCTACCAATTCCTTTTTGGATTGTTTTTTAAGATATTATTATTGACATATAAGCACTACATGGTTTGGCGCCAAAGTATTTAGTGGACCTTTCAAGACCTTAGGAAACTGTTAGATGTCTCAGATCTTCTAGTCATGGATTGTTGGCTGTTCCAAGATCCTGATATAAAACAAAAGGTGACAGAGATTCTGCAGTGGCTCCAATGTTATGGAATAGCCTCCCAATGGATATTAGATCTGCGCAATCTGTGTCTGTTTTTAATATAGATTTGTATAGACTTGCTTTTATTACTTTGTGAAGTATTTTTGTGTGTTGTGGATCCTTTGGTTTATGTAGTATTTTGTGTTTGTTTTATTATTTTGTAAAGCTATTCATGTATTTTTACTTTTTACTTTTTTACTTGATTGTATATTTTCTAATACAATCTATATATTATAAAAAAATATATATATAATATTAAATAAAACTTCTCAAATGTTCTACTGTAGTTTATAGAATGTTTATAGATTATTTCGGAAATAATCTTTAAGAAAAATTAATACTAAAACTCTAAAATTCTTAGTGTACAATTCTACAGCACTTCTATTGAGCAAAATCAGATTGAATGATGTCGCCTATTATGGTGTTGGATTTTTACAGTAAATCTAATGTTTTCTCGCTCATCACACACATGTAGACCAATGGATTGTTTGAAGTGAATCAAAACTAACCGGTTTCCAACAAATGGATTTGCTTACCTTTAGCCTGGATCGCGTTCAGAAGAATGAATGTGATCAAAACGAAAAGAAAAACTTTCCCCATGACTGAGAAAGACGTCCAATTTTGTCAATTAAAAACGAGCGAATTCTCAACACGGTTTGTCTGTGTGTGGAATGCAAACGAAGCCCGACACGAGAGAGCTTCGTGAAAAGAGCAGTGAGTCAGTCAGTCAGTCAGTCTCTCTCTCTCTCTCTCTCTCTCTCTCTCTCTCTCTCTCTCTCTCAGCGGTGTCGTTCCATTCCGATGACATCATCTTCGTCCCCGCTTGTCTTTGACTATTTTGTGTTTTTGAGGTAGGCTACTTCATTTTCTCAAACTATTTTTCACTATCCAACAAGTCTTAAAGGGATAGTTAAACAGTTAAGTCTTAAAGGGATAGTTCACCCAAAAATGAAAATTAGCCCTTGATTTACTCACCCTCAAGCCATCCTAATATGACATTCTTATATTAGAAAATGTTATATTAAAAAAATATTTTGGCTCTTCCAAGCTTTATAATAGCAGTGATCAGCTGTATGTTTTTTGAAGTCCATCAAAGTGCATCCATCCATGATAAAAGTGCTCCACATGGCTCTGAGGGGTTAATAAAGTCCTTCTGAAATGAAGCAATGCGTTTGTGTAAGAAAAATATCCATATTTAAAACTTTATCGACTACAATAACTAGCTTCCGGCAGATGGCCGTACACATCGATTTACGGCGAAAGAGTAACGCGGCGGTGCAGAAGATAGAGCAAAACAAAACACCAGTCACAAATTAGAAGTCTAAAATGAGAATTTTTAATGTCGGAGGAGCTTGAGTTTGTTGCCCAGCCCTGTGTGTTTGAACCGCGAGAGGCGTCAAAGCTTACGCTACTCCTACATCCTACGTCACACATCGTCAAGTGTTACTCTTTTGGCCTAAGTCGACTTGCGTACGGCCGTCTGCCGGAAGCTAGTTATTTTAGTCGATAAAGTTTTAAATATGGATATTTTTCTTACACGAACGCATCGCTTCACTTCAGAAGGCCTTTATTAACCCGCCAGAGCTGTGTGGAGCACTTTTATCATGGATGGATTCACTTTGATGGACTTATACAGCAAAAAATATACAGCCGATCACTGCGTTTATCAAGCATGGAAGAGCCAGGACATTTTTTAATATAACTCTGATTGTATTCGTCTGAAAGAAGAAGAACCTAGGATGACTTTAGGGTGAGTAAATCATGGGCTAATTTAAATTTTTGGGTGAACTATCCCTTTAATGGGATATTTATTTATTTATTTATTTATAGAATTAGATTAATTATTGCTTACTTGGTAGCAAAATGTGACTTAAACAAAAAAAATCTTGTATTTCTAAAAGTTAAAAGACCTGTTGGTCTAACAGAACAATTTTAGCTTAGTTAATGAATTCAAGCTAAGATCTTGTTCTACCACAGATTGTGTGGGAAGGAAAGGGCTGAAAGTGAGAGATAACACAAGAATAGAGGTCACAGTTCTGATCCTTCCCCTACAGATGACCAGAGATCCAGAAGACAACTGAAAAAAGTCATTTGATTCGAACATTTGTTTTCACTTTCCATAAGTGTATTATTTTCCTGTGGTTATGGGTTACTGCGTTGCGGTCCACTAGCGCTAGAGTGACGCAGTTGTAGGAGCAGACCAAATATGTATCAAAGATGAAAAACACATGAGAGTGATGATTTCCTGTTTCCAACAAAAGACCAACTCTGCATGTAGATGTGACTTCAGTAATTCTCCAAAACATGCATTGTTGCACACCAACACGTATCCGCATGCACACACACACACACACACACACACACACACACACACACACACACACACACACACACACACACACACACACACACACACACACACAAACACACTTGTACATTGTACAAACTGTATATTCTACTTCCTTACACTAACCCTACCCCTAAACCAACCCATCACAGAAAACTTTCTGCATTTTTACATTTTCAAAAAATATCACTTATGATTTATAAGCTGTTTTCCTCATCAAAAAAAATGTCCCCACAAGGACAAGGATATCAGATATTGCATTCATCTTTGTGGGGATATTTTATCCCCATAACGTAGGGTTTACCAGCACACACACACACACAGACACACCCAGACACACACACACACACACACACACAAAATTTAATTATAACCCCCTTATCATGCAGGTCAGAGAGCTCAACTTCCTCTTAAAAAGTTCTCAACTGGTTTGGCTTCAAGACCCAGCTTTACAAGTAGCAATCTTAACACAATACCAAATCAAAATAAATTTTCCTAAAAACAAACATATTATATGATATTTCACCAATAATGCACCAAAAACAGCTTAATTTGACGCACAACATTTGACGTCAACAAAAAAAAAAGATATGGGATGCATTTTCTACTCTCTTGTAGATTAAGTTGATTATATACCGGTATTTAGCTATCCTAATTGTATACATGATTTTTATTTATTTGCATTTGTTTCTAAAAAAAAAACATGTGCTTCAACTATCTGGGACTATATTTTGTTTTTGAAACTGCTGTGATTCTATCAAAGTGACTGTTATTCAGTAAAGGTCAAAGGTGTCATTGTTTCCTGCATTAGGCGTGAGGACACACAGAATGACTAACACACATCTCCTGCTGTGAGCGAGCTGCGTGAAACTCATGCAAACGACCCGCTAAACATCCTGCTGTCAAGAACAAACATTCAGAGAGAAAGCCTACGGATCTGTTACGTCAGTTGCTCTATCTGACTGTGAGACCAGAACACAGATGTCTTCCTTTCTAACAGTAAATCAGAAACAGCCAGGCATGGAATATTAGTGCCTGGGAGGATCATTTCTCAAAAATACGAGACAAAAAAAACTGACACTAACATGTCAGGACTTCTGAAGGGTCACGGGGTAAACTGGTATTCATACACATATTATTGCACACACAGCATGAGCAGACATGCATAGAGGTGATGCATTTAACAGGACAGTGCAAACATTTCCTATAAAGTATGTGGAAATTTCTGAAGTTTGGGATTCTCAGACAGACTTACTGAGAGGATTCATAGTGACAGATTTCTCTCCTTCAGCCTAGAATCAACTGACATGTTACTAATATTGCTAATGCGATTTCTTTATAATATTTCAAATGGTTATGAAATATATTAGTATAAATATTAAATATTTGTATGAAATATTAGTTTTATGTTTTCATGTAATTCAAGTAATATAAATTATTTATAATAATATATTATTATATCTTTATTCAGGGTTATTTAATATGCAAATGGGTGGAATTATTATGAGTCTTGAAAAATTAAAAGTGAAACCAAAATTGAAGCTTTACTGTAACATATGGAACCTTGTTTCCGCCTTTGAATAAAACATTAAAAAGGTTATTGCGACTTTATATCTTGCATTTGCGACTTTATATCTCACAATTCTGAGGAAAAAAGTCAGAATTGTCAGATTAAAAAGTCGCAATTATCTTTTATATTGTTTTATTCAGTGGCGGAAACAAGCTTCCATAATAACAGGTATCTAAATATGTTTTTACTTTTTTTATTTTAGGATTACCTTTTTTTGCAGTATGTACTTGTACTCTACAGTAGTGCATCATTCACATCATGAGCTTATAAAATCATTTTGAAGTGAGTTTTATGTACTTCTTGCATGACTTAAAATCAGTGCTTAAAAGTGCTACTGGCAGGCAAACACACAAACTCAGCTTGTTAATGTGTTCAGAGTTAATGACTGTCTAAACCAGGAGAGAATTGTAATAAAGCGCAGACACTCAAGAGACCGTAACTCTGGATACAAAACCCAAACAAAACTGAGCTGCAACACTAACGCAGCTAAGCTCCATGATTCATTGACCATGTTCGATTAATTATTACATTTTTGACATTTCTGAAATGTTGCTTTCTCATGAAAAAGGAAACACGTGGCGTCATCCCTCAGAGGACTTCAGCGTGTCCAACATTAGATATTTTTCCAGACACAAAGGAGAGGTAGGTAAAGCGTTGTTTGTACTTAATTTAAATATAGACAGAGCGAGCCTGTGTTCATGTTCTTGTCTGTCTCAGGTGAACTGCTGTGTGTTCTCACCTGACTGTCAGATTCTGCTCAGCTGCTGTGATGATGGCAGACTGTACCTGTGGAACGCCACCAGCGCAGAACACCTGGCCACAGTCAGCGGACACTCAGGTGCATTAAAGGGGTGGTATAATGCCCCCCCTTTATAAGATGTAAAATAAGTCTTTGATGTCCCCAGAGTGTGTATGTGAAGTTTTAGCTCAAAATACCCCACATATATTTTATATAGCATGTTAAAGTTGTCACTTTTTGAGGGTGAGCAAAAACTCACCGTTTGTGTCTGTTCCTTTAAATGCAAATGAGCTGCTGCTTCCGTCACAGAGGGCGGAGCTTCAAGAGTTCGTGTCCTTTTACCTCACATGGACACATAGGCTACTGAAAATTTCAAAAACTTTTAGCCTTTTATGTTCAAACTGGAATCAGACAATGATGGAGAGACTCAAGAAGGAGTGAAAACATGTAGACAACATTTCTGAATGGTTAGTTGATGAATTTATGTAGCAGATGTGTAGTTATCTTCTAGTCATTGATTAGCATATTCTGTCTTGATAATCTATATATCGTGTTCAGGGGGCGGGGTTTATGTAAATTCTAGAGTTGGTGATGTCATTAACCCGGGAGGAATGATGTGTAGTCTCTACCAGCCGTTTGTTGTAGTCCTTATAAAGCGATTTCTTTAAAAGCAACTATCACCCTTTGCTTTGAACTTTGAGCATCGTAACTTTGCAGATGTTGTTTATGCCAAACAGCAACATTACACACTAACTAAAGTTAGAAAAGTGAAATCATAATCAACCACCCCTTTAAAGGGTTAGTTCACCCAAAAATGAAAATTCTGTCATTATTTACTCTCCCTCATGTCGTTCCAAACCCGCAAGACTTTCGTTCATCTTTGGAAGACAAATGAAGATCTTTTTGATGAAATCTGGTAACGTTATATTTCTGTCACTACCACTTTGACGCTTCAAAAATTTCATAAAGAGATCATAAAACTAATCCATATGAATTGAACGCAAGTCTTACGGGTTTGGAACGACTTTGCTCTATGAACGCAGTAATAAGCATTTAAAAAAACGGGGTACAATGAGATGACATTATTCCACTCACCCCTCAAACAAGAGAATTTAAAAGTGTTAAAGCATTAACAAATTACTACAACAGACCATGAATAACCCCAAAAAGCTTGAATTCGGACAAACTTCTTCAACCCTGTTTATATGTTGTCACAAAAAGTTCAACTTTTTAAATGACCAGTGGAAAATATGAATTAAATAAATAAGCCTATCCTCAAAAAAAATATCATAGAGTAATAAAGAGTAAAATGTTCTGCTAATAAAACCCTGCTATCTAAACTCGTATATGTATATATATATATATATATATATATATATATATATGTATGTATGTATGTGTATATATATATATATATATATATATATACATATATATAGCTATATAGGCCTATATTGTGCCATTCATTGATGAAGTTTAGATTTGCTAGCAGGGTTTTATTAGCAGAACTCAAAAACACAGAGAAAAGACAAATCCGAGGCCAGAGCAAATCCATAGAAACAGGTAAAAGATAAAAAAAGATAGAAAGAAAATGTACAAAACACTTAGATATGCAAGAGTGCAAGATATAGCCTATACACAAGAGGTGCAGTGGGTAGTAGGGCATAGGCTATAGAAGTATATTTAATGAGGGCAAATGGGCAATTCTAAAATTTCGAATGTTTTCTTTGTTTATTTCTTTGTTTTTGTTTTTAAAAAATAAACCCGCAGGTCCAGTGAAATCGTGTGTTTTCTCCACGGATGGTCAGCTGTTCGCGAGCGCGTCCCACGACTGTACCGTCAGAATCTGGTGCAGCTCGAGCACTAAATGCACACACATACTGACAGGTGTGTGTACGTTCATAATGAACTCAAACAGGCCTAATTCATTGCTTCATCAGCAGCAGCAAAAATATCAGTATAGTTATCAGCCCTTTTCTGCTTTATAATCACCTTTAGATGAATATAGCCATCTACAACCGTAGTTTGAGCCTAAATGTGCTCGAGTTGTTGTTCTGAACCTCAGGTCACACGCGGAGTGTGGAGACGGTGAGCTTCAGTCCGGACGGCCAGTGGCTGCTGTCGGGTGGATGGGACAACAGGGCGCTGATCTGGAGAGTTCAGGTGAGACAATAACACTTCTATTGCTAGCTCAGGAACTAATGTCTAAAACAAGCATGCGCTTCCCTTTTTAATACATACAGAAATAGAGGGACAAATGTATTTAACCAAATGAAACAAACTTCAAGAGACACCTCTTCCTAAAATATAAAGGCACATTATATATTTTCATGTATAAATGGCCTTTTATGTAATGTGAGAAAAATGTTAGGTGCATAATATTATACTTTGTCTATTATATTTATTTTTTTATGTTAATATTACATTAGGCCTACTTTATATTATATTTTATATCATTATTATACTTTGTCTATTATAAATATTTTTATTTTTATGTTAATATTATATAGTATACTTTATGCTTATATTTTATTTTTATTTTTATGTTAATATTATATAGTATACTTTATGCTTATATATTATTTTCATTTTTATGTTAATATTATATTATACTTTTTGTCAATAATTTATCATACTTTAAATTATATTATACTTTGTCTATTATATATTATTTTCATATGATATGATATTCTATATTTGTTAATATTATATTTACTTGATTTTATTTTATATTATACTTTGTATATTATATATTTTTCATTATTATGTTAATATTTACGGTGGCCAAGAGAGCTCAACGCACAGCAACTGAAGAAAACACATGCAAATAGAAAAAAACAACTAAATAAGAACCTTATTTGGTTCCCCTGGGAACATTTCCATTGTGGTCTGTGTTATTTGCAGCGCGTTTCTGTATTTGGCTGTGTTGTGAGCACGTGTGTGTTGTGTTGTGTCTTAATTTGTGGGTGTTTTTTTCTATTTGCATGTTTTCTTCAGTTGCAGCGCGTTGAGATCTCTCGGCCACCGTAATAATTATAATACATTATATATTATATTATATTATATTATATTATATTATATTATATTATATTATATTATATTATATTATATGCTTTGTTAATATTATATTATTCTTTGTTAATATTATATATTTGTATGTTAATATTATATTTTATATTATATTTATACTTTTGTCAATTATATATTATTTAAATGTTTGTGTTATTATTACACTATACTTAGTCTATTATATATTTCTTTATTATATTATATTATATAATACTTTGTCTATTATATATATTTTTTCATTTGTTTAATTATTATTTTTTTTAAAGATTTTTATCTTATAACTGCTTTAAAGCTAAAACTAAGTTAAAATGATCCTTATATTTAAATAATTCCTTTAATATCTATATGATTAATATTATTTTCTTTTAAAAATATAATAAAAAACATCAAAATGTATACAACAAAAAAATCTGATTTGTTATTCAAATAAAATATTTTAGAATAGAATAAAATAAATGATTAAAATCATGATTTCTGACAAAGAAAATAAGTAATAATACCAAATATAGTAAGTATGTCTAAAAATATTATTCAATTAAAATCATAACATTTCTAACAGCTCTAAAAATACTTTGTATGATGTTTTTCCCTCTGGGAATTTAAAACCCCTCACTTTCATTATCTGTATAGCATTAGAATGGTGTGGGATGAGCATTACGATGAAGTGTTACTTACGGTTAACGGGTTGTTTCAGATCACTAACCCTAAACACGATCTAAGGCCAGAGCTGTTGGACTCTCCTCGTGTAGTAACAGGTGTTTCTGAGAATCTAATGTTTGGTGTTTCAGTGTGGTGAGATGTTTGAGGAGCTGCGGGGTCACACTGCAGCTGTCCAGAGCAGCGTCTTCTCCTCAGACTCGCAGTGTGTGGTATGACTCTCACACTCTCTCTGAGTCGCTTGTTTTGAGCCGTTCAGGACGAGCTGCATCACCTCTTCTTTGTTTCTCTTCGCCTCAGGCCACGGGCTCCTGGGATCGGTCCGTGAGAGTGTGGAAACTTCATGACGGAAAGGAGGTTGTGACATTACAGGGGCATCTGGGAAACGTGGCCTGTCTCTGTTTCTCTGTTACTGGGATGCTGGTGAGCAGATTTGTTGTTGAGAGTGAGCTTTGGTATTTGATTCAGGATAAACGGGACATTTAATAGTTTGTGAAAATGAATCGTTTCCTTGAACTCAAAAGAATGCATATAATTTTGTGCTGAGTTTTCCCATACACACTCTCAGAGGAACGGGTCCTGTCAGGCGTTTCACCCATCATGGGATAGTTTTATGGATTTAGTTTTAATTAGGCTAATTTTAATCCATTATATTTTATGAAGTATAGCAGCCTGTAAACATACTTCATCACTAGAAAAAATGAAATAGCCCATTAACATTAAAAGTATTTTGCAATAACTTAAGACATTTCTCCTTATATAGAACTTTTTAGTCAAATGAGTCACAATTTAACCTTTTTTTCAAAGTGCACTCTTAAAAATGAAGGTTCTTTATTGGCGTTGATGGTTCAATTAAGAACTTTTAACATCCATGGATTCCATTCTATTCCATAAAGGTTCTTTATGGAAAAAGTTTCTTCAGATTATAAAACTGTTCTTCACAGTAAGAAAAAAAATGGTTCTTTTAAGAACTGAAAGGCTCTTTGGGGAACCAAACGTGGTTCTTCTATGGCATTGCTTTGGGATTGGAGCGTAGGATTAAAACGGCCTATAAAAGCCCCTTAAATTAAGTTAAATGTGTGGAATTATTGTCCTCTTCCTATAAAACAATCATGTGTTTGGTGAAGAACATTAACTACTATTCAAACGTTTGGGGTTGGTAAGATTTCTTTTTTAAGATTTAGATGTTTGACCCAAGACTGCATTTGTTTGATCAAAAATACAGTAAAAACAATAAAATTCTGAAATATTATTACAATTTAAAATAACTGTTTCTATTTGAATATGTTTAAATGTAATTTATTCCTGTGATCAAAGCTGAATTTTCAGCATCATTACTCCAGTCTTCAGTGTCACATGATCCTTCAGAAATCATTATATTATGATGATTTGCTGCTCAAGAAACATTTCTGGTTATTATCAATGTTGAAAACAGTTGTGCTGCTTCTTATTTTTGTGAAAACTGATTAATTTTTCTTCAGGATTCTTTGATGAATAGAAAGTTCAAAAGAACAGCATTTATTTGAAATGGAAATCTTTTTGTAACTTCATTTATTTATGTATAGCATGTGTGTGTTCTAGGCCTCAGGCTCATGGGACGGGACGGTGCGTGTGTGGTTGCCGGAGCGTCCTGCGTGTCTGTTTGTGTTGGGAGGTTGTGAGCGTGTGTGGGTCAGGAGTCTGGCCTTCTCCAGAGACGGACGGGTTTTAGCATCCGCCGCTGAAGGCGACACGGTAAAACAAACACACACTCATTCACACACACACAGTCTGTGCCGCACAGCTTGATTTTGACACGTCTCTTCGTCAGGTGAGGATCTGGGATACGACCACTGGAGCGTGTGTGAAGAGGCTGCAGGTGATCGAGAACCTTTGACTGGTCATGTTTAGCATTATGACGACATCACAAAGCCTCATACTGTGCGTGTGTGTTTCAGGGTCATAAGGACTCAGCGTTCGGCTGTGTGTTCAGTCCCGGCGGGGAGCTTCTCGTCTGCGGATCTGAGCAACTGGATGAAGAAAAGAGCTCAGACTCAGAAGAGAGAAGTGAGAGATGGACGAGTTTAAACAGAGAACAGGACGATAAAGATGACGGCTATACCAACTGATTTTTAACATAAGAGCTTGTCCATTTGTCCTTGACTTTCAATTCATTTTCTGCTGTAGGTAAATTACTTGAAGAATAGTAGAGTGCAGAGTTTATGATTATGATAATACATTTTAATTAAAATAACAAAATAGTTTGCACCATGTTTTGCACACAATTTAAGTGATGCTTGACCATGCATGCCATTCTGAAAAATATAAAATTACATATATATTCTTTTCTTTTTTATTTGATTTTATCATGTTTCTGTTCTACAGCCAGAGATAATTTAAATGTTATCTGGAAAATACTTTTTTTTAAAATTCTGTAAAAAAAAAAAAAAAAAAAGTATAAACCTTTAAAGTTAAAAATATCTTTAAAAAGGATTTGTAAAAAAAATATGAATAAATAACTGAATCATCTTATGTTTTCTGTAATAATAAAATAAAAGCAGATTACAAGCCCATTTTTTCTGCAATAAATCACTTAAACACACAGCTTCTTTTGAGGATTTGAAGGCAAGATTAAAGGGTAAAAATCAAATCCAAATCTTATTCTAATGAACTTAAAGGGATAGTTCACCCAAAAATGAAAATTCTGTCATCATTTACTCACTGAAATTGTTGCGAAACCTGTATGAGTTTCTTTCTTATGCTGAACACAAAATATATTTTGCAGTTGATGTCTGCACATGTTTTTGAACATGTTTTTTCCCCATATGGAAGTCAATGGGGTCCATTAACTGTCTGGTTACCAACACTCCTCAAAATATCTTATTTTGTGTTCAGCAGAAGAAAGAAACTCATATAGGTT
Source organism: Abramis brama (assembly GCF_963993115.1). Taxonomy (NCBI): domain Eukaryota; kingdom Metazoa; phylum Chordata; class Actinopteri; order Cypriniformes; family Leuciscidae; genus Abramis; species Abramis brama. The sequence continues at coordinate 29,441,277 of NC_139977.1, read as the reverse complement.
TAGAACAACTTTAGGGTGAGTAAATGATGGCAGAATTTTCATTTTTGGGTGAACTATCCCTTTAAATCTGTTTGTGCTACAGAATATTTTAAAGTTAATAACCAAAACAACCCTTTTAAAAGTTTTTATATATCAAGTTATTTTAAATATCTTGAGTTTTATTCTATTTTTTACATAGTTATGACTGCAGAGATATCAAGCATACTGTAGATTCCAGTAACTTCAATGGAAAAACCACTTCAATCCTCCCAGTTCCAATGTAAAAAACAGATAAAGAGTGACTCTGTCCGTGTGATAGCCTATACAGTCCAATAGCACATAGCTTATCCCTATACATGCGTGTCAGAACATGCAACCAAAATATTCCTTATCTAGATCAGTGGTTCTCAGCTGGTTTGGCCATGTGACCCACATCTCCCCATGGTCATTAAGGCACGACCCTGGTTTTGTGACTAAAGGTGCCTAAAAGGAACAAAAGTGTATTGCCCCAGTGCCAGCTTTTGTAAAAAAAAAAAAAAAAGTGCACCAGCCCTTCAAAAATATAGAAAACAGCACAAATTAGTATTTTTGATTAAGGCTATATAAACTATTACACATAATGAACAGGCCTACGCAACACTAACCTGAGCTGTTAAATCATATCTGGATGAGTTGAATGAACATCATACCTGAAGGCAAACCCTTCCCAGCCAACACACGACATACCAATCGTGTTATGTATTGGTAATTTCATGATTTACTAACAACATAACTTTGCATACTTGTAATTTCACTTGCTTTTTATATATAGTGATGGTGATAGTGCGTGCAAATGCAGCGAGCTCAATATAATGTCTGACAGTTTGAAATTTGTTTCATAACAAGTTATGAAAATAACATTTGAATACTGACACCAACATATCAGCTGACAGCAGATCCTGAATCAGGACATTGTTTTCCTCGCTTTGACAAGAGTTAAGTGTTCATGCTCACGCATGAGTTTGTGTTCAGGGGCGTAGCACAAGATCCCGGGCCCTATGCAATGGCAGTCCTGATGGGCCCCCATGTTCCTCAATTTGTATATATAACTCCCAATGTAGGCTATAAAATTGCTAATTATTGCTAATTTTAGATATTATAGCCTATTCATTTAAAAACCAGGTTTCAATTTAGGCTATTATAATGGTGTGTTGTATGCAAACAACAATGTTGGTGCACAGTTTATTTATTTAGCCTTTACCTCAGATTACATAACCAAGTTATCATCTGAAAGTGTATGTTCTGCTCTTTCAATGGGTTGTCTCAGTTCATTTTTAGCATTAACGATCGCGGAGATATTCAAGCAGTTTAGCACTACAGATTTCGTGTCCTAGTTTGTGCTCACCTTTCTTTGAAAATAAGAGTTACCAATTGTTTCCCCTCATTTTGTTTTCTTTCCTTCTCCTGTCTTTCCTTTCTTTTTTGGTGGTCTGATTTGGCTTTCTTTGAGAAATAGGGGAGACCGGGGACAGTTGCAACACTTTTTGCATTTCTCTCAGTTACTCAGAGACTATTTGGACTAGACCAACCAAATTTGTATATATTAAACTTGCATCTGTCTGCTAATTACCAACCCCTGCAACCCAGAGACGATTGCAACACGTTAAAAATAATTAAATTTTAGCTTTTTGTCTCAATGAGCATATAATTCTGAAAATATTAACTGTTTTAGGCCTACTATAATATTATAGTATTATTTATTTCAATAATATTACTGTAGCCTATATAATTTATTTAGTCATATTTATCAAATAACAGTTATTGAGTTTTGTTTGTTTATGTGTAGAACATAGGCCTACATAGATTCAGTGTGCAGGTGTTACAGATGATATTCAATCTCTCCATATTTCAGTGTCAGAATTGAACAATTTGCAATGCAACAAACCTTTATTAAACATGCAATTTATAACTTGTTGCAACTGTCCCAAACCCTATCGGCCATGACAGAACATCATACGCCTACTAGACACACTGACTTTGACACATGCTAACCATGTCATTTAGAAGTCAACAAAACATTAATTCAAACTAAATAAGTTTTGATTAATTCACACAAAATGTCTGGACAGTATGACAAAAAATATTTCATGAAAAAAAAGAAGTACTTTCATACCTCCAAAACAAGTTTTGTTCAATAAATGCAGCAGCAAATGTTGAATATGTCTATGGTCTTCTTAGTGGGGGGAGGGTCTAACTGTGCATGTTCAGTATGAGTGTCATCACTCTAGCTTGTTTCTGATTGGAGAGAAATGACATGTTGCAACTGTCCCCGGTCTCCCCTACATTTCTACAGCATAAGTTTGGGCTCCACCAGATGCTCAACTAACTAACACACAAAATGCATGCAGATGGACTAAACCATTTGGTGCATTAGCAAGGGGTGGGACCAGTCAGTCAATCAACCAAGTTATTCAGCCAATACAGCAACTTAACATTTCATCTGACATTCATTATGAAGTTTAATTAGGAAATGAAAATATCCAGGTAAAATAAAATATATTCCAGACTTTAAGGGCCCTGGTAATCAGTACCGATGCCCGTTTGTGTTCAAGCCTTTCAAAATAAATCTTGCAATCAAAAAAACATCTAGACTTGTCATCTAGACTTTTGACTTCACCCTGCATGACCCACTTAAACCTCACCTGTTGAAATACACTGATCTACACAGATGAGACACCATACCATCACCACTTCACATTTCTCAAGAATCCCTATTGCTGCTTCAGAGAGACACACAGACTCAAGACTCTTAAATCCAGGGTGGGGAGTTTTATTTTTTCAGTGAAAAACAGTACAGCCTCTTAAGCCTTGATGGCGAATTTGCGAATGGAGTAGAGACGGGACTTCCTCTGCATCTTCTTGGTCATCAGGTTCTCCTCGTGTTTGGTCAGCTGACGACGGATGGCGCGGGTCTTCTTGGGCCTCAGGTCCAAAGGCTTGTACTTCTTACCCTGAAGATGAAGAGAACAGGGCTGTTAGAATATACTGGACTGACATTTACAAACACTTATACCTTATGAAAGCTGTAAAAACTTCCATATTTGAAGTAAATGAGCAGTTCTCACAGACTGTGAAGACTGTTAAGAAAATTTTGGTTGATACCGATAATTCTTTATATCTGAAAGCTGATAACTGATATATTGGCCAAAAAACCTAAATCCAAGTTTATATAATTTAAGATCATAATTACAAAAACAAGTCTCACCATTAAAAGTTGTCACAAGCACACAATAATGTTCTCATTATAATTTTATGAAGCCTATATGACAGTTGTGCTGCACATGTTGCACTCAACTATTTTCCTTTTATGAAGAGATTCAAATCATATTTCAAGCAATTCAAAACCATCATGGTGAACTGTGTGCATTTGAAGTGTCTCAGCTGTAGGAAATAATCCATTATTAATCGGCTTTAATATATTGGCCGAATTCTCTTCTATTGGGCAGATAACAAGAACATTAAAAATGAACAATATCTGCCGATACCAATATGGTGGCCAATATATCCTGCATCCATAACATTGTAAATAGCAATATATACGGAATAGTTTTCCTTTGCGCTTTTGAAAAGGTTTAGCATACAGATGACAAAACTATCCCAGTCACACATATCCGACTAAACACTGCATTATGCCAGTATATGGCGATGTCACTTTGTAAAGAAACTCTACACACCTATAGACTGAACATGTGATCGCGTGATGTCACCGTTTTGACAATAGACCTTATTCACAGCGCCATCTATGATTTTTAATGGGAATGAAAGCGAGGCTGTCAGGGACAGATATGAATCTCTTCAGTGGGCAGTAATATTATTTAATGGGTTTTTGGATTGTTCTGCACATGAAACACTAGAAAAATATCTTTCCAAGAAATTTCAGTTGACAAAAAACTCCCAATAATATAAGCTGTGGAAAATTGTAAGTAATCTAGGAGCTTTATACAGCGGATGCCATTGGAAACACGGCAAGTCTATCCCTCACAGCCTCACTTTCATACCCGTCATGGCGCTGCTCTGAACAAGGTCTATAACGGCATCGTTTTTAAAAACGTACACTTTGAAGCCCGTTTTTAATAACACTGTATTGTAAGTGAATGGACAAAACGCATAGTTGTCCGTTTAGTAATGAACAATCCCTCAACTATAATAGTATGAACACCCATTTCAGACACAAAGTGACTGTTCTCCAAAAATTTTAGAATGGGAAAGTCAGTAAGATATAAGACGGCATATAAACGCTCTGTCGGCTGTTCACAGCAGATGAGCGTCATTTAAAGACTCTGCTGTGAACAGCCGTATTTCTTTAGCAAGAGAGTATTCACACTGTCTCCACTTGTGCAGGAGGAGTGCTGGGTGATCGTTCTTGCTGGAGTCTAGACGGATGTGTTTAGTTGTGGGTTTGCGTCTAATAATGCATGTTATCTGAATTCAATGATTGCAACATTACACTAATGACCATCACAGCTTCCCACTTCTTAGGAAAAACTAAATGAACAGAGCAATGCCGTTCTTTAAGCAGCAGAGCACACTCCACAAACTCTCCATGTTTCTGCCTGAAGAGATTCATGTTGGTGTTTAGATCATATTTGGACATGCAGTATAACCTGATTTTCTTTTAAGTCATCATGAATTTACAATTGACCCCCATTTACTTTGTTAGCGCACCTTACTAGTCTTGTGGTGAACAGTTAATCCGTGCAAGTTAATACACGGGGGAAAAAAATGTGTCGTGGCAATCTTTAATAAAAATCTGAAAATCTGCTTCCGCTCTGGAACGTGGTTCCCTCTGATGACGCCAGTTTGACGGCTCGGGATGGAGAGGCGGTGCGCTAAAGTAAACCCCAGCCCTCCATTCAATATTCTCTTTCACTTGGAAATACAACAGTGAAGTAAAATCGGTTGCAAGATCCGGTTCATAGAGACTTTAACATCTAGACCAGTTTAAGGCATTTCCATCAGTGAAACAGCATCTCTGCACAAGTACGCCTGAATGTGTGTTTTAGTGGAATTAAACTGACCTTGTAAAACTTCCTCAAATTCTCCTTCTGTGTCTGGTTGATAACTGTGAGGACTCTAGCGATGGACTTGCGAACCACGCGGCTGAAAAAGAGGAAAACAATATCAGATTAATGCTTTACATTTTCGAATGTAGCCTTCAATTGATTCAAACTCAATAGAAAAGGCAGCATGCTATCAAATGTTCTAAATATAAGGAACACACATTTACTATATATAGGGTTTGAAATTAACACCCGCCAACAGCGGGTAAAAATCAACTGTGGCGGGTAACGCTGTCAAATCACAAGCCAATTTGGCATGTTACTAGTTTACTCACTTTTCTGGGGAAATCTGTGAAAGCCAAATCTGCGCAGATTTAGCGCAAATACTCAACTCGTGTGTCATCATGATATATTAAATGGTGTATTGCGCACAATCTGCGCATATCTTGCTTACTTCAAATAACGGCGGGATTGTTCATTTGCATTGAAACAATAGCAAAGATTAAAAGGCATTCGGTTAACAGAAGACAATTATTTTCCAACATCCTATTTTTTTTTTTAAATGTTATATGTACTGTTTTGATCTGTCCACCTAAAATACATTTTATGAAAGGGAGATGGCTCTTGTTTTGTTTGAATAAGTAATTGTATGAATCCCAAAACAAATTTTAATTTATTTATATATTTTTATAAGAGTTCAGATGCAAAAGCCTCTAAGTGCCATCTGAAATTCTCTTCTAGAATGATCATTTTTATAAAGCTTGTACATTTAAGTAACTTCACTTAAATGACAATTAATAGGTAATTTGCATTGCCATTTAAGTGAAATTATTGAACTTAAATATACAAGCTTGATAAAAATCATCATTCTAGAAGAAAATTTCAGATGGCACTTAGAGGCTTTTGCAAGGCCCGTAACTTAAATTTAGTAGCCATAATAGGGCTTGGGCGTCGTGACGTCATACTTGGCGTGGCGGCCATGTTGATGGCCTCGCGAATGTAAACATACAGCAAGTCGAACAAGGAGAAGCAGAGTTGGGAGAAAGAAAAGAAAGAAAAAAAGATGTTAAAATCCCGAAAAGGATGTGGAATTTACCGGGTACGTTAAATAGGGAAACCAGGGACCAGTATGTGGACAAATTTTCCTGTAAAATATCCCGTATTTTAATAATTTACTCTCATAACATTAATGTTAGCCCTTCCATCAGACCTGTCAGTCTCTGTAACGTTACTATTGTCCTGTTGCTACCCCCTTGCCCTTCCAGCGAAACTGAAGTTTTCAAAGCATCGTTTTGCTTACTTGAAGGCAACCTTAGCGTGATATTGGCCTTTTTAAGATAACAGCGTGGTTGTTGTGAGAGCACGATTTCACGCCAATCTGTAAGCAAAGTCACGTTAGACCTAGCTTAACAACTCGCTTAGTTAATGCTGCAGTTTTGTAGTACGAATTTTTGCTGTCAGCAGAGGGATAGCAACAGAAAGATGAATGTTGAAATTTTCATTTTTCGGGATATTTTATAGGAAAATACTAAAACGGGAAGACAGCGGGAAAAGAGCTCAAATGCGTGAGAAACCCGGAAAAAACGGGAGGGTTGACAGCTACTAACTACACTTTTTTGCCGATTTTGTCCACATAACGTTACTGGTCCCTGGCTTCCCTATTTAACGTATCCCCGTAAATTCCACATCCTTTTCGGGACTTTAATATCTTTTTTCTTTCTCCCAACTCTGCTTCTCCTCGTTCGACTTGCTGCATGTTTACATTTGCGAGGCCATCAACATGACCGCCACGCCAAGTATGACGTCACGACGCCCAAGCCCTATTGGCCGTTGAGTGAAAAAGTTAATTTCAAACCCTGTGTGTATACATTTATAAATAAACATACATGTAATATAACATGCATATATAAACCTTTAATGTTCTTTTGGTTCTTAGATCAGAACAGACTAAAGAGCCTAAATTCACCCACATTCCCCATTACAGTAAAGCTGGCACTGAATCACAGGAGGCGCCCCAAACAATTGTTCTTCCTACACAGCACATTCATGCCAAAAGCACGCATCCACGAATAGTAAACTCTGGTAAAGACTAACACCAGTGACTCCAGGCAAGCACTCACATCTTGGAGAGTTTGGAGGCAGCTCCGCCAGTAACCTTGGCAACTCTGAGCTGGGACAGTTCCACCTTCAGGTCATCCAGCTGTTTCAGCAGCTCCTCCTTTTTCTTCCCGCGAAGGTCCCTGGCCTTGATCTTTGCCTACAATAACAAGATCCATTAGAATCACTTCAAACCAATATACATGTTAAACCAGGAGTGTCCAATCCTGCTCCTGGAGGGTCACTGACACTGTCCTGCAAACTTTAGCTCCAACCAGGATAACACACACCTGGACCAGCTAATCAAGGACTTTCTAGGCAAACTACAAACTTCCAGACAGGTGTGGAGGAAAGATAGAGCTAAACTGCAGGACCCCTGTGTTTAAACATATTATAGACTCGTGGAATATTGTGTACAAATATCACAAGCAAATAAATACAGTTATTGAGGACTGGTTTTCTTCAATTCCCTAAATATAATATCACGGGTTTCTGATGTTGATGCTTTGAAAACATGTTAGTTCACACTGAATTTAACTAGTGTCGTCTAAAACCGGTTTTAACAATCTGTCAATTTGTGTCCGATGGCCGTTGACTGCTTAAGTCTACAATATCAAAAAGTAGTTCCAAAAAAAATACTTTTGTGTGCCTATTATTGCAGGCTTCGAGTTGTTAAATCTTACGCTACGGCTACGCTAACAGGCTACACGCACAGACCACTGTCTCGTTTAATCAATTATTTTCCACTTTATATCAAGATAATCACTTCAAATACTGTGCTCAAACTCTAGGGTACAACTCAATGTGTATTTTAAACGTGTTCTCAGAGATATTAAGCATGTATAATCGACCAGATTGATTTAGATTGTTGGGTTTCGGTAAAATCCTCACCATTTTTCTCGATGGCTGCCACAAGAAAGGAAGCTGCAGCGGTCACGTGGGAAAATCAACCGGGTTACGGAGGAAACTAAACGACTGTGCAAGAGGGGGGTGGAATCTTCCATTCCACTCTTAAAGGGGGTGTTTAATGACTAGAATTGATTAAATTAAGCCATAATTACTCTCAAATGTAAAAGTAATACCTAAATTGAATGGTAAATACGCGAAATATATGAATGGATTGCTCATTTATGTTAGATTTCTGTTACAAAACATTCAGTGTGTTAGATATAAATATAAGAAATAATGGTACGTGTTCAAATAGGTCTGTTAAGGTAAAAAAAGAGAGTAAAATACTAAAATAAATAAACGAATTAATTAAAAATGTATTTGCTTTATAGACTCATTGGTCGACGGATTTGATAGACAGCTCATCGCCCCGCCTCTTCTTCCGGAATACTCCATTGACCAACATGGCGCTCGTAAGAAGTGTCTACAATTTGCTCTTCAGGAGAACGTCAACTTTCGCCATAACCATCATGGTGGGCGCTGTTGTCTTCGAGAGGGTGTTTGATCAGGCTGGAGATGCGGTATTTGAAAGCATAAATCGGGGGGTAAGTTATTTTTCCATTGAATTTAGTTGATATCTTCATGACCCACCGGCAGACTGACCTTGATTAGCCCGCTGGCTAACGTTAACTACAACCAAATATTCAGTGGGATCATGAAAATATAGACCTTAACTTAAACCTATAAAAACACATCTCAGTTTGATAATAATATAATTTTATCCTAATAATGATCAGATCTTATAAAAACAATTTAAGGGCATTATTATTATACAACACTGTGATGCTAAGTCTACATTTCGAGTGTCTGTACAATCTGAGTATAAATTATGTATCTGTAATGTGTTCTGCTCACCATGTGTGATCTAATTGTGTGTTGTTGTTTTTTTGTAGAAACTCTGGAAAGACATCAAACACAATTATGAAGTGAAGGAAGAATAATCATGCTTTGATGTGGAGCCTTCATTCTGCCATCATCCCATTTCCTGATGTGACCCTGTTGTATGGTCCACCGGCTTTTGCAGTGTCTTCGGCCACCATCGTCCATCTTCCAGCCGGATTGTCCTGGGGACATAGACATTTACCGATACCTGTTAAAATGTCACGTGACCACCTGTTATTGTGTGACGTGTCACATTCTTCATGATTTGTAAATGTGTTGCTAACTTAATTCTGTATGAATAAACTCAATGACCCAGAATCATTTAAAATCTGGTGGTTCATTTGTATAGGGATTTCAGGTGCTGTTTAATAGAGTGGTGCAGTTCAGAACCCAGATGACTAATTCACTGCTGGCTCCTTCGAGATTTTCCTATGGGGTTTTCAGTTTATGAGTTAAAAAAAGGTCTACCGTAAATATACTTTGACGTTTTGTTCTAGAACGTAAACTGCATACACTCACACCTAACTCACCTAAGCCTAACTCACACCTCAAACGTGCTTATCTAGTAACTTGTACGTTTTTAAAATTAAATGTTATATTTGCAACAGACCTTGTTTTACTCGTACATTGAAATTCCCCATTAAAAAAAACCATTGAAAAATCTCAAAGGAACCAGTGGCAAATTAGTCTTAAGTGTTCGGACGTCATAACTGGAAATTTAGGAGGCGTTTATTTAAAACTTTAAACTAAAAACTGAAAACTTTTTCATTTACACGACAGTGTTCTGGGGCCTGAAAACGGGTTTCAAAGTGCACGTTTTTGAAAATGATACTGTTATCGTCTCCATGAAAACTACAAAAACACGATTTTATGAAAATGTTCAGGCTATAGGTGTGCGGTTTTTTTTTTTTTTTGGTGACATCGCCATCTACTGGCCAGGCTTTTGAATAACAGCGTTTTTAGTCTTTTTCACGGATCCATGTGGACGGGATCGCAACGTCGTCTGTATGCAAAACTTTTCAAAAACGCAAATGAAAAACTTTTAATTTTTAGTACATTGTTGTCGTGTAAACGTACCCTTAGGGGCTGTTTACACGACACCGTTTTCAACTAAAAGCTTAAAACTTTTTGTGCGTTTTGGCCGTTCATTTACACGAGTCACGACAATGGCATTTTGGGGACCTGAAAACGCAAACTTTTGAAAATAGGTTTCAAAGTGCAAGTTTTTGAAAATGATTCCGTTATCTTTACAAAGTGACATAGCCAACTACTGGCCTGGCATAAATAATACAGCGTTTTTAGTCGTTTTCGCAGATTTGTGTGAATGGGAATCATTTTGACAACGTCGTCTGTATGCAAAAAACAAAATGGAAAAACTTCCGTTTTTAGTATATTGTGATCATGTAAACGTACCCTAAGTTTATTTGCAACATGTATTTCACCAGACTATAAATCCCATCAAACCAATATGCAACTGTGAAGCATTTCATAGTGATGGAGGTGACTTCACAGAATATAGCCTGCTTTAAGATAGACTGACCACTTGGTGTCACTAGAGCACTTCTTAATCTCATTATGGCATCAGTAAGAAAAGTTTGCTCGCTGAACACTGATCTTTCTGTAGACAATTGAGGTTTGATGTTGTAGCCTACACAAAGTGAAGTGAGAAAGCTCATTCAGTAACCTCAAAGTGAGTAATGTGACTGGATAAGTAAGCAGTACTGAGCTTCTTTTCAGTAAACAGACAGGTAAAACCACATTCTGTGGGGTCACACTGGTCAGACATATGAACCAACACCCATGTAACTCATTGAGGTCAGGGAAAGGGTTTGTATTGATAGTCCTATTGTTTCAAGGTTCATTAGGCAAATATACAAATGCTGAGTCGATCCACATAGTAAGGTAACACATCTTTGAACGAACTTCTCTGATGCAAATGCATCCATATTTAAAAAGGTTTCAAACAGAAAAACGAGAATACTTCAGGAAAGTCATATGTCAAAGGTTTCTGTTTTGTTTGAGGTTGATGGTCACGATTTCTAATGGACAAACACAATAATCAATCCAATGAGTCATTAAAGTGTTCGAGTCATTGGCTGTGCAACGTAATATTGATTAGGAGTTCAGATCTTCAGCACTCGAGTCCACAAGCTCAAATCTATAGGGTGACAATCTGATATTTTAGTGTTATATTATAGTTTTATTAATATTTTGAACTAACTTTTATTTTTATATTTTCAGTTTAAATTTTTATGGGCTTTTGCTATTTTTATTTATTTATTAAATATTACTATAAGGTATTATTAGGTAATACTTATATTTTTATTTCAGTTTTTTTTTTAATTCAATTTTTTTTCCCCAGTTAGTAATTCTGGTTGCTCCAACTTTCAGTTATTTATATAAGTAGGCCTATATATTTATATATAAGTTTTTATCTAACTATGCAGTTTTATTTTAGTGAAGGAATTTAAAAAAAATAGTTTTAACTAAATGATTGTCCTGTTCTGCTTGTCATCACAAGCTAAGTTGATCGTAGAGAACATTGGCAGCAATGGTCTTCACAATCAACTTAGGCTCACAATGCTTTTGGGAAACACAGAACATGCCATTTCAGGATTATTTCTGTGTCTAATAATTTTATAATTATGTTATAGTCCACATATTTTACCAAAATAATTTTAAATTAAATAATTTAACAAATTTCATTGTATTTATCCAGTATCTAGGACCACACATTATTTATATTAAGCTTCACTTGTTTTATTTTAATACTGAGAAAATTAATCAGGTGTTCAGTACAAAAAGAACTGAACATTATTATGTACTATGAACTATGTAGGCTACTATGTTTGGTAACACTTTATTTTGCAGTGTCCTTGTTACATATGTTACATGTACTTACCGTAGTAATAACAGTAAATTATACATAATTACATGCAATTAACCCTCAACCCCCAAAACCTAACCCATAGTAAGTACATGTAGTTAATTATAACTACTCAGTACTTAAATATATAAATACACTGTAACAATGACACCTTAAAATAAAGTGTAACCCTATGTTCTATATAGTACTATTAACATATACATACATAGTACTATACAAGGGTGTAACTTTGGTTTGAGAGGGGGGGTGGGGTGGGGGGGGGGCACTGCAAAATAAAGTGTTACCAAACATAGTAGCCTACATAGTTCATAGTACATAATAATGTTCAGTTCTTTTTGTACTGAACACCTGATTAATTTTCTCAGTATTAAAATAAAACAAGTGAAGCTTAATATAAATAATGTGTGGTCCTAGATACTGGAAAAATACAATGAAATTTGTTAAATTATTTAATTTAAAATTATTTTGGTAAAATATGTCACAATCACAAAATCGGGGAACATTTTTTCGATTTGAATCCCATTTCCTGCATTTACATACATTTAGGAACTATGGTGATGCAAAATCCAAGAAATAATTAAGTTGATTATAATGATAAATTCTGCCTAAATGAATAGTAGGCTACTAAACTATGTATAATAAAAAGATGTCTTACTTTTTTATTGTTTAATAGGGGCTGAGACTTGAGATAATTATTTTATAAAGTCAAAAATGTTCACCATTAATGTTTTGTGTGTAAATAAAATTGAAATAACGTGAGACCCAATTTCCACTGTAATGTAAAAACAACATAAAGACAGTATATTTTAAATAATTGTTTAATAGCATCTTTTTATGAATGAAGGCCAGTATCACTGATATTAATATAGCTACTGATGTCTCTATGAAAATTATTTTTTCCCCCCAAATTTTAAACATTAGGCTTCAAAAATATAACAACTTTTATTTTAAGTGAACTTTAAACAATCCTCACATAAACTAATAAATGTCATATTTACCTGTGCCCTTCCTGTCTAACAGGTACGAAATATACAGAAATTGAATAAGGTTATCAAATAGTTATAGCTACAAACGTTATTTAGACAAGATCAGTGAGTAATTTGCTCTGTTCCCTTTGTTCTTTGGTTAACTTTACTGACTACAGAATTAGAGGCTGCTGTCACTTTAAAATCTGCCGCTGCTGGCAGGATCTCAAGCATTTAATTGTCTCATTTACTCTTGACTTTCATTTAAGATTTTATGTAACTCGTTTAAGACTGTTCTTGTGAGGATACTCGACAAAAACGGACATTTTGGCATAAATGCGTGTGCTATTGTTCGTTCAAGCGCGATAGAGAACTGGATTCTGGCGCGCTGTCTGTGCGTGTGTATGTGTGTGCGTCAGGAGCGCTACCCGCTCATTAGAACTTTCAGTGAGCTATTTTATTTTAATACTGAGAAAATTAATCAGGTGTTCAGTACAAAAGGTACAAAAATTGTTTAATAGCATCTTTTTATGAATGAAGGCCAGTGTCACTGATATTAATAGCTACTGATGTCGTGTGCATGTGTGTGTGCATCAGGAGCGCTACCTGCTCATTAGACCTTTCAGTGAGCTATTTTTAGAGTGTGGACGCGACGTTCCTGGACTCGGACGCGCGCATCGGCACAGGCTGTCCTGCTCCTCCGTGGCGATGACGGCGATAAATGTCCAACCTGTCCCCATAGGAAATTACCATGAAAACAACTTCTCCTTGGTCTTTAAAAATGTCTGACATTAATTTAGTGATCAAATGTAGGAAATATGATAATATATTGTAATTATAATTTAAATCTTTTCAAATTGTATTTCATAAACCATCATCTCAGGAAAATGTTATGGGGTTTCAAATAAAAAAAATGACTTTCTGTTACAGAACAGGGCATTGATTTCGTACATGTCCACTGTAGAGGACATCAGGACTTATCATGTTTATCAGGCATTTTGGGAGACACAACAAGTGAATATGGTAATAAGTTATACATCAATATTCCTATGAAATATTAGATATTATTATTAAAATGTTGCCAATTATTGCTCCAATTATTACACTTTTTCATTAAATGTTGCTCCAAGAACACATTAATGTGCAAATTAGATACAGTGTATACATTGCATTGAATGGGAATATTAATCTATGGCCATTTTACCCACATAATGCATAAAGTAAAATGGTGTATCAATTCATTCCGTTATATCTTTCATAACATAGTTGAGAATCATCTTTATACAAATTTTGGTTAAAAAATCCTGAAACCCCCAAATGTATTGGTGATTGAAACAAAAATCCCATTGGTTTTGCCTATACATATAATTTCATGTCATTTTATTTTTTATAAACAACTTAGTCCTGGTGTCCCCTAGGACATAGCATAACATATGAATAAAATATTATTTTTCAAAAATGTTTACCATTGGTTTCTTATGCTCTAAACAATGTGATAACATGAAAAAAAACAAAAAAATCAAAATTCAAAAAAAGTTTTTTTCTGGGTCTCAGGAGGATATACTATGAACATAGGCTGGCTCAGGCTGGCTATACTTAACATTAGTGCATGTTTTTTTTTTTTTATTGCAGAACTTACACATAATTACAAGCTCAGGGAAGTGAAGCAAGGTTGCATCTCTTACGAAAAAATAAATACAAATAAATAAATATCCTGGATTTGCATACAGCACATTATATAATTATACATACAAAAAAAGAAAAGAAAAGCATAACAACAAGGTTAAGTCATATCTTTGAATAAATCATCATAATGCATAAAAAATTTTGCACTTTTTTTGTTATTTATAGGTCTAAGGGATGAAATAAAAGAATTAAGGTCAGCAAGAAAAAGAGGACATTAGTACATGTAATGACCATAGACTGTAATGACGCAATGAACCAGTCTTTCTCGTCACAGATCATAAGCCAATCGCCACTCAGAACGCGCTGAAAACACTTTGCATATTTTCAGGGCGCGCTTTAATGACCCTCCCGTCCGGGGGTGGTTCCATCTCATTCATCTAGAAAACTCCATCGTTACACGTGCCACTCATAGATACCACTGCAATATTTCCTCTATCATATCACCCTTCATCAAACATGTCTTACTCTAAAGTTATCCCCGCTTTGGCCAGGGTAAAGCCGGGTCAGTTGTTAGGCTCGAGGCTTCGGTCCACGGCAGCATCCACGCAGCACAAAGAGCTGAAGACGGAAGACCGGCTGGACCCGAGCTGTACTATCGTGGAGAAGCCCTGCGATGTGGACCTCATCAGCGGGAAACCGCACACTGACAGCCAGAAGATCTCCGTGGACTTCGACAACACACAAGAAGCCTATAAGAGCAAAGACACCCTGGAGCTGCTCAGAAGCCTGCTGGTGTTCAAACTCTGCACCTTTGACTTCCTGGTCGACAAAAATAAGGAGGCGAGTTACTTTTGATTTTTGAAAAACTTTTAGTTGCATCGACTGCTTTTTCTCTCTCCTTGAAGAGTGTTATTTGAAAGCACACAATTTATTTGATTTATTAGATCAATATTATTTGAATGCACCCAATAAATGAATAAATGTATTAATTTTTTATTTTATTTGACATTTTCAGAGATGTGTGGTTTTAGAATGTGTGTGTGTGTGTGTGGATATATATATATGTGTGTATGTATATGTGTGTGTATATTTTAGGGATGTACTGATATGAAAATTTGTCCGATACCGATAATTCTTTATATTTGAAAGCTGATAACCGATATATTGGCCTTTAAATCTAAATCCAAATTTTATATCATTTATATAAAAAAACAAAAGTCTCACCATTAAAAGCATGTCCCAAGCACAATTATAATGATGTTCTCATTATAATTTTATGTAGCCTATATGACAGTTCCACTGCACATGTTGCTCTCAGCTGTATTTTCCTTTTTTGAAGCGATTCCAATCATATTTCAAGCAATTCAAAACCATCATGGTGAACTGTGCGCATTTGAAGTGTCTCAGCTGTAGGAAATAATGCCGATATATATCGTGCATCCCTAATATATAAATACATGTGTGTGTGTATGTATGTATATGTGTATATGAAGAGTTCAGATGCAAAAGCCTCTAAGTGCCACCAGAAATTTTCTTCTAGAATGATAATTTTTATCAAGCTCGTATATTTAAATTCAGTAATTTCACTTAAATGACAATTAATAGGTAATTTGCATTGTCATTTAAGTGAAATTACTGAACTTATATATATATATATATATATATATATATATAAACACATACATGTATAATATTAATATATAATATGTATGTAAAATTTTTCTTATAATGTTTCTCATTTTTATTTATTTATATTAGAAACTAATGTAGGCAACTTGTCTGTTTTATTTATTTATTATATTCCTCACTTTTCCTCATCCGCAGCTGATGGACCTCAGTAAAAAGGTTTTTGGCCAGCGGCTCTTCGAGAAACTAATGAAAATGACCTTCTACGGTCAGTTCGTCGCGGGTGAGGACCAGAACTCCATCAAACCTCTGATTGAGAAGAACCAGGCGTTTGGCGTGGGCTCGGTTCTGGACTACAGCGTAGAGGAGGACCTGACTCAAGAAGAGGCTGAGAAGAAGGAGATGGAGTGAGTATCAACCAAAGAGTTTGTTTTCCTTTCATTTATCCTTCTGTTCGATCAGATCGAGACTCTTAAGTCCACATCAGAAATATCAGATCTTAACCCGGATGCCAGATCATGTCAGAAGATTTCCATTTTAGTCTGGCATCAAAAACCAGTAAAGCCAGTCAACAGCAAGTCTTCTCCTATACCCAAAACAGTCTTCTATCAGCCGGAGAGTTTGACTGAGAAGCCAAGGGCAGAAAACAGCAGATGAAGTGATGGTAAAAAATCAGCAGTTTATTGAATAAACTTGCGTAATCATGTATAGGAATGACATGACATTTCATTGTTTTGAAACAATGTCACCCCTTTGACTGCAGTGCACTAGTGTAAATGGTCTCTGATTACACTCTTCCCCATTGGTCAGTTTCAGCCATGGCCCACCGTCTGATTGGCTCATAAAGGGAGGTGTTTTTCCTCCTCCTCTTCAGGAATGCAGTCACATGAGGCTGAGCCAGGAAACTCAGGCCAGCATATTGAGAAACTCAGAGCCAGTCACGATCATTTGACATTTGAAGGTGTGGCACACATAGTATAAAAATCAGTTTTTAAATGAGGTTAATGCTTTATTCAGGACTACTTTTTGAGCTTCCAGTTTAATATATCCCTTTCAGAATCAGTCAGGGCTCACAAGTTTCTATAACACAAAAGGGAGGCTTGTTTCAAGCCAGTCCCGTGGGAAAGTGCTCACATTTCGTTCGGTGGAAAAAGAGTAACCATACACACACACACTGAATAGGTTATATAAGGTGTTTTGGGTTAGACGAGACCTAGTATTTAATTAGCACTTGGAAAACAAAAGGTTCAGAACAGATGCAAAAGCTTTTTAGGAACGCTGAGCCGTTGTTCATGTGACTAACATGTGAATAGGACTGACCGGAAGAATCACAAAGCAATAAATGGAATTACATCTATTACAATAATACCATATTCAAAAACATGGTTATCAAAGATATAGATACAGTTCTCTGTAATATGAAATTATTGGGATACTGAGAACTGGACATGATTGTGATTTCCCAAACAAGACAAAAATACTCCAATAAAACCAGTTAAAACATGCACTCAACTTCAGTGCAATAAAATTAAATTGCTTTAGAGTACAATTTTCATCTGTTGTAAACCATGATACACTACTATGTTACTCATGCTTGAGTTAAGAGTCTCCACTGTTATTCGGACATGAATGGTTCCGTAAATCAGGTGATTTATTTATTTATTGAGATGGTATATGACATGACAATCATGAGATTTATTTATATATATATATAATTGATTTATATTTTATTTTCATATATTCTGCTGCTATGTAAATATGTCTATAAAGTTTTATTTAATAATATTTTATTTCTGTTTTAGGTATTCTAGTTCAAGTAAGTTAAACTAAATGTAAATGAGAAATGTTTCCTTGGCAGCTAGTTTTTTATATTTTCTTTTATTTCAGTTAACATTATTTAAAGTAATGGACATTTTTAATTTTAGTTAATAGCCTTAATATAGGTTTTTATTTTAGTTTTATTATATATTTTTTTTATGTTTTTTTTTTTTTTTGCTTAATTTTGTTGTAATTTCGTAATGTGCTTTTATCTTTAAAAAAAAAATATTTTATTGTTAATGTTTTTAAAACATTTATATTTATTTTTTGTAAATGTTGCTATTTAGGTTTAATTTCTTTTTTATTCCAGTTTTAGTTTTTTATTTTCCAGGGCAACGTTTTTAAGTTTTTCAACTAAGTTATTTTAACTTATATTTATATTTTATTTTACTTCAGCTTTATTTTAATTAACAGATGTTTTTAATAGTTTTAATTAACGATCATAACTACCTATTGCACCTGCTAGAAAGATTCATCTGTGTATTAAAAATCCACCATCTCCATTTTTTAGCAAGCAGTATTTGCAGCATTAAAATAATTTGCGTTTGCTCAGCTGAACCAGTGTCTGCATTAGTAGCAGCGTCGATCTGATCACATGTTGCAGTTGTCATGCTTGCAGCCCTATGTCTTGTTTGTACAGAAGGTCAGGTCGAATACATACTTCTCATTCACATGCCTCAACTGAGCTTTCACATTAGAGTTGCCAGTTTCAGTTATTTGCATTGTGCCAATTTGCGTTGGATGGTTTTAATTTCCCTCACAGCCAGAGAGCTAAATTTCTAAACATTTCTAAATGTATCCGAAATGGATTCTTTATTGATTGAACTCTGACTGTCTGTTGACTGAGACTTGTGTTGCAAAGTGTATGACGCATGTGACTGAAATCCGAAGTGGACCAGCGTTTGTGAATCAGGCGTTTGTGTCACTGCCAGAGTGTTTTGCATCATTTAATGGTCCCAAGTGAATTTATCACCTCCTCCAATAGAGCTGACTGGAGTTCAAATGTAAAATGTCCCGGTTTAGAGGTGACCTGTTTGCAGAAACCTCAACTAGCGTTCATAAAACACAACTTTGTACTTAAACATTCTTTTTGCCTTGTTTTTCAGTTCCTGTGTTTCTGAGGCTGAGAAAGAGAGTCATGGTAAGAACAATAAATTGACTACATTAAAAATATTTGAACTAAATGAGAACATAAAACTATACATTGTTTTATTGACCTGTTAACCTGGCATATGCTATCATGATAAATGTAAAATTCATTCATCCCTGAGTCGGTTCAGTACGGTACAGTGTTACTAAATCTAAAAAAAAAACTGTTTAAGCATCCTACTAGGATTATATATTGTTATTTTACCACATTTTATTTACTTTTGTTGTTGCTTATTTTATTGTCTTGTTTTTTGAGTTGGTTTATTTTACTTTTGTTTTATTTTTTATTTTTTGTCTTGCTTCATTTTTTGTTTTGTTTTTATTTTGTGTTGTGCTGTTGTTTTATTTTACTTTGTCTTTTTTATTTTGTCTTGCTTTGGTTGTCTTGTTTTCATTTTGTGATGTGCTGTTTTGTTTTACTTTGTCTTTTGTTTTATTTTATTTTGTCTTGTTTTTTGTTTATTTCATCTTGGTTTTATTTAGTGTTGTGCTGTTATTTTATTTTACTTCGTATTATTTTATTTAGTTTTTATTTGATTTTTAAAGGGGTCCTATTTTACTTTTCCACTTTTTCAACTTTAGTTACTGTGTAATGTTGCTGTTTGAGCATAAAAAAGATCTGCAAGGTTACAAAGCTCAAAAGATATTTTATTTAAAAGAATCCACTTTTCAAGAACTACAATGAATGGCTCGTTTGGACTACAATGACTCTTATGAAGTCACAATGGTACTCATTTAAATAATCCCCGCCTACGGAATACGCAAAAAAGGGGACGAGACCTGGTGTTGTCGATATGTCAAAGAGACACTGTCTTTTCCACAACATTTCCAAAACTCATTTGTTTGACCCATGACAAACTTAGAGTGGTTAAAAACTTACTTTAAACACTGTTCCTGAAAATTATAACCCCAATGTTTATCTGTGCGCTGCACATTTATGGAGAACAGCTTGTTTTCAGTTGCTTTTGTAAGCTCCTGCTTTTGTAAGACAAAATTACAACAACAAAAAACACTTTTTTTAAATGTCCTGTGAAATTTGTGCTTGTTAAGCCTGTGCATGAAATCCGTTCTGCACTGTCCTCTTGTTCGTTAACATTGTCAGGGTCTGAATCGGGCTCGAATTGGTTTGAAATTGACACCATCCTTATTCATATATACACTAGAGAAGAACTCGCAGTTATGGAGGGGTGGGACATTTCCCAAACATGCGCTACGCCAATCATGACACACTGGGCCTGCTAACCAATCACAGCACATTTCGTATTTTGGAAGGAGGGGCTTCATCGAAATTGGCGTGTTTGAGCCAGATTGTGGAGAGAGGTGCCTTAATAATGTCAAATATGTGAAAAATAAAGTGCTTTTTGAACTATCATGCATGAAAACATATTCTAGTACACCTCAAAAACAAAATCAAGACTTCATAAAAGGGCATAATAGGGCTCCTTTAATATATTTTTATGCATTTTATTAGATTTTTGTATTATTATTATAAATCTGATGTTATTCTAAATTCACTGTAAATCACGGCCTCAAGGGGCTTATTTAGTAAACAATTGTTTTGTTGTATTTTCAGTGAACACCAGTGCATGCTTACCTCAGGACCACACGTGTACAGTGTTTGCCATTTTACTTCAGGGCTTTAGCGTTAATGCTGGAAGGGTGTTGGCAGTTTGTCAGGTTTCATCTGGCTGGGTTTTTAAGTAACGTTAGTAATGTGACAGGCGAGCAACACTTCACTTCAGCAAGCATGCTGTGTTGGCAGTCGTCGAGGCTGAAATAGACTGCTGTGTGCGTGTTATGGGCTCTAGTTGTTTCACTCGTTTAGACTGGTTGAAGCTGGTTTAACTGTGGGCTCTCCTGGTGAAGGGGCTGAAATTATCTTTGCATGCACATGTTTTTTTAACTCTGTGGGGTATTCTGTATCTCAGATGAAAGCCTTTCCTCTGTAAGATATTAAAAAAACATTATTCAGTGCAAGGTTTTGGCCACAGCCATGCATAAAGCTGTTCAGCATTAATGATAATTTTTTTTATTCTAAAAATGCATGACATTCCTAGTAATTTCAACATGAAATCAAAACTGGTTCTATTATCTTTTTAAATTATGTGATGCACAAAAAATACATAATTTATGGAAGTAAAACATTTTCATTGTGTGCATTCTGTGAGGAAACTGTTATTTAATTTCAGCATCATAATGATTTTCTGACAGCTTTTTGCAACATAATGCGACACTTAGGGAAAGTTATGGATGTTTCCAAACCAGCATCTCAAAAATTGACTGTGATTTTTAAAATCCATATTCAGGTATGGATCATCGTGAGAAAAAGTACAAAGCTCATCGGCAGTTTGGAGATCGGCGTGGAGGAGTGATCAGCGCTCGTACATATTTCTACGCAGATGAAGCCAAGTGTGACCATCACATGGAGACATTCATCGACTGCATTAAAGCTTCTGGTGAGAGGAATATTACTTTGTCTTCTGTGCCCCTATTTTGCTTATTCTGAATTTTGGATATTACCTTTCATGTAGTGTGTAATTTAGCTGTTTGTAAATATAAAAGGTCTGCAAAGTTTCTGAGCGGCCTAAAGCGTATTGTCAGTGATTCCAGTCTTACTTCCTGTAACAAATCTGCATAATTCCAGCCTACTTTGACCCTTGAACACTGCAGTTGTAGCTGATGAAGCCTGAAAGAGTTAGGTTTGTGTTGTCGACATGTTGAAAAGATGCTGTGTGTTCTGCACTGCCAGAGCAAATACACTTTGCAAAAGGATGAAGGTTCAAATTCATACGGTAAAATCGTTTCCGAGACGAACTGTAAGTGGTAGACCAATCAACCGACTGGGTCATCTGACTAATCAGAGCAGAGTACTGGACCATATGACCAATCAGAGCAGAGTAGACCAATCACAACAGACTGGGTCATCTGACCAATCAGAGCAGAGTAGACCAATCACAACAGACTGGGTCAACTGACCAATCAGGGCAGAATAGGCTCTCAGGAAGACTGAATCCTTTAAACTGTTTCAGACACTGTGAAAAATGAGGTGATGCTGCAATGTAAATTATGAGAAAATGTAAGTGTTTTTTTACCTTAGATGCATGTAAACCTAATGTAGGAGCCTCTTAAACAAAATTAGGAATCTTTAAAGGGGTCATATAATGTCATTTTTGTACAAGCTAATATGATTCTTTAGGGTCTAAATTAAAAGTTTGTAATATACTTTAATTAAAAATTCTCATTAGTATTGTAAGAAAACACTCATTTTACCTGGTCAAAAACAACTCTGTTTTCAGCACGCCGTTTCAGTGCATGTGTCTTTAAATGATAATGAGCTTTGCTCACCCCGCCCCTCTGTTCTGTGTGCACACCGTTTGTAACACAATAACACAATAACCAGAGCCCGTCTACGGACATTCTCTGACAATAACCATAACGCGTCGTTCATTATAAACGTGGGATTATGAATTATATTGAGAACGTCGTACATAGAAAACATGCCGTAATGTACCCGAGTGTAAAAATAGCCGCATTCATCATGAAGCGTGCAGCAAGCAATTTGTAAAGATTAATATAAAGATTAATATAAAGGTTAATAAAACGTTACACTCACTTCTTCTTCTGGAGGTGCAGCAGGAACACGAATAGTTGGTACAGATCATTTTTTCAAGAGCAGCTTCTTAGCAAATCCAGCTTTATACTGACCCTCGTTTGTAAAGCAGTCTGGTGTGAAATGATTCACGCAAACATGACAGCATTGACGTTGATCGTGGGGAATATTCCCTTCGAAAACAAACTCAGCCACTGCGTCTTCAGCGGTTTGGATTTAGGGACATCAACATGACTGCTCTGTTCCTTATTACACCCAAGAACACCACAATCGCTTAGACGCCATTCTACTCAGTGCTCCAGCTATCAGCAATGTTGATATGAGCAATGCCGTTGGCGCGGGCTATGATTGACAGCTCGCTCACGAGGGCGCGAGGGCGGGTCTGTGTTGAAACGCTGCTGTCAATCAACCATTGTGGGAGGGGCGTCGATTTTGTGACGTCACAAAATCGAACAGCTTGATTCAGGAGTGGGGGAAACATATAAGAAGATTTAAAAAAAAACACTGGATGGATTTTTTATCATTTTATGATGTTTGTGTACAGGCACTGCCAACACACATTTCAGTACAATCAACTTGTAAAAGTGCATGTACCATTATATGACCCCTTTAAAATAGTGGCACTTT
Organism: Abramis brama; assembly: GCF_963993115.1. NCBI lineage: Eukaryota > Metazoa > Chordata > Actinopteri > Cypriniformes > Leuciscidae > Abramis > Abramis brama. The sequence continues at coordinate 29,418,024 of NC_139977.1, read as the reverse complement.
AATATCAGGCTGTGTTCATTGACGTATTTGTGTTGATGTCTGTGTATTTCAGCCGGAAGCTCAGTCGATGGATTCTCGGCCATCAAGATGACCGCACTGGGCCGGCCGCAGTTCCTGGTAATTCTCTTTTTTTAACTCCTTCAGATCTCTTACAAATAAGCTGATGTCTGTGTGATTGATCTTGATTGGTTCTGTCTTATAGCTTCAGTTCTCTGAGGTGCTGGTGAAGTGGAGGAGGTTCTTCAACCTGTTGGCCGCCCATCAGGGGAAAGACGGCATGGCAATACTCGAGCAGAAGCTAGAACTTCAACAACTGCAGGTTTGTGTTTTCCACTCAAAGTCTATAATGGTTTATAACTGGGCAGTTTATAATGCGTATGAAAAGTAGATTATTTACAGGTTTTTGGAAAGTTAAACTAATTTAGTGTGGTCAATAAATTGTTTGCTTTCGCAAATTTAAAGACAACATTGCAATGCTATTATAATCTGTAATATGACATTGTAAAGTGAACAATATTATTCAGAAATAATATTTCCAGGGACAGTTTATTTAAGGGGGTCTATTTTGAGTGTACAATTATTTATTTATTTATTTATTTATTAAAAAAAGTGTAATTTTATATACTAAAATAAAACAATAAAAATGTGTGTTCTGTTCTTTGAAACGTTCTATTCAGATAATCCTGGAAATAAAATGTTTCACTGTTTCCACAAAAATAACGCGCAACACAACGGTTTCCAACATTGATAATAATAAGATAAAAATCGTAATAAGCCAATCAGCATATTAGAAGACTGGAGTAATGATGCTGAAAATTCATCTTTCACATCACATCACAGGAATAAATTAGATTTGAGAATATATTCAAATAAAAAAACAGGTGTTTTGAATTGTAATATTTCTCTTTTTACTGTATTTTTGATCAAATAAATGCAGCCTTGGTGAGCAAGGAGACTTCTTTCAAAAACATAAAAATCTTTAACTTTTAAACTGTATATTCATTTAAAAATGTACACATTTACATATATCTTTCTTTGTCTTTTTTATTATTTTGTTTATCTGCAGGACAGTTTGATCAAACTGGGAGTAGGTGCTAAATCAGATGTTGAAAACTGGTTTACTGGAGAGAAACTGGGTTCATCAGGGTAAAGTTCCTCATCTGTCACTTAAATTGATTTTCCCGGGCCCTGAAGTACACACACGTGTGTGTGTGTGTGTGTGTGTGTGTGTGTGTGTACTTGTACAACTATCTTTGTGAGGACCAGTTTGAGTGTTAGACCATTGGATTGAGGACAAAGAGAGTAAAGTGAGGACATTTTGGCCGGTCCTCAGTTTCTGAGAGCCTTTAAAGGCCCATTTGAGGGTCAAGACTTGGTTTTAGGGATAAGGTTATATGGGGTTAAGGGTCGGTTTAGGGTCAGGGTTCGAGTTAGGCACTTAGTTGTGATGGGTAAGGCTAGGGTAAGTGGCTAGAGATTGCATTGTGTCAATGAATGTCCTCATAAAGATAGATGTACAAGAGTGTGTGTGTGTGTATGTCTTTGTTTGTGTGTTTGACCATGTTTCTCTTTTGTTCTTGTAGAACCATTGATCTGTTGGACTGGAACAGTCTCATCAATGACAGAACCAAAATCTCCAACCTGCTTGTGGTTCCTAACATGGAGGTAACACACACAGGCACACACAAAAAAATGTGTCTAAAGCACACAAACGCTACTCCGCTCATACGAACTCTGTGTATTTCCAAAGAGTGGTCACCTGGAGCCTCTGTTGAGCAAATTCACTGATGAAGAGGAGAAACAGATGAAGAGGATGCTGCAGAGAATGGACGTCCTAGCCAAGGTATTATCACCAAAACTTCAAACAGTTACTCTGTAGATGCTGTTTAGGTAAATGATCTTAGATTTCTTGGACTGTTTGATGGTGGTTGGCACATCTAAAGTTTACATAAATGTTGCGACAGAAATCAGGCGGTTGCGCTTGATTTTTACACTCAGTGTGTCTGTGTGCATTTGATGTTTGACATTACTCTCTCAGAGTGACTTGACCATGATCGGACATTAACCAAACACATTTCTTACTCTGACGCAAAAGCGTCTCATTTTCCCTCTGGTTTGTGTTTGCACATCTGCTTTTTGACCAACGAGACTTTGATTAATAGATCAGAAGAAATGATTCTGGTGGAAAAGTATCGCTCAGTTAACCTTGACCGTACATGTTAAACGACACAAGAATGTGGTCAGGTGGACGATAAAACCTTCCCGTCGTCTTGCCTTAACTTCTTATTGCTTGGGAGACTATAGAAACGTCTGTTCAGGACATTTTAACAACTCGTTGTCACAAGACTGAGTCTTTATCTTCTGTGAGATAAGCAGACCAAAAAGCATTATAGAGGGAAATGTTTTTAAAAACACAATGTCAAACTCAAGGTAGAGTTAGAATAAACCAAATACAAAATGTTCCAGTTTTAATCTCTATAAAGACTGACACTGAGGCTGTTAAAATATTTGTGAGTTAAATGAAAGCGTTTTTATCTTCGCAAATGCTGAAGTCATTTATCCACAGCATTTCAGCTTGTGAATTCTTAAACTGAAACAATTCAATGAATAGACCACATTTATATGAGAACTTACAGTAAAGATTATTATGGTTTTGATTGGCCAAAAAAAAAAAAAAAAAAAAAAAAATATATATATATATATATATATATATATATATATATATATATATATATATATATATATATATATATATATATATATATATATATATATATATATACACACTGTGTATATTATGTAATAACCATTCAAAACAAAAATAAATACAAATTAAATACAAATTGTAAAATGTTTTATGTGTACATATATACAGTGTATATATACAAATAGTGTACTGTATAAAATACTGTATATATAAATATATAATGACATTTTGTTATAAAATATATAAAATTTTAAAGTAACAAATGTAATATTACATGTACTTTAATGTTATTGTTAAATTATATTTTAAAAATCAAATAATACAAATAAATGTAAACTTTGTTTTACATTTTATACTGTACAATATATACTTGAAAATATTTTTATTCTTTGTTCTTGCATGCATTTTATATAATGTTTTTTTCTTCTGACTTTAACAGTTTCTTCTTCTTGCTTATTCAGCTGTTTTCAGTCTGAGAAGTGTTTGTTCCTGTCTTAATAGTCTGTTGTTGACCATGACAGCAGGATTGTGGTGGAAATGAAGGTGTCCTGCAGGCGTGATGGTTATGTAACTGTGTTTACTGAAGTGCACTGTTACAGCTGATTAACTGTGTGCGTGTGTGTGTGTGTGTTCCAGCACGCTGTGGAGAACGGCGTGAGGCTGATGGTGGACGCAGAACAGACGTATTTCCAGCCGGCTATCAGCAGACTGACCCTGGAGATGCAAAGGATCTTCAACAGAGAAAAACCCAACATCTTCAACACCTACCAGTGCTACCTCAAAGTTAGTCGCTGAAACACACACACACACACACGTCCACACCCTCAAAATCAGCTGCCAATCTTTGCCACACCCAGACTTCTCATTTATCGTGCCATGATGTGGATGATTAAAGGATTACCATATTTACAATAACTCACACCCGAGTTGGTCGGACTGCAGCAAAATTGCGTTGCTGAGAAGAAAAACATAGATACGGTTTCCTTTGAATGCCGTACAACAATCAGTTTAAACTAAACTATGTAACTTTTTTGGTTTTCATTGACTGCATTTTAGTGTTATGAAGAGGCTGCAAAATGTCAGATTAGCAATGCTAGGAATTATTTGTTTTTCGCACGTGTTTGTGTGCGCGAGTATGCTTTCTCCATTTTGCTTGCGTGACGTTAATAGCAATATATACTGTAAGTCGCGTCATTAAAATAAGGTTGTTAACCTAAAAATAGCAGAGTAGGCTCTCGGAAAGCTCTTTCTTCTTTATAATTTGTGATTTAGGCTTTTATGTTACTTTATGTTATCTAAAAAAGTCCTGCAGCCTCAGAATGAGTCAGCATGATATCGTATTATAGTGGTAAATGACCTTACCTACAACTTTCTAATGGTTTTATTGCAATAATTCTGTTTCTGTGTGTGATAAATCCCATGACAAAGTCAATAAAATAAACACCTGTGCTTGTAGGAAGCGTATGATAATGTGTCTGTGGATGTGGAGCTGTCGCGTCGGGAGGGCTGGTACTTCGGCGCTAAGCTGGTCAGAGGAGCGTACATGAGTCAGGAGAGATCTCGGGCGGCAGAGATCGGCTATGAAGACCCCATCAACCCCGACTATGAGGCCACCAACAGGATGTACCACGAGTATGTGTCTTGCAGTCAAAACGCATATTTTAAATGAAAAAAAGCATTGATAAAACATATCATCGCACCCACCATATGATTTACAAGCAGTATTTTCATACTTTGATTGCTGTGGATTTTTGTTAACTTGTAGAAATATTGAGCTTTATAGTTATATAACCTAGAACATAGTAATATAGTATACTGTATAGTACAATAATGAAATACTGATAAATACTGTAAAAGAAATGTGTATCTATTTAAACCATGTGGTGAAAAGGACTTTTATAATGTCACTACCTTAAATATAATGTGAGATATAACTTGTTTTGGGGGTGGAGGGGGAAGGCACATATTTAAAACAAAAAAACAATTAATTCTTTAAGTAATTTTATTCCACAAAACCCATTATGTGATCCTAAAACAAGCATTTAATTATAAATTAATTCTTTAAATATTTTATTTTATTCCACATAACCTATTATCTGATGAAAATCAAATATATATATTTAAAAAAGGTAATATATTTTTGAATATTTGCTTTTCATTGGATAATGGTTTATGTGGAATAAAATAATTTATTTTACATAAAATATTTTATGTATATTTAAACAAATTTATTTTAAATATTTTAAAATTAAAATAAATTTAGAAATTTAAAATTATTAAAATATATTTTTAAATTAATATATTTTAGAACACTTAATTAATTTTATTTGATTCCACATAACCCATTATCTTAAGAAAAGCAAACATTTAAAAAATATTTTAATTGTTTAAATGTATGCATTTTATTTTATTCCACATAACCCATTATTGGATCAAAAGCAAACATATAAAAATATATTGTTTAAATGTATATTGAAATGTATATTGAAAACACAATGTACCATTTAATTTAGTTTCGCCGTCTCATCTCAAATGAATACTTTATTCCACACACCAAACATGCCTGCTTACCTGAGCTGAACTTGTTTTGCCCATCAATGTCACGCTACATGTGCGCCATAACTGTCCATATTTGCACACACATTGTGACGGGAATGTTCTGACTTGTTGCTACAAAAAGCCCTAGAAGCTTTTATTAACCATTATCTCTCTCTGTAAGGTGTCTGGAGTACATTCTGGAGGAGATTAACCTCAACAGGATGGCCAACGTCATGGTGGCGTCTCACAACGAGGATACGGTCAAATTCACACTGGAGAAGTGAGTCTAGAGCCAAGAAGAGATGCATGAAATGCATTCAGCTCAGTATCTGTGGCTAATGCTGGGCGTACGTGTGTGTTTTTCTGTACAGAATGAACGAGATGAGTCTCTCTCCCACTGAGAATAAGGTTTACTTTGGACAGCTGCTGGGAATGTGCGACCAGATCAGCTTCCCGTTGGGTGAGTGTGTGGGAAGGAACAGATGTTGACATCAAGACTTTGTAAAAGAGCATAACAGGTCCTCTTTAAAGCTACACTGTAATTTTTTAAGTTGATTCTTAGCAAAACACACTTTGTTCCTTCAAAATGATATGTGCTCATTAATGTGTAATTACTTCTACCAACTAATTAAGTATTCTCGTAAGCGTAGAATCTGCCATTTAGAATACATACGAGCGAGTCGCCCGAATGGCGGCAGCCATGTTGCGCCTCCATCTTGAAAATACATTAGCCAAAGAGGGACATACCTGGAAATTCAAGCTTCGCGTTTTTACACTCAGTGGCACCGTGACGAATGCGAGGGGGAGATTACTCGCGACTGCCGGCAGATTTGAAATAATACGGCCACCGTAGGAGTTATAAACAATTGTTGGTAGTCATAAACAATTTCACCGCTAGATGGGAGAAAATCCTACACAGTGTAGCTTTAATATTAGATTTAGTTTTTGGGCTCTACTAAACTAGGTTTTCACACTTGAATGTTCAAAAAACACCTTTACACTGTTGCAGCTCCTCTCGTCTTAGTCTGTCAGTAATGCTCTGTTTAGCTCCTGACTCTATGAAGCCCCTCCTTCTAAAAAGCGTACTGTGCTCTGATTGGTCAGCTGGATCAGTGTGTTGTGATTGGTCAACCGCATGTTTGTTGAATGTCACGCCCCTTACTATAACCGTGAGTTTCTACACACTACTAACTAACTCAACCAGGCCCCGCCCCTTTATTCTGCAAATGCCATTGGGTGGGAATTATTTAAATGAGGAATATTGTGACGTGTTCATTCCAGGGAGAAACTCAAGACTACAATGGAGGCGTTTCAGGGAGTTCAGAAACAGTGACACTGATATAGAGAATAACTCCCGCTGGAGTGACTTTGTGCTTTGTAACTTTGTAACTTTGCAGACCTTTTTCATGCTCAAACCAAGCGTGCCGCACAAGCCCTGAAAAGTGAAGCCAAAGCGTCTCGATCGCCCCCCGGTGACTGGTCCTAGTATATGTCATAAGCCCCGCCTCTCCGTGTTATTCAACGGGACGTGAGATCAACTAAACAATTAAATTACACTTCAAATATCTTTTTTCCAAAGGTGGTTTCTTTCATTTGCTGTCGTTTTTATCACGCTGATGTGAGTTCAAGTGTCTGTTTCAAAAATAAGTTGTTTTTTAGTTAGTTACGTGATGCGGTGTTGTAACGTCATGATTGACAGCTGTGATTGATAGGTTCTCTGAGCGAAGTAGTCACTGAAGCACCAACGGACATTTTTTTCGGGATCTTCGGAAGACTGAGGAGATTGTATTTACTTTATTTTAACAAGCCTCTTGTCGTACTGCAATAAATTTTTAAAAAAGTGTGCAGAATCCACTCTCCCTGAGTGCATTCTGCGAGAGTGAGGGCGGAGCGTTGATTTCGCGGCTTTACTTCCTGCTCACTACTGCGCAGGTCTGGTCCCGAGATCGCTACTGCGCAGACTCAAGTTCCAATATGTCAGCGCCATATCGGGACACTTCAGTTCTCATCAATGGAAGAGAGCGAAGGGGCGTTGTCCATCTTTTTTTACAGTCTATGGCTCAAACCACAACATTACACATGTTGAAATGTAAAACAACATTATAACATGTCACCTTTAATATTGATGCTGATAAATAGAATGAAATGTGCTGATGAAGTTTACCGGTGTGTGTTTCTGCGAACAGGTCAGGCCGGATTCCCGGTATACAAGTATGTTCCCTATGGCCCCGTGAACGAGGTCATCCCGTACCTGTCGCGCCGAGCGCAGGAGAACCGCGGCTTCATGAAGGGTTCGAAAAGAGAACGCAGTCTGTTGTGGAAAGAGATCCAGCGCAGACTCTTCAATGGACAACTGCTCTACAGACCTGCGTACTAAAACACACACACACACACAACTGAACATCAAATGTATTTAAAATAAGGACCCCCTCGCCCTACCGGTGAGCACAACCATGTGAGCATGGGGAACTCATCACAAAATGGACATTAATACATTCTATAGTTGTTATAGTTTGTGTACATCAGTGGCTGTAAAATGAACTAGAGTTAAAGACAACATGAAGGACCTTGCTTTTGCAATACATTTAACGTCTGTGATGTGACATGAAACAAAATTCAGAGGGAGATAATGTAAGACCAGAGCTAATCTGATGAAAAGCAAACATTTTAAATTGTATTAATTATGTAAATCTATATTTGATTCCGCATAAAACTTTGTTGAAAAGCTAATAAGTTAATTGTTTAAAAATATATTTTGAATTACATGAAACATTTCACTTTAAAAAAAAATTATATTTCACATAAACCATTATCTGATGCAAAGCAAACATTTAAAATGTGTATATATATATATTTTATATTTATTTATCCAATAAAACCCATTATCCAATGAAAAGCAAATATATAATAATATATTTATTGTTTAAATATATATTTTATTGGATTCCTCAGCAAACATTTAAAATATGTTTTAGTTTATTAAACAACGTGATACAGAAAGTTCAGAGGAAAATAATGTAGGATATTGGGTGAGACATGTTAAGTTATTAGTTATGAAGATAAGTTATGAAGTTAAGTCAAAGCATGTTTAGCAGATGGTTTAAGTCATGTCAGATATGGAGAAAGTTTGGGACAGTTACTAAGACTGTAAATTGAGTCGTTATATGTTGTCTTTAAATCAGCTCTCAATCATTCCACTGTCTTCACATCTCTGTGCGATTAGAGTCAGCTGTTCATCACTGGTTATGTTTGGAATAGCTCACGACCGTACTGCCGTTTACACGACACTGCTTTATATATATATATATATATATATATAGCCGCTGTTGAGTAAACGGTGAGGTCATCGTCCAGCTTAGTTCAGTTCTTGTATAATAGTGTTAATGCAGGCAGATCAATATTATTGTTGAATATTAAATTAAATGTTAAGTTTAATGTCCCCAACTAAGCAAGCCAAGCCAATGGCATCAAAGGTGGAAAAAGGCGACAGTGGCGAGGAACTAAAACTCCATCAGTGGCAGAATGGAGAAAAAAACCTTGGCTCAGTCGGGGGCCAGTTCTCCTCTGGCCAATGAACGAACAGTGCATGATTATGATTCAGGCAGCATTATTGGTCAGAAGTCAGACTGGTTTGGAACAATCACAATATTATTCAGTTCCATCCGGTTGAAGATCGGAGTCACGACCGGTATGGAGACGGGCGGGTTTGTTGAGGATCAGTGCCGATGGCTGTCGTGTCGATGAGGTCTTCACAGGGGAGAGTCTAGTTGACACAATCTCTGACACTTCAGGGATGCGTTGTGGTCGTGTTCAGGCGCAGGTCCACATCTGATCTGGATACGGGCCGGATCCGGCTGATTAAATCATGCGTTGTGGTCGTGTTCAGGCGCAGGTCCACATCTGATCTGGATACGGGCTGGATCCGGCTGACTAAATCATGCGTTGTGGTCGTGTTCAGGCGCAGGTCCACATCTGATCTGGATACGGCCCGGATCCGGCTGACTACATCATGCGTTGTGGTCGTGTCCAGGCGCAGGTCCACATCTGATCTGGATACGGGCCGGATCCGGCTGACTAAATCATGCGTTGTGGTCGTGTTCAGGCGCAGGTCCACATCTGATCTGGATACGGCCCGGATCCGGCTGACTACATCATGCGTTGTGGTCGTGTCCAGGCGCAGGTCCACATCTGATCTGGATACGGGCCGGATCCGGCTGATTACAGTAAACCTCGGAATAAGCAGAAAGACTAACATTAGCGTAGACGCCATTCTTCTTATGATGTAACGAGTACATCGGGTGTTATAGGAAGTGTTCCCGGTTCCGGCTGACCTAATTTATGCTGCCTAATAATCATTTAACTGATTTGAATAAGAGGAATGTATAATGTTCTATGTGTATGCCAGGTTAAAGAGATGTGTTTTTAGTCTAGATTTAAACTGACAGAGTGTGTCTGCTTCCCGGACAATGTTAGGAAGACTGTTCCGGAGTTTAGGTGCTTAATAGGAAAAGGATCTACCGCCTGCAGTCGATTTTGATATTCTAGGTATTATCAACTGACCAGAGTTTTTAGATTGCAATAAAAGTGAAGGACTATAATGCGTGAAGTGAAAAAATAATTGACCTGTTGACCTTGTGACGCACATGGACTGTTTTCAGTTATTTTTTTGTAATATATTTAATAGTATACCATATCATTATGATTAAATGTCTATTAACAGACCGGTTAAATGCATTTTAGCACTGGATATTCTGTTTAGTGTATGACTGTAATGTAAATTGTTTTTTTGGCTTGTTTTTCTTTTGCTCATTTTAAAAACTACTCCATTGTAAGTTTGGGTTTGAATTTAAATTAGTTTTTAGATGAAGTGTGCATGTGAATCTTTCAGTTGTTTGAAATATTGACTGCTCTTTTATTATGTAAATAATGAAATGCGTTCATATAATATTAGTGACAGCGCACAGTTCTCTCTCCAGGCTGATTTTACACACTTTGTTTTGCACTGTTAGATGAATCTGGATGACTGTATATGAACATGTTTTAAATAAAAATTTAATTTTATATCAAATAATGAACTATTAATAGAGTTATCTTTTTTGTTATATAGTTATGTAATATATAAATGTGTGTTTGACAAACTTATGGGGTCATTTAATAATATTCTTGTAGCAAGTGATTCTTACGCGTTAGTTGAAATGGTAAGTGCTAGTTTGTTTTAGGTGTGATGTTTGCACAATCATAATCTTTTTACATTTCAGGACAAGTTTGAATATGTAATAAGGGTAATCAAAAACACCCTCTTGTAAAAGATATCAGGAAGTGGCTTTATTTCTCTGTTCCTGCCATGGTTCCTCTATGGATCAGAGCAAAAACAAAAAGGAAACAGGACGGGTTGAGGCTTTTATGTCTGAATAGACAGTCAAGTTTGATTGTTGGAGCTCTTAAAAAGTGAACATGGAGTCGTTATCTGTGGAGGAGCTTTCTTGTCCTGTGTGCATGGAGATCTTCAAATGTCCTGTTGTTCTGTCATGCAGTCATAGTTTCTGTAAAGAGTGTCTTCAACAGTTCTGGAGATCAAAGAAAACTCGACAGTGTCCGGTCTGCAAAAGAAGATCCTCGAAAGCTGAACCTCCTTGTAATCTTGTGTTAAAAAACGTGTGCGAGTCTTTCTTGAACGTTGAGGAGGTTTGTGATGTGCATGGTGAGAAACTCAAACTCTTCTGTCTGGAGGACAATCAGGCAGTGTGTTTAGTGTGCAGAGATTCAGAAAAACATGCTCATCACCGATTCAGGCCAATCAATGAAGTTCTTCCATCTTACAAGGTAAGATTTTGTTTCAAATGCAGAACAATACTTTGCTATACAAACCGTAATAAAGCAATCATAAATTAAAAATCAATTCTGATTGCACTAAAAAAAGTGTTCAGTAAATGTTTTGTTTTTTTTAGTTCATTTACATTTAGTTTACAGCCATGGCCAAAAGTATTGGCAGTGACATTTTGTTTTTCGAAAGGTTTGCTGCTTAGTGGTTCTGATGTTAATTCACATTGATTCTAGATTAATGTGAAGAGTAATCAGATGCATTTTAAATAAATTCATTGGCCAATTCTAGTCAGGTGAAATTACTAATTCTGATTGGATTATAATTGCAGACTAATTGCTATAAAAGGAGGGAAGACGTGCTTCCAGTCATTGGGTTTTTGTGTTTGAAAAATCCCAACAGGAGTCTTGTTCACATTCCTTAAGGATGTTTTGGACTATAGGGATAAAGGCGTGTTCACACCAAAGAATAGCAGATTTCACACCACCGCTATAACGATAATGGCACAGAGAAACAATATCGTTGCAATCACTTTCAGAACGATTTTATCCAGCTGATGAACGATAAAAACATTGACAATCAGAATCCGTCCTGCTGTAACGAGCGCGAGCATTTAAACACGCACGCGCTTGGAATAAACGGAACGATATCGATAGTTAACTTTATAGTAATCGTTCTCTGTGAACGGGCCTTAACACACAGTTGGACTGACAAATGTTCTCTTTGTTACATTCTAGGAGGAACTGGGTCTCGCACTGAAGTCCTTTCATGAAAAGCTCAAACACTTAGAGGAAGGTAAAGGAGAGTGTGAGGAAGCGGTTCAACACATCCAGGTGAAGATTAAGTGTCAATCATACCTTCCGCATATTCAACACAAAACTGAACTGACTTTTATTTCTCTGTCTTTATTTGAGACTCGAGCTCAGTGCACAAGGCATCAGATTAATGAGGAGTTTAAGAAGCTCCAACTGTTTCTCATTGAGGAAGAAGAGGCTAAAATCACTGCACTGAGGGAGGAAGAGGAGCAGAAGATTCAGATGATGAAGCACCTGGAGGAGATGAACAAACAGATCTCAGCTCTTTCAGACACAATACAAGACATCGAGGAGGAAATGAAAGCCAAGGATGTCTTGTTTCTAAATGTGAGAACTGGTTTTGTCTGATGTTTTTGTGCTAATCAGCAGATTCATTTATACATTCATTTATACAAAGGTTTTTATGGCAGGTGGGGTCAAGATTTGACAGGTTAGCATGACCGTGTATTCGTACAGTAGCTGTGTATTCTGGATAGAAGAAAGCACAAATATCACCAATATTCTTTTATATTATAGTAAATGTTTTTGCAATGACTGATTATTTTTTTTGAGGATTTTAATGGTTCGAAATGGACTATAGGCCTAAAGTCTGCTGTGTTTTTGACATCACAATTTGAGACAGTGAGTCACATGACAATTACAGCTTGGTGTATTACAGGTGGTTTGTTTAATGAGCATATGGCAGATTTCAAATCACAAGCTTTGGTTTTCAAACCTTCTTGACCCAACTTTTACAAACACACTATTTTAAGGAAAAATGGTGTTTGTTTTATTTATATTATTTTAACAATATTTGAAGGATTTTTATTTTTTTATTTTTTTACATTAGTTATATTACTTTAATATATTAATCATAAAGTTTTTACATCAAGGGTGTCAAACTCAGTTTCGGGAGGGCCACAGTCCTGCAGAATTTATAGCTTCAACCTTTTGTAGTTTACACGGAGATGATAACGGTAACGTTTTCAAAAACATCCGCTGCGTCCGAAATACATACTGTCTGATTTTGAACTTACTTAGCGACCATTGAAACTATGTTGCTTTGAGGTCCTCACGCCTTCTGTTTAACGCAGTTCTCACAAGCTCGTCAGTTTTGGGTCTCTAAACAGTCTATAGTCTATAGCCCCCATGACTTTGCATACACTTGAATTTAAAGTAACTTTACTTCAGTAGAGGTATGGCCACTACTGCAGATATAAGTCAATCAACTTTACTTATAATACTTTACTCTTATAATAGCTTTGGATTGGCCATGCCGGGGTTTCCCACGTACACTTATCTAAAGTAACATTAAATTAAAACAGAGGTAAGACACACCCAGATTTAGGTTGATCAAGCGGCATTTTTGCTGCCCTAAATGGAAATTCACTTCTTGTCTTTGCAAACCAAGTACACTTGAATTAGTGCCAAATATTATCACTAATCTTGGGAGTTGTTCAATTCAAGTGTGATCGTGTCTCGAATGGGGATGGTAAGAGAGTACAAATTAATTTCCTAGTTAATTAAGTTAATTTCCTTTGTTTTCTCAGAGAGTAGCCCTCTCTTCCAGTTTCTCCAGTCTTACAGCTACATCCCGCCATGTTGTTATTGTCACGTGACCCATTCATAAATCCTCTCCCATGGCCTCATGGGATAGTAAAGTGTCCATTGTATACACACTTTAGAATATCGGCGATAGTAATGGGTCATCCGGTTACTTTTTGCTTATACTCTTTTGAGTACTGTGAATTCGGACTTGCTTCTTTTGTCACATACTGTTTTTCGCCTACTATATAGTAGGGAAGTATAAGATTTCGATGTAGCCATTGAGTAGACCCGCTCTCTCTGTCAAAATCGAGGGGTCGAGGAGGGCCTGTCCAAATAAACTTCCCTCGTCTACTTAATGAAGTTGAATGCACTTCAAAATGGCAGCAGGGAGAAGAGCAAGTGCTTAGGGAAGTTCACAAGTGTAAAAATGAGTGAGTGGAGGTGGGGCTAATTTGCATATTCATAGAACCGCGTTTACTAAATGAGGCAAGGCTGTAGAGTTACATTAAAGTTATTTTAAGGCATGAAGAAAAATTTTCACAGAAAAAAACATTGAAATATGTCATTTTGGTGATCAAACGTGATTTTTAAGGGATATAATGATTGACAAGGGGGCTTTAACTATCCTTTAGTGGAGGGATAATTCATAATTTCCACTTTTTTCCAGAACTTTAGAGCCACAATGGAAAGGCAAGTGTTCTGCCTCCTGTCGCTCTTCTCTGCTTGTGAACCCAAACCCACTGCAGAATGTTCTTCCAAAGCCCAGAGCCCACATCCGGATCCACAGATGAGTTCTGGAGCTCTGATTAATGTGGCAAATCACTTGGGAAACCTGGCATTTGGAGTCTGGCTGAAGATGCGAGATATTATCCAAAATGGCGAGTCTTTAAAATATCTTCTGGTGTTTATGACAGAGTATGAATGTGTGGTGTGTTTACATCTATCTTGATTGTTTTGTCTCACCAGCTCCTGTGAATCTGGACCCCGACACTGCACATCGCGAACTCAACCTGTCTAATGATCAGTCTGACGTGGACCATGAACACTCGATCATTTCCTGCTAATCCAGAGAGATTTGACATCTATCCATGTGTCCTGGGTTCTGAAGGCTTTAACTCAGGAACACACTGCTGGGATGTGGAGGTTGGGGGCAATACACAATGGACCCTTCAGTGTTAAAGAGAGGCTTCAGAGTGTGAGAGTTCTGCTGGACTGGGATCGAGGAAAAGTGTCATTTTCTGATCCTCTAACTGACGTCTGTGCTCATTCACCACAACCTTTAGCCTACTGAGAGAATCTTTCCATTCTTCTCTAGTGTTTGTCTCATTTCTGGTCTGAGGATTCTACCAGTGGAAATATTTGTAACAGACAAGCACAGTTATATATGATCCTCCTGTATATCAATTCAAGTTTACCTGAAATATCTACAAAATTCACAGCTCATTCATTTTCAATCATTTAAAATCATGTAGCCTACATTAAAAAATGCATTATAAAGACTTGGATGTTTTTTGTCATTAATTGCTTCTTTTGCTTATTATAATAAATAAAGGATTCATTTAAATATTATAATTTTTATTATATGTTTATAATAAATATTTTATATTATAATATATCAAAGTGACTTTTAATTCAGAGCTTGAAACATATTAATCTTTGAAGAGTTGTATTAAAGACTCCTTTTCTGAATTATTACATTTTTAAATAACTTATTAAATCTGCTCAAAACCGGATGCAACATCACTGAACAAAACGGGTTTTCAGTCTTTTAGATGCCACTAATCTTTTCATCTAACACCCAAATTATACTCTGAATAAATTAATATTATAAATATGTGTTAAATATTATTTTGAAAATATTTAGTTTTTTTTTTTTCATTACGTTATTACTTTTTGTTAGATGTATTATTTGTAGGGATGCAAATTCTTTGTATTTGAAAGCAGATAATCGATATATTGGCAGATAAATCTAAATCCAAATTAAGTGATTCCAATCATATTTCAAGCAATCTGAAGTGTCTCAGCTGAAGGAAATAATAAATTATTTGTCAGCTTTACTATATCGGCCAAATTTTCTTATCGGGCGATGACGATAACATTAAAAACGAACACATATCAGCCGATATGTTGACAGATACTGATATGGTGCCCGATATATAGTGCTTCCCTAATTATTTATGTATAGGCTATATTTATTATATGAATCATTTTAATCAAATTATTTATGCATTTATTTAGTTCAATATTAATTTATTACAATCTTATTATGTATTTATTTTTGCATTTTTACACTGTTTTTTCCCCTAAACTTTTGAAAACCCCTGGACCAGAATACAGTGCGGAACGTTCATCCACATTCAGTTTCTGCACGGGTCGTATTGTTGAAACACAGACGACAGAAAGTTCCATCAGCATGGTTGTCTCATGGTATAGTTGTGGATCGCTTTTATAGTCATATTTGCGTTTAACGCGTTTAAGTTAATATATTCTCAAAGAGTTATATATATATTCCATATATGTTTACTATTGTCCGCGCTAACATGCATGTCGTATATCTGTGCTAATGATAGAAAGCTACGAAATAACATGTGAACAGATAGTGATATTTATTAGAGCCAGTACGTGCTCATTATAATAACAGAAAAGCTGAACGACACCCTAGTGTTTTATCACTCAGGTTACCTAGATCAAACCTAACTTAACTATGTCTAAAGTTAAGCCGAATAAACATGCTGTTAGTGTTCAGACTAATGGTCAAGCAAAGCATACTAAGAAGAAAAAGAAACCTGATAAGAAAAAGACGTTCTTCTACCACACGAAACCTATTGTAGAGAAGGAAAAAACAAAAACTGTGAAGCCAAACATTATGCCCCCAACAGAAGTTCAAGAATATTCCTGCAACTGGAAGAAGTTATTGCAGGTAAGAGTAATTTTTTTTTTTTACCATGGTAAAATTATAATGAATTCCTGTTCGACAATATGCACGAGCAATTCTGAAAGATAAATACATCTTATGTCTGTTTTAACCACTGGTGTGTGTGTGTAGACTCTCGCTGCAAATCCTGAAAAGAAGGATGAAGGCACAAAACAGACGAAAGATGCAAGCGTTAAAGGAAATCAGCTTCAGAAGACGCAGTCAGTTTCCAAAGACTCTCGTAAACCGGATAAACTCTTCAAAAGACCCACACAGACTGTCAAACCGGCTTCTGAGAGTTCAGGAAGAGCAGAGAAAGATGGAGATCAACAGAATGGAAAAGACCCTGCTGGACACAAACAATTCAAAGCAGAGAAGAGGAAAACAAAGGATGAAAAAGAGAAACCAACGAGCAAAAAGAAGAAAGTCGAGGAGGTGGAAAAGAAACCCACCGCAGAGTATGTGTGCATTTTAAAACAAGTCGCTGGACACTTGGCTCGCTTTTTTTGTATTGCCTTTTCCCCATCACATATTTTAGCAATCATCATGAATTAGGTATCATTTGAGAGCTTAAACTCTTTTTTAATCAAATCTTTTTCTAATCTTGGCAAAACATCGTTGGAAAGGTCTAAGAGTCCAGGGCCCGTATTCATAAAGAATCTAAGAATCCTCTCAGAAAACTCTTAATTTAGCTTAAAAACTTTTACGTAGGAGTCTTAGCTTAAGAGCGATTCGGGACCGATCTGAGAGCAACTCTGAGCAAGGAAAAGACAAAAACTTTTATCTTAGTGAGGAGGCGGGGTTGACCCCGTTGCTATGTATGACACTATCTTTTGATGACTGTGATTGGTTGGTTGTCCAAGAAGGAAAAAAAAAAGTTTTAAGTATAGGGTCTATTCTAAGCCTTCACTTTGAACTTACATGCGTATGAATGTTGAATGTTGGTTTTAATGTATCAAACATGGAATTTTCCCAGTGGCCAAATATCGTAATGTAGTGATTACTTTCATTTCTGCGCTGTGTCGGAGATGTTAGCGTGTCTCTAAAAAGATCAGTCACAAACATGGTCCCTGCACGATCTAATATATAGCTTCTTATTAACTCACTGTCATCCATCGTCTGCAACACATTTCTTCTCCTTCTTCGTCTTTCTGTCATTTTCTCCTCTGCTAAACCAACTCTTAAGCCTCTTAAAAGTCCTTGTCAGTGCTCCTAACATTTTTGACCTTAAGACCTCTTTTAAGGGTTAAGATGCTTTCTGAATTACTTTTTTCTTTACTAGGACTTTTTCTTTAATTTTAAGAGTAAACGCCCACATTTCTACGAATTTTCTTAGAATTTTGTCACTAGGAGCTACTCTTTGCATTAAGATTCTTTATGAATACGGGCCCTGGATTCCATATTCAGCCACTGGGATAGAAGTAATATTGTGACAGAAATGTATTAATTTGTGACAGGAAAACGCATTAAAAAATTCAGTGGAATGTGGCTATTATAGGTACAGCACCTAAACAAAATTTCGTAAGAACCTCAATTTTTGTGATATCAAGTTTAAAATTGGAACACAACTTTGTTAGACGTGCGGCTTTGATTTGTAACAATTTTAGAGTCCAAATTGTTTGTGAAATATATATTTTGTATAAAATACAGTACAGTACATTTGTTAAACCTCTATGCTTTCAAAATGTCTTCTTTAAAAAAAGACCAACCTTAAAGGGTTAGTTTACACAAAAATGAAAAATATCCCATATTTACTCACCCTCAAGCCATCCTAGGTGTATATGACTTTCTTCTTTCAGTCAAACACAATTGGAGTTATATTAAAAATATCCTGGCTCTTCCAAACTTTATAACGGGAGTGAATAGAGCCTGAGCCTTTTTGATACGTCGGGTCAGAGGTCACTCTTCGGCCGGAACTCGACTCGCCTACGGCCGTTACTGGAAACCAGTGATTATAGTTTATAAAGTTATAAATATGGATATTTTTCTTACAAAAACGCATCACATTGCTTCAGACTGCCTTTATTTACCACCTGAAGTCGTATGGATTACTTTAATGATGGATCGATGCACTATTTTGGCCTTCAAAAATTGGTACCATTAT
Organism: Abramis brama; assembly: GCF_963993115.1. Lineage (NCBI taxonomy): Eukaryota > Metazoa > Chordata > Actinopteri > Cypriniformes > Leuciscidae > Abramis > Abramis brama. The sequence continues at coordinate 29,399,598 of NC_139977.1, read as the reverse complement.
AAAACTTGGAAGAGCCAGGATATTTTTTTAGATATAACTCTGATTGTATTCGACTGAAAGAAGAAAGTTATATACACCTAGGATGGCTTCATGGTGAGTAAATTATGTGATAGTTTTCATTTTTGTGTGAACTATCCCTTTAAGGTTGGTCTTTTTTTTTAGAGAAGACATTTTGAAAGCATAGAGGTTTAGTGTACTGTACTAAACATCTATATTTTATACAAAATATCTATTTTACAAAACAATTTGGACTCTAAAAAAAAGTATTTCTGTATTCCAAAGCATTCATGAATTACAACCATTGACGTTCAGGGCATTTTCATGTCTATGCTGGAAAAGGGGGTTAATGCTGCTTCATTTCAAATGACGGTCCTCTTTTAACACTCAGGTCTGATATCTGGTTCGATGACGTGGACCCCGATGACATCGAGTCCGCCGTGGGGGCCGAGGCCGCAGACATCGTACGAAAGCGGAACGGAATTCTGAAGTGCAATGCAAAAACCACGGAGGAATCGCTGGTGAAAGAGCATGCGTTTGAGGGGTGAGCGAGCGCCTGCAGCTGTCAGTGCCCTGGCGGCAGGAAGTGATGTCACTAACTGCTGTTGTTCTGATTTCAGATTGACCCGTGCCGTTGCTATGGACTGTGAGATGGTGGGGGTCGGATGTGACGGGGAGGACAGCATTCTAGCGCGCGTCTCCATCGTCAACCACTTTGGGAAGTGCATCTACGATAAATACGTCAAACCCACGGAAAAGGTTACGGACTACCGGACGGCCGTTAGCGGCATCAGACGGGCGGACATTGAAAATGGTCAGGACCCCTCCTAAGAGAAATAACTGCATGGATTTTCTCTATTGCATTTGAAAAATACTATATGTGACCCTGGACCACAAAACTAGTCACATGGGTCATAATTTTCAAATTGAGTATTATACATCATATGAAAGCTGAATAAATTAGCTTTCCATTGATGTGTGGTTTGTAGAGTTACAACTATTTGAAAATCTGGATGCAACAAAAATCGAAACATTGAGAAAATCGCCTTTGAAGTTGTCCATTTATGTTCGAGATTGTGCTGCATTCACTCACAAAAATAAATGTTTTATATATTCACGGTAGGAAGTTTATGGAACATGATCTTTACTTAATATCCTCATGATTTTTGGCATAAAAGAAAAATCGATAATTTTGACCCATACAATGTATTGTTGGCTATTGCCACAAATATAGCCGTGAGACTTGTGACTGGTTTTGTGTTTCAGGGTCACACATGTTTGGTTAAAGAGCTGTTTGAATGGGATAAGAATGGATTAAGAAACGAAAAAAGTAATTCTTGAAAAAAAATTTGACTTTCTCAGAATTGCGAGTTTGTAACAGTTCTGACTGTATCTCTCAATTCTGAATTTATATATCGCAATTTTGAGCTAACATTTCACAATTTTGACTTTTTTCTCAATTGCAATAGTGTAACACGGTTCTGGTGGTGTTTCTTTTAATTTTTGAAATTAAATCTCACAATTTTGAATTTATATCACAAATCAGAATTCTGAGTTTATATTAAAAATTCTTAATATTTCATGAACTAAAAGCATTTCGTAATTTAGACAGACCCTTCTGTCCATGAAATTAGGCGGGTCACCAGTTGATTTCTGAATTAGGCATTCAATATTAAATTAATAATAAATCTTGAATCTGCTATTTAATACATTTTGTGAATGTAATAATATAATATAATATAATATAAATACGAATTGGAATGTGCCAAAACATTTCTTTAACAAAATATGCATTTTGTGATACAGACAGACATTTCATCCACGAAATTAGGCTTCAATATATTTGAGATTGATCATTGTGTTTTGATTGTTCTTTATGTGATTGACAGGTGAGGACGTCAAGACGGTCCAGGAGGAAGTGGCTCAGATTCTGGAAGGAAGAATTTTAGTGGGACACGCCATTCACAATGACTTAAAGGTACAGTACACTCAACAGAAAGGCTGATGTCATGCTCATATGATTCCTGCATGCTTTTGCTGAATTATGCTCTAAAAAGCACCATAAAACTAGTCCACATGACTTCCCACATGGGCCATTCTACAGAATTGGTTCAAAGTCAGAGTTGGAAACGTCTTGAATTTTTATTTTATTTTTTTCACAAATTTTGTATGTATGCAAATTGTATAATATCCAAGATACACATTTCTAGTAATTGTGCAGTTAATTATCATATTGTATTTTCAGAAAGTTTTGGAATATTTGTCCTCTCCCCAAATTTGTCACTACCGAAACAATAATAAATAATTTAATAAGAAGGCTTATATTGGCCTATTAATATTTTGTTTACATCTACCATGTAAATAAAAAATATATATTTAACAGCATATTGGTCTGAAAGGGCATGAGGGTGAATAAATGATATTTTTGGTGAGCTGTTCCTTTAACCAATGTATGATTTATTTGTATCACTTTTGTCTTGTTTATAGATTTTGTTGTTGGGTCATCCCAAGAAAATGATCAGAGACACACAGAAATACAAACCATTTAGGCAGAAAGTAAAGGTATGAATCTTAAATTAATATATATACTATGTTAAGTGCAATTACTGACTTCGTTATGTTCATTTGTAATGTCTCCCCTCTTGTCCTCTTCCTCAGTCCGGATGTCCTGCATTGCGGGTTTTATGCAAAGAGATTCTCAATGTTCAAGTCCAGCAGGGCGAACACTCATCCGTAAGTCTCCAATGAACTCTTCTCCATTATTTCAGATTACTTTACTTGACTTGACCTTTTCACATATAATGTAAGTTAAGGAGTTAAAGTCAGTTTAGGCCGTTACGAGCACTAACGTTCACAAGTTTAGGGGTCGGTAAGAAGTCATTTGTGTTTATTTGATCAAAAATACAGTAATAATCTCAGATAACTGAATATATTTTAAAATGTAATTTATTCCTGTGATCAAAGCTGAATTTTCAGCATCATTACTCCAGTCTTCAGTGTCACATGATCCTTCAGAAATCATTCTAATATGATGATTTGATGCTCAAGAAACATTTCTGATCATCAATGTTGAAAACTGTTGTGCTGCTTCATATTTTTGTGGAAACAGTGATACATTTTTTTGAAATAGAAATGTTTTGTAACATTATAAATGTCGTTTACTGTCACTTTTGATCATTTTAATGCATTCTTGCTGATTAAACGTGTTCACAAAAAAATCGTACTGACCTCAAAACTTGTCATCAGTAACTGTCAGCCAAAATCCCCTAAGATACCCCTGTATAATTATTACAAAGTGTTTTGTAATCTTAAGGTACAGCTGGTGGTTTGATTGTGTTTTTGAACCCTGCTGTGTGTGTCCTGTCGGCTGCTCTCGCAGGTTCAGGACGCTCAGGCCACCATGAGGTTGTACACTATGGTGAAGAAGCAGTGGGAGGCGGAGCTTAAAGCCACGCGGGCAGGAAAATATAAGAAGAGTCCACGAAAACCCAAAGCTCCTTCAGACCACAGCAAATGAACTCAGATCCGCCAATAAAAACTCTTCACTGTCGTCGCAAATCTCAACAGAATGAAACGGTACATCGATCGGTGACATGCATTGTTCTGGAGTTACACAATCTCTTCAGTTATGTAATGATGAACTGTTTAATTAACCGTCTCTCTACTGTTTAACTGTTTCTTGATTTCAAGTCTGAACTTCTTATTTGAGGAATCAGACAGTCAAACTGTTCAGATTATCAGGTTATAAGTGTGACTGTACTATCAAGCCCTTTTTATACCAAGTAATGTAGTTTTTCATCCTGTATAAAATTTCAGTTTTCAGTTTGAACTCCTATTAAAGTCCTGCAACCGGATGTGATGTGCTGATGTATTCTCTGAAATCACGTGCTGGGGTGTTCAACCATTATTGAATATATCTATAATAATGACATTAAACTTGCTGATTGGTAATCTTACAAGTAATAATTACACTGGTGGTCAAAAGTTTGTAATAATCTTTTTATGTTTTGAAAGAAGTGAAAAATGCAGGGAAAACTGTAATATTGTGTAATATTATTACAATTTAAAAGAACTGTTTTCTATTTGAATATTCCTGTGATCAAAGCTGAGTTTTCAGCATCATTACTCCAGTCTTCAGCGTCACATGATCCTTCAGAAATCATTCTAATATGATGATATGATGCTCAATTATTATTGGCGCTCTGTTACTCATTCTTATTTTGCTGCTTAATTTTTATGGGAGTGTATCATGAATTCCACAAAAATGTTACCATTGTTGGAGAAGGTTACTTTTAAAAGTAATGCAATACAATATTGGGTTACTCCCTAAAAAAGTAACTAAGTGTGTTACTTAGTTACTTTTATTTTTTTGGAAAGTAATGCTTTTTTTCACCTGGGCTCCAATAACAAAAAGTTAAGCTGGAAAAAAATCCCTCCTGTACAGTAGAGGGCGCATCAACAAACCTTTCAGCTGCACTGCTATAAAAAACTTTTTTTTTTTTTTAAGTATTTTTTTCAAAGTATTTTTTTCTTCTTGGTGTGGTTGAATTGGATCTCATCAAAGGTCATTGGTTAATAAAGTGAGATTAAATACATAAAAGTATATCTGTGTTAACATTTAATTGCAGGTTTGCATGATATTCTGTTCTCATTTCACAGTTTTTATTCATTTTGAGGAATACTGAATCTGTTTTTGAGCAAGTGAGATGAATACAAACATGTTTACATTTAGTCTAGAACTACGAATACCCATCATGTTCACACACACCGCCTCCGCAATTATGATTTCTTTCAACATTGCGACAGGAGAGCTGTCAGTCACAACATGGGAAAACAAAGTAACTTGTGTTTCTTATTTGAAAAAGTAATGCAGATATTTTGTTGTAAATTTAAAAGTAATGCGTTACTTGAATATGATTACGTAACTCGCATTATTTGTAATTTGTTACCCCCAACACTGGATATTAAGCAGCACAACTGTTTTTAACATTGATAATAAAATGAGCAATAAATCAGCAAATCATTTTTCATCAAATAAATGCAGCCTTGTTGAGCACAAGATGCCTCTTAATTTTTAATTAAAAAAAAAATCACCCCCCAATTATTCCAATTTTTTCACCCCCCAGTGTAAATCTTAATAGTAAAATTATACTTTAGATCTTGGAAGTTAGAAACTCTTACATAAAAACAACAAGGAGGTCAAAGACAGATGACTTTATTTAGCTCATGAGGAAAACAGGAAAAAAGTCTCAATCTCAGGTCTTTTTGTGTACACATCATTGCAAAGTCAATTAGTTACATATCACTGATCCAAAACTAATACACATAGGGACAAGATCACAGCTAATAACAAATATTCAAGTTTAGCTTGTGCGGAACAAAGTTTGGTGTTTCAAAATATCTTCCCTTTTTTCAATCAGTCCTGTTGTGTTTGTCAGGCCATTACAGAAGCGTTTGGTTGTGGATATTGTGATTATTGAGATCACAAAACTAGACTTCCATCTTTAAGAAAATTATACTTTCAATATCATAGTGACTTGTTATAAACAACTCTTCAGATGGACTAAGGCTATTGGAGGGATTGTACACCAAAGTTAGTGATAAATAAAGGTGTGTTCAAGTCCTCTCGGGAAGTTCGTATGTACGAGTTGGGAAGTCGTATTTACGACGTTCAGTGAATTCACTTTCGCCGGAGTAAGATGGCGATGTACCTTCTCTTAATTAACAACACAAAAATACAGCAAGTTTTTTAACTCTACTTCTAGAAAATTAAGAACAAAATGTGCATCAGGTGTGTTTCGCTTTTTTAAATGTTTTTAATAAATGTATGAAGTCACTGGAAACTTCATCGTTACATATGAATGTCATATTACAGTGCTATCATTTTGCGCAGGCAATTAGCGTATTTTGTTGTAAATAAAAAAGGCGCTGCTAAAAACCTTTAAGTATTGAGATATTCCGCTCGTATTTACAACTTTGTGGTGGCGTTCAACTCGTAAATACGATCTTTCCGACATAACTTGAAGTTCATTCTTTCAATTTATCTAGGTAGACATTAGATTCAAGCTGGTTTGTGTGCTGGTGGAGATTTAACTATATAACAAGTCTCAGTAGTGTTATTGGAAATCATTTTACTTGCTAAACATACAGTGCATGCAAAGTTTACTGAAAGCATTTCAAGGAAGCATAAGACCAATTATAAGGGTGAGTCTCACAAACACACTCGGGTCACAATTTACCCCAAAATCAAAAGGAAAAAAATATTTATTTTGCATTAAGGAATTTTTTTTTTTTTTTTTCTGCAATTGAGACCACAATTCTCATTACATACGCCTAATAATTCCTGTTGTTCTTAATGCAATTCAACATTTTATAAACGTAAATTAAATAAACAAATGTGCTTAAAAGGTACACTATGTAACGTTTTTTGTTTAAAATTAACAAAATTTAAATAAAGAGTCAATACATCTTCCAAAAAAATAAATAAAAAAGATTTGTGGGTGACATTCGAGGCATAATGACTGACAGATTTCTGAGGAAATTGTGAGATATAAACTCGCAATTGAGATAAAAAAAGTCTTTTTTTATTCCCTGGTGGAAAACAAGCCTCCTTAAGTAACAGCGTGAACACTAAGATCAGAACAGGACAGAATGACCTCTGACCTCCACATTATAGATTTGTAACTTTGGCTTTCATACCAGTGGTCAGTGTTGAGACTGGCTCAGATAGATGCAGAAATAAGCAAACAACACGTCATCACAGCATCAACAAACTGAATCGTTTCTTATTCCGGAAAAGAAGCCCTTCTTCAGTGCAGCAACAGACAGACGGCTTTAGAGGAAAGTTAGGACTGAAGACAGAACGTAAACCACTATCTCATCATTCAGAGTTACACTCACACAAGCTTTTAAAGGAAACAACCAGAAAGCGCAGATCAGGCACTCTTTCACCAAATCAGTGACAGCGAGATTTTAGAGCAGCGCGTGTAGAAAAATTACATTCCACCATTTCTTACAAACAGCAAACATGCTGCAGCAAAGGATTCTGGGTAAAGGCCAGTTAGCAGAAGCACACGAAACACACAAACACGCTAGTTTTTATCCCTGCAGTGGCCTTAAACACACCTGCAATCACTGAAACACATTTTTACCATGCTTACACATTAAAATACAAGTTTGTTTGCTCTTTTAAAGGATTAGGGGCCATTCACACAGAACGCGTTTTTGCGGTTAATAAACTCAGGCTACTGAAGTGGGGAAAAAACGCAAGTACTGCGTTCGAAAAGTTAGGCAGCTGACTTGTTGCCTCGCTGCCTTACAGGTATTGACTTAACAGGTCGTGTTTGCGCTCAAAGATACCTCACAAAACTGATTTCGGACGGACTTCTGAGGCAGTGTTACGGTTTAATGATCTACAGCAAAATACAGTTTCAAAGATAGATAAACAAATATTTAATGACTACAATAGTAATTTCTCACGAGAAATGACATTAAAAACTTACATTTACACACAAACTGACCACCAACCGCAACTTTTAGATGCCATCTTTTTTTTTTAGCTCAACCGTCACAGAATGGATTGTGGGATATCAAAGGCAGCGAAGGATACATCTATGCTGCCTTAAAAAATCCATCAGATGAAGGTCTCTCAGGAGACAGGAAGATTCAGACGTGCCTTGCTTCACTACCTTACGACTCGACCTCCGAAGGCAGCATTTTTAAGTTTTCAGACGCAGCCAAGGTCTAGAGATGCGCTTTTTTTAAAGTTGAACTAATGCTGCATTCACGTGCTATCGGAATTATCGTAAATATTAAAAAATTGGACATGAGCGCCCTCTCAAGTCGTATTTACCACTGGGAAGTTCTGGGATCATTTAGAGTTTCTGAGTTAGGCGGGTCACAAACTTTAAAAATGCCAGAGGGAAGAACGATTGCTGCCAAGACTGGTTTTCTTTATTCGTTTTTTTCCACAACAGCTACAACGCCTTGTCTTGTCGTTAAAGTAGAGCATATTTACATATATGAATAATCATTTGAAGTGTATTATACACAGCAAAAACAGCCCGTATTTGACCGAAAATCCAGAATTGTCAGCAAGCTGACTATAGATAGTGCGGTGAATGTTTATGTTTGTCAAGGACGCTAATTATCATTTTGGCTTTAATAAGATTTTCCCCAATTTATAGGCAAGAATAAATCTGGTGTCCTCCATGGTTCCTGTTCTTTCCGACACCAAAGCACTAGAATGTGATGATCTCGTAATCACGACTTCAGAAGTGGGAAGTAGGAAATTCCCGACAGAACGTGAAGCGAGACTGCAAAAGACGCGAGTGCAATGGTCAAGCATGTGTTTTATGTAGAAAAACAATGGAAAAGTGGCGCAGTGGAATGTAAAAACGCATTCTGTGAGAACCGGCCCTTATCTGTCCTTTTTTCCTCATCTACAGAACAAAGAATTCTGGGGTGGAAAAATATCCCAATGGCCAAAGTTCCAGTTCCCTGCGCTTGAGTTGAGGTGGTTTGATGAGAGCTGAAGTTAATGCATTCACTTACACTCCAGCTCTGGGTTTGGTGAAGTGAAATGAAAGTCAGATAAAAATAAATTAAATGCATTTATATAAACTGTGCACGAGAGCGCAAATGAAAACCCATTTTATTAACTAAATCCTACACAAACAAACCAGAGAATTGATTTCCACTGACTGACTCACGCCCTCAGTCGTCAAAGGTTAGCTTAAAAACATCCCAACAAACCGTGAAGCACCTCAGGTAATGCATTTCGTCATGTTAAGGGAAAACGAGAGGGAAAGGATGCAATGAGGTGGTGAAGGAGGTGAAGAGGAGAGATTCACGGCACAGAACCATCTGTCGTTTCTGCCACTTTCTCTTCGTCTCCTTTGTTTAGGTGCTGCAATCGGGCGTAGCTCACCGCGTCGCCTCTGAAAAACAGGCAATTTTCAATCATTTCTTCAATAAAGGTCATAAAAGCTAAATGTATTTAAAAAGTTACTCATGCCCTGTTCACACCTGGTATTAAGATGCGTTTTGGTCGATCGGATCACAAGTGGACGACGCTAAATACAGGTGTAAACGGGGTCTAAAACGTTTTGAGCTTGCCCACTTTCAACTAGGGGTGGGAGAAAAAAAATCGATCCATCGATGCATCGCGATTCTCTCTCCAACGATTCTGGATCGATTCTGAGCTTAGTTTTTAACCAGATATGCGATGACGCTGAGTTTGCTTTAGAAACACCCGTAATCTGCTTTCTTCCAATTCCTCACACACATACATACACCAATCAAACTTTCCGTAAAATAATCTTTCATAAGTTCGGAAAGGTTGAAGCGAATTACAAGGACATTCACAGGCTTCATTGCACAGGATGCGCTGTGAGAGACGCGCGCTTTGTTTGATGTTACGTTACACTTGAAGCGTGCTGTCTCGCCTTTCGGTATTTTCCTTACAAATGCTCTACGAAGTCATCATTTATGTGGTTTGGGAATGCAGTGGACTTGTATGTTTAAAATATGAACCTGACTAACAGAAGGCTGCTTTCAATTTCAAATGCTGACACGCGCGCTTTGTTTGTGTAGACTGCTCGCGCATGCGGCTGTGCGACTCTGTGTAAGTGGTTTAATATACTTGTGCAAAATTAACGTAAACACAGCCAGTTATGTCTTAAGGGATTAAACGGACAGGACAAACCACTTTACTTCTTATATTTCAAAAGAGATCCGTGCGTGAATGCAGCTTAATAGATCTCCCGCAGTCTATGATGTCATAGTAAAAAACAACAAGTAAAGATGAAGAAAAATCACTCACAGTTCTTGAATGGAAAACGTTGATAATCTTAAATAGGCTACTGAAAGCACTATTTGTTTGTTTGTTATGTTTCTATGCTCCTCTTTATTATTTGCTACTTACTTGCATGTTTTGAAGTTATATTAGTTTAAAATTCTTAACATACAACTGTTTTAATTATTTATTTATTTTTTGTAATTTTTTTAAAAAAGTACTTAATTACCTATGTAAACTAATGAATTAATAGGGAGGGGAGGGGGGAGGAGTAGATAAAGAATCATTCTGGAATTGGATCGGATCGTGAGGTGACTAAAGATTCCCACCCCTAACATTTACATACTGTGAATCGTTTTTTTGAATCGAAAATCGATTTTGAATTGAATCTTGAGCCTAAAAATCGATATCGAATTGAATCATGACATTTTCTGAATCGTGCACCCCTACTTTCAACCACTTCTAGAAGTAGTCGAAAACTCAATTGACAGGATTGCTTTGGTAGTGTAAACGCTCATGTGGTCGAATGGCCATTAAAGTCTGTCTACTCTACACCTACTGACCTAAAGCGTGAACATTATGGGAAGCGATCTAGCCAGACGGGATTTAAACTGTCGGCTGAAGACCCAAGTTTGGTTTGAAGACGAAAAATGTACCAAGCACAATGTTCTCTCACCATTCCTGATTTCTAACACACACTCACAGTGTTCGGCTGGTCCTGTGGCTGTCAGAGCAGAAACGAACGTTGTCTCCGGGTGCGTTTATGTAAATAAGTTTATTTCGTCCATTTGATCGAAAGATCTGAAAAAGCCTGTATACTTCCCTGCCCATAGACCCTTCCCTCGAAGAAATCAGGACAGAAGTGGTTGAAAGTGGACAAAATTGACGGATTAAAACAGCAGGTGTGTCTCCCTCTTAGACTGCCTGTGCTCTGCTCAAACACAATGCATCTTAATACCAGGTGTAAAATAGTGAAATATATATATTTTTTGCTCTATGTGCAAGCAAATGCAAAAAATGCACCCACTTCTTTCCGAGGGATGCGAGTCCGTACAGCACTCCGGTAGCAAAAGCGATGGCATTACCGAACAGAGTTGTCAAGGAAAATCTCAGAAAGATGGGAAACAGAGCCATCCTGAGGGAGAAAGTGACATCAGCGTTGGTTATGATCATAAAACAACAACAACAACAAAACAAAAAACAGGGTAACAATTTTAAATGCAATACCGTTTACTTTGGGGTTAGTACAATTTTTTCTTTTATTCATCAAGGATGCATTAAATAGATCAAAAATGACAGTTAAGACATAATGATACAAAATATTCTATTTCAAATAAATGCTGCGGTTTTGAACTTTCTATTCTTCAAAGAATCCTGAAAAAAAGCATCACGGCCTCCACGAAAAAAATATGATATTGATAATAATAGAAATTCAGCAGATCAGAATGATTTCTGAAGGATCATGTGACACCGAAGACTGGGAAAATTGAAGACTGCAGAAAATCTGAAGACTGGTGCTGAAAATTCAGCTTTGATCAGAGGAATAAATTATATTATAAAATATATTCAAATAGAAACATTTATTTTAAATTGTAATAATATTTCACAATATTACTGTTTTTACAGTATTTTTGATCAAATAACTGCAGCCTTGGTGAACAAAACAAACATCTTTAAAAACATGGTAGTGTTCATGTTTGTTCATAATACATTAACTAATGTTAGTTTATGCAACTTCTAATGTAGCAGTCGGCTATAAGCAAAGATTAACCTCAACGTAGATTAATAAACGCTGTTTATTTTAATCTTAAATATTTACTAATCATTAATTACAGATTAATTTACTTCTTAATTTTACACACGCCATTGGGATGCTTTGACATTTTCACACCAGAAACCAATCCTTTCAATTAATTGATTTAGACAGTAACATTTGTTAGAGGACAAAATATCTCCGGCTCAGTGGGACGAATGGCCCACTTGTTTCATAGTAAATATTTATTAGTTCCACAGTAACATTTATTAGGCAATGAAGTGATCGGCTGTGGAGTTGCACTCACTCACCCGCAGTAAAACAGGGCTTTCTGCCAGGGCTTCAGGCGGTCGGCACGCGCCGCTATTACGTTTGCAAACTCAACGAACTGACAGCAGAACGGCACCTCACACAGGAACAACACACACGCCGTCATCCTGAAGGACAAAAAGGAGATATTTCATCTTCTGGTTGGCTTCTCTACATGGATTAATAAACAGTGGGAATTAAGTTCATTAATTAAGTTCTTACACCATCCAAACTCCAGCCACGATGTTTAACGGATTCACAGTCACACAATTCCAGACGCCCATTGTTGCACACGCTAGAACAAAAGAGAGAGAAATTACATTTTTGTACATTTCATGTAAACAATAAATCAAAATTGTTATTTTTGGTAAATCAAAATGTGTTTTTCTAAAAACTGTTGTAGTCGTTACATGGTCAGTTTGAGGTTAAGTAATAGCCCAGGGTTTCCTATGCTGATAATTAATTCAATAAATCCAAACGTTTATTAAAAAAAGATGAAATATTTTATTTGTTTACCCGCATGTCATGTGACAATTAACTATTATCAGAGAACTATGAATATGCAAATGTGTTGTAAAATTAATTAAATATTAACTTAAAATTCTCAACAATACATAATAAGTAAATATTAGGTAAATATTTTCCTGAAAAGGGGTTGTAGTAATAAGTAAATGAATAAATGAACATGCACATTTGTTTAATGGCTGCTTCAGGAACCTGTTATACTTCGTTCAGTAACAGAAACGTTCAAAAGCGCAGAGGAAGGACAGGCGTTAGTGGCGAACAGCTGCTTTCCTGGATGAAACAAGCTTTTGTTGGCTTTGATGAACAGCTGTTGCTGTCATCTGTGTCTCAGCATATGTAGAGAAAAACAGAGAGCTATTGATGCCGACTGATCACACACACACACACACACACATACACATGCTGGGTTTCCATGTTTTATGAGGCATATACATAATGATTTTTATACTGTACAAACTGTATATTTTATCCCCTAACCCCTAAACATAACACACACACACACACACACACACACACACAAGTTCACACAAACTCTCGCACATAGTGATCCCTAACAAAACCTGACCGAACAAAAGGATGAGAAAGAAAAGCGCAAGAGAAAAGAAAGTTGCAGTTGCTATGACACCTGTGTTACCATGACAGTGTCCACAAAGTCAACACCACCACAGCTTATTAATCAAAATATGACAGATTAAAAGTGCTTAGATATTTACATCACTATATGATCTCATTTCCGGCACTTTGATATTTAATAATAAAGGACTGCCATATTAATATACAAGCCAATTTGCATGATACGTATCTCAAAGAATACTATGGTATTACCATGGCACAATAACTATGGTAGGTATTGATTCTCCATGACAGGTTTTCTATGGGAGTCACTGTGTGAAGGTGTGATTGATTAGACATGCTGGCAGATTAATGATGTATTAGTTCAAAGAAATGATCCAATTTGCCTTCATCCCAAAATAATGATAATCATCCATATATTCATGTTGCACAGCAGGGGTTTCAAACTGGGGTTTGTGTAAAAAAATTTAATTAAAACAAAGTGTCAAAATAAATTAGTAAAAAATTTGAATACAGTAATTTAGTGAGTAAAAAAACAAACAAATAATGTAATGCAATCTAAATACTTTCAAATAACATTTTACACATATTAATAATATTAAATTGAGGATGGGGGGTCCCTCGTACATGGATTATCACATTTGGGGGTCAGTGGTGTCTGAAAGATTGAAAACTCCTGTTGTACAGCTTTTGCCTCTAAGGAAGTGATATCACTGTGAACATATTTTTTTTGTGCTGTCAAATCGATTAATCGCAAATCTATGTAAAAGTTTGTGTGTGTGTGTGTGTATGTATATATATATATATATATATATATATATATATACACACACACACGCACATACACATACATACACTTTTATGTTCAGATGCGATTAATCGATTTGACAGCACTATTTTTATTTAATTTTTTGATATGCCATAATCAAGGATGGGAAACCTCAAGAAGTTCAGCACAGGACATGATTGTGTGTGTTGGGTGTAAGAAAGTATCCTTGTTGAAAAAGGTTTCATATCCCATCACACCGGGATACACCTATGTGAATCCAGGAGCCAGTGTGCAGAAAGACTCCAGGGTGATAATATAGTTATTCTGCATTAAACAGCCATATGTGTACAACACGTGTGATACTTACATATGCCACCTACAACACCAGCCATTTTGCAGATCCAGCGGTACCACCAGGACATGCCATCGTCCTCTGTGCCAGCTTTAGTTGGAGCTGCCGCCTCCTCTGAGCTCATTTTCCAGTTAAATTATTCAGACTCCCAGTGTCTCACTTACAACTCACCGGCACCTGCAGTACCACCGGCGGCCTGAGGGCGTCGCTTTTTCCCCGACGAGGAGAATGGCTGGAAAGTATAGCTGACTGTAATGTCAGCCAAATAAACAAATTGCGTAATAAAGTTAGCAAACAATCGGCAGCCAAGAATTTCACACAGAAGTTTTGGTTTTAAAATTGTCCTGGATAAAAATACTGCTGAAAGGACGCTGATGCGGCGTTGTTTATCTGACGCCGCGGTCTTACTTGAGGCTGAAAGCACCAACACATCAAGAGATAATCCAAACCTCTAAGGATTCCGTCTACTTGGAAATATGTCGAGTTAAAAAAAAATGTCGCTGAATCAGTGTCCTCAGAATGAAATAATCATCGGTGTAATGTCAGTTTTGTTTAGTGGAGCGTTTGGTCCTCTTGTCTTGGAGGTTCCCTTGTCTGCGTTGCATTGTGGGTGGAGCCAATAATGCGTCACTGAATATGATATGGCGCTTCAAGAGCATCAACCGCAGCAGCATTTGCGCAGTCTGTTGGTTTATGAACAACCTATTTTTTACAGTCTATGTGAACAACTAGTGTAAAGAAGTAGTAGTTATGTGTTTAAAATTGTTTTCCATCACGACTTTAATACAGTTTTAGTTAGGATTTGTATTATTAATCCTAACGCAAAGCGATGTAACCATATTGTTATTGTAAGGAATTGTATTATTAGTGGAAAGCCTTGCCCCAATCAGCACAACAGTGATTGAAACAACTTTTCTTTTCTTTTTTTTTACAAATGGCCATAACATTTGTCACAAGTGTGTCCTATCATTGGACGTTCCGATCAAGACTAACAAAACGTATATCTCCGATTTAATTTCC